>NC_073381.1:79940992-80574742 GCF_028641065.1 Leucoraja erinaceus
TGTACTCCCTCTACGGCAACAATGTCTTTCCTCAGATTAGGAGACCAAAACCGGCTGGGCTTTGTGTGCAATCCAGCACCCGGGCCAACTCATCATTCACCCAGCCACAGCCGAGTCGGTCAACGAATTGCCGTTGGGAATTTGTCCCTTATTTTGACCTTTTGTCCCTCATTTGGGAGTGAGAAAGTTGGCAACATGAACAGAAACAGACGCTTTGGCCCAACTTGTCCATACTGACCAAGATGTTCCATTTAAGCTAATCCCATTTGCCCGCATTTGGCCCATATGCCTATGAACTTTTCCTCTCCACATACCTGCCCAAATGACTTGTAAATGCTGTTTTAGTACTTGCCTCAACTACCTCCTCTAGCAGCTTATTCCATAAACCCACTACCCTCTGACTAGAAAGATCAAAACCCTTCAGAATGAAGAAGGGTCTCAACCCAAAACGTCACCCACTACTTCTCTCCAGAGATGCTGCCAACCCTGCTGAGTTACTCCAGCATTTTGTGTCTATCAACATTATTACTAATGTTACTCTGCTCATTGTTTCTGGATATTCTCCATCATTGAGATGCTGTGTTTGTCCTGGGCAGCCTTCACTTCCTTATCTCTCACAGATATTTATTACAGTTAGCCCTACTCCCCTCCCTCAGCGCTCTCTGGTCCCAGACATGCTGGAGCTAGTCCAGCGATTAAAATTCCATGCGTGCCACATCCCATACCTAATGCTAATCATTCTTCTCTCTGATATAACTCCTATTAACTCTAACCTAACTTCTCCATGATGTTGGCTATTCTACATTTAGTTTAGTTTAGAGATCCAGCGTGGAAACAGGCCCTTCAGCCCATCGAGTTGGTGCCGACCAATGCTCGCCCGTACACTTGTTCTATCCTACATACTGGGGAAAAGTTATAGCAGGCGAATTAACCTGCAAACCTGCACCTCTTTGGAGTGTGGGAGGAAACGGAAGCACCTGGAGAAAACCAATGCAGGACATGGGGAGCGCGTACAAACTCTGTACATTCAGCACCCGTGTCAGGATTGAACCCGGGTCCCTGGCGTTGTGAGGCAGCAACTCTACCCGCTGTGTCGCTGTGATACCCTTTGAATAATAAGTACATTTCTACAAGTACAATGAAATACAGATCTACAATGGAATATTAATGTTCAAAAACTTTCAGGCATTTATATTTCAAATGTTCCAGGTTACATGGTTATGGTTGATAGAACCTGAGTGGCACGGTGGTGCAGCGGTAGAGTTGCTGCCTTACTGCGCCAGAGACTCAAGTTTGATCCTGTCTGTGCGGAGTTTGTACGTTCTCCCTGTGACTAGTGTAGGTTTTCTCCGGGATCTCCGGTTTCCTCGCACACTCCAAAGACGTACAAGGTCTGACTTGCAATATTTGTAAACTATCCCTAGTGTGTAAGATACCATTAGTGTGCGGGGATCGCTGGTCGGAGCAGACTCGGTGGACTGAAGAGCCTGTTTCCGTACTGCATCTCCAAACTAAACAAAACTAAACTCATCACCCTTTCAACTTTGCCACTCTCACCTTCCAACTCTAATCAATAAACTCTTGGTTTATCTGGTGATCCTACAAGTTATGGTTTAATGATGAACATTTGGACTAAAGAAAACTAAACTATGCAAGCCCTTTGACAAGGAGGTTCCAAGGTTACTGGTGGAAACACTTCTACAATGTCGATAGTGGCTATTCACCACTGTACCCAAATCAGTTAAGAAATAAAGCACGTCACAATAGTTTGAATTGAGGCACTTTCTCTTCATGCGGGTTAGTGGAATTTTGCTTTTAAGCTACTGCATGATGCCATCCCTACTTTGATGAGCCGAAGGGCCTGTTTCCTCGCACTATCTCTAAACTGAACTAAACCTTTTTTGTATATTCAAAGTCGTTAGAGAGTTTATTGATGGGACATGGGGAGCATTCATCTTTGAACAAATAGTTTGCTTTTCTGGTGGAAATTCTCCCAATCATTTGTGGTAATCTGTGATGATCTGCAGAGACTCTGGAAAATAGTGCAAACATCTGCAACCCAGGCCAGACACAACAAGCCCTTGTACCAAGCAGTTCCCAAACATTCCTCGTGGGAGAAGCAGTGATTTATTTGTACTCCCAACTTCACGCACTGTATTTGGTGCTCATGACGTGGCCTCTACTCCATTTAGGGAGCAAATACAGAATAGACGACTGCTTAATATAATGCCTCCTTTCAATCTCCGGGAATGATCTTGAGTTTCCAGTTGCCTGGCACATGGGAGGGTTCATAAGTTCATCGGTTCATCAGTTCATAAGTGAAAGGAGCAGAATCAGGCCATTCAGCCCATCGAGTCTTCTCCGCCATTCAATCATGGCTGATCTGCCTTCCCCTCTACAATCTCGTTCTCCTGCCTTCTCCCCAGAACCACTGGCGCCCGGGTTAGGGTCTTGGACCAGAGGGCACCGCCTCAGAATAAAGGGAAGTGCCTTTTAGGAATAGGAATGAGGTGAGGAGATGAGGAGGAGTTTCTTTAGTCAGAGGGCGGTGAATCTGAGGAATTCATTGCCACAGACGGATGTGGAGGACAAGTCAACGGGATTTTTTAAAGCGGAGATTAGCAGGTTCTTGATTAGTAAGGGTGTCAAAGGTTACGGAGAGAAGGCAGAAGAACGCCGTTGAGAGGAAAAAATAGATCAGCCATGACTGAATGGTGGAGTAGACTCGATGGGCCGAATGGCCTAATTCTGCTCCTATGAACCTATTATGAACTTAATTCTCCATCCTGTTCCCACTTGGATCTCTCTGTCTTTGTCCTCCTTTTCTTCCATGAAACTCAACATAAACTCATGGAACAATATCTCATCTGCTGGACAGCATCATTATAGACTTCCAGACTGAACATTGAAGATCATTTCAGCTTTACCAGTCTTTGCCTCATATCTTCAGCACTCAGTGCTGCTTTGTGAACCCGTCAAACATCCCCTCATTGGCTCGAGTGCGATCCTGATCTCCCTCTAACTCATCGGAGACCTTTGAACTATCTTTAATCCAACTTTATCGGACCTCATCTTGCACTAAATATTGTATTCTTCACCCTTTATCTATGCACTGTAGATAGCTTGATTGTAATCATGTAAAGTCTTGTCTTTGACTGGATAGTATGCAATAGTACACATAACATTAATAAATTAAACTAAACTATATTAAACTGAGCTAAACTAAACTAAATTAAACAGTTGTACAGCAAAGAACTGCAGATGGTGGTTTAAAGTTGAAGATAGAAACAAAATGCTGGAGTAAGTCAGCGGGACAGGCAGCATCTCTGAAGAGAAGGAATGGGTGACATTTCGGGTTGAGCCGAAACATCACCCATTCCTTCTCTCCAGAGATGCTGCCTGTCCCGCTGACTTACTCCAGCATTTTGTGTCTATCTTAAATTAAACAGTTATTTTTTCCCTTTTCCGTTAGTTCAGATTGCTGTTATTTCTTGCTGTTTACACTTCTTCCATTCATACCTTTACCTTTAAATCTTTCAATTGTCATCAGACCTCTGGCCAGTCCTTCCACAAGCTAGGTTACTGTTCGATTCCCCTCTACTTCATTGCAGGCATTGGCCTTTGTTTATGGAACTGATGCGCTACAATGCTGAGAACTATATGCTGCATTCTGTATCTTCCCTTTTGCTCTATCTATAGTACTTCGAGCGGCATGGTGGCATAGCAGTAGAGTTGCTGCCTTACAGCGCCAGAGACCTGGGTTCGATCCTGACTACGGGTGCTGTCTATTCAGAGTTTGTACGTTCTCCCCATGACCTGAGTGGGTTTTCTCCGAGATCTTCGGTTTCCTCCCACATTCCTAAGAAGTACAGGTTTGTAGGTTAATTGGTTTGGTATAAATACAAAATTGTGCATAGTGTAGGAAAGTGTTAATGTGTGGGAATAGCTCGTCGGTGCGGACTAGGTGGGCCAAGGGGTCTGTTTCCGCGCTGTATCTCTAACCTAAACAATACTAAATTTTAGTTTGACTTACTTATATTTATGTATGGTATTATCTGATCTGTTTCGTTAGCATGCGAAACATGCTTGATACCCCGGTATATGTGACAATAATGAACCTAAACCTAAACCTCTTTGCACACAGAATAAGCTAACCCGTGTGCCCTAGCTAACCTGCCCACACAGTGATGCATGTAGGAGAAAATGCTGATGACAAAAATCAAAATTAACCTCATGATCTGGTTAGTTAGTTAATTGCTGCTTATCATGCCTTGATCAGGTCAAAACTGTTGTGGTCCTGCAGTAGTGATTACATTTCAAAAGACCAAAGTGTCTTGGACCATCCTGAGAAATAGGCAGCATTTACAAAAAAAAGAATCACCTCATGTAAATTAAAATAAATTCTGGCAATGCTTATCTCATAAAATGTCAAGCATTAAAACAACTTCCAACATTCCTTACATTTAATCTACAAAAATAAACTTGAAAAATAGCTGCTTAAGGAACTCCATCCTTCTCTCAATGCCAATGTCATTCTGTCCATTCTGCACACGTAGGTAGAGGCTAGGTTTCATTCAGAGAATGGAGGTCAACAAATAATTGACTGTTACTTCATTCCAACCTAAGGATTAACTATTCTGCAGCAACTTGCTTTGAACCAGTGAGAATCAGAAGCAAGAATTCACTTGCTTGTTATCCTGAGCAATGAAATTTGACATTCCTCTCTCATTCCCCGTCCTTTAGACAAGCCCTGTACGGATGTCATCTGTTGCAGTTATATAAGGCGTTGGTGAGACCGACGTATTTAGAGTATTGTGTTCCGTTCTGGCCACCGTATTTATAGGAAAAATGTTGTCAAGCTGGAAAGGGTCCAGAGAAGATTTACGAGGATGTTGCCAGGACTAGAGAGTCTGAGCTATAGGGAGAGGTTGAGTAGGCTGGAACTCTATTCCTTGGAGTGCAGGAGGGTGAGAGGTGATCTTATAGAGGTGTATAAAATCATGAGAGGAATAGATCGGGTAGATGCACAGTCTCTTGCCCAGAGTAGGTGAATTGAGGACCAGAGGACATAGGTTTAAGGTGAAGGGGAAAAGATTTAATAGGAATCTGAGGGGAAACTTTTTCACGCTAAGGGTGGTGGGTGAATGGAACTAGCTGCCAGAGGAGGTAATTGAGGCTGGGACTATCCCAACGTTGAAGAAACAGTTAGACAGGTACATGGATAGGACATGTTTGGAAGGATATGGACCAAATTCAGGCAGGTGGGACTAGTACAGTTTTGACATGTAGCTGGGACACGCTGGCTGGTGTGGGCAAGTTGGGCAGAAGGGCCTGTTTCCACACTGTGTCACTCTATGACTCTATGATTAAATGCTGTTGCTCTGCGCAATGCAAGATTGCACAGCTCATGCTGTTGTAATCTATTGACCTTAAGGCCAATCAACTAAATGAAGATACAGCCTTGTGCTTGTCAGGGTGGATTGAAATAGTGAAGAACTGCCATGTGAAACCAGCTTTATCATAGGAACGGCAACCAACTGTCTCTTCTCCTCCAACTCTGCTGCACCACACTCGATTAACTTTAACAGTGTAATTCCCCCCACATGTTCACCTTTTATCTCTAATATCTGGCTGCTGAATGAGTGGAGCAACAAAAAAGCTTTTCACTGTAGCAAAGGTTGGTGAGTGTATGGAATGAGCTGCCAGAGGAGGTAGTTGAGGCATGGACGATCCCAATGTTTAAGACAGGTTTGCAGGGATATGGGCCAACGCGAGCAGGTGGGACTGGGGTAGCTGGGACATGTTGGCTGGTGTGGGTAAGTTGGTCCATAGGGCCTGTTTCTACGAGGTATGACTCTATGACTATGACTTGGTACTCGTGACAATAAACTAAACTAAACTAAACTAAATTAAACTAAACTAAAATAACTGACTGCATTGTGATGCATGGTGGAGGAAGGAACTGCAGATGCTGGTTTTAACCGAAGATAGACACAAAAAACTCAACGGGTCAGGCAGCATCTCTGGAGAGAAGGAATGGGTACCATTTAGGGTCGAGACCCTTCTTCAGACTGGTTAGGGATCAGATAAATGAGAGATATAGATGGTGATGTGGAGAGATAAAGAACAATAAATGAAAGATATGCAAAAAAGTAACGATAATAAAGGAAACAGGCCATTGTTAGCTGTTTGTAAGTTGAGAACAAATACAGACTATGAGACTCAACAAGATGACTTTGAAGCTGGTACGACTTGGGTGGGAGAGGGATGGAGAGAGAGGGAATGCAGGGGTTACAGCAGGGGAATGCAGGAAGGAGTCCTCCCCTCCCAGTAATGACCCCTCCACTTGGACTCTCCCGAACAGCCTTCTAACCTCTTTAGACCTTTTTATTTCGAACTGCCGGCGTGACAACAATCGTATCAATCTTTCCACTCCCCTTATCTACTGTAACCTCACCCCCTCTGAACGTACAGCCCTCCGCTCACTCTGCAGCAATCCCGACATGATAATCAAACCCGCCGACAAGGGAGGTGCCGTGGTAGTCTGGCGCGCTGACCTTTACCGGGCTGAGGACAGGTGCCAGCTCTCAGACACCTCCCCCTACTTACCCCTGGACCATGACCCCACAGATGAGCACCAGGCCTTAATCGCCCAGACCAGCTTTTTGTGTCTAACTGGATGCATGTTGAATTCCTTTAAACCTCCAACATACTCCGAATATTTTTTTCTCAAATGTACATCTGTGCATTTATGGAACAATCAAAATTGAGCTCAATAAGTTAAGGAGACTTTATTGACTTTCTCTCATCAGTTGCCAACTGTCTTTTAATAAAGAGAGATGTTGAGACCCGTATATCATTGCCTCTGGTTGTGCTTTGTTCTGTCTGTTCTGTTGGAAGTTCAATAATGTAACCAATCTGTACATGTAGCTTACTTCTGAAGGGATTAAAAAAAACCCCATCTCCAGACCAAATTGAGATGCAATCCCGATTGTTCCTGAGTACATTTTGAGCAGAGAAAGTAGATCAGTGTTTATCTTGCTAACTCACAGGTGAAATTCAATTCAATTCAACTTTATTGTCATTGCACAAATACGAGTACAGGTACAACGAAATGCAGTTTAGCGTCTAGTCATAGTGCAAGATAGTAGAAATAAAAATAAAAGTACAAAATAAAAATACAAATAAAAATACTGGTTAACAATGTGTGGACTGTGGATGAATTTTACTTCGGAGTCACGTGAGTGATTCCGTGAAGAACCCGCTCAGCACGCATGCGCGGCATTACGTTCAGCAGAGCAACAGCGGCACAGCGGGAGTCAGGTGCTCCCGCTACGGAGGTGAAAGAACGGACCGTCAGGTAAGCTGAGGTCGGGTTTTTCTTTCACAGGAAGCCTTCTGCTTTCCGGCAGAGGAGAAAGGCTCTAGAACAAACCTGTCCCCCGCTCGACTCCACGGAGGAGCGTTCCATCTCGCGGGGGCAGCAACAAGGCGGTAGGACCGCTTACCGGGCGCTCCGCTATCCCGACACCGTGCCGAGCCCAGCCCCGCTAGCGCCTGAGCAGCGGGCTGGAAGTAAAGCCACGGAAGAGGCGTCCGGCCGGTGGCTCCGACTTGTCGGACGGGGACGTCTCTCCACCCAGGCGGGGGAGAGACAGCCGCCTGAGTCGCATGGAGCGGCTCTTGGAGCAGGAGCTCCAGCGAGGTGCACCCCAGGAGGGGCGCTCTCGCAGAGGGAGGTCAGGCACTCCCTCCACAGTGCCTTGTGCACTGTCCATTGCTTCCTCCTTTCCAGAGGATAGCTTTGGTGACCAGGACTGGGCTGGTCAAGAACAGGGGCAATGGCTGAAGATCTCGGGAGTATGCAAGGGGTGCAGGAACAGGAAGAGCTGCTAGGTGTGGTGGACCGCTACGTGGAAACCCCACGTGCAGGAGGCCGTTAAAAGCCTGACGTCAGCCATCGCATCGTTTTCCTCGTTCCGTGGACAAATACGGAGATGACCACAACCTTCGTAAACAAGTCATA
Source organism: Leucoraja erinaceus (assembly GCF_028641065.1). Lineage (NCBI taxonomy): Eukaryota > Metazoa > Chordata > Chondrichthyes > Rajiformes > Rajidae > Leucoraja > Leucoraja erinaceus. The sequence continues at coordinate 79,949,019 of NC_073381.1, forward strand.
AGACCTGCCATAAAAATCCTACATTTGCGGGGTTGTGCATACCCCAGCCACTAAGCCAGACCCACTGCTCTTTGGCAAAAACCTCACAAAGCATATGAAGGACATGAAAGAGGTTTTACAAATCTTTCGGCTCATGAGGGCAGGGCCGGGACAAGCAAACCAAAAACTGGTAGGGATTACGTGCCCTCCGCTCCCACCCTCAATAATATGGGTCAAACTGATAAACTGATGTCTCCTTGTCTTTACTATGTTTACTTCAATAACTGTGTCTACCTGTGATTCCACACCGCTGCTTTGAAGTATGCCGCGCATGTGCGCTGAGCGGGTTCTTCACGTAATCCCTCATCGTAACTCTTCATAAAATACAGATCAAACTTCAAACTGGTAAGTTCTTGTTTAATCTTACTATTAAACTGGTACATAGGCAAATAAATGTATACAAATGGGAGAGTCTAAAGATAGCTAGCGACGGGACTGAGTTCAGCAGTGTAATGGTGTTATTGAAAAAGCTGTTCCTCAGCCTGCTTGTGCGAGACCTGAGGCTCCTATACCGCCTCCCTGATGGGAGGAGGGCAAATAGTCCATGGTTAGGGTGAGAGGGATCCTTGATGATTTTCCCGGCCCGTCTCAGACACCGTTTGCGGTGGAGGGCATCCATGGCAGGGAGCGGGGCACCGATGATGTGCTGAGCGGTTTTCACCACCCGTTGCAGTGCCTTCCTGTCAGCTGTGGAGCAGCTGCTTTACCATACCGTGAAGCAGGTGGTCAGGATGCTTTCGATGGTACAGAAAGATTTAACCCCCACTCCAGATACCACAGCATATAATCTAGCATGACAATCTAGGATCCTTGTGATTGAGCCAGTGCAACGTAGGTTTACGAGATTGATCCCTGGGATGGCGGGACTGTCATATGAGGAAAGATTGAAAAGACTAAGCTTGTATTCATTGGAGTTTAGAAGGATGAGGGGGTATCTTATAGAAACATGTAAAATTATAAAAGGACTGGACAAGCTAGATGCAGGAAAAATGATCCCAATGTGGGGCTAGTCCAGAACCAGGGGCCACAGTCTTAGAATAAAGGGGAGTTCATTTAAGACAGAGGTAAGAAAAAACTTTTTCACCCAGAGAGTTGTGAATTTATGGAATTCCCTGCCACAGAGGGCAGTGGAGACCAAGTCACTGGATGGATTTTAGAAAGAGTTAGATAGAGCTCTAGGGGCTAGTGGAGCCAAGGGATATGGGGAGAAGGCAGGCACGGGTTATTGATAGGGGATGATCAGCCATGATCACAATGAATGGCAGTGCTGGCTCGAAGGGCCGAATGGCCTCCTGCACCTATTTTCTATGTTTCTATGACAATTCAAGATGGTAGTGAGTTTAGTTTAGAGATACCCTTTATTCCCTCCCCTTTATTCTAAGACCTGTACTCTAGCTCCATCCTACACACTTGGGACATTTTACAGAAACCAATGAATCTACTGTAGCGGCTCCTAGTGCGGCCTTTGTTTCAGTGCCTCGCCGGTAAGCCACGGGACCTCGTGTGGGATGACGAGGCCGTGGCTTCTTTCGACGGTGTGAAGGAGGTGTTGGCCAAGGCCACCATGCTGGTGCACCCGCGGGCTGCTGTGCCGACAGCCCTCACTGTCGACGCCTCGGATACGGCTGTCGGAGGGGTTCTGGAGCAGTTCATCGCCGGCTGCTGGCAGCCGTTTGCATTTTTCGGCTGTGACCTGCGACCCCTGGAGCGAAGCTGCATCGCTTTCGACCGGGAGCTCCTGGCCCTTTATTTGGCTCCGCGCGCCTCTGGCGTGACGTAGCGCGTACGCACGCAGGTGTATTGCGGTCCCACGATACCCATGTGCCTCAACGCGACAACGAGGTCACGTAATTAGCGTGCCAAGGACACGTAAGTGGGACAGGGGCTTTAATGTTCAAGGATGATCTGATGCTGCCTAACCTCACACCCTCTGATGCCCACAGGGTTCAATAATCCAACACATGAAGCTGTGGATAAACTAAACAGACAAGCATTCACAGATGCCTGAGAGAGAGTGAATTCCAACGATTTATAAGCTTTATAAATGAGTTTTTCTTTCTGCTAGGATGACAGTGCTAGACTGTCCAGCTGGTATAGACAGTTTCATACCCTGCACCGTCTGAACACCTCTCAGAATCGTAAATGTGCGAATGGTAGCAAATATGGTTCTAAACTTCTATGAGAAGAATCTTACTCAAGCTAACTCCTAAGGGGTCCTGCATCACCCCGACCTTGGGGCTTCGATCGCCGGGACGCGGGAGCTACGATCGCCCCGACACGGGGGATTCGATCGCCCCACTGTGGATGATTCAACTTCCCCGACCGTGGGAGAATAAAGAGGGAAGAAGGTTAGACTTTATTGCCTTCCATCACAGTGAGGAATGTGGTGAATCCGCTGTGGTGGATGTTTATAATAATAATAACTTTATTTATAGAGCACTTTAAAAACAATCACTGTTGCAACAAAGTGCCGTACATGACTAATCATGGACAAGAAGTTATTACACGACAATAAAAACATTAAAAGAAATAGTAAAAGCAGTAAAATTAAAAACATTAAAAGCGCTAAAACAGGAGGAAAGTCTCAAGCAGGGTCAAAAGCCAAGGAATAGAAATGGGTTTTAAGATTGGTTTTGAAGGTGGACAGTGAGGGGGCCTGTCTGCTGTGCAACGGCAGAGAGTTCCATAACGCCAGAGCAGCAACAGAGAAGGCTCTATCCCCTCTGAGCTTCCGCTTAGACCTCGGTACCTCCAGGAGCAGCTGATCAGCTGACCTGAGGCACCGGGCAGGAGCGTATGGATGGAGCAGCTCAGAGAGGTAAGGCGGGGCGAGCCCATTTAGAGATTTAAAAACAAATAAAATAATTTTAAAATGAACTCAAAAGTACACCGGGAGCCAGTGGAGGGAGGCCAGAATTGGCGATATGTGCTCCCTCTTTCGAGTTCCAGTTAAAAGGCGAGCAGCAGCATTTTGAACCAACTGGAGACGAGCCAGTGAAGATCGAGCAACTCCAAAATAGAGTGCGTTACAGTAATCCAGCCTAGATGTTATAAAGGCATGGATTACTGTTTCAAAATGCTGCTGCTCAAGAATGGGCTTCACCTTTGCCAGCTGCCTTAGGTAAAAGAAGCTGGACTTTACCACCGCGCCTATTTGATGATCTAATTTAAAATCACTGTCCATCCTAAAACCCAGGTCGACATGTTGCTATGTTGACATTTATGTAGTTGTGTGTCTTGTTGCTTTTTATTTAGTATGGCTGTATGGTAATTGGATTATCACTGTACGTTAATTGGTGCACGTAACAATAAAAGACCTTGAACCTTGAAGGGTAACTCTATATAGAGTCACAGAGTCATGGAGCTACACTATGTGGAAACAGGCACCTTCAGCCCAACTTGCCAAGACTGACCAACATGTCCCATCTGCCCAGCAAATTAGCTCTGTTGACAGCTAACATCTCCTTCTGATTTACAGTATTGTACATACTAAACCAAGAAGACAAATGGGTTTCAATTCCATATTTTATAAAATAACCTCCAGGAGATTTTTTAACAACGCTGTCAATATTCTTTGCTCCCATTCTATGATAGAAAGATCAATGACCTGGAAATTTAAGTCTGTTTCTGTCTGTTCAAATGCCGCCTGACCTGCCGAGTCAGAGAGCGCTAGGGTCATAGAGTGTGGAAACAGGCCCTTTGGCCCAGCTTGTCCACACTGACCAACATGTCCCATCTACACTAGTCCCACCTCCCTGTGTTTGTCCCATATCCCTATAACATTAGTTGTCCTATCCATGTACATGTCTAATTGTTTCTTAAATATTACGATAGTTCCTGCCTCAACGATCTCCTCTGGCAGGTAGACAAAAGTGCTGGAGAAACTCAGCGGGTGCAGCAGCATCTATGGAGCGAAGGAAATAGGCAACGTTTTGAGCCGAAACCCTTTAGGGTTTCGGCCCAAAACGTTGCCTATTTCCTTCGCTCTATAGATGCTGCTGCACCCGCTGAGTTTTTCCAGCACTCTTGTCTACCTTCGATTTTCCAGCATCTGCAGTTCCTTCTCAACTACCTCCTCTGGCAGCTCGTTCCATACACCCACACCCATCTCTGGAATCAACTGAGTGAATCTGTACTGCACTGATTGAACAATATTACATATGTTCATTGTGTCTGTAAGAAATCCCATTGTTAAGCATCTAGCTGCTAATAATTGTGGAAACAAGGAACTGCATCTGCTGGTTTACTAAGGAAAGACAACACAATTCTGGAGCAATTCAGTGAGCCAGTCTCGGCCTGAAACGCCACTAACCCATTTTCTCCAAGAATGCTGGCTGGCCAATTGAGTTACTGCAGCATTTAGTGTCTTTCCAAGCAGCCAATAATTGTTATTTTAATTCAAAAGTGCCCATTTGCTGCAGAGTATAGTTATTTGGCCAATCTGGGTATTACTTACCTGTTGAAAGCAATGAAAGGATTTAGGCAAGTCTACAGGAATCTAGATAGGGAAAACAAAGCTACATGGATTGCTCTAAACTAAGTTTTACTGTCATAGTCGGCACGGTGGTGCAGCGGTAGAGTTGCTATCTTACAGCTCCAGAGACCCAGGTTTGATCCTGACTATGGGTGCTGTCTGTACCGAATTTGTACATTCTCCCTGTGACCACGTGGGTTTTCTCTGGGTGCACCGGTTTCCTCTCACACTCCAAAGACGTACAGATTTGTGGGCTAATTGGCTTTGGTAGAAATTGTAAATTGTCCCCCGTGTGTTGGAAAGAGCTGGTGTATGGGAGTGTTTGCTGGTTGCCATAGACTCGGAGGGCTGAAGGGCCTGTTTCCACCCTGTATCTCTAAAGTTTAAAGTCTAAAGTAAAGTCAAAGCTCTATGTAATCACAACAAGCTATGCTTACTTTTGTAAATAAGGACCTACATGCTTGCTTTGTGTCTCATTTAAAATGGTACACATAATGTCCTTCCGTACATCAACTGAAACCCTGTCTATATATTAAGTAGATGTAAAATATCCCATGGGATCATTTGAAGAATAGCAGAGGGATTCTCTCAGCTGCCTTGACCAATATATATAACATTTTATGGTAGACACATGGTGCTGGAATACCTCAGCGGGACAGGCAGCATCTCCAAAGAGAAAGAATAGGTGACGTTTCGGGTCGAGAACCATATAACCATATAACAATTACAGCACGGAAACAGGCCATCTCGGCCCTACAAGTCCGTGCCGAACAAATTTTTTTCCCCCTTAGTCCCACCTGCCTGCACTCATACCATAACCCTCCATTCCCTTCTCATCCATATGCCTACCCAATTTATTTTTAAATGATACCAATGAACCTGCCTCCACCACTTCCACTGGAAGCTCATTCCACACCGCTACCACTCTCTGAGTAAAGAAGTTCCCCCTCATATTACCCCTAAACTTCTGTCCCTTAATTCTGAAGTCATGTCCTCTTGTTTGAATCTTCCCTATTCTCAAAGGGAAAAGAGAACCATCTTCAGACTGAGGGTCTGGAGAAGAGTCTCAACCCGAAACGTCACCCATTCCTTCTCTCCAGAGATGCTGCCTGTCCCATTGAGTTACTCAAGCATTTTGTGTCTATCTTCGGTGTAAACCAACATCTGGTGTTCTTTCCTCAACATTTTATGGTCATTGTTTCATTTACTTTCTGCTTGCGGGTGATTACGTGGCATCATATTGGTTGCAGTTTTCAACCACCCGGGAGGTTGTAAATTTGCTTGGGGTTACAAATTGTAAATTGCTTACTGAGATCATACAAATCCTTTCCTTCTCCTTCAAAACTGGTATGAAGAGGAGTCCCAACCCAAAACATTGTTTGTCCCCACCCACCATAACTATCTGCCCCCCTAGTTTCTCCAGTGCTGTGTTTTTTTGCTTTGAATGCAGAGAAACCAAATAGCTGCTGCAGCTATTCACTTTTGAATTAAAATAACAATTATTAGCAGCGACAGTACCCGTAGAAACAGCCATAGTCAAAAAGTATGTATTAGGCCCTTTCATTCATCTTACCCATGCCGGCCAAGATGCCCCATCTGCACTAGTCCCATCAGGCCACATTTGGCCCATATCCCTCTAAATCTTTCCTCTCCTTGTTCAAGTCAGTTTATTGTCATGTGTCCCGAATAGGCCAATGAAATTCTTGCTTTGCTTCAGCACAACAGAACATAGTAGGCATTGACTACAAAACACATGAATAAATAAGTGCAAATAACAGATAATGGGTTATTAATGTTCAGAGTTTTGTCCGAGCCAGGTTTAATAGCCTGATGGCTGTGGGAAAGTAGCTATTCCTGAACCTGGTCGTTGCAGTCTTCAGGCTCCTGTACCTTCTACCTGAAGGCAGCAGAAAGGTATCTGTCCAACTGTGATAAAATGTTGTAATAGTACTTGCCTGAACTACCTCATGTGGTAGCTAACTCTATTTCTCTCTCAGAGAAAAAGTTGCCCCTAAAGTTCCTACGGGGAGAAGGCTGGAGAATGGGATTGAGAGGGAAAGATAGATCAACCTTGATTGAATGGTAGAGTAGACAAAAATTGCTGGAGGAACTCAGCAGGTAAAGCAGCATCTAAGGAGAGAAGGAATAGGCGATGTTTTGGGTCGGGACCCTACTTCTGTATGAATGGTAGAGTAGACCTGATGGGGCGAATGGCCTAATTCTGTTCCTATGACTTATGAACTTTTAAAATCTTTCCCCTCTCACCTTAAACCTACGTCCTCTGGTTCTTGCTTCCCCTCTGCTGGGTAAAAGACTCTGTACATTCAGCCTATCTATTGGCCTCCATGATCTTAGACACCTCTATGAAATCACATCTCATCCTTCTGCACTCCAAGGAACAAAGTACCAGCCTGCCCAATCTCTCCCTATAACATACACCCTCAGGTTCTGTCAACCTTACTTTATTAAGTTACTTGTAACCTTATACTTCCTCTCTCTTTGGTCTAGGTTACATAATCTCTATTAAACACCATCTTGAACCACTTGGTTGAACTCATGAGCTCAACATGTGGAGCCCATGGATTTTGTAACTCAGTGGATGGCTTCCTCGACTTTACACTGCAGCTTCTAACTACATTGTGACAATGACCGAGTTCCAGATCCCAATTGCTTTCTAATGGGGCAGCACAGCGGTAGAGTTGCTCCCTTGCGACCGATGCTGTCTGTACGGAGTTTGCACGTTCTCCCCATGACCTGCGTGGGTTTTCTCCAAGATCTTCGGTTTCCTCCCACACTCCAAAGATGTACATGTTTGTATGTTAATTGGCTTGCTACAGTGCAAATTGTCCCTAGTGTGTGTAGAATAGTGTTAACGTGCGGGGATCGCTGGTCGGTGATACAGGTAGCTGAAAAGCTTTGTTTCTGCACTATACTTCTAAAAACTAACAAAAACCAAGAACAAAAAAGGCTTTTACAGATTTATTATTTGCTAAATTTTAAATTTACTCATTGATTTGAAAATTCATTTGCATTCATATATTAGGAATTTATCAATTTATGTATTATCAATTTATTGATTATCAATTTATTGAATTTATCAATTCAGTGAATTAATTGTTAACCAAGCTCTATCCCAAACGATATTTAACACCTTGAGTAGTCTGTGAACAATATCCTTGCAATGATTGTGTCTTAATATAGTCATAGAGTTATACAGTCATAGAGTGATACAGTGTGGGAACAGGCCCTTCGGCCCAGCTTGCCCACACTGACTAACATGTCCCATCTATACTAGTCCCACCTGCCTGCGTTTGGCCCATATCCCTATAACTTGCCCTATCCATGTACCTGTCTAATTGTTCCTTAAATGTTGTAATAGACCCTGCCTCAACTATCTCCTCTGGCAACTTGCTCCATACACCCACTACCATTTGTGTGGAAAAAGTTACCCCTCAGATTCCTATTAAATCTTGCCCCTTTCACCTTAAACCTATGTCCTTTAGTCCTTGATTCCCCTACTCTGGGCAAGAAGCTCTGTGCATCTACCCGATCTATTCCTCTCATGATTTTGTACACCTCTACAAGATCACCCCTCATCCTCCTGCGCTCTAAGGAATAGAGTCCCAGCCAGCGCAACCTCTCCCTATAGCTCAGACCCTCGAGTCCTGGCAACATCCTCGTAAACATCGGTAAATATTTACCAATGCTGCTAAAAATTATGATGTAATTAATATATTGTTAGTGCTGGGTGGATGAGAATGCTGGGAGAATTGTGCTTGTGTCCAATTTATTTTCAAACAGATTCATTTTTAAATTGTATAAATTATTGCAAGAATGTTGTGACCCAGTTTGAGTCCTCAAAGCAATAAAGGGATACTATTGCTGAATTGGATCAACACATAGTTTTGTGGTCAGGGCTCAGTTTCATTTATATTAAAGTTACACCTCATTTGAGGTCTGGATTCCTCAGTTTGACCTTAACAACCTAATTGTAAGCATCATTTTCTTTGTCATGTAGATGCCAGCTGTGATTTATTCGTAAATGCTTCACCATCTCAAGGCTCATTTCAGACCATAGAAACATAGACATAGAAATATAGAAAATAGGTGCAGAAGTAGGCCATTCTGCCCTTCGAGACTGCACCACCAATCAATATGATCATAGCTGACCATCCAAAACCAGTACCTGCTTTCTCCCCAAATCCCTTGATTCCATTAGCCCTAAGAGCTATATCCAATTCTCTCTTAAATACATCTGGTGAATTGGCCTCCACTGCCTTCTGTGGTAGAGAATTCCACAGATTCACAACCCTCTGGGTGAAAAGTTTTTCCTCATCTCAGTCTTAAATGGCCCACCCCTTATTCTGAAACTGTGACCCTTGGTTCTGGACTCCCCCAATATCGAGAACAATTTCCCTACATCTGGCCTATCCAATCCCTTAAGAATGTTATTTGTTTCAATAAGACCAGCCTTATCTTGGTCAACACTACTAAGCAGAGTTCTGGAACATTCTCTCTTGCTACTCCCCCTCTGTGATTATCTCTATGTCTCCCTCTCCCCTGACTTGCAGTCTGAAGAAGGGTCTCAACCCGAAACGTCAGAGATCAAAGTCCTTCTCTCCAGAGATTCATTCTTTCCGGCTGAGTTATAGCCCTGTCCCACGGTACGAGTTCATTCCAAGAGCTCTCCCGAGTTTAAAAAAAAATCAAACTCGTGGTAAGTACGGAGAATGAACTTAGCGGGTACGTCGGAGCTTGGGGACATCTCTTAGCGGTTCGTAACGCTAACGGCAGGTACTCGGGAAGACTTGCTAGAAACATAGAAACATAGAAATTAGGTGCAGGAGTAGGCCATTCGGCCCTTCGAGCCTGCACCGCCATTCAATATGATCATGGCTGATCATCCAACTCAGTATCCCTTACCTGCCTTCTCTCCATACCGTCTGATCCCCTTGGCCACAAGGGCCACATCTAACTGCCTCTTAAATATAGCCAATGAACTGGCCTCAACTACCCTCTGTGGCAGAGAGTTCCAGAGATTCACCACTCTCTGTGTGAAAAAAGTTCTCCTCATCTCGGTTTTAAAGGATTTCCCCCTTACCCTTAAGCTGTGACCCCTTGTCCTGGACTTCCCCAACATCGGGAACAATCTTCCTGCTAATGGCAGGTATGTACAGGAAGACTCGTGAAGAGTTTTCAACATGTTGAAAAATTGCCACGAGAGCCCCGAGTACCGATGAATGGCCATTAGTAAATCTCCGAGTTCGAATCAGGGCAAACTCGGGAGAGCTCTTGGAATGAACTCGTACCGTGGGACAGGGCTTTAACTCCAGCATTTTGTGTCTGTCTAATGAATCAATACAGTTTCAGTTTAGTTTATTGTCACGTGTTCCAAGGTACAGCGAGAAGCTTTGGTTGCGTGTTATCCAGTCTGTGGGAAGACAAAACATGATTACAATCGAGCCATTTACAGTGTACAGGTACATGATAAGAGAGTAACGTTCAGTCCAAGGTAGCAAAGCCAGCAAAGTCCGATCAAAGATAGTACGAGGGTCACAAATGAGGTAGATAGTAGCTCAACACTGCTCTCCGGTTGTGGTTGGATGATTCAGTAGCCTGACAACAGTAACATAGAACAGTACGGCACAGAAACAGGCCCTTCGGCCCACAACGTTGATGCTGAACATGAGTTCAAGTTAGACAAAAATGTTGCCTATCCCTTCTCTCCATAGATGCTGCCTCACCCGCTGAGTTTCTCCAGCATTTTTGTCTACCTTCGATTTTCCAGCATCTGCAGTTCCTTCTTAAACATGAAGTCAAGTTAAATCAATCACATCTGCCTGTACATGATCCAGATCACTTTATTTCCCTGCACTTCCATGCGCCTATCTAAAAGCCTCTTAAATGCCGCTAACTAATTCCAACACTCAAGTGAATAAATGGCTGTGGGGGAAGAGACTGTACAAGTTGCAGTGCTGCAAAATAATATTAAGAGTTATCGGGAAAACAGGAATTTGTCTAAATGTTTCCAGTTGCTCAGTTATGAGTTTGCAGCAACAACATGTTTATGCTGTGGAGATGAGAACTAATGTTGGTGGATATTTTACATCTAGATCCTACCAAACAATTAAAATAAAACATTATTTTTTTCTGCTTAAAACACCGCAGTTCACCTTTTGGGACTATGTATTCCGCACACATCTCCCATGTCAAAGGTTGAAACAACAAATTGGAGTAACTCAGCGGATCAGCCAGCATCTCTGGACAAAAAGAGTAGGTGACGTTTTGGGTCGAGACCCTTCTTCAGACCGGGTCTGAAGGAGTATTTTTTTTCTCCAGAGATGCTGCCTGACCCACTGAGTTACTATATCATTTTGTGTCTATCTTCGGTGTAAACCAGCACCTCAGGTTCCTCCTACACATTTTGTCTCCTCTGTCAATATTCCCCTGAGTACTGCTGTGATAGATTGTTTTTTGGGGAAGAGTAAAACACCTAGCTGCTGTTAAATCAACAAAATGTTAAAACACCTTCAGTTGATTGATTCATTGATTGTGTAGGAAAGAACTGCAGATGCTGGTTTAAATTGATTGTAACATGCAATATGGAAACAGGCCCTTCGGCCCACCGAGTCCATGCTGACCATCCATCTCCCATTCACATTAGTTCTATGTTATCCCACTTTCTCATCCACTCCCTGCAGACTAAGGGCAATTTCACAGAGGCCGATCAACCTACTAACTACTTGCATGTCTTTGGGATGTGGGAGGAAACCAGTGCACCAGGAGGTCACAGGAAGAATGTGCAAACTTCATACGCAGACAGCGCTCAAGGTCAGGACCAAATCCGCATTTCTTATCCTGCAGTTGAAAATATAGAACATGGAACACTGTAACACAAAGAACAGGCACTTCGGCCACAAATAAGGTGCCAAACATGATACCGAGACCAGCTCTTTGTGACCAACTCTGTATGTGGGGAGGATGTTTCCACTAGTGGGAGAGTCGAGGACCAGAGGCCATAGACTCAGAATAAAAAAAACGTATCTTTAGGAAGGAGATGAGAAGGAATTTCTTTAGTCAGAGTGTGGTGAATCTGTGGACTCTGTTTGTAGGGAGGATGTTTCCACTAGTGAGAGAGTGTAGGAGTAGAGTTGATAGTCTCAGAACGACGTTCCCTTGGGAAGGAGATGAGGAGGAATTTATTTAGTCAGAGGGTGGTGAATTTGTGGAATTCTTTGTCACAGAAGGCTGTGGAGGCCAAGTCAATGGATATTTTAAAGGCAGAGATTGAAAGATTCTTGATTAGTGCGGGTGTCAGGTTACAGGGAAAAGAGTGAAGAGTAGGGTTGAGAGGAAAAGATAGATCAACCATGATTGAATGGCAGAGCAGACGATGGGCCGAATGGCTTAATTCTGTCTTATAACTTATGAACTTATGAACTCTTACCTGCCTGCACATAATCCATATCCCTCTATTCCCTGCATATCCATGTGCCTATTAAATGCCACCTTCGTATCTGGCTCAACCATTGCCCTTGGCAGCATGTTCCAGTCTCTCATCACCCTCTGTGAAAATACCGGTCCCAGCCATCTTCTTTCAATCTTGCTCCTTTCACCTTAATGTATTGTTTAGTTTAGTTTAGTTTAGTTTAGTTGAGTTTAGTTTAGTTTACTTTATTGTCACGTGTACCGAGGTACAGTGAAAAACTTTTGTTGCGTGCTAACCAGTCCGCGGGAAGTCAACACATGATTACAATCGAGCCATCAACAGTGAACAGAAGCACGATAAAGGGAGGAACGTCAATAACATGTAGTGCAAGTCCGAACAAAGCTAGTCCGGGGCTCCCCAATGAGGCAGATGGTAGTTCAGGACTGCTGTCTAGCTGTTGGTAGGATGGTTCAGTTGCCTGATAAATGGACAACAGTTGCGTGTTCTTTAGATCCTTCTGCGAATTCCTAACACAAAACAAATTTTTGGAAGGGGACTTGTTTATTAGAATCACATGGAATAACTAAACTTCCCACAGTCTCTGTATACATTCATGATCACAGGTTCTGAAGGGTCTGCAAACAATTTGTATAATTGTCCATTAGATTATATTGTCTGAGTCATCTTAACTATGGTAAACGGAAAAAATGAGCACTGAACTTTGGGTCAGACTGAAAAGTATTTACTAATACACAACACAATGTGTTGCTCCCTTTGACTTGGTGCAGTATTATACAATGGATATAGTGCATTAGCCACAAGTGTGGCCACTACAGCAACACTGTTTTATCCATATATGTACTTTTTAGTAGAAATCGCCATGTCCACACACAGGCCTCGGCATTGGCGAGCCATCAAGATCTATGGCTTAGGGGGAGATCCTTCAGCCCATCACATCCATACTAGCAAAAAAAATGATCTTTAGTTTAATCTCATTTCCCAGCTCTTGGACGATGGCGTTGCACATTTTTTAGTTTAGTTTGTCAATGTCACGTGTACCAAGATACCAAGTGAAAAGCTTTTTGTTACATGCTATCCTGTCAGACGAGGGCATAGTTTTAAGATGAGTGGAGCAAAGCTTAAAGGGCATATGGGAGGGCAATAATTTCACGCAGAGTAGTGTGTGTGTGGAACCAGCAGCCAGTGGTCGTGGTGAAGGCAGAGAGGCAGATATGACAACGGCTTTTAAGAAGCTGTTAGAGAGACACAGGATATGCAGGGAATGGAGAGCAATGGATCGCGTGTAGTTTAGTTTAGTTTAGTTTATTGTCGCATGTAGCGAGGTACAGTGAAAAGCTTTTGTTGCGTGCAGAAAGACAATACATGTTTACAATCGAGCCATTCACAGTGTACATATACACGACAGGGGAATAACGTTCAGTGCAAGATAAATCCAGTAAAGTCTGATCAAAGATAGCCTGAGGTCACCAATGAGGTCGATAGTAGTTCAGGACTGCTCTCTAGTTGCGGTTATGATGGTTCAGTTGCCCGATAACAGCTGGGAAGAAACTGTCCCTGAATCTGGAGGTGTGCATGCAGGTGTGCAGGCCGTGGAGATTAGTTTAACTTGGCATCATGTTTGGCATGGACATTGTGGACTGAAGGGCCTGTCGCTGTGCTGTATTGTTCTATGGTGTGTGTTCTAAGAGGATGGGGAGTCGCACTACTGATTAGTTAGAACATAACTGCAGTAATAAGAGAGGATATCCTGGAAGAATCATCCAGTGTAGATATGGGTAGAATTGAGGAATAAGAGTGGGGAAGCTATTTTTCTGATGTTAGGCTATGGACCTCCCAATGGTCAACTGGGTGTAGAGGAACAAATATACAAGCAAATGATAAGAATAGTAGGATTATAACAGTGAGGGAGGGATTTTAACTTTTCCAATATCGAACAGGATTGCCTCAGTGTAAGTGGCTTGAATGGGGCAGAGTTTGTTATGTGCATGCAAGAATTGTCTTTGACACAACATGGGGTGGAAGATTGCAACCCACACATGGTCCGCCCTGTTTCGATGAATGCAATCAACCCAGTGTGCACAATCAAATAAGATCAAATAGAACAAGTTGTCCTACAACTTTAGGCTGTGCACGCCATACGCAAGAAGAAGAAGAAGTCACAACATGTGGAGAGCCCTACTAGAGATTGATCAGTACTTGACCTTATCTTCTGAATGAAACTGGGCACTTCATAGAGTCGTACATTACGGAAAAAGGCCATTCAGCCCAACTGGTTCATGACAACCTAGATGTCCCATCTGAGCTAATCCCATCTGCCTGCGTTTGGCTCATATCCCCCTCAACCTTTCCTATAGCGGTACCTCTGCAAATGTCTTTTAAATGTTGTTATTGTACGTGCCTCAATTAACTCCTTAAGAGTCAAGAGTATTTTATTGCCATATGTCCCAGATAGGACATTGAAATTCTTACTTGCTGCAACACAACAGAATATGTAAACATAGTACATAACGGAGAAAAAGGTTCAGTGTGAATATATATACATGCACACATGCTCAATAAATAAACAAATATACTGCAATAATAATAATAGTCTGTTGTAGTTCAGAGCTTATTTGTTGTCATGTTTAATAGCCTGATGACTGTAGGGAAGTAGCTGTTCCTGAACCTTGACGTTACAGTTTTCAGGCTCCTGTACCTTGCTCCCGATGGCAACGGTGAAATGATTGTGTGGCCAGGATACTGTGGGCCTTTGATGATGTTGGCCACCTAATTGAGGCAACGACTTGGATAGATCCCTTCGATGGTGGGGAGGTCAGAGCTGGTGATGGACATGGCAGCTCAAGCTGCCGAACCAGGCCACGTTACAACCAGTCAGTATGCTCGCTACTGTGCACATGTAGAAGTTCAAGAGAATCCTCCTTGACATACCGAATCTCCGTAATCTTCTCGGGAAGTAGAGGCGCTGATGTGCCTTCTTTATAATTGCATCAGTGTGCTGGGTCCAGGAAAGATCTTCCGAAATACGCACGCCCAGGAATTTGAAGTTTTTGACCCCCATCGTCCCATTGATATAAACAGGATTGTGGGTCCACATCCTTCCCCTTCCAAAGTCCACCATCAGTTCCTTTGTTTTGCTGGTGTTGAGAGCCAGGTTGTTGTGCTGGCACCAATTGGTCAATCGGTCGATCTCACTTCCATACTCTGACTCATCACCATCTGTAATTCGCCCAACAACAGTGGTGTCGGCGGCGAACTTGATAATGGAGTTCGCACTATGTCCGGCTATAGAGTCATGAGTATAGAGTGAGTGAAGCAGGGGGCTGACAGCTCATTCCATATACCCATAAGAAGAAAGGAAGAGGTGGAGACAGTGGGCTGTGGGAGAGCTGGGAAGGGGAGGGGAAGGAGCGGGAAAGCAAACGTCATCTATTCCTTTGGTCCATAGATGCTGCCTCACCCGCTGAGTTTCTCCAGCATTTTTGTCTACCTTCGATTTTTCCAACATCTGCAGTTCTTTCTTAAACAAATCTTTCTTTAGCAGGGTCACAAAACAGAACACAATACTGCACGGCCCAGATGATGGAAGCGTTAATGGGGCAACACTTTAGGAGCAGGAACCCTAATTCTATGTGTCTCAAGGAGCAGCAATGGAAAGGGATAAGGTTGGTCCTCAGGTTAGGGTTTAGTTTAGTTTAGAGATACAGCATGGAAACAAGGCTCATCAAGTCCGCACAGACCAGCGTTCCCACACATTAACACTATCCTACACTAGGGCCAATTTTTACATTTGTACCAAGCCAATTAACTTACAAACCTGTACATCTTTGGAGTGTGTGAGGAAGCCGGAGATCCTGGGGAAAACCCATACGGGTCACAGGGAAAATGCACAAACTCCGTACAGACAAGCACCTGTAGTCAGGATCGAACCCGGGTCTCTGGCGCTGTAAGGCAGCAACTCTACCGCTGTGCCACCATGTCGTCCAAAGGTCTTGAAGTAGGAGAAATATGATTTCAATGGCAGAAGAGATGACCTGGAGATAGTGGACTGGGAACAGATGCTTTTGGGTAAAGCAACAATTGACTTGGGAATCGTTCAAAAACAAATGAATAAAATTTCAGGGCCACCTTTCAAGGGTGAAATGCTAACAGGGAAACTTAGATGAGGAAGAATATTGTCATGGGGTTGAGAGGGAACGATAGATCAGCCATGATTGAATGGCGGACTAGGCATGATGGGCCAAATGGCCTAATTCTACTCCTAGAACTTATGATCGTATGAATATTGAAGGTCAGAAACACAAAGAAACATATGGCAGGCATATGCAACAGGGATTGAGGGAGTCTCTTGGGGAATATAGAATATATGTGAGAGAACTTAAGAAATGATTTAGCAGCAAGAGAAGTGGCCATGAAATATCATTGGGAAGTAAGATTTAGTAAAAAAAAAACCCAATATATTTTTAAGTTATCTCAGGAACGAAAGGATAGCTGGGAAAAAGTGGGTTTTCTTAGGGAGCTGAAGGATAATCTTTGTGTAGAGCCAAGGGATGTGGGTGAGGAACTAAATGAAAGCTTCTCATCTGTATTCATTAGTGAGAAGGATGTGGAAGATAATGAGTTCAAGGGGGGCTACTTTGTTAGCCTGGAACATGTTAGCATTAAGAAGGAAGAAGTGATAGAAATGATTGAAAAACATAAGGGTTGGTAAATCGGCAGAGCCTGGTGAGATCTATCCCAGGATATTATGGGAAGCAACGGCAGGAATTTCTAGTTGAGATTGTTTCCTGTTCATTAGACACAGAAGACTAGATAGGGGCTGATGTTGTTCCTTTATTTAATATGGGCGGCAGGGATAAACCAAGTATGTCTTATCTCAGTGGTCATGAAATTATGAGAGAAAATCCTCAAGGATGTGATTCGTGTCCATTTGGAAAAGCAGCAACTGATCAAGGCCTGCCTCACTAATTTGTTTGAGATTTTGAGTTGGTGGCACAGTGGTGCAGCGGTAAAGCTACTGCCTTACAGCGCCAGAGACCTGGGTTTGATCCCGACTACGGGTACTTGTCTGTACAGAGTTTGCACGTTCTTCCCTGTGAACTGCGTGGGTTTTTCTCCGAGATCTTTGGGTTTCCATCCACACTCCAAAGATGTGCAGATTTGTAGGTTAATTGGCTTGGTGCAAATGTAAATTGTCCTTAGTGTGTGCAGGATAGTGTTAATGTGCGGGGATCTCTGGTCGGTACGGACTCGGTGGGCCGCTGGGCCTGTTTCTGTGGTGTATCTCTAAACTAAACTAAAAACTAAAACGATTGATGAAGGTATGTCAGTCGATGTTATCTATATGGGTTTTATTATGAGAGGGATAGACCGGGTAGATGCACAGAGTTTGTTGCCCAGAGTAGGTGAACCGAGGACCAGAGGATATAGGTTTAAGGTGAAGGGGGAAAGATTTAATAGGAATCTGAGGAGTAACCTTTTCACACAAAGGGTGGTGGGTGTATGGAACAAGCTGCCAGAGGAGGTAGTTGAGGCTGGGATTATCCCAACATTTAACAAACAGTACATGGATAGGACAAGTTTGGAGGGATATGGACCAAACGCAGGCAGGTAGGACTAGTATAGCTGGGACATGTGGGCGAGTTGGGCCGAAGGGACTTTTCAACACTGTATCACTTTATGACTCTATGAGTGTTGCTATAGCGAGACTTGAGTACTGATCCAGAGTCAGAGCGTGAACTAATGTAGCTGGGACATGTTGCTGGTGTGGGCAAGTGGGGCCGAATGGCCTGTTTCCACACGGTATCATTGTATGACTCGGTTACCTTAAGCGGCATGTGGAATCTGCTCTAGTTTTACTGGTTGCGGGTTACATAGCCACAAACTACAGCTGTATATTCTTAATATCATTTCTAATAGACAGGACAACTTGTAAAAATAAACAGACTATGCAAGAATCTACATCTGGTTTCCAATTTTCAAATGATAGTCACCCTTACATCAGACGGATGTGATACATGGATAAACACTAAATCAAAGTAACATTTTAGCTTATGGGGAAGGCAGAATTAAAGGATGATGTACTTGGCAGCAATTATGCCTCTAGCCCTTGGTTAATATTTTTTTTGCCCAGCTGTCTTAAAAATATTCATTTCTCACGTGCGGATTAAATGGAAACGTGTTAGAACAAATTAAATATTACAAATCAATTATCACCAGAGTTGGGTTTTACACATACTTAACCTGCCAAGAAAAATAATTTTAATACATAATAATTCAGATAAAAACCATTTCAAACACTTATCGAAGATATAGTTTAAAAAGGTGTCTGTGTTTAATGTCATTGGATAAATTAGAAGTTACCTTTGAGAATTTTAAGGTGATGGTGGAAATATTTAATTGGAACCTGGGATTTCCAGTTCCACATTTTCATGCAACTAGTGGAAGGAATGAGCTTCCAGAGGAGGTAGTTGAGGCACGGACAATTACAACGTTTAAGAAACATTTAGACTGGTACATGGATGGGATAAGTTGAGAGGGATATGGGGCAAACACAGGCAGGTGGGGCTAGGGTAGATGGGGCATGTTGGTCGGCGTGGGCAAGTTGGGCCGAAGGGTCTTATTCCATGCTGTATCACTCAATGACTCTACAAGTTTATGACTATACTTTTTATGGTTCTGTCGTTCAGGATAACAAGGTAAGAACAAGTTGATGTCATTTTCTTGATATTGGTTGCCAAAATAGCTGTTGGATAGGAAATATACATCACATTAAAATAATGCATCTCCACTTTGTCAAGGCAGTCTAATGCCAATGTGCAGACAACCTGGGCAATATTTGATTTCAACATTTGCATGTTCATTCAGAAGATGTAGCTGACATTGGCAAGGCCTTTATTTGCTGGCTATCTGGATTTGCACTTAAGGGTACAGAGATGAATTACGAGGATGTTGCCAGGACACGAGGGTCTGAGCTGTAGGGAGAGGTTGGGCAGGCTTGCACTCTATTTCAAGAGGATGAGGGGTGATCTTATAGATGTGTTTAAAATCCTGAGAAGATAAGATCGGATAGTCGCACAGAGTCCCTTGCCCAGAGTAGTGGAATCGAGAACGTGGACATACGTTTAAGGTGAAGGGGAAAATATTTAATAGGAATCTGAGGTAACTTTTTCACACAAAGGGGGTGTATGGTACGAGATGCCAGAGGAGGTAGTTGAGGCAGGAACTTTTGCAACGTTTAAGAAACAATTAGACAGATACATGCATAGGACATATTTATAGGGGCCAAATGCAGTCAGGTGGGACTAGGGCAGATGGGACATGTTGGTCGGCGTTGGCAAGTTGGGCCAAAGGGCTTGTTTTCACAGTGTAAGACTCTATGACTTTAACAGGTAATTGCGACAGGAACTATATTAGCATTTACAATTTATTTGGACACGTATATGGAAAGGAAAGGTTTAGAAGGATATGGGCCAAAAGTGGGCAAATGGGACCAGTATGGATGGGGTATCTTGGTTGCCATGGATGAGTTGGGCTGATTAGTTGCTTCCGTGCTTTACAACTTTATGACTAGTATTGAAAAGCCTGGTTAGAGTGGATGAGGACAGGATGTTTCCACTAGTGGGAGAGTCTAGGACCGGAGATCATAGCCTCAGAATTAAAGGACGTTCCTTTAAGAAGGAGATGAAGAGGAATCTCTTTAGTCAGAGGGTGGTGAATCTGTGGAATTCTTTGCCACAGAAGGCTGTGGAGGCCATCCATGGATATTTGTAAGGCAGAGATAGATAGATTGTTGATTAGTATGGGTGTCAGGGGTTATGGGGGAAAGGCAGGAGAATGGGGTTAGGAGGGAGAGATAGACCAGCCATGATTGAATGGTGGAGTGGACTTGATGGGCCAAACGGCTTGATTCTGCTCCTATCACTTAAGAACTTATGAAAACAAAGTGGAAAATATTCCATGGCTTACAGATGATGAAGTTCTGAGATTTCAGATGAATAACTTGCTGCAGAATATCCAACCTTTGTTTGGCTCTTGCAGCCTCAGTATTGATGTGGCTGGTTTAATCAATGCAAAGATTAAACTGTGTGTTGGGGTGCCTGTCAGGAAACTCCTTTGCTCATTTTTGTCCCAAGTGCCAGTAATAGTGGTGTAAAAGACAACATTCATCTTCCATGAGGATTTCGTTTAGTATGTTTTAGTTTAGAGAGACAGCACAGAACCAAGCCTTCTCAACGTACAAACTCCATAGAGGCAGCACCCACAGTCGGGATTGCACCCGGGTCTCTGGCGCAGAGAAGCAGCAACCCTACCACTGCGCCACTCTGCAGAAAAGTAAAGAAACCCAACTGTCGCCTGGTTTTTACCTATAGCCGACAATGACAATGACAATTCAACAGCAGAAATGAAGGGTTAAGGGCCTGTCCCACCAGCATGCGACCTGCATGCGGCAAGCGCGACCAAACCGGTAGCGGGGGTCGTGCGGAGGTCGAGTGAGTGACGTGAAGATCGAGCGAAGGCCGCGGGAGGTTCACGCGTGACGTACGATGTCAAGATGTTCGTACGGCATCGAGACGCTGCGTATGCCCGTCGAGGCGGTGCGTACGGCATCGAGGCGGCTGTGGGCCGGCAGGCCGTTGCCGCGCGGAATTTTTGAACACGGTCAGTTTTTCGGAGCCCTGCGCGATGTCGGGACCAGCTCCGCACAACTCCATACTGCTCCGGTGATCGAAGTGGGACCGGCCCCGCGAGGCCGTACGGCTCAAGCGACCACGTTAGGTCACACATGCCGCATGGAGTCGCATGCTCGTGGGACAGGTCCTTTACACAAAGAAGATGCCTTCTGCAGTTACTGCCCTGCACCAGCCTGCCTTGGTTCCCCTGACCCTGTGAGATCACTCTCCTATCCCCCTCCCTTCACCTCAGCATCAGTTCATTCAGTCGAACCATTTCCTGCAGCTGGAAGACTCTTGTTTGTATTGTGGCACAACTCATTAAGAAATGGCAGTAAAGATTCAGTAGGATGAATGCCAACAAAGGCATCAGAACAACAAACAACAGGCATCAGTCGAGTGAATAACACCACAGTCAGTCTGTGCATGATATTACACAGAGGGATTTATAACATTGACCTATGCAACCTGTGGTTGATGCCCTTGCTCTCTCTGTACCAGTATTTTGGGAGTCCTGCGACACTGTTTGAACAACAAATAAAGTATGTTGCTATTAATAAGCCGTGTTACTTTTAGGCAATGCTTCCCTCACCACTTTTGACAGGAACTTGGCTATGCTGTCCGCCCACTCATAGGTCCAATTTGCTTTTGCTGTTTGGCTTTGACCAACATCCAGAGAATGTTGCGTGGATTGCAATAGTGGTCAACTTGCGCCAACATCACCTGATTACAGGTCAGAATCGTCACCTTTTAGGGAGGGCCCTTTGGAGGCCCCACATTATGTGAATCTTATTAAATGCACAACATTCCAGGCAATATGTGATGCCTGCAGCTTGATTTTGATTCAACTTTAAGACCCAAAAGGGTCATGTGCTCATCTTTAACATGCATGGCGGCTTTCAAAGGTCATACATGATAAGAGAATTAGGCCATCAAGTGTACTCCACCATTCAATCATGGCTGATCTATCTCTCCACCTACCCCATTTTCCTGCCTTCTCCCCATCACCTCTGTCACCTCCCACACTTTGGGGTTAGGAGGGCGGAGTAGACTTAATGGGCTGAATGGCCTATTCCTTATTACTTTATGAGCTGTACTAATCAAGAATCTATCTATCTCTGCCTTAAAAATATCAATTGACGGCCTCCACAGCCTTCTGTGCCAAAGAATTCCACAGAACCATCACCCTCTGACTAAAGAAATTCTTCCTCATCTCCTTCCCAAAGGAATAATCTTTAATTCTGATGCAGTGGCCTCTGGCCCTAGACTCTCCCACTAGTGGAAACATCCTCTCCACATCCACTCTATCCAAGCCTTTCACAATTCGGTAAGTATCGGGAGAGGTTGAACGGGCAAGGTCATTATTCCTTGGAGCGAGGAAGGCTGAGGGGTGATCTAATAGAGGTGGAATGGAATGGAATAGAATGTCTTTTATTGTCATTCAAACAGAAAAGGTTTGAACTAAATTTTATTCCTACAGTCATGACATTACAAAAAAAACCCAAGACACACACTTAACACAATTTACACGAACATCCATCACAGTGAATCTCCAACATCTTCTCACTGTGATGGACGGCAAAAGTCTTATATCTTCTCTTTGTTCTTCTCCCGCGGTCCAGCAGTCCAACTGCAGCATCGAGGCGACTGGGGCTCCGAAGCTCCGAAGTCAGGTCGCAGCCGAGCACCACCACAGCTCTCCCCGCTCCGAAGTCAGCCAGCTCTGCGATGGCGAGTCCGCAGGCTCCGCGACTGGAGCCCTCAGGTTGGAGGCCGCTGCCGGCTCCATGATGTTAGGCCCAACGACACTGGAGACCCGACAGGGAAAATGTCTGGTCCCCGTACAGGGAAGAGATTAAATGCTTCCCCCACAGCCCCACACATATACACAGCTAAAAAATAATAAAAATTAGAACCAAAAACGTACATCTAACGGGACAAAAATTAAAAAAGACAGACGGACTGCAGTCGAGCCGCTGCCGTTAGGCACCGCCACTCCGTGTGTAAGATCATGAGGGCAATAAATAGGGTGAATGCACAGAGCCTTTTACCCAGTGTCAGAGAATCAAGAACCAGAGGACATACAGGTAGGTTTAAGATGAGAGGGAAAATATCTAATAAACACCCAAGGGACAACGTTTTCTTACAGAAGGTGGTGGGTATATGGCAGAGAATGTAGTTGAGGCCGACAAATAACATTTAAGACATTTGAACAGGTAAGTGGAAAGGTTTTGACAGATATAGGCAGGTGGGAGTAGTGTGGATGGAGTATCTAGGTCGACTTGGGCAGGTTGTGCCGAAGGGCCTGTTTCTGTGCTGTATGATGCTATGACTATCAAACAATCCAAGTCTATCCAACCTTTCCCCGTAGCTAATGCCCCCTAATCCCGGCAGCATTCTGGAAAATCTCGTCTGCACCCTCTACAAAGCCTCCACATCCTTCCTGTAATGGGGCCACCACAACTGCATACAACACTCCAAATAATTTCACACATCATGTACATAAAAAAAGGAGGTGTGTGGCAATTAAAAGTATATTGTCTATTGTCTATTTGATGGCTGGGCCTAGCACTGGTGTGAGTTCAAGTGAAAATTAAAAATTGTAAACTTTTCTCTTAATTGGTTATTATGAACTCACTGTTCTTTCCTCTCACCCATGCAAAGCACGATTTCTATCATCACTGGCAACATTCAAAGAGCAGGAATGATTCCTCATGGTGGAAAATACCATAAGGATCCATGTACTGTGAAACATCTGTTAATAAAGTTAGCTTAAGTTTGAAATTTAAACTAAATATTACTACAAAAGGCACTATGAAGTTATGCATAAATGGCACTTCATGAAATCACCAGATAGATAGCAGGAACAAAACCGGTTCTCTTCAAGTTTATAAAATACAAAACTGAGTTCAAAGCGAGTCTGCAATTATTGAATTTCTTTAGATCCTTCTTCTGAGGTTGACTCTTATCTGCGGATCTGCGTGATGGAAGCCAGGTTCTCGCATCTGGTTCAGGGTTCCACATGCAAACTGGATGTCCAGGAAGTTTAATGAACGGTAAAGAAGGCATGTTCTTGATGAGAAGCACCGAGTGAATACGAGCTCCCATTACATCTGTCTGTTTAAGGCCTCACTCGTACACCATCACCTTTACCTGCTGCTTCATGAAACCCCTGGTCAATGACACGCAACGATATCTTGCCGTCATGACAGATTTGATCATTTATGGACACACCTTTGAACATAATCACCTTTGATTAGTGCAAGGATCAGGGGAAATGGGCCAAAGGCAGGAGAATGGGGTTAGGAGGGAAAAATGATCAGCCATGATCGAATGATGGAGTGGACTTGATGGGCCGAATGGCCTAATTCTGCTCCTATCACTTAGTAACATGAACCTAAACTTTACACTAGAATGCACTGGGACACCTAGACGTTCGAAGGCTTAGGACGCTCGACATGTACAAGATACAAGATACAAGATACAATTTAATTGTCATTTGGACCCTTTGAGGTCCAAACGAAATGCCGTTTCTGCAGCCATACATTACAAACAAATAGACCCAAGACACAACAAAATTTACATAAACATCCATCACATCGCTGTGATGGAAGGCCAAAAAAACTTATCTCTCCACTGCACCCCCCCCCCCCCCGATGTCAGAGTCAAAGTCAAAGCCCCCGGCTGGCGATGGCAATTGTCCCGCGGCCATTAAAGCCACGCCGGGTGGTGCGAGGTCGCACACCGGGTCTTGGTGTTAGAGCCCCCGGCGTGCGCTCGCAGAGTCCCGCGGCCATTCCAAGCCGCGCGGGGCGGTGATGTTAGGCCCCGCTCCAGGAGCTCTTCAACCCCGCAACTCGGGCGGGAGAAGTCGCCGTTGCGAGAGCCCTGAAAAGCGGTCTCCCTCCAGGGACCCGCGGGCTCCCGGTGCCACCGTCCACCAAACCTGCAGTTGAAGCCTCCGACTCTCCGGAGGTCGGGCCGCAGCAGCAGCAGCAGCAGCAGCGCTCCTCCACCGCTCCACCCGCTCCGGACTTGGCCAGCCCCGCGACGGTGACGGTGAGTCGTCAGCACCAGAGTCCCCGGTCTCTTCCTGTTGGAGGCCGCTCCTCGTTGCAGCCCCAACGATAACGGAGACCCGACAAGAAAAGGTCGGGTCTCCCGTGCAGGGAGAGATTTAAAAGTTTCCCCCTCCCTCCCCCCCCACACACACACCCCAACAAAAAATAACAAAAACTACATAAAAACATAGACAGAAAATAATAAAAACGCGGACGGGCTGCAGAGGCCGCTGCTGACGAGAGTCGCGCCGCCTACCGGATTAGTGAAACAACTGTCACCAACTTCTGCAGATGCGCTGTAGAAAGCATTTTATCAGGATGCATCACAGCTTGGTTTGGGAACAGCTCCATCCAAGACTGCAAGAAATCGCAGAGAATTGTGGACGCAGACCAGACCATCACACAAACCAACTTCCCTTCCATTGACTCCATTTATACCTCACGCTGCCTCGGCTCGGCAAGGACGAGTCCAGCCAGCATAATCAAGGACGAAAAGTACACCTCCTTGGCCATTTCTCCCTCTGTTCAAATCCATCCCCTCCCCCACCAGGCTAATAAATTTCATTAGTAGACTATCTTTGTGACTTTAAACCTTGCCCTAAACGTTACCTCATCTGCACTGTGAATAGCTTGATTGACAGTATTGTCTTCCCAGATCCTGATTGATCAGGCATAGATCAGTGTTAAAGAGGGATGCAGATCTGGAGAATCTTCCAGCTGGAGAAACTCAGAGAGCATGTCCTGAAACTAATATCAACCCTTTTCATTAGTGAGCCCTTGAGACAGCAGGGGGATCTGAGGAAGGGGAGGAGACGGACTTTACTGAGGTTTTCCTCCAATTTCCGGTGCTGCTCGCTGTGGCATGGAGGAGACCCAGGACAGAACACTCCCAATTCTGTTAGTCCTTGCTGTCTCCTCTCCTTCCTCAGCTCCCCTGCTGTCTCCTCCCACCCTCCAGCCTTCGGGACTTGTTTTCCTGTCTTGTCCCCTCTCCCCACCCCTGATCAGTCTGAAGAGGGTTTAGCCCAAACTGCCTATCCAGATGCTGACCCGTGACAGTATCTTGTAACCTTTGACAATAGATCAGTTTTGCTCTGTCTCCTGTTTACTGGCCCTGCTGTCTTTTTCTTCAGCACTGCACTGCAGCTGTTTATCAGTCTTGCCAAACGCAGCTGATGGTTGAAGCTAATGTGTTTTGGTTTAGACATTGAAAGAATGCTTTTCTCCTAATTGTGTTGGGCTGCATCTTTGCTTCCTGTATACTGGGTTTTGATGTTATCTATTAAGGGAAGAAACTTCTAAGCTGTTTTTTCCCAGAACTGAGACACAAAACGTAAATGCTTGAGAGATCCTTTGAAGTTGTAGCAGACCCCCCCCCCCCCCCCCCCCCCCCCCCCCGTTACTGTACTGGTGAGGACTCTAGTGTTAGAATAGGCCAGAACCTGAGGGAATAGTGAGTATTATAAGCCAAAGCCATAGCAGACATGGCCCCAGTATACACAGGGATGTAATGCTGGTGCTCTACAAGGCGCTGGTCAGGTCGCATTTGGAATATTGCGAGCAATTTTGGGCACCCTATCTGAGGAAGTGTGTGCTGGCTCTGGAGAGGTTTACAAGAATGATCCCAGGAATGAGTAGGTTAACCTATGATGAGCGTTTGCCGGCACTGGGCCTGTACTCGCTGGAGTTTAGAAGAATGAGTGGGGACTTCATTGAAACATACAGAATAGCAAAAGGCTTGGATAAAGTGGATGTGCAGAGGAAGTTTTAACTAGTGGGAGAGTCTAGGACTAGATACATAGAAACATAGAAAATAGATGCAGGAGTAGGCCATTTGGCCCTTCGAGCTAGTATAGTCAGTGTAATGGGTGACGGTCAGGGCAGGCTCAGTGGGTCGAAGGGCCTGTTTCCGTTTGGCATGACTGATAAATGTTGGCCTTGCAACAGAACATTCAATGGCAAATAGAAATTAGATGGATGATAGAAATTGCAATTGTATCAGAATACAAGACTATAACAGCTTTATGTAGGAAGCAACTGCAGATGCTGGTTTAAACTGAACATAGATGCAAAAAGCTGGAGTAACTCAGTGGGTCAAACAGCATCTCTGGAGAGAAGGAATAGGTGATGTTTCTGGTCGAGACCCTTCTTCAGACTGAGAGTCAGGGGAAAGGGAAACAAGAGGTGATAGATGGTGATATAGAGAGATATATGGAATAAATGAATGAAAGATGTGCAAAAAAGTAAGGATGATAAAGGAAACAAGCCATTGTTAGCTGTGGGCAAGGTGAAAACAAGGTACAGACAATGAAACCCAACAAGACGACTTTGAACCTAATGCAATGACTCCCCATAGACTGTGGCAGCCAACATCAAATATCCGACCTGAAACGTCACTTATCCATGTCCACCAGAGGTACTGCCTGACCAGATGAATTACTCCAGCACTTTGTGTTTTGCTCAAGTTTCCAGCAACTGCAGTTTCCTTGTGCAGACATCAATCAGGTTGGCCCTGCATTTAGTTTAGTGATAAAGTGGGGATACAGGCCCTTCAGCCCACTGAGTCCACACTAACCAGCGATCACCCTTTCACATTAGTTCTATGTTATCCCACTCTCACGTCCACTCCCTACACCCACTCCCTATTTACAGAGGCCAATTAATCTATAAACCCACATGTCTTTGGGTGGTGGGAGGCAACCGGAGTACCCGGAGGAAACCAACCCGGGCGTGCAAACGCCACACAGATAGCACCAGAGGTCAGGTTCGTACCTGGGTCTCTGGCGCTATGAGGCGACAGCTCTACCAGCTGCACCACCCTGCCAACTCTTGGCAGGCATGGTTAGCTCCAACGTGCTGTGTCTATAGTCTACATCCAAATATCAATCTAGTTTAGTTTAGCTTAGTTTATCATTGTCATGTGCACCGAGGCACAGGGAAAAGCTTCTTGTTGCGTGCTATCCAATCAATGAAAATACTATACATGATTACAATCATGCTGTCCACAGTATACAGATACAAGATAAAGGGCTTAAAGTTTAATGCAAGATAAAGTCCAGTGAAGTCTGAGTAAAAATAGTTTGAAGGTATCCAATGAGGCAGATTTCAGGTCAGGACCACTCTCTATTTGGTGAGAGGATGGTTCAGTTGACTGACAATATAATGATCCTATGGTACCTTTGTCATGAAAGGAGTCACATGTTCTCACCTACTTGAATCTATATCCAGAACAAGGGGTCACAGTTTAAGGATAAGAGGGAAGTCTTTTAGGACCGAGATGAGAAAATCATTTTTTACACAGAGAGTGGAATTCTCTGCCACAGAGGGTAGTTGAGGCCAGTTCATTGGCTATCTTTAAGAGGGAGTTAGATGTGGCCCTTGTGGCTAAAGGGATCAGGGGGTATGGAGAGAAAGCAGGTATGGGATTTGGATGATCAGCCATGATCATATTGAATGGCGGTGCAGGCTCGAAGGGCCGAATGGCCTACTCCTGCACCTATTTTCTATGTTTCCATCCATTGATTTCCATGGAAGTAAATGTCAACGGATGGTACATTGATAAGTACTGCTGCCAACAAAGATTAATTTTTCCAAAGATCAAAGATCATGGGGGCACGGTGGCGCAGTGGTAGAGTTGCTGCCTTACAGCGCCAAAGACCCGGGTTCGATCCTGACTACGGGTGCTGTCTGTACTGAGTTTGTACGTTCTCCCCGTGACAGTGTGGGTTTTCTCCGAGATCTTTGGTTTCCTCACACATCAATGACGTGCAGGTTTGTCGGTTAATTGCCTTGGTAGAGATATAAAATTGTCCTTAGTGTGTGCAGGATAGTGTTAGTGTGTGGGGATCGCTGGTCGGCACAGACTCGGTGGGCCGAAGGGCCTGTTTCCGTGCTGTATCTAAAACTAAAACTAAACTAAAACTGATTCCCGAGACTTGCGATTCCTGCAAATCTATATTTTCCACGCAGCGTCTTCTTCCTTGTGATTTCTTCTCGTTCAGAACAGTAATTCTTACAGATTGATGGCTCGTGTAGACATAATTTTCTGTCGTGAGATACAAAGCATACCGAGTCTGCTTTTGCAATCTATTTATCACAAAATAATAAGCGTGCAGACTAACAAATTAACCTAAAGCAGGAGAGATCTTTCAGTCCTGTATGTTTCTGAGATGCTTTGGCATTCTGGCTGACGCTATGAATCACTAATATTCATCTGGAATATTCAAGTGCGACTAATACACTCTTTATCATGTCACAGAAGACTCCAGGTCATTACTTATGTTACATTCATGGTTTAGGTTGTGTGGAGACAGTCAGCCATTTTCATTTGCAAAAGCACAAGGGATTAGTCAAATCCTTTCCCCAGAGCCCATATGAATTCTAAATGGTATGCAACTAACTGCAACAAGGCTGCAGAATGAAAATAAAGTGATGAACAGAGGCAGTTGGCGGGGTGAATATTAATCCTTCAATTTTCATGAATATATTAGAACAATATTAAAATATTAATGATTCATTCCTAGGTGGTGCAGCGGTAGAGTTGCTGCCTTACAGTGCCAGAGACCTGTAATTCAATGCTGACTATGGGTACTGTCTGTATGGAGTTTGTGCGTTCTCCCTGTGACCGCTTGGGTTCCTCCCACATCCCAACGATGTGCAGGTTTGTAGGTAGATTGTAGGCAAATTCAAGTAAGAATTTCATTGCTGGGACATATGACAATAAAAACACTCTTGACTCTTCTGTGAATTGTCCCTCGTGTGCAGGATAGAACTGGTGTACAGGCGATCGTTGGTCAGCGTGGACTCAATGGACCAAAGGGCCTGTTTCCATGCTGTATCTGTAACTTTATTAGACTTTACTGGACCTTATCTTGCACTAAAGTTTATGCCCTTCATCCTGTATCTGTACACTGTGGACAGGTACATCAGGTATAGTCTTACCACTGACTAGATAGCACGCAACTAAATAGCTTTTCACTGTACACTGGGCAATAATGACAATAAACAAAACTAAAAATAAACTCAACTAAAACTGAACTTTGCTTTTAAAAAAAATAAATACTGAGGTCAATAAATATTGAGGCCACTATTTCACCTCAAATGTGTTGTGTTTAAAATGCCACGGTCACCATGGCAGCCAGGAAATTAATGTTGAAATCCAATGCATACCGGATCCAGTGCATGCCGGTAGTGTTGCCAACAAGGGCAGGGGAGTTGCGAAGGGAAGTGGTCACCAGCTTCAGCTAATAGAGCGCTGTTTCTCCCCTCAGAAGAGGGTGCCCAGAAAGTCTGGTGGTGACTTCGGACACCCACCTTGCTGCCTGGTTCACTGCTTGGACTGGACTATAAATGGATGCACTGTGTTCGTGTCCAAAGCAAACTGTTTAACTGTGCAGACTATTGACCTATGCCGGTTGCATGGCATCTCCAATGACCAAACACATAGAGATATGAACAAAATGCCTGGTATAAATGGTTTCATCCCGATCACCTCTTCACACAGTCTCCGATTGATTAGAGAGCTAACAAGTGTCGTGGTAAGGTGTCCAGTGGAATCTGCTCAGGGAATTCTCTGTCTTAAGATGGTTCCCGAGGTGAAACATGAACGGGTCCATGTTCTCCAAGGATGCTGCCTAACTTGAAAAAACATTGTTCTGGTCCAATGAATGGGCAGCTCAGTAGCGCAATGGTCGAGTTGCTTCCTTGCAGCGCCAGAGACCCGGGTTCGATACTCGCCACGGGTGCTGTATGGGTGGAGTTTGTACGTTCTCCCTGTGGCCACGTGGGTTTCCTCCCACATTCCAAAGATGTGCAAGGCTGTAGGTTAATAAACTTCTGTAAATTGTCCCAAGTGTGGAGGATAGACCTCGTGTACAGGGTGATCGCTGGTCAGCTCAGACTCGTTGGGCCAAAGGGCTTGTTTCCATGTTGGGCACCATATCTGAGGAAGGATGTGCTGGCTCTGAAGAGGGTCCGGAAGAGGTTTACAAGAATTATCCCAGTGGGTTAACATATGATGAGCGTTTGATTGCACTAGGCCTGTACTCACTACATAGTGAAAGGCTTGGATAGAGTGGATGTGGAATGGATGTTTACACAAGTGGGAGAGTCTAGGACTAGTGTCAGCCTCAGAATTAAAGGATGGCCCTTTAGGAAGGAGATGAGAAGGAATTTCTTTAGTCGGAGGGTGGTGAATCTGTGGAATTCTTTGCCACATAAGGCTGTGGAGGCCAGGTTAGTTTATATATTTAAAGCCGACATAGATTCTTGAAGGAGTCAGGGGTAATGGGGAGAAGGCAGGAGAATTGAGCTAGGAGGGAGAGATAGATCAGCCATGATTGAATGGCTTGATGGGCCAAATGGCCTCATTCTGCTCCCATTACATGGCCTTTTGTATCTCCAAAATCTAAAGGATTTTAAATGATTTGTTTTTATGCGGGGTAAATTAATAAGTATCTGAATTCATCTTGAAAAATATTCATATAACATTATATGGACTTGGTATGTTCTCTTGATTCCCAATGAACATAACGTCATAAAATCACGCAGCACAGAAACAGGCCCTTCAGCCCGACTTGTCCATGCTGACCAAGATGCCCCATCAACGATAGATCCCTCTAAATCTTTCCTATCAATGTACTTGCCCAAGTGTCTTTTAAATGCTGTCATAATACTTGCCTCAACTACCTCCTCTGGCAGCTTGTTCCACACACCCAAGACTCTCTGTGTGAAAAATTTTCCCCCTCGGGTTCCTATTAAATTTTGTCCCTCTCACCTTATGTCCTCTAGTTTTTAATTCCCCTATTCTGGGTAAAATGCACCATATTTATTTTAAGGTAGATTCTTGATTAGTATGGGTGTCAGGGGTTATCAGGAGAAAGCAGGAGAATGGGGTTATGATTGATGGGCTGAATGGCCTCCTAATTTTGATCCTATCACATGAACTTATTCCTCGGATTTTATGCACCTCTATAAGATCACCCCTCAGCCTCCTAATTTCACTACTCCCAACTCATCCATTTTACTCATGTTAAAAAATAATGACTGGTGCAATTACATAACACTTTAGCCCCAGAGCACAGAAAGTAAAAAACATTGCATTTAATTGTTATGAAGGTCAATGTTTTAAATGGATTTTCAAATCAAATTAGGTGTTCACAGCTAAAAGTTGTGAAGGAACTTTATAGTTTGTTAACATGTCCTGTTCAGAGTACTAGAATTCTATGCTGTTTAATTTAATTTGGTCTATTAGAGAAATTGTTTCAACTACACCATGGATTTCACAACTCTGATGTTTGCAAATGGTGCTGCATTAAATTAATTCATAGATTTAGAGAAATGTATGGTGCAGATGAGACCAAAACACCTTATATGGAATCACAGAATGGTAGAAATGTGCAGCAGAGAAAAAAATACTCTTACTGCTCACCTCATCCATTCCACTGTGATGCCTATTTACGCTACTCCCTTTTGCTTATGCTTGGCCCATATCCCTCTATGACTTTCCATTCCGTGTATGTGTCCAAATCCCTTTTAAGTATTGCAATAGTGTCTCCCTCTGTTACCTCCTCTGACATCTCGTTCCAAATCTCAAACCTAATTTTTGGAATGCCTACTCCTCATCTCGTAATCTCACTTACCTGCTCGTACAGATTTGCAAAAAAACTGTTCCATGCTCTTGGAAATAGAGAGTAATAGTCATTTAGCTTTATAGCATCCCATCTTCGACCTAACTCACCCATGCACACCCGAGCGGATCTACTTACTGCGGGGTGGGCCCGTATTGGCAGGAAGGTGGGCCAGGAACATACCTGTTAGGAACAGAAATACGGTGAACCATACCCGGGCGGCGAGAAAGCAATGTAAACTTTGCTGGAAGCCCGCAGCAGTCCTGATGTACTAATTGGGCTTCTGACCTGGGTACAAGGGCAAAATACCAATCAATCCATCTCATAGATGTGTGTGTGTCATAAGGTCTTAAGGCATAAGTGGTAGGAGCAGAATTTATCTTACCTATCACTGCTGTAAAAAATACATTGAATTGGCCTCCACAGCCTTCTGTGGAAAATAATTCCACAGATTCACTACCCTCTGACTAAAGAAATTCCTACTCAAAGTCAAAGTCAAAGCCAAAGTAGCCTTTATTGTCATTCAGACAATAAAGACAATTTTGTTGCCTTGCAGTCATACATATAGTAAAAATGACAAAAACACACAATAAACACAAATGAACATCCACCACAGTGAGTTCACCAGGCACCTCCTCACTGTGATGGAAGGCAAAAGTCTTTGGCTCTTTCCTTCTTATTCTCCCTCTGCGCCGAGGCGATCCAAGCTTCAGATGTTGTGACCCCGCCAGGTGATGGTAAGTAATGTCAGTCCCGCGGCTGAATCCGAGCTCCGCGAACGGGCCGGTTCAACTCCGCGGCCTGGGGTGGTCGAAGCCGCCGAAGCTGCGGCCCTCCAGTCCAGAGGACGCAGCTGTTGTTGCGGGAGCTCCGGAGAACAGGTCACCAACCTGGGACCTGCGAGCTCCCGATGATGTCGTCCACTGGGCCCGCGGTCGGGTCGGGTGGCCGCTGCCACCGGAACGCTGCCCCAGCTCCAGGGCCAGGTCGCCGCTGCTGCTGCCGCTGCCCCAGCTCCGAGGCCGGGTGGCTGCTGCCGCTGCCCCAGCTCCGAGGCCGCCAGCTCCGCTATTAGGCCTCAGAGCAGGCGGAGACGGAGACGGGGGATACGACAAGAGAAGTCGCATCCCCCCCGAAGGAAGAGACCAAAAACATGTTTCTCCCCCCCACCCACACACATACACAACCTAATAAACTAAAACAGGATAAAAGAACAACAAAAAAAAAGAAAAAAGCAGACGGACTGCAGGCGAGCCGCAGCTGCTAAGGCAGTGCCGCCATCTTGTCTCATCTTCTTCCCAAAGGAACGTCCTTTAATTCTGAGGCTATGA
The DNA here is from genome assembly GCF_028641065.1 of Leucoraja erinaceus. Lineage (NCBI taxonomy): Eukaryota > Metazoa > Chordata > Chondrichthyes > Rajiformes > Rajidae > Leucoraja > Leucoraja erinaceus. The sequence goes on from NC_073381.1 coordinate 79,982,671, forward strand.
CTTCTAGCCCGAGACTCTCCCACTAGTGGAAACATCCACTCTATCCAAGCCTTTAACTATTCGGTAAGTTTCAATGAGGTCTCCCCTCATTCTTTTAAACTAATGAGTACAGGCCCAATGCCGACTATTGCCCAGTCTGTCTATCTATTAAGTGCCGCTACCTCTATCACTTCCTCTGGCAGCCCATTCCACAGACGCACCACCCTTTGTGTGAAGACATTGCCCCTCTGAACCTCTTTAATTCTTTCCACTCTGACAACCTGTGACATCTAGTTTTAGACTCTCTTACCCTGGATACAAGACGGGACATTTCACCTCTCTATTCCCCTCATGGTTTTATAAAAGCAGACATGGTTACCCTTCTGTTTCTTACTCTCCAGAGGCAAAATCTTCAACCTATCCAACCTCTCCTTATAACTTAAACCCTGCATACTGGGTAACATTCTTTATAGATCTTTTGCAAGGAACTAAAATCACCTTTTCAAGTGGTGAACTTGCTCAAAGCATCATTCTCATGCAATACCTTCTCAAAGACCCTCCTGTCCTTCTGCCAATTTCTGGAAACCTGTTCCCCTATATTGTAAGCTATCCTTGTCCCCAAAGCATGTAGGAGATTACAAATCATTACTGCACAGTCTGTGCTGGGATGGAGGGCTCAATCCTCAAACACTGTTTCCCAGATGGTCATCTGTGTTTATTGAACACATACTCACACACAACCACACACACACACGCATGTGTATAGGCGGTCCCAAGCATTCACGCACACACAAAATACGCACACACACATACCATATACACACAAAAAACACACTCACACACACATGTACATATAGAAACATGGAAACATAGAAACATAGAAAATAGGTGCAGGAGTAGGCCATTCAGCCCTTCGAGCCTGCACCGCCATTCAATATGATCATGGCTGATCATCCAACTCAGTATCCTGTACCTGCCTTCTCTCCATACCCCCTGATCCCTTTAGCCACAAGGGCCACATCTAACTCCCTCTTAAATATGGCCAATGAACTGGCCTCAACTACCTTCTGTGGCAGAGAATTCCAGAGATTCACCACTCTCTGTGTGAAAAATGTTTTCCTCATCTCGGTCCTAAAAGATTTCCCCCTTATCCTTAAACTGTGACCCCTTGTTCTGGACTTCCCCAACATCGGGAACAATCTTCCTGCATCCAGCCTGTCCAACCCCTTATGAATTTTGTACGTTTCTATAAGATCCCCCCTCCAATCTTCTAAATTCTAGCGAGTACAAACCGAACTCTTCTAAATTCTAGCGAGTATAATGCATTCACACTCTCGTATATCCCATTGACCACTTAGAACAGAGCGTGATTGCTGCAAATCTCAGCAACCATACTTTGTGAAATGATACTTGAACAAAAATCTTGGTTTGAGCTGATTAAAAAAGCTGATTATATCTGTTTGGTGTGGAATAATGAGACAGCTCCTTCACATGAAATAACCCAGTATTAACCCAGCCATACCACAACTGTGTGGATTTCAGACATTCAGGAATTATTCCTAATTTAAACCCTGCTGCAGGTCACATTCATAACAAATGAGCTCACTTGACAGCTAACCTTTCCTTCTGACTTATTGTACATATTAAACCAAGAAGGCAGATGGGTTTCAATTCCATATTTCATAAAATAACCTCCAGGCGATTTTTATCGACACTGTCAATATTCTTTGCTCCCATTCTATGATAGAAAGATCAATGACCTGGAAATTTAAGTCTGTTCAAATCCTCCTGACCTGCCGAGTCATCGGGTGATACAGTGTGGAAACAAGCCCTTCGGCCCGGCTTGTCCACACTGACCAGCATGTCCCATCTACACTAGTCCCATTTGCCCGTGTAAGGTCCATGCTTCTGAATACTTCTTGAAAGCTGCGACAGACCCCACCTCAACTACCTCAGGACAATTAACAATCTTTACCGAAGCCAATTAGCCTACAAACCTGCACATCTTGGGAACATGAGAGGAAATCGGAGCACCCGGGGAAAAACCCCCTTGGTCACAGGGAGAATGTACAACCTTTGTACAGACAGCACGTGTAGTCAGGATCGAACCCAGGTCTCTGGTGCTAAAAGGCAGCAACTCTACTGCTGCGCCATCGTGCCTTCCTAACTACGCATCTGCAGTTCCTTGTGTCTCCGTTCAAGTCGCGTCGCCTGCTTTGAAACATCATCCATGCAGACATTTTGTTTCATTATTTCACTTGCGATTTCATGCAATGTGTTGGGATTTTAAGATGCTCTGGGTCTGGATTTTCACCAGCGCTGGAAGGCACGAGGAGGAGCGGTGCTTCACAATTCATGTTCGTAAATTCACAAGTGATAGGAGCAGAATTAGGCCATTCGGCCCATCAAGTCTATTCCGCCACTCAATCATGGCTGATCTATCCCTCCCTCCATCTCCCCATTCTCCTGCCTTGCCCCCGTAACCCCTGACACCCGTACTAATCAAATTCTCCGGGAGATTGCTGCACCAGTTTCCACCATTAGTGGAATTTCATCTCTCTCTCTTTGAAAATGTTGATATTTAAAGAAACAGAAATGTCAGCGTGATTCTCTGACTCATGTTCAGAATAAAATCTGCTTCATGTAAATGTTCATTTCCAATGCTGTGCTCTGAGATTGAAGACATTCCTTGACTGTAATCTGATCCTATATGTAGTATGCATTCACTGCTCATATAAACTTTATAGCATGAACTAGGCCAATTCAAGGCCAATGCACAGTTTCACTTGTTTCACCACATTGGTGCAGAAAAGCTGATGCACGTAATCCTATAAAACTCGTATTCTGCTGTGGTAACAAACAACCCAGCTGAATTAACATTGAAGTCTCCAATTTTAGTTAACTCCTGTACATAACCCTCCCACTCTCCCTTCTGCCCTCATGTAACTTATTCCCCCCCCCTCTTCTCCCCACCTCACTCTCCCCTCTACCTCACATGGACTTGCACACATTTCTACTCTCCCCCACCCCTTCCATCGACATTCTGAGGACAGCACAGCTTCAGAGTGGCGGAGCGGTAGAGTTGCTGCGTTACAGCTCCAGAGACCCGGGTTCAATCCTGACTTATGGGTGCTGTCTGGACGGAGTTTGTACATTCTCCCCGTGACCATGTGGGTTTTCTCCGGGTGCTCAGGTTTCCTTCCACACTCCAAAGACGTACAGGTTTGTAGGTTAATTGGCTTCTGTAAATTGTAAATAATTGTTAGCTTATGGGGTTATCGCATGGTTTGCGTGGACCCAGTGGGCTGAAGGGCCTGTTCCTTGCTGTATCTAAACTAAATGTTCCTGATGTTGGGGGAGTTCCTGATTTTGGGGGAGTCCAGAAGCAGGGGCCACAGTTTAAGAATAAGGAGTAAGCCATTTAGAAAGGAGACGAGGAAACACTTTTTCTCACAGAGAGCGGCGAGTCTGTGGAATTCTCTGCCTCAGAGGGCAGTGGAGGCAGGTTCTCTGGATGCTTTCAAGAGAGAGCTAGATAGGGCTCTCCACTGAGAACCAAGGAGGACCCAGCATGGGGGAACCACCGTGAGGTGGGGGGAGAACAAAGGAGGAGAAGTGTCTCGACCCAAAACGACACCTATTCCTTTTCTGCAGAGATGCTGTCTGACCCGCTGAGTTACTCCAGCTTTTTGTGCCTATCTTTGGTTTAAACGAACATTGGCCGTTCCCTCCTACATGTGGCATGGGTTACTTTGTAACTTTGTCGCCGCCCTTTATGTGGCGACTCTTTGCATACCTCGTGTATGCAAAACAAGGAATCTCACTGTGACTCGTCACATGAATCAAGTATCATTCATTCATCAAGATTGTTACTGGACTGTCCTATAGAATGTCGCTGCACTTAGAGATAGTGATACAGCAAGGAAACAGGCCCTTCGGCCCAACTTGCCCACACCAGCCAACAATGTCCCAACTGCACTTGCCCCACCTTCCTGCGTTTGGTCCATATCCCTCCAAACCTGTCCTATCCATGTACCTGCCTAACTGTTTCTTAAACATTGGGATAGTCCCAGCCTCAACTACCTTCTCTGGCAGCTCATTCCATACACCCACCACCCTTTGTGTGAAAAGGTTACCCCTTAGATTCCTATTAAAACTGAAAACTTAAACTTAAACTAAAACCTAGGTACATGACAATAAAGTACCATCGAACATTGAACAATAGGACCAAACTCACCTGCCAATTCCAGCAATGGATAGGTTCACCTGATTTGATCTTTATTGCCTGCAAGTCTTCAAGCCCCATTGTTTCAAATTCTTCACCTGTGTAAGGCATCATGGTAAAATCATCGCAGGAAGTGGCTTTTCATTACTTCTATTCATTACTTCTATTCATCAAAATAAAGGTGACAAATTAAAGGAGGGATACAAATCAAAACTGGACAATATTTAGTTAAGTTCACAATTGCCTATAAACCAGTCACATCAAAGTGCATATTGTGTGTAGTATTAACCAACAAAATTAGATGCATGGCAATATAAGGAGACATTGGGAATTAATTTTGATGAAAGTATCGTAATGGCAATAATAAAATTCAGTTTAGTTTATTGTCACGTGTGCTGAGATACGATGAAAAGTTTTTGTGCTAACCAGTCAGTACAATTGATCCATTTACAGTGTATAGATACATGATAAGGGAATAACATTTAGTGCAAGATAAAGCCAGCAAGGTCCGATCAAGGATAATCCAAAGGTCACCAAAGTGATAGATAATAGTCCAGCACTGCTCTCTGGTTGTAGTAGGATGATTCAGTTGCTTGATAACAACTGGGAAGAAACTGTCCCTGAATCTGGAGCTGTGCGTTTTCACATTTCTGTACCTTTTGCCTGATGGGAGAGGGGAGAAGAGGGAATGGTCAGGGTGTGACCCGTCCTTGATTATGCTGCTGGCCTTGCTGAGGCAGCGTGAGGTACAAATGGAGTCAATGGAAGGGAGGTTGGTTTGTGTGATGGTCTGGGCTGCGTCCACAATTTGTTGCAATTTCTTGCGATCTTGGATGGAGCAGTTCCCAAACCAAGCAGCAACGCATCCTGATAAAATGCTTTCCATGGTGCACCTATAGATGTTGATGAGAGTTGTTGGGGACATGCCAAACTTCCAAAACCTTCTAAGGAAGTAGAGGCGTTGGTGTGCTTTCTTGGTCGTTGCTTCAATATGGGTGATCCAGGGGAAATTGGCGGTTGAGTGATGGCCCCATTGAGTGCGGCAGCCTCGCCAGCAGTTTGTCCGTCCTTCACCCTTTTTTGTTATTTTAGTCTGTCTAAAAGTATGTCTTTGGAGATCTTTTAGTCTTTTTTATGTGGGGGGTGGGGTGGAAAGGGGGAAGCCGTTTCCCAGTTATTACCTGGTCGTAGATGCGTCTTTTCTCCGAGTTGCATCTTTGCCCCTCCTCGCGGCCTGCCATCTGGATTGGCACGGCCTTTCCTGCCAGAGACCGGCCTGAGCTTCAGCAGCGGCGCACCACTGGATTCCATCGCGGAGCGGGCGATGCCTTACCGGGTATCGCCGTGTTGGAGCTGCGGAGGGCCTGCCAACTTTAATACCGTGGAGCTGTGGTCTGCGGACCTTCCAGCCGCGGGTGGCGCTGACTTTAACATCGCAGAGGCCTGGGATCTTTTGTCAATGATCACCAGTGTTGAATCTCCATCCAGCTCGGCCTGTGGACTTTGGGAGCTGCGGTCCCCGGCAGGATGTGGCCGATGAGGAACTCCAAGCCGCTGAGAGTGTTCTTCTGTTCTGACGCCGGTGCTTCGGTCAACCCGGCGAGAGGGCCTGAAACATCGGGCTGCAGTTGCAGTGACTGCAGAGGGTTCATAGAAGCCCTGACCACGGGTGAACAGGAGGAAGGTGACTGAACTTTAATGCCTTCCCTCATAGTGGGAAATGTTGATTCCCGCTGTGGGGGATGTTCATGTTAAATTCTACAGTGTTGTGTTCATTTTATTTTATTTGTGAGCTGCTTGGTAACTCAAATTTCACTGCACCAATTGGTGTATTTGACAATAAATGTAACTTGAACTTGTAACTTGATATTGACACCTAGGAATTTGAAGTTTTGAACCATCTCTACTTAAATTACTTTTACTTTTGACATTACACTTCATTAGTGCAATATTCGATTTTAGTTGCTGGTTGATATTTTGTGAGCTGGAAGCTTAAAGCCCCTTTGAGGAAGGAATTTACCAGCACCAATTGACAATCTGAATATGAAGGTGGACACAAAGTAAATCAACAGGTCAGGCTGCACCTATGGAGAAAATGAATAGTTGACATTTCCGGTTGGAACGCTTCTACAGACTGGAGAAGGATTCTGACCCGAAACATTATCTTCAGAGAAGTTGACTGTCCCGCTGAGTTACTCTTTGTGTCTATCTTCGGTATAAACCAGCATCTGCAGTCTGAAGAATGGTCTCGACCCGAAACTTCGCCCATTTCTTTTCACCAGAGATGCTGCCTCACCCGTTGGGTTACTCCAGCATTATGTGTCTATCTGCAGTTCCTTCTTATACATTGAATCTGCAGGTGGATGGAGATGAATGCACATTCCCAACATCTGCTCTCATTCATTTCCTGAGCTTGTGGAGAAGGAATCCAAAGCAGCCCTGTTCCAAATTCATGAAAGAGCCCAGGTCTAATAATTTATTGCAGAACTGACAGCAGAAAATCACTCGGAAAGAGTTTGTTTAAAAGTACAATAAAGATGTGCAAATAATCAGAGATGTGGCTTGTGTGTGTGTTCCAGAACAGGAGCGGCACAGTGGCACAGCAGTAAAGCTGCTGCCTTACAGCGCCAGAGTTCGATCCTGATCCTGTACAGAGATTGAATGTTCTTCCTATGACCATGTGGGTTTCCTCTGGGTGCTCCAGTTTCCTCTCACATTCGACAGACGTGTAGGTAGATAGGTTAATTGTTTTTTGTAAAATTGTCCCTAGTGTGTAGGATAGAAATTGTGTCTGGGGTGTTTGTTGGTCGACGTGGACTTCTTGGGCCGAAGGGCCTGTTTCCACGCCGTATCTCTAAACTAAAACTATGACATGAATCAACTTGCAATTAACTCTGGGTTTAAAATATATTTCCATTCAGTTTAGTTCATTGTCACATGTACCGAGGTGCAGTGACAAGCTTTCATTGCATGCTAACCAGTCAGAAGAAAGACAATACACGATTACAATCGAACCATTAACAGTGAACAGATTCATGATAAGGGAATAACGTTTAGTGCAAGATAATGTCAGCAAAGTCCGATCAAAGATAGTCTTGGGGGTGACCAATGAGGTAGATAGTAGTTCAGCACTGCTCTCTAGTTGTTGGTAGGATGATTCCGTTGCCTGATAACAGCTGGGAAGAAACCGTCCCTGAATCTGGGGGTGTGCATTCCATCCTCTAAATCCTGCATTTCTCTTCCCAACAATGGCGGGACTACCTTGACAGAAAAGCTGCAGCGTTTCAAGATTACATCCACTTTCTCAGGGGCAGTTAGAAATAGATAGATAGATAGATAGATAGAGATAGATAGATAGATAGATAGATAGATAGATAGATAGATAGATAGATAGATAGATAGATAGATAGATAGATAGATAGATAGATAGATAGATAGATAGATAGATAGATAGATCCTTTATTGTCATTCAGACCTTTCGGTCTGAACGAAATTATGTTGCCTGCAGTCATACACAGAATCAATAATAACAAAACATACAATAAACACAAATTAAACATCCACCACAGTGAGTTCACCAAGCACCTCCTCACTGTGATGGAGGCAAAGTCTTAGTCTCCGTCTCTTCCCTCCTTGTTCTCCCTCTGCGCTGAGGCGATCGATCCAGGCCGAAGATGCCGCTCTCCAGTCCAGCAGACCTCCGTGGTGATGTCGCCGCCGCCGAAAGCCGGAACGCCGTTTCCGCTCCGAGACGGCCCGCCACAGCATCAGCTCCGGGCCGCCACCCCCGCTCCAGGCCACCGCCCCAGCTCCAGGTCCCGCAGTCTCCGCTGCAGGCCGCCGTCCCAGCTCCAGGTCCCATAGTCTCCGCTCCGGGCCGCCACACCAGCTCCGGGCAGCCGCCCCAGCTCCAGGCAATTGCCCCAGCTCCGGGTCCCGCAGTCTCAGCTCCGAGCCCCACTGCATCAGCTCCAGGCCGCGGCCGAAAGCCAGAACGCCGCACCAGCAAGTCGGGCCACCGCTGCCTTAGCCCCAAAGACGGCCAGCCTCTCGCTGGTAAGTCCTGGCTGGCTCTGCCTCCGGAGCCTCGGGGTCAGTCGCAGGTTGGAGGCCGCCAGCTCCACCATTAGGCCTCAGCGCAGACGGAGGCAGAGAAGGGGGATACGACAAGAAAAAGTCGCATTCCCCTGAAGGAAGAGACAGAGAACATGTTTCACCCCCTCTAACACAACCCAACAAACAAAAACTTAACCAAAACAAGCCAAAAATACAACAGAAAAAAGTAAAGACAGACGGACTGCAGGCGAGCCGCAGCTGTTAACAGCACCGCCACTTGGCTAACCATGGCACAATCACACGGAATGACCAAGTGGAAAATTTGTCTCAGGAAAGATGGATTTGGCCGAATAACTAGTTATCCTGATCCTTGGAATTCCACTTGATCAGGATGGCAATATATTCAGCCAAATCCATCCTCTTTGGAATTTGGTCTTTGGAATTCCACCTGTTGATGGTACGTGCAAGAAATAATCTCACTGTTCTGTGAGCATGAACCCTTTTTTGTCAATTCACGGTGAATAATTTGACCAGGACATCTGCTTCTGTCTGTTTGCTGAATATACTTTGATAACTAGTTTAGTTAGGAATTGAATTTAGTCGAGCTTAGTTTACTGTAAGTTGTGTTGTTGCTTGCGAGCGGAGCACCAAGGCAAATTCCTTGTATGTGTACATACTTGGCCAATAAACTTATTCATCAATTAAATAATTGATTGATTCATTCTTTCATGATTATCACGTGTACCGAGGTACAGTGAAAATATTTTTGTTGCGTGCTATCCACTCAGCGGAAAGACTACACATGATTACAAACAAGCTGTCAACAGCATACAGATACAGGATAAAGGAAATAATGTGCAGTGAAGTCTGATTAAAGATAGTTTGAGCATATCCAATGAGGTATATAGTAGCTCCAAACCGCATTCTAGTTGGTGGTAGGATGGTTCAGTTGCCTGATAACAGCTGGGAACAGACTGTCCCTGGATCTGGAGGTGTGCTTATTCACACTTCTATACCTCTTGCCTGATGGGAGAGGGGAGAAGAGGGAGTGGCCGGGGTGAGACTGGTCCTATGCTGGTGGTCTTGCCGAGGACGTTCCTTGTGCGCCACTTTGCATTGCTGCAACATGGTAACAACACACAAGGGTTAACATTGACCTGAGCAACTTTGTAAGCTTCGTGTTAAAATCTTTATTTATTCTTTAAATGGGTGTAATTGTGCCAGAATAGTGTGAGCTGGAGAGATCTGAGAAGCAAGAAAATTAGTTATTTGGAAAACTGATCCATGAACATAAAACACTGGGAGGATAATATCCAAATTAACACTTCCCCTTTATTGAAACAGAACAGTTGCAAGTAATAGTTCAGATGATGTTTGAAGTTCCCCATGTTTTAATAATTTGCTGAATTCCTGGATTATAGGACCATATAAAGTTTCACTGGCACTGGTTGACATAACATATAGACGACTACTGCTGTGTGGAACATGATACAAAATAAAGCCACTTGCTTCTGTAATCATTTCCCTCAGACAGGTTGGACCCAGGCACCTACTCCCCTGTTATGTGTTAACCAAGCCTGGCTGTCGGGAAGAGAGAGAGAGGAAGGAAAAGCTTCATTTCTGAAAAGGTTGGTGGCACGGTGACGCAGTGGTGGAGTTGCTGCCTTACAGCACCAGAGACGCGGGTTCGATCCTGACTTCGGGTGCTTGTCTGTACGGAGTTTGTACGCTCTCCCCGTGACCGCATGGGTTTTCTCTGAGTTCTTCAGTTTCCTCCCCACTCCAAAGGCAAACAGGTATTTGGATGGGCAAGGGCTGATTAGGGATAGTCAACATGGTTTTTGTACGTGTGAGGTCGTGTCTCACAAAACTGAGTGATTTTTATAAGGACGTGACCAAATAGTTTCGTGAGGGCAGATCTGTAGATGTTGTGTGCATGGACTTCGTGTAAGGCGTTCGACAAAGTATCCAAGGAGAGATAGCTGAATGGATAGCAAATTGGCTCCATGGAAGGATGCAGAGGGTGATGGTGGAATGTTGCTTCTCAGACTGGAAGCCTGTGACTAGTGGTGTGCCTCATGTTTCGGTGCTGGGCCCGTTATTGTTTGTCATCTACATCAATGATTTGGATGAGAACATACAGGACAAGATTAGCAAGTTTGCTGATGATACAAAAGTTAGTGGTTTTGCAGATAGTGAAGATGGTTGTGGACAATTGCAGCAGGATCTGGATCGATTGGCCAGGTGGGCGAAGGAATGGTCGATAGAATTTAATACAGAGAAGCGTGATGTGTTGTATTTTGGGACGTCGAATAAGGGCAGGACCTACAAAGTGAATGGTAGGCTTGTGTAGAGCAGAAGGATCTAGGAGTACAGGTGCATGGTTCCTTGGAGGTCGAGTCGCAGGTAGATAAGATGGTCAAAAAAGCTTTTGGCACTTTGGCCTTCATCAGTCAGAGTATTGAGTATAGAAGTTGGGAGTTGATGTTGCAGTTGTATAAGACATTGGTGAGACCACATTTAGAATATTGTGTTCAGTTCTGGGCACGATGTTATAGGAAATATATTGTCAAGCTTGAAAGGGTTCAGATAAGATTTACGAGGAAGTTGCCAGGACTAGAGGGCGTGAGCTACAGGGAGAGGTTGAGTTGGCTGGATCTCTATTCCATGGCAGGAGAATGAGGGGAGATCTTATAGAGATGTACAAAATCATGTGAGGAATGGATCGGGTAGATGCACAGAGTCTTTTGCCCAGAGTAGAGGAATCGAGGATCAGAGGACATATGTTCAAGGTGAAGGGGGAAAGATTTAATAGAAATCCGAGGGGTAACTTTTTCACACAAAGGGTGGTGGGGGTATGGATCAAGCTACCAGAGGAGGTAGCTGAGGCAGGGACTATTCCATCGTTTAAGAAACAGCCAGGTACTTGGGTAGGACAGGTTTGAAGGGATATGGACCAAGTGCAGGCAGGTGGGGTTAGGGTAGCTGAGACATTGTTGGCTGGTGTAGGCCAGTTGGGCCAAAGGGCCTGTGTCCACACTGTATCACTCTATGACTATGAGGTGTGTAGGTTAGTTAGCTTGGTATGATTGTAAATTGTCCCTCGTGTGTGTAGGATGGTGCTAGTGGGCTGCACGGACTCGGTGGGCCGAAGGGGCTGTTTCCGTGCTGTCATTCTAAACTAAACAAAGTGACCAATTGACGACAGTTGTGCTTAAACAGTGGCCCACGAGGTACCTAGTTATTAAAGGGTAGTTGGCAACCTGACAAACTGATCTTTTAAATGTGTATAAAATCATGAGAGGAATAGATCAGGTAGATGCACAGAGTCTATTGCCCAGAGTGGGGGAATTGAGAACCAGAGGACATAGGTCTAAGGTGAAGGGGAAGATATTTAATAAGAATCTGAGGGATAACTTGTGAGGGGTGTATGGAACGAGTTGCTAGAGGAGATAGTTGAGGCAGGGACTATCCCAACGTTTAGGAAACAATTAGCAGGTACATGGATAGGACTGGTTTGGAGGGATATGGACCAAACGCAGGCAGATGGGACTAGTGTCGATGCAACATGTTGGCCTGTGTGGGTAAGTTGGGCCGAAGGGCCTGTTTCCACGCTGCATGACTCTCTCTCTCTCTCTCTCTCTCTCTCTCTCTCTCTCTCTAAACGCAGACGTCTGGGTCAAATTATTCACTGTAAATTGTAAATAAAGAGAATTTGCTCATAGAACAGTGAGATTTTTTTCTTGCATATGTCATTAGCACCTGGATCCTGTGGCGTACCAAGAAACCTGCCCCGCTTCCTGGCCTAATAAGTGGGGCCAGGTCTCCGCTTGCTCCTGCCAGCAGTTCCAAATGGAATGCTGAATCTACCCTTCCAATTCGTCACTGGACTCCACATGGTCCACAGGCTCCACCCAGTCTCGCTGCCATCCCCCTGCATTGATGCTAGGAAGGCATCTCTTTCATCCTGTGCCAGGTTACACCCTGTGCCAGACACAAGATCCTATTGATAGGAATGGGATTTGGAGTTGGAAGGGAAAAAGACAAGAAAAAGGCAATTGGGAAAGGAATGCTACTGTTTTTAAAGCTGTTTCATTTTAGTATTTATTTTGGGCAGCACGGTGGCCCAGCGGTGGAATCGCTGCCTCCCAGCGCCAGGTTCGATCCTGACTCCGGCTGCTGACTGTGTGGTGTTTGTATGTCCTCCCTGTGACTGCATGGATTTCAATAGGTTATAGGGTCATATGATACAAACAGCCCCTTGTTTCCAGGGTAGGAGTGTCTAAAACTAGATGTTGTAGGTTTTAGAGGGGATTTGAGATGCACCTGTTCATACGTTCTTTGACACTATTATAAGTTGATAAGTAATAGGAGCACAATTAGGCCATTAGGCCCATAAAGTCCACTCCGCCATTCAATTATGGCTGATCTATCTCTCCCTCCTAAACCCATTCTGCCTTCTCCGCACAACTGTGCTAATCAAGAATCTACAATATCTATCTCTGCTTTAAAAAATATCCATTGACGGCCTCCAATGCCTTCTATGGCAAATAATTCCACGGATTCACCACCCTCTGACTAAAGAAATTCCATCTCATCTCTTGCCTAAAGAAATGTCCTTTATTTCTGAGGTTATGACCTCTAGTCCTAGACTCTGCCACTAGTGGAAACATCCTCTCCACATCCACTCTGTCCAAGCCTTTCACTATTTGGTACGTTTTGATGAGGTCCTGCTTCATTCTTCTAAACTCCTGCCAGTACAGGTCCAGTGCTGTCAAATGCTGGTCATATGTTAACCCACTCATTCCAGGGATCATTCTTGTAAACCTCCTCTGGACCCTTCCAGGGCCAGCACATCCTTCCTCGGTTCGATCCTGACTATGGGTGCTGTCTGTACTCTTGCACGTTCTCCCGTGATTGTGTGAGTTTTCTCCAGGTGCTCTAATATCCCCCCACACAGTCCAAAGACGTGCAGGTTTGTAGGTTAATTGGCATCGGTAAAATTGTAAATTGTTCATGTTGTGTATAGGATAGTGTTAGTGTACATTTGGTTCGCTGGTTGGTGCGGTCTCTGTGGGCTGAAGGGTCTGTTTCTCTGCTGTGTCTCTAAAGTCTAAAGGTCAGGGCTTCCTACCTGTAGTACACGGGATCAAGTCAATGCCCAGGCCTGGTTCATAAGTTCAAAAGTTCATAAGTGATAGGAGCAGAATTAGGCTATTCAGCCAATCAAGTCTACTCCGCCATTCAATCATGGCTGATCCATCTCTCCCTCCTAACCCCATTTTCCTGCCTTCTCCCTATATTGGTTGCTGGTTGCTGGTTGCTGGTCCTTATTTAGTCCTTAATGGTCCCCCTTTATTCTCAGCATTCCTCCCCCCCCCCCCCCCCCCCCCCCCCCCCCCCACGGGGTCCCCTTTATTCTCTTCCCCCCCCCCCCCCCCCCCCCCCCCCCCCAATGCTGGGTCCCCCCTTTCATCTTTAATTGCTCAATGTCTAGGCGAGAATAAGGGTTGGACAGGCTAGATGCAGATTGCTCCCGATGTTGGGGACTAGGGGGCACAGCTTAAGGATCCTTTACACCTCGAGTGAGAAGAACTTTTTTCACACAGAGAGTGGTAAACTGGAACTCTCTCAGGGTGGAGGCCAGTGCATTGGCCAGGGAGTTAGATGTGGCCCTTGTGGCTAAAGGGATCAGGGGGTATGGAGAGAAGGCAGGTACAGGATACTGAGTTGGATGATCAGCCATGATCATATTGAATGGCGGTGCAGGCTCGAAGGGCCGAGTGGCCTACTCCTGCACCTATTTCTAGATACTATAGATACACAGCTAGTGCACGACTCCACACCTTGAGTGTTCGTCAGTCTTTTTTCATAGAGTCAAACAGCTTGAAACAGGCACTTCAGTATGTCTGGTGAGTTAGTTTTTAGATTACACAGCGGCTCGACTACAGTCGTCTGTCTTTTTTTAGTCTGTGTAAATGTATGTCTTGAGGTTTTTATTATTTTTTGGCTGTGGGGGGGGGGGGTGGTGGGGGAAACCGTTTTAAATCTCTTCCCTGTGCGGGGACCCGACTATTCCCTGTCGGGTCTCGGATGTCGTTGGGCCTAACATTGTGGAGCCGGCGGTGACCTCCGGCCGGGACTAACCTGGGGGCTCCAGTTGCAGAGCCTGCGGAACTGACATCGCGGAGCTGGCCAACTTCGGAGCGGGAAGACCTGTGGTGGCGTGCGGCTGCGACCCGACTTTTGGAGTTCGGAGGCACCGGCCGCAGACCCGGTGGACGGGAACATCGGGAGCTCGCAGGTCGCTGGTGGGAGACCGCTTTTCCGAGCTCCGCAACGGCGACTTCTCCCGTTGGAATCGCGGGTTTAAGGGACATGGAGCCGGGGCCTAACATCGCCCGGTGTGGCTTAAACGGCCTCAGGGCTTACCATCACCCGCCAGTGGCTTTAACATCGGAGCCCCAGTTCGCCTCGACACTGTAGTTGGACTGCTGGACCACGGGAGAAGGAACAAAGGGAAGAGATAAAGACTTTGCCTTCCATCACAGTGAGGAGATGTTGGAGACTGAGGGTGATGGATGTTTATGTAAACTGTGTTAAGTGTGGGTCTTGGATTGTTTTGTAATGTAAAAAAACTGTAGAAATGATATTTCGTTCAAACCTAGGTTTGAATGACAATAAATTGCATTCTATTCTATTCTATTCTACAATAGGTACAGGAATAGGTCATTTGGCCCTTTGAGCCTGCACCGCCATTCAATGGGACCATGGCTGATCATCCCCAATCAGTAACCCATTCCTGCCTTCTTGATTCCGCTAGCCCTAAGAGCTCTATCTAACTCTTTTGAATGCATCCAGTGAATCAGCCTTCACTGCCTTCTGCGGCAGAGAATTCCACACACTCACAACTCTCTGTGTGAAAGTTGTTTTCCTCATCTCAGGTCAAAATGGCCTACCCCTAATTCTTAAACAGTGGCCCCTGGCTCTGGACTCCCCCAACATCGGGAACATGTTTCCTGCATCTAGCGTGTCCAATGCCTTAATAATTTTATATCTTTCTACAAGATCACCTCTCATCCTTCTAAATTCCAGTGAATACAAGCCCAGTCACTCCATTCTTTCATTATATGACAGCCCCGACCATCCTGAGAATTAATCTTGTGACCCTACGCAGCATTCCCTCAATAGCAAGAACATCCTTCCTCAAATTAGGGGACCGAAACTGCACACAATACTGAAGGGGTGGTCTCACCAGGGCCTGTACAACTACAGAAATACCTCTTTGCTCCTATACTCAACTCTTGTTATGAAAGCCAACATGCCATTAGCTTTCTTCACCGCCTGCTGCACCTGCATGCTTACTTTCAGTGACTGATGTACTAGGACACCCAGGTCTCATTGTACTTGCCCTTTTCATAACCTGTCACCATTCAGATAATAATCTGCCTTCCCGTTCTTGCCTCCAAAGTGGATAACCTCACATTTATCCACATTATACTGCATCTGCCATGCATCTGCCCACTCACCCAACCTGTCCAAGTCACTCTGCATCCTCATAGCATTCTCCTCACAGTTCACACTGCCACCCAGCTTTGTGTCATCTGCAAATTTGCTAATGTTACTTTTATTTTCTTTCATCTAAATCATTAATGTATATTGTAAACAGCTGCGGTCCCAGCACTGAGCCTTGCAGCACGTCACTAGTCACAGCCTGCCATTCAGAAAGGGTGCTAATCCATACTATTTGTTTCCTGTCTGCCAACCAATTTTCTATCCATGTCGATATCCCACCCCCAGAAAGCTGGGTTCGATCCTGACTACGGAGTCTGTACGGAGTTTGTACCTTCTCCCCCAGACTCTCCCATTGATCGAAGCCGGGTCTCTGGCACCGTACAGTAGCATCACTGTGCTGCCCTTAACAGTGGTTCAAACGGCAGGATGTGAACAGAATAGAAGCACCACTGCACTTGAAGTTAAATGTGTGCATCATATGTATCTAATGGCAGACTTGAAAGGCAGATTAAAGAGCATTGTTCTGTTGATGCAGCTCCAAGATCCCTTCAAGAAATACAAGGTTCCTTATGCGATTTAAAAGAAAGCAGATTGGTCATCTATCACAGTCACTTCGAGGTCTGAGATTCACTGGCAACGGTGTGGTTGCTATGGAAATGTTTGCTATGTTAGCGTGGAATTTTCTGGAGTGCTTGCTGCAAAGCAGCTTCTGACCGGTAAACTATACCGTTTGACATTTTGATATAAATACTTAAAAAGTCAGAATTAAATTCCCTAAAGTGCTGTTTGAAAACAAATTGAAATGAATACATTAAGAACGCACAACAATGCAACACAACGTTCAATGCCTTTTTATTTTTGCATCCAAATATGGGCCTGCCACTACTGTAAAGCTCTTATTGGATCCCTGCTCTCTCCTGGGTCAACGACTCGCTCCAGAAAATCAAAGCCAGTTAATTTTACAATAATGCTCAGTTGCAAATCGAAAACAGCAAAACAAATCTAAAGTAAAACATCTCCATGTGGTGGACCATACAGATAACCGGGATGATTTTAATAGCATCGGCAAACGTTAGTTATTCAAACTGACACGGTCAACATTACAATCAAATAGCCCCTGACCTGAAATACATCAAACAATGTTAGATGTGACACTGGGTTGGCCCTAAAGGGCTTTTGTTCCATCAGCATTGCACAAGTCTCACAGTCTTGCTTCTGCCAGGAAATTCTATCTGTCCAAGGCTATTTCACAGATCAGCCTTGCCAGATGCTGTAAATTCTGTGTAATTATTCGCCTGAGAATTGTTCCTGTTATTTTATACGAAGCTGAGGTATAATTGCCTGTCAGTTTGTCAGCCTTTCTGAATGTGGACGTTACCTAGGTCCAATCTGCCTTTCCGCATTCAGTGCCGTCTAACTACCTCATTTGAAGCAGTAAGCACCTCATTAATCTCCACACTACCTTTTGCTCAATATTAGATTGCCATTAAACCTAGAGATGTTGTTTCATTTGAAGTGCTTTCTGTTTTTCTGGGACTGCTATCTCTTTAATGAATTGTGTCTATCTTTTGTCTATTGTATTCACTTTCTTACAGATTTGATCACAAGTGTAGCTTCACTAATAGCGGCATCTCTTCCTTTTACAATAATGTCACTTCGATGTCCACCATGGATGCGTTTTCTCATCTTCCTCGTCTAAATGCTGCCACTTGGTAACATCCATTATTTACACAAAATGCTGGAGTAACTCAGTGGGACAGCAGCATCTCTGGAGAGAAGGAATGGGCAACGTTTCGGGTCGAGACCCTTTTTCTGACAGATTCGGTCTGAAGAAGGGTCTCGACCTGAAACGTCGCCCATTCCTTTTATCCAGAGATGCTGCCTGTCCCGCTGAGTTACTCCAGCATTTTGTGTCTGTCAACAGCTTATTGTTGGTCTACACACTCCAGCTGAGGAGCTGCTGACAGATGTCTCTCGTCGCCTCTTGGCAGTAAGTGTATAGGAAAGGCATGGCAGGTGCTCCATGCATTTCAGCCTCAGCACCAGAAATCAGGCTCAGCAAAACGGCCCATTTAAATCCCCTTGCAGACGCACAGAAACGGTGTGTTGTTAATGGTCAAACCATTTCATTTCAAGCTAATAGCCTTGTTACTCACCGGCAGCCTGTAGGTGGCATTGTGCTGCAGGAGTCCAGTCCACCAGGGGAAAGTGGGAGCTTCTCCTCGAGAATAGGAAAACAAATAGATCACACATATAATGTATATATTGTGTATATAATGTATAGGTAGTGTATGGTGTGTGTGGATCATACGCCAAATGTATAGATCATGTATAGACCATGCATAGAATATATAAACCATGTGCATAATATATAGATAGACACATATATAATGTACATTGATATAAATATGTGTGTATGCATATTATATATATATAGATTGTGTATAGAATGTGCGGATTTTATGTCGCACATATAGATCATTTAGAGAATATATAGGTCATTGGCAGAATATCTAGATTATGTATCTCTATTACTAAAACTAAGATCTTGACTGCTTTTGACTTGCTGTTTTGTGATTTACATGATAACGCCGCCACTTACGACTTTCATTTTTGGCCATCTCGCTCAGAGCCCCCCTCCGCCGGCCTGGACTAGAGGATTTTCCCCATCGACGAAAAATCAGAGAGATATTAATGTTATAAAAAATTGAGCCATTCTCTCTGCTGCCCCCGATAGCGGCAGGGGGGAGGGACTATAAAAACCAGAAGCGTCGTGCCTCATTCAGTCTCTGCCAGATGGTGGAAGCAAGAGGGTCACGGCTCTCTGAGATGCGAATAACACTGAACACGCGTCTACTCCACGGTGCGTCCCCGGGATGTGGTTTTCAGAAAATGTGTTTGTTGCTTGAAAAATGTTTGCCCAATTGGCTTTTTGGCTTTTTAATGGGCTCTCAGAATATGTGTTTTGTTGGCTTGCAAAATGTTTGCCCAATTGGATTGGCTATTAAATGGCTCTCAGAAAAAGTGTTTTGTTGGCTTGCAAAGTGTTTGCCCAATTGGCTTGACTTTTAAAGGGGTTGCTTGCAACAATTTTCGGATGGATAAAGCGTGAATAAACATTTTATTAGATCAGGACTGGGTTTAATTGCAAAATTGGCGGTCATGCCGTGACTTCCGATTAGTGGCAAGATGTCGCCGATGACATCATTTTCAGTTAGCGGCAAGATGGCGCTGAATGCGTCATCTCCTGTTCGTGGCAAGATTGCGCTAACTGCAGAAGGCACAGAGTGAAGACGTCGTTAAATAATTCAAAAGAGCTGACTGTTCTGTCTATGGTGGGTGTGTTGGACGTTATTTAAAGCATGTTTTTGCTTCAGCAGCAGCCTCGACAATAGGCTTTAAACGTTTGAATCATTCGGTTTACACACTGTTTGTTCACCACGTTCTGAAGTTACTTGCCATTTTATTATTGGTTGTGTGTGAGTCAGTCTGTGTGTGTGCGTCTTTGTGTGCGTGAGTCTGTGTGTGAGTGAGTCAGCTCAGTCCCTCAACCCTGATGTGCTGGCAGCTCACGGCTAGTGGGCTGACAGTTGACGCGCGGCTATTCCTTGAAATTCCATTTCAAGCAGAGTGCAAGGTCACCAAATACAAATCCATTTTCCTACCACTTCAAGCAGGGTGCAAGGCCACCAAATTCAAGTGCAGTTTATTACCTCTTCGAGCAGGGTGCAAGGCCACCAAATTCAGATTCAGTTTCCTACCACTTCAAGCATGGAGCAAAGCCAACGAATTCAAGTGCAGTTTCCAACCACTTCAAGCAGGGTGCAAGGCATCCAAATTCAAGTGCAGTTTCATACCACTTCAAGCAGGGTGCAAGGCCACCAAATTCAAGTGCAGTTACATACCATTTCAAGGAGGATGCAAGGCCACCAAATTCAAATGCAGTTTCATACCAATTCAAGCAGGGAGAAACCACCATAAAACCACACAAAACACCACACTCATAGTTCAGTAGACATTCAGTGTGTTTAGTTGATTCACAGTTCAGACAGAGTCATGACCTCTCCCTCCCCCATGTTATGAAAGGCCAACATGCCATTCGCTTTCTTCGCTGCCTGCTGTACCGGCATGCTTACTTTCATAGACTGATGAACTCGAGGATTTGAGTAGGAGCAAATATGTCCTTCTGCAGTTGTACAGGGCCCAAGTGAGACCACACCTGGAGTATTGTGTGCAGTTTTGGTCTCCAAATTTGAGGAAGGACATTCTTGCTATTGAGGGAGTGTAACGTAGGTTCACAAGGTTAATTCCCGGGATGGCGGGACTATCATATGCTGAGAGAATGGAGCGGCTGGGCTTGTATATTCTGGAATTTAGAATTTTGAGAGAGGATCTTATTGAAACATATAAGATTATTCAGGGTTTGGACACGCTAGAGGCAGGAAATATGTTCCCGATGTTGGGGGAATCCAGAACCTAGAGCCACAGTTTAAGAATAAAGGGTAAGCCATTTAAAATGGAGATCAGGAAACACTTTTTCTCACAGAGAGTGGTGAGTGTGGAATTCTCTGCCTCAGAGGGCGGTGGAGGCCGGTTCTCTGGAAACTTTCAAGAGAGAGCTAGATGGAGCTCTTAACGATAGCGGAGTCAGGGGATATGGGGAGAAGGCAGGAACGGGGTACTGATTGTGGATGATCAGCCCTGATAACATTGAATGGT
Source organism: Leucoraja erinaceus (assembly GCF_028641065.1). Classification (NCBI taxonomy): domain Eukaryota; kingdom Metazoa; phylum Chordata; class Chondrichthyes; order Rajiformes; family Rajidae; genus Leucoraja; species Leucoraja erinaceus. Next base: position 80,003,165 of record NC_073381.1, read on the forward strand.
GGTGCTGGCTCGAAAGGCCAAATGGCCTACTCCTGCACCCATTGTCTATTGTCTATTGTCTATTACTGGAAATTATTTAGTACAAGACGTTATTCCCTTCATCCTGTATCTGTACACTCTGCATGGCTTGATAGTGATCATGTATAGTCTTTCTGTTGACTGGATAGCCAGCAACAAAAAGCTTTTCACTGTACCTCGGTTCGCATGACAATAAACTAAACCAAACTAAACTAAACCTTGTTTACAGTGGCCCAATGGCGTAGCCTCACAGCGCTAGTGACCTAGGTTCAATTCTAACATCGGCCTGTATGGAGTTTGTATGTTTTCCCCTTGACTGTATGGGTTTTCTCCAGGTGCTCCAGTTTCTTCTCACACTCCAAAGTCGTGCAGATTTGCAGGTTAATTGGCTTCTGTAAAAATTGTCCCCAGTATGCAAGAGGACATGACTTCAGAATTAAGGGACAGAAGTTTAGGGGTAATATGAGGGGGAACTTCTTTACGCAGAGAGTGGTGGCGGTGTGGAATGAGCTCCCAGTGGAAGTGGTGGAGGCAGGTTCATTGGTATCATTTAAAAATAAATTGGGTAGGCATATGGATGAGAAGGGAATGGAGGGTTATGGTACGAGTGCAGGCAGGTGGGACTAAGGGGAAAAAAATTGTTCGGCATGGACTTGTAGGGCCGAGATGGCCTGTTTCCGTGCTGTAATTGTTATATGGTTATATAGTTATATGCAGGATAAAACTAATGTACATGTGATCACAGGTCGGTGCGGGCTCGGTTGGCCTGTTTGCAGGCTGTATGACTCTATGACTGTATGACTATGACTCCTCAACCACTTCTTCCCACTTCAGGCCAAGAATCTGCTCCCTGAATCTCAATGTCCATTCTGTCCAGCCAGAGGTAGAGTAGCCATGATCTTCACCACCGAGAAGTACATTGGCCGTGATCTTCACCATGTGCCAACTCTAAGAACAGGGAGCAGCAGCACGCACTGTACAAGCCAACTTTGATCTTGCTGAAGTCATTGAGAAGGAGAGACTGCGGAATGTTGCTTGTGTTTTCCTCCTTGTTTTTGCACAAAGTTCACTTCCAAAGTTAGACACAAAATGCTGGAGTAATTCAGCGGGACAAGGAGCATGACTGGAGAGAAGAAATGGGTGATGTTTCGGGTCGAGACCCTTCTTCAGACCAGTTCTCCACCTTTAGTTTAGTTCAGTTTAGCGATACAGCACAGAAACAGGCCCGTCGGCCCGCCGAGTCAGCACTGACCAGCGATCACCACAAGCTAACACTAGCCTACACACACTAGGGACAATTTACAATTCTACCAAGCTAATAAATCTACAAACCTTTACTGTACGTCTTTGGAGTGTGGGAGGAAACCAGAGCTCCTGAAGGAAACACACGCAGGTCAGGGGAAGTGTACATACTCCATACAGACAACACCCATAGGAAGGATCGAACCTGGGTCTCTGGCGCTGTAAGGCAGCAACTCAGTAATGTGCCACCGTGCCACCCTTTCTCCTCGTTCTCTGCAACGTGGATCTTGTTTTCTAGAGTGTATTTGGGATAGATTATGAGAGGAAAGGATTGAGAAACCAATCAAGGAGCAGTTACCTTAAATTTGGTATTGTGAATTGGAATTAATTAGTGATCTTGTGAGAAAGGAAGACATAGGAAAGAGAGACCATGACATGGTAGAGCTTCCAATTCAGTTTGAGGCCAATAGACCTTGGTCTGAAGCTATTGGCCTCAACTCGAATAACAACTAACTTAGTTCAGCAGTGGCAGACTTTTATTGAGGAATTTGATGAAGCTCAGCAAAGAAATAGGTCAGGGTGAGTGAAGGTTTTTTTAAGACAGATGTGTCTTTGGAAGTTAAGAATGGTGCTGAATATTACCATTACAATGTAGCAAAGAATACGCAGAGCGGGAAGATGGAGGATGAATGTAAAAACTAACCAATGATGTGGGAGCGGACAGTGAGAATTAAAAATAGGAACTGAGTAGTTAAAGTAAAGATTGCCAATTTAATGGATAAAACGGTAGAACTAATAACGGGAAATAGAAAAATAGCAGATATTCTAATCGATTGTTTTGAAATGGTCTTCATAGTGGAAGATACTAAAAGTATCTCAAGAATAATGAATAAGCAAGGGTTTTTTGAGAGAAAGGGAATTAGAACAATCTCCGTCTTTGGAAAAACAAGTACTGGTTGTAGTGAAGGCTGATAAACCCCCTGCACCTGCTGGTCCGCGTCCTGAGGTCTTAAAGAAAGTGGTTTCAGAGATGGTAGACATCCTGATGGTCATCTACTAAAATTTATTTTATGCTGGTAAGATGCTGGATGAACAAACACAATGCCATTCCTCAAGAAAAGAGGGAGACAGAGAGCAGGAAACTATAGGCCAAAAAGGGCAATAAAATGCTGGAGTAACTCAGCAGGCCAGGCCACATCTCTGGAGAACATGGAGAGGTGGTGTTTCGGGTGGGGACCCTTCTTCAGACTGAATGTGGAGTTGGGGGGGGGGGGGGGGGGGGGGGGGGGGGGGGGTGTGGAGAGGGAGGGGGGAACAGGGAGAAAGGAGAGGCAGGTATTAGGTGGATATAGACAAGGAGAGTTTTTGACAGGCAGATGATTGGAACAAAGGCCAAAGATTAGAGCAGCAGTTGTGAGACAGACTGATTAAAGAGTTGTGAATTGTGAAGCCAGAGGAAGGAATGTAGGAGGAGGGGAAGAGGAGAAATACCAATCCAGGTGGGGCACGGGGGAGGGGAAGGGAAAGATAAAGGAGGGATATGGGGAAGGAAGGGGAGGGGGTAGAGGCTGTTAGATGTTATCTAAAATTGGAAAATTACGTGTTCACACCATTGGGTTGTATGCTACCCAAGCAGAATATGAGGTGCCGTTTCTCCAGTTTGCGTGTGGTCTCACTCTGGCAATGGAAGGGGCCCAGGACAGAGAGGTCAGTGTGGGAATATGAAGGGGGGTTAAAATGGTCAGTATCCAGTAGATCCAGCTGACTTGGGCGGAATGAGCGCAAAATGTTCAGAGAGCCAGTAGCCAAGTCTACGCTTGGTCTCACTGTACACTAGTTAGTTCAACACAACTCATTGAGTAACTGCTGGAATCCATTAAATGAAGTATTAATTGGACATTTAGAAAATCAAGTGGAGCAAAAATGATTTTATGAAAAAGTGACTGTGTTTTACCAATTTGTATCTCGTTGTGGGTACAATTGGATTAAAGGGAATCAGTAAATTTGGCGTATTTGGATTTCCAGAATGCATTCAATAGATTGTCAAATAGAGAATTACTCCACGTTTAAAGTGCACAAGGATAGAGGTGAAATATTGTCATCACAGGGGATTAGAAAATTAACAGAGGCTAGAATTGAGATAAATGGTTCACTTTTGGATTTGCAATCGGTAATTAGTAGATTGCCACAGGAATCAGTGCTGGGGCTCAACTAATTACAGCTCCATTAATAATTTGAAAGCCCTTTAATCAATTTAGAGTTATGGACTTAGAGAGTCATGCAGTGCAGAAACAAAGCCCTTCGGCACCACCGGTCCAGGACGACCAAGATGCCTCATCTACACTAGTCTCACCTGCCCGTGTTTGGCCCATACCCCCCCCCCCCCCAAACCTTTCCTATCATTATACCTTTCCAACTATCTTTCAAATGTGGTAAAGTACCTTCCACAACCACCTCCTCTAATAAATCGTTCCATGTACAGCCCACCCTCTGTGTGAAAAAGTTGCCCCTCAGGTTCCTATTAAATCTATCCCCTCTCGCCTTAAACCTAGGTCCTGTGCTTCTTAATTCCCCTACTTTGGGTAAAAGACTGTGCATTCATTTCAACTATTCTCTTCATGACAATGACAATTAAATTGAATCTGAATCTGAATCTGAACTATTCTCTTCATGATTTGACACACTTTTATAAGATCACCCGGTCTCCTGTGCTGCAAGGAATGAAATCCCAGCCTGCCCAACCTTTCCCTATTGTTCAGGCCTTCGGATCACGGCAACACCCTTATAAATCTGTTCTGCAATCTTTGTTGATGAAACCAAAATAGATTTATTTATTTATTTATTTATTTGTTTTATTCTTTATTTCAGAATAAAAGAATAAAAAGTGTGACACAGCATACAAAAAAAAACAGAACAAGAATATTTATAAAGTGTCATAAACAATATCTATAAATAAATGAAATCGTGTGTGTCCGAAAAGGAGCAAGAAGAAGCCAAAGCTTATTAATTCCCACCCCTTATTCAACTGCTTGTAATTATCTTATACAAATTTAGCAGCTATATGTACACCAGCAGCTATATGTACACCAAATTATTTACATTTATACACTAATCAAATATTTACAAAGCCATACAAATAAGAGAGAAAAAAAGAAAAAAGAAAAGTAAAAACGCTCATATACTATACAGTATCTTAGTCATATATACAACCCATCACCCTATAATCACCCTTCCCAATACAATCAGTATAACAAATATCCCACTCACAATCACCTATTCTCATCCCAATATCCTTTAAAAAAAGTGTTTTTGTACATCTTTTTAAACTGAATTATGTTTGTGCTGTGTTTTATCTCCTGTTCCAGACCAGGAGATGAGTTAACAAGTAGAAACAAGGAACTGCAGTTGCTGGTTTACACAAAAGCATGCAAAGTACTGGAGTAACTCAACAGGTCAAGCAGCTTATCTGAAGAACATGGGAAGGTGATGTTTGCCGAGAGGATGTTTACTAAATTTTAGACTTTACTTTAGATACAGCATCAAAACAGCCTCTTTGGCCCACCGAGCATGCTGACCAGCAATCACCCAGTGCACCAGCACTATCCTACATACTAGGGACAATTTACAATTTTATAGAAACCAATTAACCTACAAACTCTGTATGTCTTTGGAGTGTGGGAGGAAACTGGGGCACCCGGAGAAAACCCACGCGGTCACAGGGAGAACGTACAAACACTGTACCGACAGCACCCGTAGTCAGGATCGAACCTGTGTATGTGGAGCTGTGAGGCAGTAACTCGACCGATGCGCCACCGTGCCGCTAAATTGGGGTTATCTAAAATAAGGGGGAATAGTTTCAGGGTAAGGATGTGTAACTTTGAGATGGAGATAGAAGGAATTTCTTCATCGGAGGGTCTTGATGCTGTGAAATTCTCGACCAGAAAATTATTTAAAATGGAGATTGGGGGAAATTTAAACTAATTGGTGAGCCCGGGATATGAAGAGAAAGCAAGGAAGTGGTGTGTGGGCCAATATTGGAACAGCCATGTTCTCTAGCCTTGACACTGTTCTTGTGTTTAGATTTTCCTAGTTCTGAGGACAGATCTTTGACTTGAAGCATTAACTTTGTTTCACCCTCCCCAAAAGACCGCTGAACCATCCTATCACCAACTATAGAGCGGTCCTGACCTACCATCTATCTCATTGGAGACCCTTGGACTATCATTAATCAGACTTTATTTTAACTAACAATAACCATCATTCCCTTTATCCTGTATCTGTTCATTGTGGACGGCTTGATTGTAATCATATATTGTCTTTCCGCTGACTGGTTAGCATGCAACAAAAGCTTTTCGCTGTACCTTTGTACAAGTCGCTATAAACTAAACTAAACTAAACTAAACTAAACTAAACTAAACTAAACTAAACTAAACTAAACTAAACTAAACTAAACTAAACTAAACTAAACTAAACTAAACTAAACTGACCAGATGATAGTTTCTGGCTTTTAGCTTCTGCTTCAGATTTCTAACATCTGTTTTTGACTTTGAGCACCACAGCAGGAGGTGAAAATATAGTGATAAAGGCAAAATGATGGAGAGTTAATCATTTAGGATTAGATTTCTGTGCTCTGCAAAATTCAAGTAATACTATATATGAATAGGTTTACATTTACTATTGTCCCATGTACTGAGGTACAGTGAAAAAGCCTTGTTTTGTGCACTATCCAAACAATATACCATACAAAGATACAATGGGTTCAAACTCTAGTACAATAGATTGAGCAAAGGTGAAGATACATATTGCAGTATCTAGTTCTCAGCATTGTGATTCATCAGTCCCATAGGCAAAGTCCAATGTCCGCAATGGGGTTGAGGTGAATCAAACAGTGGAAGGACCTTTCAGAAGTGTGATGAATGAGCGTAGAGTGCGAGACATGACTCTGTGTGGAATAATTGTGTATCAAGGGATAAATCCACAGTGAAAACGATATGTTGTTTACTGGAAGGCAGCTTTCCAAGAACATTTGGTATCGACCAGAACTCAGAAAACTTGTATTGATGGGTAAGAGTCTAGACATCAGAAAACATAACAATAAAAGTTTAATTTAGATTGCTGACACATTTGGGAGTTGAGCACATTCTATCTAATAACGTGCCAGCAAAACTGTCACATTTATCTGGGTCTTGATACTTTGATCTCAATGCAGAGGATTATGCAACATTTTAATCGTTGACTCCCAGCCAGATTTCTGTAAACTCTTGATCACTGTTTCTAAAGCAGAGATGTTGTATCACGGCACACATTCACAGCAGAGATGCAAGCCCCGACAGTGGCCTTTGAGGCTTTTGTGAGTCATCCATGCTGCCACAGTGATGGAAACTGTAACAATGCTGCTGTTGTAGCTTGCTACAGTGAAATGGAACATGAAACACCACATTACAGAAAATCCTGGGAGTCATAGAGTCATACAACACTGATTCAGGCCCTTCAGCCCAACTCGTCTGTGTTAACCAAGATTCCCCTTCTAAGCCACAGTAAACACTCATTATTAAACAAAATGAATATTGATTTCTCTAACTTCAAGCAACCCTTGCTTTCCCTCGCTCTCTGTCCTTCCCTCACCTTAGTTCTCTGACTAGTTTCATGTCCTCACATCAGAATCCTTGCCGCTGTAGTAAGAACAACTTAATTAGGATCGTAAACATCAGGATTTCTCTATCTACCTTTATATAGTTGCCAAATTAGCTGCCAATATTGGCAGTCACATAGAAACATAGAAACATAGAAATTAGGTGCAGGAGTAAGCCATTCGGCCCTTCGAGCCTGCACCTCCATTCAATATGATCATGGCTGATCATCCAACTCAGTATCCCGTACCTGCCTTCTCTCCATACCCCCTGATCCCCTTAGCCACAAGGGCCACATCTAACTCCCTCTTAAATATAGCCAATGAACTGGCCTCAACTACCCTCTGTGGCAGAGAGTTCCAGAGATTCACCACTCTCTGTCACGGTGGCGCAGCAGTAGAGTTGCTACCTTACAGCAGCGCTGGAGACCCAGGTTCGATCCCGACTGTACAGAGTTTGTACGTTCTCCCTGTGACCTGTGTGGGTTTTCCCCAAGATGTTCGGGTTCCTCCCACATTCCAAAAACGTACATCGATGGTCAGTCATGATCACATCAAAGGGCCGAATGGCCTAAACCTGCACCTATTGTCTATTGTTTGTAGGTTAATCGACTTGGTAAATGTAAATAAAATTCCTAGTGGGTGTAGGATAATGTTAATGTGCGGGAATCGCTGATCGGCGCGGACCCGGTGGGCTGAAGGGCCTGTTTCCGCGGTGTGTCTCTAAAATACAAAAATAATAAAGCAAAATAGATACTCCTTTCTTCTGTCTGCCATTTCATGCATATCCAAAGAAGGTGACCGATGTGTAGAGCATTGAGTATTGGCTATTAAAGGTTGGTTGTGGTTTTAAGAATGGTACCATATGGGTGGCACGGTGGTGCAGCGGTAGAGTTGCTGCCTTACAGCACCAGAGACATGGCTCTGATCCGGACTACGGGTGCTGTCTGTCCAGAGTTAGTACGTTCTTCCTGTGACCACATGGGTTTTCTCTGGGCTTTCCGGTTTCCTCTCACATTGCAAACATGTGCATGTTTCCCGGCGACTGTCACTCTACTCAACAACGTACCTCGGTGACTGCCAATCACCACCCCCCCCAGACACTTATTATTATTTATTCAAATCATTTGCTATGTCGCTCTTCCAGGGAGATGCTAAATGCATTTTATTGTCTCTGTACTGTACACTGACAATGACAATTAAAATTGAATCTGAATCTGAATCTGAATCTTTTAGGTCGCTGCCTTCTATAAACTATCCCTGATGTGTAGATCGATAGAACTAATGTACGGTGATTGCTGGTCAGCGTGGACACGATGGGCTGAAGAGCCTGTTTGCACATAAATCTCTAAGCTGAACTAAAATGCATATTTCAAATAACATACTGTAAAATGATAGAACATTACAGCACAGGAACAGGCCCATCGTCCACAATATCTGTGCCAAGGTAAACTATTATCATCCGCCTGCACACGACACTTCCCCCCATTCTCTGCAGAAATGGGAACAGGAGTTGGCCATTTATCAAGGTCATATCTCAATGCCATTTTCCTGCAATATGCTCACATTCCTGAAGTCAGTTATCTCTGTTTTGAGAATGAACCTTCAATTCTGTATGGGTAGAGATCTCCAAAGATTCACCACCCATATGTATGAAGAAAAAAAATCTTCACCTTAGTTCTATGGCCTGCCTCTTGATCTGTGCCTATGGTTCCTGGTTCTCGTCTCCTTAACCGGGGGAAAGAAGTTCCATTCATAAATATAATAATCATAATCATACTTTATTAGCCAAGTATATTTTGCAACATACGAGGAATTTCATTTGCCATACAGTCATACCAATAAAAAGCAACAGAACACACAAAATACATTTTAACATAAACATCCACCACAGTGACTCCTCCACATTCCTCACTGTGATGGAAGGCGAAATAAAGTTCAATCTCTCCCTTCTGTATCCTCCAGCGGTCGGGGGCCTCTAACCTTCTGTTGACGGGTCGATCTTACTCCCGTAGCCGGCAGTGGGCCTCCTCGTCGGGACGATCAAGCTCCTGCATGGGGGGGGGGGGGAAGAATTCATCCAGATTGTGAAGCTATAATAATTTTGTACGTTTTAATGAAATCTTAGTTTAGTGAGACAGCACGGATCCAGGCCCTTCGATCCACCGAGTCTGCACCGACCAGCAAATCCTGCAAACCAACACTATTCAACACACACACGGGCCAATTCACATTTATACCAAGCCAATCAACCTACAAACCTGTACATCTTTGCAGTGTGGGATGAAACTGAAGGTCTCAGAGAAAACCCACGCAGGTGACAGGGAGAACGTACAAACCCCGTACAGACAGCACGGCACCCGTAATCAGGATCGAACCCGGGTCTCTGGCACTAAAAGCGCTGTAAGGCACCAACTCTCCGCTGCACCACCGTGCCTCACAGAATCTCTTCAAATTCTTCCAGAGAGTGTTGGCCGAGTTGACTCCATCTCTCTTCACAAGAGAAACGTGTTTCCCCAGGAATCATTATACTGCCTTTATAGCAAGACAGGTAAGGAGACCAAAACTGAACACCGTTTGCTAGGTTCTGCCTTTGTGAGGCCCAAAGTAATTCCAGTAAGTTATTACTCTTGTAATCAAGTCCTCTCATAATAAAGACCAAAATACCTTTTGGCTTCTTAACTATTGACTGCAGCTATACGAAGACTTTCTGTGTTATGTGCACAGGGCACAGGTTGATTTGAACATCACCATTGCCCGCTCTTTCACCATTTTGGGTCGAGACCCTTCTTTGTCGCGACCCAAAGTGCCACCCATTCCTTCTCTTCAGAGATGCTGCCTGTGCCACTGAGTTACTCCAGCATTTTGTGTCTACCTTCGGTTTAAACCAGCATCTGTAGTTCCTTGAATCATTGAATCATTGTGTCAAGCAGCATCTCTGGAGAAGATGGATAGGTGACGTTTCGGGTCAGGACCCTTCTTCAGACTGATTCAATCTGCTTTTCAATTTTGATTACTGAACTGTATACATATGTTTTGTTCTTTCCTATCCATCCAGCCTGTTTCTCTGTATCCTTCTCTGCACTTGCAATCCCATCTGGCTTTGTATCTGCAGCAGAGTTTAAAAAAAAACATGACGTTGGTCCAGGTGACTCATGTGTTCAGCTGCCCTCTGGACTGAAGTAGCTGTCTGCAGAGGCCTGGTGAAATCAGGTGAGGATCTCTGGAATAATGGTCCTGCTGTTCTGCAGCATGTGAGGTCGATTCAGTTCAGGGGCGGCACAGAGTTGCTGCTTTACAGCACCAGAGTCTCGGGTTCGATCCCTACTACGGATGCTGTCTGTATGGTGTTTGTACGTTCGCCCTGTGTCTGTGTGGGATTTCTCTGGATGGCTTTGGTAAAATTGTAAAATTCTCCCTAGTGCGTAGGATAGTCCTAGTGTACGGGGTGATCGCTGGTCGGTGCGGGCTCAGTGGGTGGAAGGGCTGCTTCCGTGCTGCATCTCTGAAGTCTAAAATCTCACCAGCCCTCACCAGCAGCATTTATGTAATAGATAAGGTAGACAGTCAGAATCATTTTTGTTACCAATGTCAAAAACTAGAGGGCACAGCTTTCAGGTAAGTGCAGCAATGTTTAAAGGAGATGTGCGGGGCAAGATTTTTACACAGTGTCTGGAACGAGTTGCTGGGAGTGGTGGTGAGGTGAATACAATGATGGCATTTAAGAGACAGTTAGAGAGGTGCATAGACATGCAGGGAATGGAGGGATATGGATCCTGTGCAGACAGATGAGATTAGTTAGTCGGCATCATATGTGGCACAGACATTGTGGGATGAGGGGCATCCTCAGGGCATATCCCATGCATATTTTTCTATGCCCTTAAACAATCTACAAGTAAAATAATTCAAAACAAATATATTTTTTTAATAAATGTTCTTTTTTAATAGTAGGCTTTCTTTGTGGACCAAGATGAAAGGCTGAAACTGTTTCCCAGTGGGCAGCAGTAACTCATCGCAGTGGGCGATCAGAGCTGGGCTCCTCCCAGCTGTAAGATGAAGAAATTCAACTGTTTTAGTTTTTCTTTAAAGTAGTGCTTTAAAATTTGATCTGTACTCTCGGATTTATAGTGGTCTGCATTGTAGTATTGCATCTATGGTATTAGTTATAAGGAGAGGCTAGACAAACTGGGAATTGGTTTCTCTGGAATGTCAGACGTCGAAGGGTGACCTGATAGAAGTTGCGAGAGGCATAGATAGGGCAGACAGTCAGAACCTTTTTCCCAGGCTTGAAATGTCAATGGCTCGAGGGCATAGGTTTTAGGTTTAAAGGAGATGTGCACGGTGGTGCGTGCCTGGAACGTGCTGCCAGGGGTGGTGTTGGAAGCAGATGCCACAATGGTGTTTTAGAGGCTGTTAGAGAGGCAACATGGACATGCAGGGAATGGAGGGATATGGATCACGTGCAGGCAGAGTTGATCAGTTTAACTTGGCATAATGTTCGGCACACACATTGTGGGCCTATGGGCCTGTTCCTGTGCTGTGCTGTTCTATCTTCTATGTCTCTATGACCTTTATTTGTTTACACTTTAGACTATAAGGTTATAGTGCAGAAACAGGCCCTTCGGCCCATCAACTCCAAGCAAACCAGTAACCAACCCGCACACTAGTACTATCCTACACACAATTTACAATGTTACCAAAGAAAATTACCCTACAAACCTGCACATCTTTGGGAAGAAACCGGAGCAGCCGGTGAAAGCGTGGTCATGGACATAATGTACACATGCGGTACATTCAGCAACCGTGGTCAGGATCAAACTCGGGTCTCTGGCACCGTAAGGCAGCAACTCTACCGCTGCGCCACCGTGCCGCACAGTTATTATCAAAGCAGAAGTTATGGCTGAAACACTTTGGAGTCACAACCAAACCAGACCAGCTATGGAGGGAGGACATTGTTCTTTCAAATCATTCATGAACCAGATACCATTTAAGATAATCCAACAACATCCTGGTCATAATGACTGTGAATGGCTTTTATGTTCCTGAATGATTTAACAATTTGAATTTAATTTCGTCATTATCCATGGTGGGATTTGAACTCATGCCACAGGATCAATAATCATGTGCAACTGTGTGTCACTTCAATGCTTTTATGCCATCTTACCAATTGAGAAACAGGTGATCTTGAAGCACTGATCCTGAAGCATGTTGTCGGTACTATCATAACATTTAAGAAACATTTAAACAGTAATTTGGATTGGGTCAGTTTAGAGGGATGTGGGCTAAACGCAGGCAGCTGGGGCTAGTGTGGATGGGGCATGTTGGTCAGTGTGGAGAATTTGGGCTGAAGAGCCTGTTTCCACGCTGTATGACTATGACTATGATACTGCATTCCATCTGGTGAAATATTTTTTATTGGCAGGGAGTTTCAGGTTTTCAACCCAGCAGCAATGAAGGACTGTCGATATATCTATATGGAAGATAGACACAACATAACTGTAACTCAGCGGGACAGGCAGCAACTCTGGAGAGAAGGAATGGGTGACGTTTCAGGTCGAGACCCTTCTTCAGACCTATCTATATCTCTGGGTTAGAATAATGTTTAGCTTGGATTGAAACGTGGTTCTATCTTGGAATTTGGACTGTGAGGAACTCTTGCACTTCCCCCTCCACCAACCCACACATCTTGAAGCAGAGAGTTTATGCCCACTCTTTCTTCATAAGGCAAAGCCCTCATCTCACGAAGCAATCGTATGAGCCATCTCAGCACTGGTAAGTGCAGTATGGTAAGTATATTCAGTTTTAAGTTTTTTTACTTACATTTTTACGTACATATTTTTTTACACAGAGAGAGTGGTGGGGCCTGGAACTCACTGCCAAGGGTGGTGGTGGAGGCAGATTCAATCGTGATATTTAAGAGGCTTTTAGATAGGCACATGGAAATGCAGGGTATAGAGGGATATGGATCACATAGAGGCAAATGAGGTTGTTTAAACTAGGCATCACGTTTGGCACAGTAGAGCAGGACAGTGGAGCAGAGGTAGAGTTGTTGCCCTACAGAGCCAGAGACCTGGGTTCAATCCTGGCCACGGGTCCTGTCTGTAGGGAGTTTGCACATTCTCCCCGTGAACACATGGGTTCTCCGGGTGCTCCGATTTCATCCCACACTCCAAAGACGTACAGGTTTGTAGGTAAAATTGTAAATTGTCCCCAGTGTGTGCAGGATATAGTCAGTGTGCGGCGATCTCTGGTTGGCGCCGACTCGGTGGGCTGTAGGGCATGTTTCCACGCTGTCTCAGCAAACTAAATTAAGCTAAACATTGTGGGCCAAAGGGCACATCCCTGTGCTGTACTATGCTATGGTACTGCAGTCAGATGCTGGTTTAAAGTGAAGATAATTCTGCAGTGGCTGACATGGTAGGTAGTGAGTAAAGCCCCTGTCCCACTTAGGAAACCTGAACGGAAACCTCTGGTGACCTTGTGCCCCACCCAAGGTTTCCATGAGACGCCAGAGGTTTTGGTCACTCGCCTGGAAAGCCTCGACCGAAGCGTGAGCTGCATCCACTGACCAAAGATCCAATAGGATCTTTGCTACCGACCGCACACAGACACAGACACAGACACAGACACAGACACAGACACAGACACAGACACAGACACAGACACAGACACAGACACAGACACACACACACACACACACACACACACACAAGGTGGGGGCCAGGGACAGTGAAGGTGGGGGCGGAGGAGCGCTGTCTGCGTGATGAAGAGGAAGGTAAACGGCTGCCACAGAGCACGGTAAGTCCTTTAGAGAGCGCGGGAGGGTTAGAGAGAAGGGGAGAGAAGGGGAGAGAAGGGGAGAGAAGGGGAGAGAAGAGGGGAGAGAAGAGGGGAGAGAGGGGGGGAGAAGAGGGGAGAGAAGAGGGGAGAGAAGAGGGAGAGAAGAGGGGAGAGGGAGAGAAGAGAGAGAGGGAGAGAAGGGGGAGAGAAGGGGGGAAAAGGGGAGAGAAGAGGGGAAAGAAGGGGAGAGAAGGGGAGAGAAGGGGAGAGAAGGGGAGAGAGGGGGGAGAGAAGGGGGGAAAAGGGGAGAGAAGAGGGGAAAGAAGGGGAGAGAAGGGGAGAGAAGGGGAGAGAAGAGGGGAAAGAGGGGGTGGATACAGTTTTAAGAAGTTTAATAAGGTTAGCGGGCATTTTACCTTCCAGCGGATCTTCTAGGTCCTGAAAACCAAAGATCCTACAGGATCTTTGCTGAAAACTTCAATGAGCCAATCACAATGGCCAGTCAGTGAAGGAGATTGCCTTCGACTGCCTGTAAGTAAATAGCAACCCCACTCCACTGGCTTCGACCAAACTGCAACCTATTTTTAGTCGAGACCGGTTTGATTTTGTTGAAATAATCGTGGGAACATAGAAGAAGCCTCGACTACGTGGAAACCACATTCGACCATTAGGGAGAGTGACCTAAAACTTCAGGAACCTCACGGAAACCTTGGGAGGGGCGCAAGGTCACCAGAGGTTTCCGTTCAGGATTCCTCAGTGGGACAGGGGTTTTACTCTTTCCCCAACCTGGAGAATCTGTAGCCAGATGTTCAATCTCAGAATAAGGAATTTAGCATTTAGCAGGTGGTGCAGCAGTAGAGTTGCTGCCTTACAGCACTTACATCACCAGAGACACGGGTTCAATCTAGAGAATGGAGTCTAGTACGGAGTTTGTACGTACTCCCCCGTGACCGCATAGGTTTTCCCGAAGATCTTCGGTTTCCTCCCACACTCCAAAGACGTACAGGTTGGTAGGTTAATTGTGTAAGAAGGAACTGCAGATGCTGGTTTAAACTGAAGACAGACACAAAAAGCTGGAGTAACTCAGCGGGACAGGCAGCATCTCTGGTGAGAAGAAATGTGACGTTTTGGGTCGAGAGCCTTCTTGAAGGGTCTGTACCCGAAATGTCACTTATTTCTTTTCTCCAGAGATGCTGTCTGTCCCGCTGAGTTACTCCAGCTTTTTGTGTCTGTCTTCTGTACTGTCCTACAAACTATGTCCTATGAAATAGGAGGAAGGGAAATGTGAATGTCGTGCTGAACCCAGGGGGATGAAAGGCCTTCTGCATCGGAGTGAGAAATGAATTGAAACTGAATGACGTTAGTGGTTTTCCCACACTCTGTGGCCATGTGTGGCAATATCCAAGTTCTTGCAACAGGATGCAGCACATTGGGGTCTTTGAACCTAATGATACAACAATAATGTTAGAACTGTACAACACTCAAGCTCCTTTTTCATTTTTCTACCTGTTTTTCTACCTGTTGTAATTTGATGTTGAGTGAGTGACCAATGTTTTTGGCGATGTAATCACACCTTGATCCGAGGGTGTTTACTATTATCAAGTGTAACGTTAATGATTCACGTGTCTATCGTGGTTTGCACAGATGTTCACCTTTTGTGGTTAGTGTCTGCATCGTTGCCAGCTCTGGAGCAGTCACTCTTTGCACATTGTCATTCAATGCATTTTGTATTGAAGAGAGTGATTTGTCTTAGAGTCATAGAATCATAGTGTGATCTAGCGTGGAAACAGGCTCTTCAGCCCAACTTGCCCACATCAGCCAACATGTCCCAGGTACACTAGTCCCACCTGCCCATGTTTGCCCTCCAAGCTATCCTATCCATGTACCTGTCTAACTGCTTCTTAAACATTGGGATAGTCCCTGCCTCAACCACCTTCTCTAGCAGACACAAAATGTTGAAGAAACTCAGTGGGTGAGGCAGCATCTATGGAGAGAAAGAATTGGCAATGTTTCGGGACCCGAAACGTCGCCAATTCCTTCTCTCCATAGATGCTGCCTCACCCTCTGAGTTTCTCCAACATTTTGTGTCTACCTTCGATTTTACCAGCATCTGCAGTTCGTTCTTAAACATACCTCCTCTGGCAGCTTGTTCCATACACCTACAGTTTACAATTTTTACCAAAGCCAATTAACCTACAAACCTGTACTTCTTTGAAGTGTTGAAGGAAACTGTCAAAAACCCACATGGTCATGTGTAGAATGTACAAACTCCGTACAGTCAGCACCTTGGTCAGGATCGAACCCAGGTCTCTGATGCTATAAGGCAGCAACTTTACCACTGCTATTAACTCCAACCATCTTTTTGGATCGAGCATTCTTATTTTGACAAGTCAATGAAAATCTCCTCATATCTCTTGACCTGATTTATAATCCATAACCTTTGCTTCATAACTCACTTGCTTGAGGAAATAACTGCTCACTTAATCACAATCCCTTATCATTTGAGAACATCTATTCAGTCAGTTGTTTTCTATACACATTAATATTTGCATGCAACTTTGTAACTGAGATGTAGCATGATTAAAATATTAAATATTAATGTGCTCTCCAATTTGAAATTCAATACCAAAAGTCAAGAGCCAAGATATATATTTTAAGTATTCTTTTGTCATAAGTCCCAAAACAGAGCAATTCAATTATTAAGTTGCACCACAACAGATATGTAAGCAGTGAGACACAAAATGCTGGAGTAACTCAACGGGTCAGGCAACATCTCTGGAGAGAAGGAATGGGTGTCGTTTTGGGTCGAGACCCTTCTTCAGACTGAGATTTAGGGGAAAGGATCAGAAGAAGGGTCTCGACCTGAAACGTCGCATCATTCCTTCTTCCTTCTGTACAGAGATGCTGCCTGTCCCGCTGAGTTACGCTAGCATTTTGTGTCCATCTTCAGTTTAAACCGGCATCTGCAGTTCCTTCCTACACTTTATGTAAGCAGTTATGCTTATTTTCAGTAATGACAACATAATATGTATTGGGAAATTTAGTGGTAAATGACCATCCAGTTTTGCCCCCTGGTCTAGCTCTCAGACCTGTGACTGATCCAGTCTGCGTGGTGAGAAATGAGGAAACAGTCAGACCATCAGTCTCTGAGCGGGAGCTGTGATGGTAAAATTAGTTCAGGCTTTGAAGGTAAAGGGATGTGACCAACCCAACTATGTTTTTAAATTTGTAAAACAAAAATGTCGACACATATCTCTAACAACTGCAGAAGCTGGTTTACACTGAAGACAGACGCAAAATACTGGAGTAACTCAGCGGGACAGGTAGCATCTCTGGAGAGAAGGAATGGGTAACGTTTTGGGCCGAGACCCTTCTTCAAACTGGTTAGGGATAATGAAACGAGAGATATAGAAGTTCTTCTTCTTCTTCTTTTGTGTGGCGTGCACAGCCTAAAGTTGTTGGGCAACTTGTTCTATTTATCTTCCGTTTGTGCACGTCGAGTTGATTGCATTAGTCGAAACAGGGCGGATCACATGAAGGTTGCAATCTTCCACCCCGATGTAGATGATAATGTGGCGAGGTAAAGAATGATGAATAAATGAATAAATCTTACCGATTGGTTGTAAACTGCCCAAGCATTTGTCAGTGATGTATTCAGAAAGATGATAGGCTCGGACAGACCGGAGAATATAAATTTATAGTTCTAATCCCAAGGTTCTGGTACCTCTTCCTGACAACACCCTTTCCCCAATACAACCATCTCTAGCACACCCACCACTGAACTCAATGCCTTCACTTTTTCCCCCCCTTTTGAATATCCTCTTTCCCTTCACACTGCCCAGCTTAGTTTAATTTAGTTTAGTTCAGTTCAGTTTATAGTCACATGTACCGAGGTACAGTGAAAAGCCTTTGTTGCATACTAACCAGTCAGCAGAAACTCCATACATGATTACTATCGAGCTATTTACAGTGTATGGATACATGATAAGGAAAAAATGTTTCGAGCAAAGTAAAGGAAGCAAAGTCTGGTCAAGGGTAATCCGAGGGTCACCAAAGTGGTTCAGCAACTGCTCTGTGTTGAATTACTATCTACCTCTTTGATGACCCTCGGACTAAACTCCTGCCATAAATACTCCAGTCTCCTGCAAATGCACTTCTTCTTTGAGACCATTCCCTGTGGCATAAAAATACACAAACTCCAGATGCCCATGACCCATTCTTAAGCGGAGCTACACACTTCTTATGTTTGCCCATGTTCATAAGTGATAGGAGCAGAATTCAGCCATTCGGCCCATCAAGTCTACACCGCTATTCAATCATGGCTGATCAATCTTTCCCTCTCAACCCAATTCTCCTGCCTTCTCCCTGTAACCCCTGACACCTGTACTAATCAAGAATCTATCTATCTCGGCCTTAAAAATATCCATTGACTTGGCCTCCGCAAACATGTGTGGTAAGGGTTCCACCTTCCGACTGATGAAATTCCTCCTCATCTCCTTCCTAAAGGAACGTCCTTTAATTATGAGGCTATGACCTCTAGTCCTAGCCTCCCCCAATAGTAGAAGCAGCCTTAGGCTCAAGGCTAGAAATCTAACCACACTCCGACCACATTTTTGGCCGCGTAAGTAATAGGAGTGGGAGGCAGGGCCCAGGATGAGAAGAACAACGGTCCCACCACACCCCACCTCACCTGACCTTTCTCAAGCACCCCACCAGCACTGTGAAAGGGGAGCTTTACTCCCAGTTCGGCTGCAGGCAGAGGGGACTGCAAGTCTCCCTTTGCAATAACAAACTAGTTCTCTGGCATTAATGAACTGTGCCTTTTGCGGCTTCAGGTCTCAACTATCAAAGGAGCTGTACAGAAGCCCACCTTCATAGATTTTTGGGCCGATCCCGACAACTCCCTGAGAAAAAATAAATGCTTCCCTGTAGATATTCTGCCAGTAGTTTCTTTGGCTCAAGTTATGATGCTCACCGGTGGCACGGTGGCGCAGCGGTCGAGTTGCTACCTTACAGCGCCAGAGACTCGGGTTTGATTCTGACTTGTACGGAGTTTGAATGTTCTGCCCGTGACCTGCGTGGGTTTTCTCCGGGTGCTCCAGTTTCCTCCTACACTCCAAAGTGGTACGGATTTGAAGGTTAGTTGGCTTGGTATAATTATATAATGTCCCTAGTGTGTGTAGGATAGTGGTAGTGTGCGGGTACTTTAAACTAAACCTGCAGAAATCACTTCCTGTGTGAATTCTCTTCACTAACACAGTTTCTGGACTATTTTGTTACTGAGTAAAATAGTAAGATTAAACGAGAACTTACCAGTTTGAAGTTTGATCTTTATTTTATGAGGGGGAACGTTGAGGGAATACGTGAAGAACCCCGCTTACGACGCATGCGTGTCATCCTTCAAAGCAGCGGTGTGAGGTCACAGATACACTATAATGACCTAAGATAGTAAGATTATTAAAGAGATACCAGTTTAAGATATGACCATATGAGGGTGGGAGCGGAGGGCACGTATTCCCTCAACGTTCCTCCTCATAAAATAAAGATCAAACTTCAAACTGGTAAGCTCTCGTTTAATCTTACTATTTTACTTTGGAGTCACGTGAGTGACTACGTGAAGATTTCAAAGCTCTGTGACCTCATGCCGTGGAACGAGTCCATGCTTCACAACTGCCTTGGTAGTTTGGGAGAAATTGTTACTGATATTCAAGAAATACATTCATACCAATTTTTAAAACTTAAATGATAAATAATATTTATTAAATCAAATCATAAACCTTGTAAGCTTCAGGTATAAATTATATAGAACTTAAAATTTTCCCCGAAAACGTTTCATCATTCCTAACTGGTTTGTTGTGAAATCTCTGAAACGTTTTCTCTGATGACCATCCTGCAGTCCTGAGGATTTGGTCCATTGATATCTCAAGGCGATTAGCTGCCGATGTAGCTGCAGCCCTGGTGGAGTGAGATTTGAATACATTAGTGTCCAGTCCCGCCTTTATTAAGCCATATCTCAGCCACCGCGAAATGGTCCGAGTCGAGACGCTATGGTACGGCTTCTTATGGCTGATCAAAAGAGCCTTTTCATTGCCTCTGATAGCCTTTGTTCTGTCAATATATGACACAATGTGTTTCACTACACAGAGGCGTTCGTCCTCCGGATAGGCTATGAATTCTATGACCTGACCCGCTGATCCTGGTCTATTTTGCTTACTAAGGTCCTGGATCACAAATATCAAACTTCCTGTCGCCACAGTCAAGCTATCCAATCTTAATTTCTGCAATGACTGGACCCTTTGCGCTGTGACCAGCGCCATTAGCATTACCATTTTCATAGTGAGTTTGTTCAGAGTTAAAGCTGTAGCCGGCGACCAACTCCTTAGCATGGTTAGGACCACACTCACATCCCAGATTTGGCTGTATCTAGACCTTGGTGGGTTGGTGTTAAAGATGCCTCGTAACAGTTTTACTACTAGAGGATGTGAGCCCACAGCCTGTCTTTCTGTGCCTTGCCATAAATAACTCGACAATGCACTTCTAGCACTATTCACCATGCTGTAACTGAGTCCTTCATAGTGCAGGCTGGTGAGAAATTCTAGCACAGCTGGAACATCCATCTTCCTGTGGTCCAGATTGTTATTCTGGCAGTACTTAGTCCATTTCTTAATATGACATAAATACTGTTTTTGAGTCGAAGTTCTCTGTGCTGCTGTGATCATGTCCACAGTTCTATCAGATAGACCCATGTCCCGAAGCGGGTCTTTCAGAGTCTACAAACCAATAAATTCAGATATTTATGGCAAGGATGGCTATCCTGAGTCACCGGATGCACAAGCAACTGAGGACTATGTCTTAAAATAATACATGGTGTCAGCACCAAATCCTGTAGCACCGAGAACCATGGTTGGGTAGGCCAATCAGGTACTATGAGAATCCCAGATGCCGAATCTTGTTGAATTTTCCGTAGTACCCGATTGATGAGGCAGAAAGGAGGAAATGCATAAATGAACCATTTCCCCCAGTGCAGTGAGAATGCATCTGTAGCTTCTGCCCCAGGATCTGGTTCCCATGATACATACCTTGGTAATTGATGATTTAACCTGGATGCAAAAAGATCAATATCCGGCATTCCATACTTTGCTGTGATTTCAGCAAATATCGTTCTATCTAACATCCATTCCGTATTTTCATTAAATTTTCGTGACCTGGCGTCTGCCACTGAATTAAGTATCCCTGGTAGATACGTAGCCGATAACCAAATATTCCTTTGGATGCACCATTGCCAAATAGAGTTTGCTAACTCATCACAGGATGTTGATATATTTCCACCCATATGATTTATATATGCCACCACCGTGGTATTATCTATCTGCAATCTAACATGCTGGTGTTTCATTCCCGAGCAATAAGATTTTAGACCATAAAACGCACTCAACATTTCTAAGTAATTTATACCCTTAGTGTTAAGTAGGTTAGTTTCTTGTATATTCCATCTCCCTCCACAGCTCGAGATGATATCCATTGCACCCCAACCAATTGCATTGGCATCTGTTTGCAATACCATAGATGAGTTGGGAATAACTATTGGGTTGGAGTTATACTTAACATTGTGTTCCCACCATTGTAGTTCTTTTATGGCTTCAATTGTTAGCTCCATTGGCCTATCAAACTGGCGTCTATTATTTTTGAGTGCTCTAACTTTTTCTCTCTGTAAATCTTGGTAATGTAATGGTCCAAATTGAATGGCAGGAAACATGGCTACAATTTTCCCAATAATCCTGGCTACGCGTCTGATGGATGGTTTAAAGGTATTAATAAGCTCTGTGCAATCCTTTTGTAACTCCGTAGCTTCCCCTATAGGTAAAGTCACTAACATATCAAGTGTGTTAATAGTGAACCCCAAGTAATCAATATTAGTAGATGGTGTTAATTTTGGCTTAATTGGATGGATAATGAATCCCAGATGTTCCAACAATTGTTTTGTGGCAACCACTGCCTGACTAGCCAATTCATAAGTTTTCCCCACAATAAAGATATCATCCAAATATGCCATTACTCTATAGTTTTGTTGTCTAAGCAATGCCAAAGCTGGTTTAAGAATTTTTGTAAATAATCTAGGGGCTGACGTTAGCCCGTTTGGTAGCGCCTTGTATTGCCAAGCTGTCCCATCCAGTTAAATTTCAAAAACCGCCTGTGTTCACCTCTGATGGGTACCGTATAGTAAGCATCTTGAAGATCAATACTTGCCATAAAGTAGCCCGCTAAAACTAACTCTGTAGCAGTGCTAAAAGTATCCATTTTAAAATGAACATATTGCACAAAATTGTTAAGCGTTGATAAATCAATAATAATACGGCAACCCCCATCTTTCTTATGTCTAATCAATATGTTTGAGACAAATTCCTGTTGTTCATGTTTGGTCATTTCAATTACTCCTTTAGTGAACAACCTTTGTAGTTCTATGTGAGCTTTAGCTTGTTCTAATTTGGTAAGCATGTATATTCTGTCCGGTGTATGTTGTACTGGAGGGTTTCGTATGTGTATAAACTCTATCAGATATCCCTTAATACTGCTAAGGATATATCTGTCCATAGTTATATTACACCATGCTTCCAAATGAAATTGCAACCTCCCTCCAACTTCCGTGCTCCTTATTAATTCTGGAGGCACAGACCCACCTACCTCCATGGTTATCGGTGGAAATTTAGTTACTTTCTTGGTTTCAACCGTGGTTGCGGAGGGCCTTGAGGTTGAGGGTGGGGTAGATGTTGAAGTGGAGGCTTGCGCATCTTCCACAGTGGGCGTCCCGGGCCAACCCCTAAAAAAGGACGCTGCTGCTGGTTACCTCTGGCCTCTCTCCAATTTCTCGTACTATAAGTATAAGTACTACCTTTTTTAGGAGGCCCATAAGGTTGATATAGTTTGCCAAGATATCCTTTGGCCGCTCTGATTAGGCCCAAAGTCTTGGCCTCCTCTTCCAAATCTTTGACCTGTTTCGACAGGTCACCCCCAAACAACAGGGTTTGGGGTTTTATAGCTTTTTGCTTGCACAGGATTGCAAACTTTGGATCCAGAGCTGGCTGAATAGCCCCCTTCCTAATATTATTAAGTTCAAATTGAACGTTGCAAAAAAGCGCTAAAGCATCTTTATGGTCATTCGTCATGTCTACGTTCTCTAGCGTACGGGCCAAGGCTGTTATGCCCGCCGAGAGACCTTTCAGAGCGTTTTGAATTTTTATATCCTGACTCCTGATTGCCTGACCAACGTGTCTCCAAATACTTCGGTTAACACTGGCCACATTCAGAGCCCCACAATTTCCCGGAGGTAAATGTCCCCAACACCTCAGCAAAGTTATTGGCTTGCAGGTGATGTGTAGACATGTACTCAATGCTGGCAGCCATCCTGGCCTCTAGATCTTTGCCAGTCTGTTCTTGCTGAAAGTATTGCCCCACCATGTCCAGCAACTTGGTTTCCTCGTCCTCCATATGGGAATGTGGCTCCATCTCTAGTTCAGAATCTGACACAGGCAGCCCTTCAACACCCTCTTCCGAAGAGGATGAAATGTCAAGCAGCCCTTTATGGTAATCTGCTGAGGGACTTACACCTTTGCCACTGTGGCTATCGTCCATATCTTGGAGCCTGCCACTCTGGAGAAGTTCCTCCAACCACCGCTCCAGCCGACTTACGTGCTCTCGGGCACTAGTCGATCACGGGTGTTTAAATTTATCCATATCTGTCCATTTCCTACACAGGGTGAAATGCAGAGTCACTTACCTGCCGTCCGTCAGCTTTTTCAGTTCTCCCGTTCAAGGGGACGTCCTCCCCAGGTGCGACGCATTCAATGCGTGTATGCGATATGACACGCATGCGTCGTAAGCGGGGTTCTTCACATAGTCACTCACGTGGCTCCGAATTAAAATCTCTGATAACTCTATCCAAGGAAGGCAAGGACCAAGGATTGTGGACCAAAGGAGTATACTTTGTCATTCTCTCTTCCTGAAACAGTTGGCTACATGCTGGGCTACTGTGTTGTAGGATCTGGCATCTACCCAGCACCAATACTCTCTTCTTTAGTATGGTTTAGTTTAGTTGAGAAATGCAGTGTGGAAACAGGTCTGCGCTGATCGGCGATCCCCGCACGTTAACGCTATTCTACACACTAGGGACAATTTACAATTTTACCAAGCCAATTCACCTACAAACCTGTGGAGTGTGGGAGGAAACCGGAGCACCTGTAGAAAACCCACGGGGTCACAGGCAGATCCTATAAACTCCATACAGACAACAGCAGAAGCAGTAGTCAGGATCAAACCTAGGTTTCTGACGCTGCAAGGCAGCAACTTTACTGCAGCGTCACTGTGTTGGCCTGAAGAACGTGAGACTAATTGCCTGTGGAGATCAACATAACATGCAGTCCTTCCCAGACAATCCGATATGTGCATTTTCCACAAACTCCTAGCAACTTCCTACGCTGGGATTATTCTACGCATTTTATCGGGATCACTGCATCGTTCGGGAACAGATCCATCCAAGACCGCAAGAAATTGCAGTGAATTGTGGCCGCAGCCCAGATCATCACACAAACCAACCTCCCATCCATTGACTCCATTTATACCTCACCTGCTTCGGCAAGGCCAGCAGCATAATCAAGGACGAGTCACACCCCAGCCACTCCTTCTCCCCTCTCCTGTTGGGCAAAAGGTTTAGAAGTGTGAAAACACACACCTCCAGGTTCAGAAACAGTTTCTTCACAGGTGTTGTCAGGCAACTGAACCAGCCTAACAACAACTCGAGAGCAGTCTTGAACTACTAAATACATCTTTGGAGACCCTCAGACTACCTTGGGTTGAACTTTGCTGGACTTTATTTTGCACTAAACGTTAGTCACGTTATTCCCTTTATCACGGATCTATACACTGTAAATTGCTCGATTGTAATCATGTATTGTCTTTCCGCTGACTGGTTAACCACAACAAAATGTTTTCACTATACCTCGGTACACGTGACAATAAACTAAACTCAAACTGAAAGGAATACATTGGAAAGGACTTGTACTCTGCTGGAATTGTCTGTTTATATTTCTCCACAAATGCATCATTAATCTACATATCTTTCTTTGGATTTTCAGAGTGTACACATCATCCATTTTGCATTAGCACAGTTGTACAATGGAAGTCCTTGTGAATGTAGATCAGCCTTCCTTAAGTGAACTTTTGAATACATTCCCAGTGAGTGTGTGAGAATTCGGCCATTCACTGCTTTTTGGACCAATAACACTGTCATGTCAAAGCTTTAAGGCATTTGCGGTTAGGTCAAGTCCTGACACATCATTTGCCAAGAAATAGAATGTTTAGACTTTAAAAATGTGCAAAACAAATACAAAAGTGCATTTAATCGTTTAATAGTCATATCCAAATAAACACAATGGGAATTCTGAATAAAGTAATCTTTTACTGAATGTGACATCTTTTCAATATGTGGTTCTTGACCATTGGGAGTCTCCTAATTTCTGGCTGCAAATCCAGAAGGCAATTAAAACACTGCTGATGCTCCAGAATGACAATTTACATCATCTCTGGCAGCTTCAGCTTTTGTCTTGCCAAAGTTTTGTGGAGTGATTAGGAAATACTGGAGTTTCTGACTGTCCAAAGTGCAAAATAATTGCATTAAAATAATTAAATAAAAATAATCCCTATTTTTTGACATTCATGAGCTCATAAGTTCATAAGTGATAGGAGCAGAATTAGGCCGTTCGACCCATCAAGTCCACTCAATCATAGCTGGTCTATCTCTCCCTCTCAATCCCATTCTCCTGCCTTCTCCCCAAAACCTCTGATACCCATACTAATCAAGAATCTATCTATCTCTGTGTTAAAAATATCCATTGGCGACCTCCACAGCCTTCTGTAGCAATGAACTCCACAGATTCCCCACTCGATGATGAAAGAAATTCCTCCTCATCTTCTTCCTATGACCTCTGGTCCTAGACTCTCCCACTAATGGAAACATCCTCTCCACATCCACTTGGTCCAAGCCTTTCACAATTCAGTAAGTTTCAATGAGGTCCCCTCTCATCATTTCTAAACTCCAGCGAGTAGAGGCCCAGTGCCGTCAAACACCTATCGTATGTTAACCCACTCATTCCTGGGATCATGCTCGTAAACCTCCTCTGGACCCTCTCCAGTGCCAGCACATCCTTCCTCAGATATAGTGCCCAAAATTGCACACTATATCCAAATGCAGCCTGACCAGCACCTTATAGAGCCTCAACATTACATCCCTGTTTGGTTTTCTACTCCTCTGAAGACAACCACCTGAAATCAATTTCAAAGATCTCTTCTCTGTATCAGACTACAATACAATTTAAGTACGATCTCCTGAATCTCTAATTATATATTTTTTTTGTAGAGCCAAACCG
Organism: Leucoraja erinaceus; assembly: GCF_028641065.1. Lineage (NCBI taxonomy): Eukaryota > Metazoa > Chordata > Chondrichthyes > Rajiformes > Rajidae > Leucoraja > Leucoraja erinaceus. Next base: position 80,029,253 of record NC_073381.1, read on the forward strand.
TTTGATTTAGGTACAGAAGGTTTTGAGACAAGTTGACAAAGGTTAAATGTTTACAATTTACAAATACCAAGCAGGAATTTAACATGCTAAAGTTAGTTGGGATAATGCTTGTGTTTAATCCAAGTAAATGCCACAGTAATCACAACTAAGTTACCAGCATCTAACCTATTAGGCCATTTGTTTATAATACAATTGCACAGAGGGAATGGTAGTCCATCACTTCATTCCTCTTGTTGCACAAGGGTGCATGGAAAATCATCCCTGCTTTCTTGTTAGACCATTGCAATCATTGAACATCAGCTTGTTCCAAACATTGACAGAGTGAGCTCATATTTTGTGGATTAAGAATATGTGTTACATTTGGGTCTGACACATAATAAGGGAGCCAGAATAGGCCACTCAAGAGTAGAGTTTACTCTGCTGATCGTCAGATCTTGAGCAGATTGTAACCTCTACTGTCCCTCCCTTGTCTACATTTTTTCGCTCCTGCTTTTGATAACTGTAGCACAGACTTTGCATAATAATTGTTTATTTATCTGTCAGTTTTGTTTTATGGGAATGAGATTGTAACTGTTGCTCTGTTTGCAAATTGGCTGGGAAATGCAACGCGATGAACTGATGCTGAAGGCGATATTTGTCTGACCACTAATGGTTGGAAAGGTTTGTGAAATCCAGTTTGCCACAGCATGCTCGCTGAGAGCATGTTTTTGTCTTTGCACCACTATGGTTTAATTTTATATATATTTGAAAATATATACTCTATGTAACATATTATTTATAAATAAGATAATAAAACAAATATATACACACACACACACACACATATGCATTCCACATCCTAAATACACATGCACACACACACACATTTATATATACATATATATAAACATAGAAACATAGGCAATAGGTGCAGGAGTAGGCCATTCGGCCGTTCGAGCCAGCACTGCCATTCAACCTTATCATGGCTGATCATCCAAAATCAGTACCTGCTTTCTCCCCATATCCCTTGTTTCCTTTTATATATATATATATATGCGTGTGTGTGTGTGTGTGTGTGTGTGTGTGTGTGTGTGTGTGTGCGTGTGTGTATATATATATATGGTTTTATATTTATAATTTAGGACATAAAATGCATATGTGTGTTTATATATATTTGTTAATGTATTTATATATATTGATGTATACTAAGCTTTTTTGATGATTATCATGATATTTACAGAGTGTTATATTTACATATATGTCATCTGCTGCAAGTAAGAATGTCATTGTTCCGTTTCAGGACATATGGCGGTAAAACACTCTTGATCCTTTCTTGGTCCCAACGACAGCACAAAGTAAGAAGATCTCCATATGGGCCTGTGCAAGTTTTCCATTAATTCATAAATCAACATGAGCTGGCTGCCAGAAGGCAGCTGATACTGCCCAGGAAAACATCTGTCGGGAATCATCACAGTCTTCACTCTCCACATCCCCATTCAACAAGGCCCAGAGCAGGAAACGATCAAGGTGGTGCTTGAACCTGCAGTAGTCGCTGCTGTGGCTTAACTGGGGTACAAAAGCAAACATTACTGCAGCACATCTTTAGAAGTGCATCATTTCTTCACAAGGTTTACGAAGTTCGGCATGTCCGCACCAGCTCTCATCAACTTCTACAGATGCACCGTAGAAAGCGTTTTATCGGGATGCATCACAGCATGGGCTGTGAAGAGCTCCATCTAAGACCGCAAGAAATTGCAGAGAATTATGGACGCAGCCCAGACAAACACACAAACCAACCTCCCTTCCATTGACTCCATTTACACCTCACACTGCCTCGGCAAGGCCAGCAGCATAATCAAGGACGAGTCTCACCCCGGTTACTCCCTTGTTTCCTCTCTCCCATTAGGCAAGAGGGAAAGGAATGTGAAAACATGCACCTCCAGTTTCAGGGGCAGTTTCTTCCCAGCTGTTATTAGGCAACTGAACCATCGTATCAACTATTAGAGTGCAATCCTGAGCTACTATCGACCTCATAGGATAACCTCAGACTATTTTTAATCAGACTATACTGGACTTTATCTTGCCCTAAACATGACTCTCTTTATCACATATCTATACATTATAAATGGCTCAACTGTAATCAAGTATTGTCTTTCTGCTGACTGGATAGAGACAACACAAAGCCTTTCATTATACCTTGGTACATGTGACAATAAAATAAACTGCCTAACAATGGTAGGACAATGCAAGGAGATTCCAATCTAATGGCCAGACATTCCTCATCTCTGGGTTGCTTGTAGCTGATAGAGTACCTCCTGCCCAATCTCCCTTACCTTTTGATTCCTTCAGTGCAAGAAGCATTCTATTGATTTCAGCTTTAAAATGTTTTAGCAACAGATAACTCATTGCCCCCTTCGGCCCACTGAGTCAGCACCGACCCGTGATGCCCGCACATTAACACAATCCTACACAAACTAGGGACAATTTACATTGATACCAAGCCAATTAACCTACCAGGAATAGGTAACATTTCGGGAAGCGACCCTTCTTCAGACCTGAAACGTTACCCATTTCTTCTCTCCAGAGATGCTGCCTGTCCCGCTTAGTTACTCCAGCTTTTTGTGTCTATCTTCAGTTTAAACCAGCATCTGCAGTTCCATCTTGCACAATTAACTTACCAACCTGTATGTCTTTGAAGTGTGGGAGGAAACCAAAGATCTTCGAGAAAACCTATGCGGTCACGGGAGGAGGTACAAACTCCGCACAGACAGCCCCCGTAGTCGGGATTGGACCCGGGTCTTTGGTGATGTAAGTGCAGTAAGGCCGCAACTCTACTGCTGCACCACCTTGCTGCCCCTAAATGCTCAATTCCTTATTCTGAGATTGAACATCTGGCTACAGATTCTCCAGGTTGGGGAAAGAGTTACTCATTACCTACCATGTCAGCCACTGCACAATATTGCATATCATAAGTTCACAAATTATATGAGCAGAATTAGGTTGTTCGGCCCATTGAGTCTAATCCACCATTCAATCATGGCCGATCTATCTTTCTCTCTAATCAATAACAATATCTTAATTCTCAAGTATATTCACCTCTCATACTTCAAAACTCCAATGAGCAGAAGCCATTTACTCAGTGTCCCATTACAGTACAACCCCATCTTTCTAGGAATCAATTTGGAGAATCTAAACTGCAGTAATTCCAAGCCAACTATATTATTCAATAAATTATAGACAATAGATGCAGGAGTAGGCCATTCAGTCCTTCGAGCCAGCACCGCCATTCACTGTGATCATGGCTGATCATCCACAATCAATACTTCCTTGGATAAGTACTATGAACTTATATGAACTGGATTAGTACAGGTGTCAGAGGTTATGGGGAGAAGGCAGGAGAATGGGGTTAGGAGGAAGAGATAGATCAGCCATAAATGAATGGCAGTGTAGAATTGATGGGCAGAATGGCCTAATTCTGCTCCTTTCACTTATGAACTTACGGGCATGTCCCATTGTACGAGTTCACCCAAGAGCTCTCCCGAGATTTACGGTAATGGCCGCTCGAAGGTACTCGGGGCTCTCGAGTCCCGAGTACCTACGAGCGGCCATTACCGTAAATCTTCACGAGTCTTCCCAATCTTACTGCGTTTCCCGAGTACCTGCTGTTAGCGTTACGAGCCGCTAAGAGACGTCCCAAACTCCGACGTACCCGCTACGTACATTCTACGTGCTTACCACGAGTTTAATTTTTTTTTTAAACTCGGGAGAACTCGAGTGAACTCATACAGAGGGACAGGCCCATTATGAACATAAGGGGTCTTAAACTGGATTTTTTATTAAATCGTTCTAGAATTGCAACAAGATTAATCAATCTTCTACTCCAACATTCCTACAATAAAGACCAGCAAAATCTTCTTAAATGCTTGTTGGATCCCCATTTTAATGTTCTGAGATTCATAGACCAATGTATCATAATAGTAAGATTAAACGAGAACTTACCAGTTTGAAGTTTGATCTGTATTTTATGAGGAGGAACATTGAGGGAATACATGAAGAAGCCCGCTACAGCGCATGCGTGTCATCCTTCAAAGCAGCGGTGTGAGGTCACAGATACCCTATATTGACCTAAAATAGCAAGATTATCAAAGAAATACCAGTTTAAGATATGACCCTATGAGGGTGGGAGCGGAGGGCATGTATTCCCTCAACGTTCCTCCTCATAAAATACAGATCAAACTTCAAACTGGTAAGTTCTCGTTTAATCTTACTATTTTACTTCGGAGTCACGTGAGGGACTCCATGAAGATTTCAAAGCTCTGTGACCTCATGCCGTGGAAACGAGTCCATGCTTCACAACTGCCTTGGTAGTTAGAGAGAAATTGTTAATTATATTCAAAGCATTCATACCAATTATTTAATGTAAATGATAAATAATATCGAATTAATTCAAATCATAACCCTGTATTCTTCAGGGATAAATTATCATACAGAACTTAAAATTGTTCCCCGAAAAAACGTTCCCATACTGCTAACTGGTTTGTTATAACATTTCTGAAACGTTTTCTCCAACAACCATCCTGCAATCCTGAGGATTTGGTCCATGGATACATCAAGGCGTTTTGCTGCAGATGTAGCTGCAGCCCTCTGATAGCCTTTTTTCTTTACTGTATAACAAAACCGTACTTTACTATACAGAGGCATTTGTCCTCCGGGTAGGCCATCAATTCTATGACCTGCCCCGCTAATCCTGGCCTATTTTGTTTAATAATACGGTCCTGGATCACAAACCCCAAACTTCGTGCCGCAATAGTGAAGCCATCCAGTCTTACTTTTAGCAATAACTGCAGCTTATGCACTGTGACTAGCGCTATCAGCATTACCATTTCTAGTTAGTTATCCAGATTTAATGCTGTAGCCGGCGACCAATTCCTTAGCAAGATCAAAGCCACACTTACATTCCAAATATAGTTGTATCTTATTTTTTGGTGGCTTGGTGTTAACATATCCTCTAAAATTTTTAACTGCCAGAGGATGTGATCCCACAGACTGTCTTACTGTTTCTTGCCATTAATAACTTGACAATGCACTTTCGGCACTATTCACAGTGCTGAAACTCAGTCCTCCATATTGCAGGCTGGTGAGCAACTGTAGCACCCCCGGAACATCCTTATTTCTGTGGTCCAGAAAGTTATCATGGCAGTAATTAGTCCATTTTAATATGACCTAAATACTGTTATTGAGTAGACCTTCTTCGTGCTGCTGTGATCATGTCCACAGTTCTTTTGATAGCCCCATGTCCCGTAGCGGTGTTTTAGAGTCTACAACCTACTAAATCAATATTTTCTATGACATGGATAGCTATCCTCAGTTACTGGATGCACCAGCAACTTAGGACTACGTCTTACCGTTATACATGGTTCCAGCACCATGTCCTGTACCCCCGAAAACCATAGTTGGGTAAGCCAATCAGGTACTAAGACATCCCCGATGCCGATTCCTGTTGAATGTCCCTTCGTACCCCAAATTTATAAAATAGACAAGGAGGTAATACATAAATGAAAAACCCCTCCCCTAGTGCAGTGAAACAGCATCTGTAGCTTCTGCCTCAGGATCTGGTACCAATGATACATACCTCGGTAACTGGTGATTTAACCCCGGATGCAATTCTAATATCCGGCCTTACATACTTTACTGATTTTAGCAAATACCGTCTATCCAACATCCATTTAGTACTTCCAATAATTTTTCGTGGCCTGGCGTCTGCCACTGAATTAGTATCCCTGGTAGATACGTAGCCGATAACCAAATATTCCTTTGGACACACCATTGCCAAGTTTAATTTGCCAATTCATCACAAGCTGGTGATATCTTTCCACCCATATGACTTATATATGCCATCACCGAGGTATTATCTATCTACCATCTACCATGCTGCAGTTTCATTCCTGAGCAATAAGATTTTAGCCCATGAAATGCACTTAACATTTCTAACCCTTAGTGTTATGTAGGTTAGCTTCTTATATATTCCATCTCCCCCATAGCTCGAGATGGTATCAGTTGTACCATAACCAATTGCACTGGCATCTGTTTGTAATAGCACAGCCGGGTTGACCTCTGTGGCTTTCCATATTAGTAAGTCATTAACATAATAAATGTGTTAATGGTGTCAATTTTGACTTAAGTGGATGGACAATGCATCCCAGCTGTTCAAACAATTGATTAGTGGCAACCACTGCCTAACATGCCGATTCCTAAGTTATTCCCACAATAAGGATATCATCCAACTATACCATAATTCTATGATTTTGGTGTTGCAGCAGTCCCAACACTGGTTTAAAATTTTTCCCCCAGTTTGATATTGAATAGCAAGGATCTTAAGTTAATACTTGCCATAGACTAGCCTGCTGCACACTAAATCTTAGCACTACTAAACATATCCATTTTTAAAATGAATATATTGCACAACATTGTGAAGTATTGATAATCCATAATAATACGGCATCCCCCATCTTTCTTATTTCTAATAAAGATGTTTGAGACAAATCCTGGTGTTCAGGTTTAGTTTATTCCATACCAGCATGTATATCTGTCCGGTTATGTACTGGAGGGTTTTGTTCGTGTAGAACTCTATCAGATATCCCTTAAAACTGCTAAGGATATATCTGTCCATAGATATATTACACCAAGCATCAACATGAAGTTGCAATATCCCCCCAACTTCCGTGCTCCCTATTAATACTGGAGCCCCAAATTCACCTACCTCCATGGTTATTGGTGGTAACCAAGTTATTTTTCTTGGTTTCATATGCGGTTGTGGAGAGCGTAATTACTTTGCATCTCCACATAGTATAGCGAACTAGGGTCTAGAGCTGGCTGAATGGCCCTTCAACTACACATTTCAAAAATAGTGCTAATGGCATCCTTATGGTCACTAATTTTGTACACCTTTTTTTAACATGCGGCCCAAAGCTGTTATGCCCGCCATGAGACCTTTCAGAGTATTACGGATTTTCCCAACTCCTAACGGCCTTCCCAACACGTCTGCAAATGCACCTGTAACAATGGCTACATTGAGAGCACCACAATATTCCCGGGGTATAGAAACCTTGCCAACACTTCAGCAAAATATTAGCTTGAAGTTAATGGGTGGACTCACAGTCCTTCAATACTCACAGCCATCCTTCTCGAAATCATTCTCCGTGAGTTCTGCTGGCAGTACTGCTCATCATGTTCGGCAGGTTGTTTTTCCCCCCCTTCAATAGGGGACAGTGGCTCCATCACCTGCTCAGGCTTTACCCCCTCAGACCTTCCATACCCTCCTCAGAGGCGTCTGACATTTCATGCAGCCCATATGGGAAACTGCTGTGGGACTTATATTATTTGCCCACTGTGGCTATCCTCCAATCCCGGAGCCTGCCACTGTGGAGAAATTTACTCCAGCAAACCGCTCCAGCCGACTTACATGCTCTCGGGCACTAGTCGTCGCGGGTGCTTAATATATGGGACCGCTCCTGCCGACCTTGGTGCTCTCGGGCACTAGTCGCACGCGGTATATCCCACAGCCCGTCCCCATGCCTACGGGCACTGGACCGTTCCCCATGGTCCTGGTACTCACGGGCACCTCTACCCATTTAGGGTGAAGTTTGGCACTCGCTCCCTTCTGGGAGATGCTGGTGCCGACATTTATTGCTGCCTGCTGCTTGTCATTAAACAACAGCAAACTCTGTGTTGGCAGCCCTTCAGCTCTATACTGACATCCGTAGCTGGCTGCCTGTTGTTCAGCAACACACCAGTCTCTTCAGAATACAGCAGGCACGTCTGGAAAAAGCACCAACAAAGGTAAGGGAAATTTGTTCTTACCTGTACTGGTTTTCAGCCTGCCGTTTTGGGAGGAACGTCCTTCCTCCCGCAGCCCCACGGACCCCGTAGCGCAGGTCCATGGGCTGCTGTCCCCGATGTCGGCTCTCTCTCTCACCCAGGTGGTGCAGCTGCTTCAATCAGCTGTGGAGCCCCTAGCGACTGCCTCTAAAAATAGACCCGACTTGGTCTAGAAACTCCCCGGGACGTGTAGCTTTGTTTCCCGCCCGGCAGCAGTCAATCTTGCCGGTGCGAGGAGCGACGTCGGGCACAGCTGTTCTGTGCTAAAAATAGCCGTTTGGGAATCCCCTCCAGAGGATTCGCGCTAACGGCTGCTGCTGGCTGCTGGCTGCACTATTTCTGCAGTCTCCTCTCCAGCTCCTGCAGCTTCTTGTATTTCCTACCTGCAAGGTAAGTGGAAAATTTTTTGCAGTCTCTTACCCGCTTCTTTACATTCCTCTCTAGGGAGACGTCCTCTCCCACGTCTGACTCGTTGAATGCGTGTATGCGATATGACACGCATGCGCTGTAGCGGGCTTCTTCATGGAGTCCCTCACGTGACTCCGAAGTAAAATCTCTTTACACCATTTAAAACAAAAATCAGCTATTCTATTCTTCTTATTAAAGTGGACAACCTCAGAATTCCCCATATATATTAATTGATCTGACTTTAGTTTATTGCCACGTGTATCGAGGTACAGTGGAAACCTTTTGTTGCATGCAGCCCAGTCAGTGGAAAGACAATACACAATTACAATCAAGCCATTTACAGTGTACAGATACATAATAAAGGGAATAACGTTTAGTGTAAGGCAAAGCCAATAAAACCTGATCAAAGATAACCCGAGAGTCTCCAGTCAGGTAGATAATATCTCAGGGATGCTCTCTGGCTGTTGGTAGGATTTCAGTTGCTTGATAACAGCTGGTAAGAAACTGTTTCTTCCAAGTGTACAAATACATGATAAACGGTAGCGTGGATAGCATTTAGTGCAAAATAAAGTCCAGTCATGTCCAAGCAAAGATAGTCCAAGGGTCTCCAATGAGGTCGACAACACTGCTACTTATTAGTTATTTCTTTACCTTCCTACCTCCTGTAGCAGACACTTGCAACCTCCTCACAGCTCACTTTCCCAGCCAGCCACGTATCATGAATTATGTAGGATTATATCCCATGTAGGATTATATATAAGAGTACCCTCCCATATATAACAAGGCCAGACTAAGGATGATATGCTGTTGTTTAAGCTTATACTGAACCCAACAGATCAATGCAATATGTCTGGGCCGTTTGTAATAGCTTTCACGTCGCTTTGATTTCTCTTTCCAAATGGTCTCATTAAACTGCCAAATGGCATTTGATTTGGAAGCTTACCACAGTTTTTCCTTTCCCCATTCTCTATCTCTTTTCACAGAGGCTCCCTAAATGTTTTCAGCATTGTTTGTTTGATTTCATGTTTCCAGCATCTGGAGTTCAAAAAAAAATCCATCAACCAGATCGGTTTGTAAACAGCATATCACCATAGTCACCACAGACTCCCCTTATCTGAAATCTTTCACTTAGTCATAAAGTCATAGTCATTCAGCATAGAAGCAGGCCCTTTGGCCCAATTTGCCCACAGCGGCCAACATGTCCCATCTACACTAGTCCCACCTGCTTGCATTTGGCTCACATTCCTCTAAACCTGTCCTATTCCATGTAGCTTTCTAAATGGGATAGTTCCTGCCTCATCCACCTCTTCTGGCAGCTCATTCCATACACCCATCACCCTTTGTGTGAAAGGTTGGAACATTCTGAAATGTTAACGCATCCTTTGGAACATAATGCTCATAAAACTCTTTTTCATTTCCATTTCCAATTAATAGGGCACGTCTACACGGTGGCACAGTGGTAGAGTTGCGGCCTACAGCGGCAGAGGACCAGATTCAATCATGACTACGGGCCGCTGTTTATATGGAGTTTGTACGTACTCCCCGTGATCTGCGTGGGCTTTCTCCAGAATCTCCATTTTCCTCCCACATTTCAAAGACGTACAGTTTTGTAGGCTAATTGGCTTGATAAAATTGTAGATTGTCGCTAATGTGTGTAGGATAGTGTTACTGTACGGGGATTGCTAGTCGGCACTGACTCGTTGGGCTGAACAGCTGGTTTCCTCTCTGTATCTCTAAACTAAATAAAGAAGCAAAGGGAATGGCAAAAGGGCATAGAGATGTCAGAGTGATAAATTAAGGCATTTTCATCTGCAATATTTAGAATCTGAATCTCAAACTTTCTTTGTTGAAAGTAAACAGCATCTGAATTTCAATGACACCAAATAAAATGTTAACGGATCTTTGCTTGCTTATGTTATTGTTATTTAGGTCATCCTGTTGATAATGGATCAACTTTTCTTCCCAAGAGAGTCAATAAAAATCCAAAGCATTTGATCCTGCATTAATCCCAGTGTTGCTAGTCTCCTGAAGCAACCTTCCTCTAACTTTTCCATTCACCCTCCTCTTCCTCCATCATATTCAGTCTGAAGAAGATCAGAAATCTGCAGATGCTGGAAATCTAAAACAAAAACAGAAAATGCTGTAAATACTCAACAGGTTCCGTCACCTGTGGCAACAGAGACTATCTGTCAGAATTGAAATAGAGCCAACACACCTTACGAAGCTGCAGGGTGGGCAAGGTGAGAGATATCTCTGATGGTGTAAAACTAAAGCAACCATGGGGGCCATTCAGTTTCATGTTCAGCCTGTTCTACGCATTGCACTTCCAGATTGCACAGGAACAGTTTCTTCCCAGCTGTTATCAGGCAACCACAACCAGAGAGAAGTGTTGAACTACTATCTACCTCTTTGGTGACTGTAAAGGAGTTAAGTCTGACACACTGGAACTTTACTGAGTCTTTAATAAAGGCACACGTCCCAGTACTGACTTCAGGCGTACTGGAACCAAGGGTGGAGCACGGGGAAGATATCACAGTTATACTGAGATGACTGGGCGTGGTTAGTGGTATTGAGGTAACTACATTATAGGTTGCATGCATAAACCATCTACAGTGACTATCTTTGATCGGACTTTTTCGGCTTTACCTTGCACTAAACATTATTCCCTTATCATGTATCTATACACTGGCACTTCCGGTGGCGACATGCTGGACTAGCAGTCGCAACTTTTAGCTCCGCTGCAGTAAAAACGCGATTTTTCGCGTTAAAATCAGGTCTGGAAGTCGGGACCAATTCAAAAACTCACCAGAGCCCCGGGACGTTGCGCTGATGACGTCATCAGTAAGCGCTGCGATTTAAAACGGAGGAAAAAGGACTTTAAATTAAAAAACCGCCTCCAGCTCAGAGCCCTCAGGGAAACATCTCAAAACTGCTGAAAACACAGAAAACTGAAGAACAGACCTCTGAGGTGGATTCTGGAATGGCTACAAGATCCAAGACTGAGATGGCTACTAAGGAGAAAAATGAAATGGAGGAGATAAAGAACTCGGTAAGAGAACTGAGAAAGGATATTGAGGCTGGAAACTCAAAAATGATGGAAAATATGAATGTTAAATCAATGGAAAATATGTCAAATTAATGCTGGTAATCAAAAAATTATTGATTGCATTGGCATTATACAAAAACAAATTGAGGATGTGCATGAAGAGCTAATGGGGAGAATTAAGAAAGGCGAAGAAGAAACTGAGAAGACGTTTGAGGCTGTGAATGTAATTGTTTCTTCACATGTAACTGAAATAAAGGACATGGAAACAGTGGTTGAACAAATGGCTGAAGATATGCAGGGAATGAAGCTAGAACTAGACAGCCTCAGGAGTCAACTGGTGAAAATCTCAGATAAATGCCTTGATCTTGAAGCTCGCTCACGACATCAAAATCTACGAATAATGGGAGTAACAGAAGGGGCAGAGGGGAACAACGCTCGTGAGTTCACTGTCAACCTAATCAAACATGTACTCAATCTACCTGTGGAATCGGAAATTGAAATGGCACATCGAATACCCAGATTTAAGCCAAGATCACAAGCAGATCCAGCCCACCCACAACAGATCATAGGTAAACTTCAGGACATTTCATCACTTGAAGAGCTGATGAAAAAAATCAAATATGGAGTGAGGGTGACCTTTGGAAAAGACACTATCAAACTCCTCCGGGATTATCCTGGTCTCCAAATCTGAGGAAGGACATTATTGCCATAGAGGGAGTGCAGAGACGGTTCACCAGACTGATTCCTGGGATGTCAGGACTGTCTTATGAAGAAAGACTGGATAGACTTGGTTTATACTCTCTAGAATTTAGAAGATTGAGAGGGGATCTTATAGAAACTTACAAAATTCTTAAGGGGTTGGACAGGCTAGATGCAGGAAGATTGTTCCCGATGTTAGGGAAGTCCAGGACAAGGGGTCACAGCTTAAGGATAAAGGGGAAATCCTTTAAAACCGAGATGAGAAGAACTTTTTTCACACAGAGAGTGGTGAATCTCTGGAACTCTCTGCCACAGAGGGTAGTTGAGGCCAGTTCATTGGCTATATTTAAGAGGGAGTTAGATGTGGCCCTTGTGGCTAAGGGGATCAGGGGGTATGGAGAGAAGGCAGGTACGGGATACTGAGTTGGATGATCAGCCATGATCATATTGAATGGCGGTGCAGGCTCGAAGGGCCGAATGGCCTACTCCTGCACCTAATTTCTATGTTTCTATGTTTCTATCCCTATGAGATCGTTCAAAAGAGAAAAAAGTTTGAACAGACAAGACAGATTCTCTATGGCGTTAAAGATGTTAGATGTGGAATTTTTTTATCCGGCCAGAATGCACATTACTTTCAAGGGAAAAGAGAAAACTTTCACTAACTCGGACGCATCTTATAAATACGCCAAAGAGATTGTGGCAGTGGCAGAAACAGAAGATTAACCACACCAGCGGGATGATATGGACAGGTTCTTGCCTTTTACTATTTCACAGAGAACACCCGAAGATAAGGGAAGAAACTACACTCTCTAAAAGTTTAAAATGGAAGAGAATTTCCACGTGCGATTGTCTAGACACCTTATCTCCTTTGGATGCTTTGGAATTTAACTCAAGGACATTCTTTGCTCAAAATGAAGGAAAGACTGATAAGCAAACCAGAGATGAACAACAGAGCCGAATATGGAAAACATTACAAGGACAAATGGCGATTTAAGATTTTAAAACAGTTTTACAAAATATAGAGAATTAATAATAATTAACAATACTAATATAGACATATAAATGGAAACTAACCTGAACTATATAATGGGTAAAATGTAACAATCTGCTAATAGGACTGACTAGCTCATATATATGTGTTTTTTTTTTCAAGGAAAATCGCAAAAGGGATCTACCAAGGAAGTTAATAATATAAACGCCCCCCAACTATCCAGAGTCCTGAGGTATGGATGCACCGTAATAAATAAAGGCACTAAAATCAGAGAAAATGCAAGATGATAAACAAAAGAAAATGGGAGGAATCACACTGTGTAGCTGGAATATAAGGGGTATTAATGAACCAATTAAAAGGGGCAAAATACTAGCTGAGTTGAATTCATATAACACGGACATTTCTTTTCTACAAGAAATGCACCTTTAACATCAAGACCAGATGAGATTGAGGGCGAAATGGTTAGGCCAAACATTTCACTCCCCGTATACATCGAAATCCAGAGGCACCGCAATTATTATTCGCAAAGGAATACCATTCAAATCAAATAATATTATATCAGATAAGGAAGGGAGATAACTTATAGTCACAGGAGAGATCCATGCTACGCCAATCACTTTGGTAAACATATATGCGCCCAATTTTGATAATCCTCAATTTTTTAATAAAATCGCAGAATGTAACTACCAAAATGTTATGTGTTTAAGAAGGAACTGCAGATGCTGGAGAATCGAAGGTACACAAAAAAGCTGGAGAAACTCAGCGGGTGCAGCAGCATCTATGGAGCGAAGGAAATAGGCAACACTTCGGGCCGAAACCCTTCTTCAGACTGAAGTCTGAAGAAGGGTTTCGGCCCGAAATGTTGCCTATTTCCTTCGCTCCATAGATGCTGCTGCACCCGCTGAGTTTCTCCAGCTTTTTTGTGTACCAAAATGTTATAATTGGAGGAGACTTCAACTGTGCTTTAGATCCGTACTTAGATAAATCGATGCAAAAACAAAGAGGTAATACAAAATCTAAAACTAGTGAACTCTTAAATACATATATAAAAAAAATACAAATATAGCAGACGCTTGGAGGATCGCGAACCCGACTGGAAGGGAATACTCGTTTTATTCAATGGTACATAAAACATACTCACATATAGACTACTTCCTTGTAGGTTCAAAACTAATCCCTTATACTATGAACCCTAAATACCACACCAATACGATTTCAGATCACTCCCCGCTAACTTTCGTTTTAAAATTGGAAGGAATCTCTACGAACAAATCGTTCTGGAGGTTTAACTCGCAAATTTTGAAAGACCCACAAGGGAGTATATGTCTAAAAAAAATAGATGGATCTATTTTTTGAGATAAATGATACACCAGATATATCGCCCACTTTATTAAGGGAATCCTTCAAAGCATTTATTAGAGGAGTCATTATCTCGTATCAAGCTTTTCAAAACAAAAAGAATAAAAATGAACAAAGACAATTAGAAGAACAAATCAGACAACTAGATATAGATAATGCTAAAGATCCAACTATGGATAAACATAATAAAATTTTAATACTGAAATTTAAGGTAAATAAATTATTATCAGCGAAGATTATAAGATTATTCCAAATTACAAAACAAGAACATTTTGAATTTGGGGATAAACCCCATAAACTTTTGGCACGCTAACTGAAAAAAACGGGAAAAAGATCATGCAATTTTAAAGATTAAATCAGATAGAGGGGAATTATTAACACTACATAATGATATCAATAAAAGATGTGCTCAATATTATAAGAATTTATACACATCGAAAACGCTAATAGACAATAATAAAGTTTCAGAATTTTTGGACGATTGTAACCTTCCAAAACTAGAATTGACGGATCACGAGGAACTGGGAGCACAAATTACAGCTAAGGAAATAGAAGACACAATAAACATACTTAAGAATGGAAAAACACCAGGACCAGACGGATTCAGTAATGAATTTGTATATGTAGACATACAGAAAATGTATACATACGCTTTTAAAGAACAAACCTTACCTGAAACACTAGCAGAATCAACGATCACATTAATACTTAAAAAAGATAAAGATATAGAAGAACCAGGCTCATATAGAGCTATTGCTTTGTTAAATACGGATCAAAAAATATTAGCGAAAATACTAGCTAGAAGACTAAGTCAATATGTCAGTAAATTAATAAATAAGGATCAAACGGGATTTATACCTAAGAGACATTCATTTAATGACCTGAGACGTCTGTTTAACATAATGCACTCTCACAAATCTGAAGACTTATCTATCATTTCATTGGACGCAGAAAAAGCGTTTGATCAAGTAGAATGATCAAATTATATGATTAAAGTATTGCAAAAATTTCAAATGGGAGAGAGCTTCATCGCATGGATAAAATTATTATATAACAAACCCACGGCTAGAATATTAACTAATAATATATTATCTACGAAATTCAAATTACCAAGGGGTAATAGACAAGGATGTTCATTATCACCGCTGTTATTCGCTCTGGTAATTGAACCTTTAGCTGAAAAAATTACAACACATCCGGACATTTACGGTTATAATTCAAAATATTCAAATAACAAAATATCCTTATACGCAGACGATGTACTACTGTATATCACATAACCCCAAATCAGTATACCAAACATATTAAATCTAATTGAGGACTTTGGATCTTTCTCAGGATACAGAATAAACTGGAACAAAAGTGAAATTATCTCGATAAAACCGAAAGACCCAACACATCTTTTGAAATTCCCCTTTAAAATAGCCACAGAAAAATTTAAATATTTAGGAATTGAAATCACTAGAAATTATCACGGTATGTTTAATGCAGTGATAATGTAATTATGGCCCCTTCCTTAAGAAATTAAATAATCTAATTAAATTCTGGAAAACGCTTCCGATGTCTTTAATAGGTCGAATAAATGCTATAAAAATGATCTTTTTACCACAAATCCTATATTTATTTCAATCAATTCCAATATATCCTCCAAAAAAGTTTTTCAAAAAATTACTCAGACATTACAAACTTTATATGGGATTATAAATCCCACAGAATACAAAGAGCACACCTTAGTAAACCAAAAGAGATGGGTGGTCTAGCGCTCCCTAACTTTTTATGTACTATAATTGGGCAGTAAATATTAAAAATATGATTCACCTGCTGGACAACTCTGCCCAACGGGTGGATTGGATTGTAATGGAGAGAGAGGGCTGCGCTCCGTGTAATACAGGAGCGACTCTCCTCTCACCAATGAATTTGAATAACAAAAATTATAATAAAAATCCAATGATACATAGTACAATTAGAACTTGGAAACAAATAAAACAGAACTTAAAATTAAGAAATATATCTCTTTTAATGCCAATAGTCAATAACCCTTTGTTTAAACCCTCAATTATAGATAAATCATTTACACAATGGGAAAGAACGGGAATCAAAACGCTCGGAGACTTGTATGAATTAGGAAAATTATTATCATTTCAACAATTACAACTGAAATATAATTTGAAAAATAATCAATATTTCAAATATCTTCAAATCCGTGACTATCTGAAAAAATACACAAAAGACTATCATAACATGCCCCCAGACTTATTAGATGAAGCCATGAAGATAAAGGCTGAATCAGCAAATCTAATATCATACTTATATAATATTATTTTGAATATAGAAATACCTACAACCGATAGTATTAGAAGAGACTGGGAACAAGAACTAGCTATAAAAATTTCAAAAGAGAGCTGGGATAAACACTTACTATATGTGCATAAATGCTCGATCAACGTACGACATACTCTAATCCAATATAAAACATTACATAGACTATATTATTCAAAAACTAAAATAAATAAATGGATCATTTTTGGAATATCGGAAGATAACCCTGAATTAAATATGTTTCAAAAGAACTTACTTAATTACGGGCTAATAATGGGAAAAAAGCTTATACTCAAATTTTGGAAAAATGCTCCAATACCAACAATAAAAATGTGGATTTCAAACATGTTCGAAACACTACACCTGGAAGAGATGAGACTCCTCCTAGCAGGCAAAGCAGATCACTTCCAAAAGACGTGGTCTGCATTTACGGAACTATTACATGCATAAGGTGCAATAGTAAGTTAAAATATAAAGGCTACCAGGATCTGGTAACTGGGGGTATAAAATAACTTTTAAATAAAAACACGGTTGGTATATCCTTTTTTGCGGAGTTTTGTGTTATAATAGAGCGATTGTTTTTCCTTTCCTCTTTTTTTCTTTTCTTTCTAGGGTCTTATTTCTTTTCTTTGCTTCCTTCTCTAATTCCTTCCCTAAGGGGTTCTCTTCTCCCAACACTTTCCTGCACCTTCACGATTCTTGCTTACTTTCCTTACTTCTTTTATTTCTATCTTTTTTAAAGCTCAAAAAATAAAGTGGTACAACATAATGTAATATGATATATGTGATGTGTATTAATGTAAGTTACTGTACTGCCAATAAAAAAAAAAAAAAAATGTATCTATACACTGTAAATGGCTAGATTGTGATCATGTATTACCTTTCCGCAGACTGGATAGCATGCAACAATAGCTGTTCACTGTACCATGGCACACGTGACAATAAACTAAACTCTAACTACTTCCCCAATTTACGTGCCTTTTTGGTACTGTTTGACTCAATAAATGCCATGTTAGTATCTGTCTTTTAAGATTTTAGGACTACTCGCAGTGTCTTGTGCTAGTGCGGGTGGGAGAGGAGGATAGAGCAACTTAATGGAATTGCAGATGCTGGTTTATTCCGAAGATAGACACAAAATGCTGGAGTAACTCAGCAGGTCAGGCAGCATCTCTGGAGAATAAAGAACAGGTGATATTTCGGGTCAAGATCCTTCTTCACACTGAATAAATGTCTCGACCCAAAATATCATCTACGTATTTATTTTCTCCCAAGATGCTGCCTGACCCGCTGAGTTACTCCAACATTTTGTCGAGCAGCTTGTACAAATAGTCGGTTTTCGGTTATTTGGGCCATTGTGATCTCTTCTGGGGGCTGAGAATATGAATGAGCCCTGCCATTCACAGTAACTACTGTGCGTATTTGTAGTATTGTGTTCAGGTGGGACGAGTTTTGGTGGGGCATCATGGTCAAGATGGGGCATCATGGGCTATATGGGCAAGTTGGTCCGAAGGAACCGTTTCCGTGCTGTATGACTCTATGACTCACAAGGACATTGTGCACCCAAAATGTCTGCAGTAAAAGGTTAATGTACCATTTACCTTCTTAACTGTCGGCTGTAGTGTAATAGTTGCCTGCTGCGATGCGTGCTCCAGGATATTCAGACGTCTTTGTGCATCAGTGTTTCCCAATCTGTCACCACATAAATAATGAAAAAAAAACTGGAATTGCTGTAATCTGAAATAAAAGTTGTCAGCGGGCCAGGCAGCTTCTGTGAAAGGGAAACCATGTTAACATATCAGGTCAATGTGCGATAGAGACATTGGCCTTTTTTGCGCTGGTATTGAGTTATTCATTCTTTCATCATCGTTGAAAACATTAGCGACGCTGTGGTGCTGGTTTCCGATGGGAACGGTGACGGACGCACCACACTTCTCTGTCCTCCAGTTTCTACGGACTTCCGCCGCGGGAAGTATTGGATTTTGGTATGTGTGCTTTATCATCATTTACAACAATGCTATGTACAACAGTGATCGCAACTTCTACTGAAGTGTGGATAGCCGTTGGTTCGATGGAAGCTCATCCGCACTTTGACAGGTCTTGTTTTTGGTCCTCACCTGTCAAACCAGGTGGGGGTGATGGTTTAGATGCCGACCATCCGACCATGGAGCAGGTAGCACGGGTATACATGGTGCCCGTGGCGGGGAGAACTCCCCCCGTCCTGACCTGATTGAGTTATTAATTGCACCAACAATTAAATTCTTACTTGCAGCAGCATAATAGACTTGCAAATACCACAAATAATATCCAATCAACAAAAAATTAATAAATTAATGATTGAGTCATTAATTTATTATAAGGTAGACAAAAATGCTGTATCTCTAAACTAAACTAAACCTTAACCCGAGGACCAACCTTATTGAATGAATTAACCTCTTTATTGTCATTGCACATGGTACAACAAAATTTAAAAGTCAATCCCACGGTGCGATTCACAAGAGCAATTTTAAATATTTAAGAAAAGGTAAAAATATATCCATATAAAAAAAAATTACAGATAAATAACAATAGCAGCTGAGGTAGAACCATTCAGTTGAATGTGAGTGTTATTTCTTATTTTGCATTGTTAAGTTCATGTATGGCTATGGGGTAGAAGCTGTTTCTGAGTGTGGATGTTCCATTGCTGCTCCTCGAGACATGTAGAATTAGGGTTACTGTTCCTAAAGTGTTGCCCCATTAACGCTTCCATCATCTGGGCCGTGGAGTATTGTGTTCTGTTTTGTGACCCTGCGAAAGAAAGATTTGTTTAAGAAAGAACTGCAGAGGCTGGAAAAATCGAAGGTAGACAAAAATGTTGGAGAAACTCAGTGGGGGCGGCAGCATCTACGGAGCGAAGGAATATGTGATGTTTCGGATCGAGACCCTTCTTCAGACTGATTTGGGGGCGAGGGGGTCAAGAAAAAGAAAGGAAGAGGCGGAGCAGTAGGCTACGGGATATAGAGAAGACCCTGGTGAGAGCCTCATCTATAGTTGAAGAGGGGAACCGGAAATGCCCTCATTCTTTAGGGAAGGAGGGTTCCCCTCTTCGACTATAGTTTGTTCAAGTGAGTTTATTGTCATGTGTCCCTGTATAGGACAATGAAATTCTTGCTTTGCTTAAGCACACAGAAAATAGTAGGCATTTACTACAAAACAGATAAATGTGTCCATATACCATGATATAAATATATACACACATGAATAAATAAACTGGTAAAGTGCAAATAACGGAAAGTGGTTATTAATAATCAGAGTTTTGTCCGAGCCAGGTTTAATAGCCTGATCGCTGTGGGAAGTAGCTATTCCTGAACCTGGTTGTTGCAGTCTTCAGGCTCCTGTACCTTCTACCTGAAGGTAGCAGGCAGATGAGTGTGTGGCCAGGATGGTGTGGGTCTTTGATGATACTGCCAGCCTTTTTGAGGCAGCGACTGCGATAAATCCCCTTGATGGAAGGAAGGTCAGAGCCAATGATGGACTGGGCAGTGTTTACTTCTTTTTGTAGTCTTTTCCTCTCCAGGGCGCTCAAATTGCCGAACCAAGCCATGATGCAACCGGTCAGCATGCTCTCGACTGTGCACCTGTAGAAGTTAGAGAGAGTCTTCCTTGACAATCCGACTCTCCGTAATCATCTCAGGAAGTAGAGGCGCTGATGAGCTTTTTTGATAATTGCGTTAGTGTTCTCGGACCAGGAAAGATCTTCAGAGATGTGCATGCCCAGGAATTTGAAGTTCTTGACCCTTTCAACCATCGATCCGTTGATATAAATGGGGCTGTGGGTCCACAATCAGTTCCTTGGTTTTACTGGTGTTGAGGGCCAGGTTATTGCGCTGGCACCATATGGACAGTTGCTTCGATCTCTCTTCTGTATTCTGACTCATCCCCTGATTCATCTATAGATGAGGCTCTCATCAGGGTCTCTTATATACCCCGTAGCATTCCCCATCCCCCCACTCGTAACAAGGACAGAGATAATCCTCCGCCATTTTCGCCACCTCCAACGTGATTATACCACTGGCCACATCTTCCCATCTCCTCTGCGTTTGGTTTTCCACAGAGACCAAGCCCTCCATAATCCGTGGTTAATTTGTCCCTTCCTTCCCAAACCACCCCCTTCCCTGATACTTTCCCTTGCAACTGCAGGAAATGCTACACTTGTCGCTTTACCTCCCCCCTCCGTCCATGGACCCAAGCCGTCTTTCCAGGTGAAGCACCTCCTTCAACCTCATCTATTGCATCCGCTGCTCTGGCTGTCAGCTGACCTACATCGGTGAGACCAAGCGTAGGCTTGGCGATCGCTTCGCCCAACACCGCTCAGTTCGCATTAACCAACCTGATCTCCCAGTGGCTCAGCACTTCAACTCTCCCTCCCGTTCCAAATCTGACCTTTCTGTCCTGGGCCTCCTCCATGTCAGAGTGAGTCCCACTGCAGATTGGAGGAGCAGCACCTCATATTTTGCTTGGGTAGTTTACACCCCAGCGGTATGAACATTGACTTCTCCAATTATCAGGTAGTCCTTGCTTTCTCCCCCCTCCCCTTCCCAGCTATCCCACAGCCTACTGTCTCCGCCTTTTCCTTTCTTTTTCCCCGCCCCCGCCCTCCCACATCCCACGTCTGAAGATGGGTCTCGACCCGAAACATGGTCTATTCCTTCGCTCCATAGATGCTGCCTCATCTGCTGAGTTTCTCCAGCTTTTTTTCCTATCTTCAATTTTTCCAACATCTGCAGTTCTTTCTTAAATATTAATTTATTATTTTTTTATTGATTGCATATTATCTGTGGTATGGTATTTGCAAGTCTATTATGCTGCTGCAAGTAAGGATTTAATTGTTGGTGCATATGATAGTTAAACACTCTAGACCCTTTACTCTTGAGATGCGAGGAGTGAATAGGACAAAGGGAATATCTCTGCTAGTGTGTGGTTGGAGTTGTAGACATCATGTAATTGATTGGTTGATGGCAGCAGCTCGGAAGAGAACAAAAAACAAAAGCTACAGTATGAAATGTGTATAACAGGGTGTCACGGTGGCCCAGCGGTAGAGTTGCTGCCTTACAGCGCCAAAGTTCAATTCTGGCTACAGGTGCTGTCTGCACGGAGTTTGTACGTTCTCCCTGTTACCACGTTGGTTTTCTCTGGATGTTCCGGTTTCGTCCCACACTCCAAAGACGTACAGGTTTGTAGGTTAATTGATTTGGTTTAAAAAAAAAAAATTGTAAATTGTCCCCAGTGTGTGTAGGATAGTGTTGATGTGCGGGGATCGTTGGTCATTACAGACTCGGTAGGCCTGAGGGCCTGTTCCCTGGCGCTGTATCTCTAAAGGAAAAACACTGAGTACACTTAAATAAAGAGAACACAGCGTAAGAAATATAAGAGTTACTAGACTAAGTGGGACCCGTTGGGTCCCAGCATCACACAGGAGGGCTGGTCATCCAACGCAATATTCCACCTCTCCACCAATTCTAATATTGGAGGCCAGTTGGGGGGGGGAGCTTTCTGGAGCGCTAGTATGGGTGTTGTGGGCTGAAGGGACTGGTTTCCAGAGGGCTAGTATGCAAATTGTGCGCCAAATGGATTCTTGGGCTGGCGTTTCAGTCAATCAAGCCTGTTGTGCTGGCAACTCACTCACGGCTGGTGGGCTGGTAATTGACTCATGGCTAATCCTTGAAATTCTATTTCAAGCAGGGTATAAGGCCACCAAATTCAAGTGCAGTTTCTTACCACTTCTAGCAGGGTGCAAGGCCACCAAATTCAAGTGCATTTTCATACCATTTGAAGTAGGGTGCAAAGCCACTAAAGACAGTGAGTCGTGACCTCTCCCTCCTCCATCTTGCAGGGACTGAGCCACACCCACATTTCCGGGTTTTATAACCCCTTCCCCCCCCGGAAAAGGTGTGGCTTTCATGGAGTGATTGACAGGAGAGAGATTCTCATCTTAAAAAAAAAACTAATAACACTTTTATTTTTCATTGATGGGAATAGTTCTCTGCACCTGCTCAGCGGAGGGGGACTGAGTAAGATGGCCAAAAATCACAGCCGTAAGTGGTAGCGCTTTATCTAAAATCAATATACAGTGCAAACAGGAAGTAAGTGCATTTGCAGTAGTGCCTTTTTAACTTCAAGCCAAAGCACCCAAAACACCATTTGCAGTAGGTAGTGCCTTTCAACTTCATGCCACCATTTACAGTAAGTAGTGCCTTTCAACTTCAAGCTAATGCACTCAAGCCACCATTTGCAGTAAGTAATGCCTTTTAACTTCAAGCCATTGCATCCAAGCCACCATTTGCAGTAAGTAGTGCCTTTCAACTTCATGCTACCATTTGCAGTAAGTAGTGCCTTTTCTACTTCAGGCCAAAGCTCCCATGCCACCATTTGCAGTAAGTAGTGCCTTTCAACTTCAAGCCACAATTAGCAGTAAGTAGTGCCTTTTCAACTTCAAGCCAATGCACCCACGCCCGCCATTTGCAGTATGTAGTGCCTTTCAACCAAGCCACACCCAAGCCATCATTTGCAGTAAGTGGTGCCTTTCAACTTCAAGCCAAAGCACCCAAGCCACCATTTGCAGTAAGTGGTGCCTTTCAACTTCAAGTCAAAGCTCCCAAGTCACCATTTGCAGTAAGTTGTGCCTTTCAACTTCATGCCACCATTTGCAGTAAGTGATGTCTTTCAACTTCAAGGTGGGGTCCAATCACTGATTCCATTTGTACCCTGTTAGTCACTATTTGCCACCTATTTTTTCCAACTGTCCTGTTTGTAAACACATTTTCAATCCATGCCAATATTTCACTTTTAATTTCATGTGCATTTTTTTGGGCACTAATCTCTGAAATGAATCTTTGTCAAAGATCTTCTGGAAACTCAAATACATCATATCCATTGGTTCTCCCTTATCTATTTTACCGGTTCTAACCTCAAATAATAATCTCCAATCTTTGGTCTGTTACTAATTCTGAACTTAATTAAAGGCATTTTTCTGACTTCATAACAAAAATTGTGCATGTGGAAACAGGGAGATCTCCTGACCTTACAGCCGGCAGATATGCTTTAGAACCAGCTTGCAAAGCCTTTGGCAATTAAGGCACTTTCCAAGACAAGGGCAGCATGGTGGCGCAGTGGTGCCAGAGACCCGGGTTTGATTCTAACTACAGGTACTGCCTGTATGGAGTGTGTTGGTTAATTGGCTTTGGTAAAATTGTAAATTGTTTCTTGTGTGTGTCAAGGATAGTGTTATTGCACGTGGATCACTGGTCGGCTGCAGATTGGATTGGGCAAAGGCCTGCTACTGCACTGTATCTCTGAACTAAACTAAACAAAACTATACTAAATCATCTTTACAGGACTGCTCTATCTCTTCCACCTTTTTGCTATCCATATGTAGGGTTGCCAACTGTCACGTATTAGCCGGGACATCCCGTATATTGGGCTAAATTGGTTTGTCGTGTACGGAACAGCCCTTGTCCTGTATTTGATGCTACTGCTCCGGTCGATGGGACTGTCGGGTTGGAGGGCCGTGTCCGGTCCCGCCTCACCCGGCCTGACGTGGTGCAGCCCATAGAGTGCAGCAGCAGAGCCTCGCCTGTGGCTCCGTCAGTCGGCAGCCCGGCCAGCTGCCCGACCTTCGGATCTTCGCTTACCACCGACACCACCACCCTCCTTTTCATGGCCGATCATCGGTTCATGCGTTGGCTGGGGTCCTGGACTTTGCGCGTGGGCCAAAACTCCTCAGCTGTCCCGCCAGCTGGGCTATGTGTGCAGTCTAGCACCCGGGCCAACTCATCATTCACCCAGCACAGCCGAGTCGGTCAACTAATTGCTGTCGGGAATTTGTCCCATATTTTGACCTTTTGTCCATTATTTGTGGGTGAGAGAGTTGGCAAACCCTATCCGTATGTGACCGCTGCATTTGAAACCTTCTCTTTAAGAAAGGCATCACAAAAAGAAAACAATGTCCGCAGTAATCTTAGATTTTTACTTTCATTGCCTTTTGAACAAAGGCAGGAGAAATGAAATGTTATCATTTTGTATTTGCAGAAGTTGCCACGTTTACAAGGCTAACGTTACATTCAGAGTAAAAAGACAGCAAACATCAATTTGTTTACCCCAAATAACTGTTCATGCCGATGAATCACTTTGCTGGATCGCATCTGGCAGGCTAACTTTGAATAAAGTGTTATTAATTTCTTACAGAGGGACTGTGTGCATTAGATATTTACTCTGGAACTGCTGGTGTGTGCCAACCTCCTGGATGGGATTGAATTGGATAGGATGGAGGTTTGTGGGCCATACATCAATCTTCACCTGCTTGGTTCAGCCCCAATGCAGGGATACAGTAAAGGTAGCATTCATAGGATGTGCCCTTCATAAAATGATGAGCCCATGACCCAAGACTTTTTTTCTTTCTGCAGCACTAGCTCGGGGATTTCTGTGACAGTATCTATTGAAGATTCTAGACTTTGGAGATGCAGCGCAGAAACAGGCCCTTCGGCCTACCGATTCCGCGCCAACCAGCGATCACCCCGTACACTAGCACTATCCTACATACTAGGGACAATTTGACAACTTACCAAGGCCAATTAACCTACACACCTGTACGTCTTTGGAATGTGGGAGGAAACCGGAGCACCCGGAGAAAACCCATGCGATCACAGGGAGAACGTACAAACTCTGTACAGACAGCACCCGTAGTCAGGATCGAACCCGGGTCTCTGGCTCTGCGAGACAGCAACTCTACCCCGGAAGTGTGATCCAGTAGCATAATCTGTTCGCACTCCAATGTAAATCAGTGATTATTCAACAAATCTCTATTTTAAGGATATGAGCCTATCCTTTATTGACCTTGATAACTGGCGAAGGCCAATTAGCGAGACACGGTGCTGCACAGAGGTTTTAAATTATTAACTATCACAGACATTCAAGATCATTCCAAAACTGTAAGGGGAAAATATATGGTGAAAGATAGGCACAGAGTCTTTTACTCAAGGTAGGGGATTCAAGAATCACAGGTTCTTGTTTCGACATAGGTTTATGGTGATAGGGGCAACATTTAATTGGAACCAGAGGGGCAACCTTTTCAATCAAAGGGTGGTTGGTGTATGGAATAAGCTGCCAGAGATGCTTAAGGCAGTTTTTAAAAGACACTTGGGCAGGTACATGGATAGGAAAGCTTTCATGGGATAAAGGCCAAACGTGGGCAAATTAGACCAGCTTAGATGGGGCATCTTAGTCAGCATTGCGCTTTGGCTGAAGGGTCTGTTTCCATGCTGTATGACTTAAATAAAATGTTACAAACATTATAAATTATTTAAAAGCTTAAATCAATTACAAATGCATGGAAACTCTGGAAAACATTAATAATATTTAAATGCATTTACTTGGAGACATGGAGACTGTTGATGTTGGAATCCTGATCAAAAAACAAACTGCTGGAAGAACTCAGTGGATCAGTCTGAAGAAGGGCCTTGACCTGAAATGCCATCTGCCTATTTTCTTCCGCAGATGCTGTCTGCTCAGCAGAGTTCCACTGGAAATAGGTATTTTGCAAAATACATTTAAGTTAAGAAAGTAGGAATGTAAAATATGTCTTAGAGACCACCAAGTTCATGACGAGTCAATGGTCAAGAGTGATTTATTGTCATATGTTCCAAATAGAACAATGTAACAATGCAGCTGCACAGCAGAACATGTAAACATAGTACCCTGTAATCAATATGATGAATGAGAAAAAAAGTTATATATAATATATACACACACACACACACACACACACACACGCACATACATGCATACACATAGAACCTGCCAGAGGAGACAATTGAGGCAGGGACTATCCCAACATTTAAGAAACAGATAGGTACATGGATAGGACAAGTTTGGAGGGATATGGACCAAACGTGAGCATGTGGGACTAGTATGGATGGGACATGTTGGTCGGTGTGGGCAAGTTGGGCCAAAGGGCCTGTTTCCACACTGTATCACTCTATGACATAAAAATAAACCAAAAATTACAGAAGGGTCTCAACCTGAAACGTCTCCCATTCGTTCTCTCCTGAGACGCTGCCTGCCCTGCTGAGTTACTCCAGCTTTTTGTGTCTATCATCGGTTTAAACCAGCATCTGTAGTTCCTTCCTACATGATAATAATGCATACGTGAGTTTGTCCTATTTCCATGGGTTTAGCCCATATCTATTTAAAACTTTTTCTCCATGTACCTGTCAAAATTTTTTTAAGCATTGCAATTGTATCTGGCTTTATACTTTTAATGGAAGCTAATTTCAAATAACCACCATAGAACCACCTGCCCTTGCCTCTCTAGTCTCTTTTAAATCTGTCCCACCTCACCTTAAACCTATGCCCTCTAGTTTAAAACCTCCCCTATCTGAGGAAAGAAGAAAGTAGTGATTCATCTTATCTATGGTCCTCGTGAATTTATCAACCTCATGTCTATATTCCAGGGAAAACAGCCCCACTCACTCCAATCTGTCCTTATAATTCAATCCGTGCAGAACCAGCAAATTACTTGTGAATCTTGTCTGCATTCTTTCCACCTTAATGGCATCTTTCCTTTACCATGACGAACAGAACTGCATACAATATTTCGAGCATGGTCCCACCTATGACTCGTACAGTTGTATCATGATGCTCAACTCCTGTTACTCATAAGGTCATAAGTGAGAGGAGTAGAATTAAACCATTCGGCCCATCAAGTCTAATCCGCCATTCAATCAATGCTGATCTATCTCTCCTTCCTAACTGCATTCTCAAGCCTTCTCCCCATAACCTCTGACACCTGTACTAATCAAGAACCTATCTATCTTTGCCTTAAAAGTATCCACTGTCTTGGCATTTACAGCCTTCTGTGGCAAAGAATTCCACAGATTCACCACCCTCTGACTAAAGAATTTTTCCTCATCTCCTTCCTAAAAAGAATGTCCTTTAATTCTGAGACTATGATCTCTAGTCCTTGACTCTCCCACTAGTGGAAACATCCTCTCCACATCCACTCTATCCAAGGCTTTCACTATTCTGTATAACCATATAACCATATAACAATTACAGCACGGAAACAGGCCATCTCGGCCCTACAAGTCTGTGCCGAACAACTTTTCTCCCTTAGTCCCACCTGCCTGCACTCGTACCATAACCCTCCATTCCCTTCTCATCCATATGCCTATCCAATTTATTTTTAAATGATACCAACGAACCTGCCACCACCACTTCCACTGGAAGCTCATTCCACTCCGCTACCACTCTCTGAGTAAAGAAGTTCCCCCTCATATTACCCCTAAACTTCTGTCCCTTAATTCTGAAGTCATGTCCTCTTGTTTGAATCTTCCCTATTCTCAAAGGGAAAAGCTTGCCCACATCAACTCTGTCTATCCCTCTCATCATTTTAAAGACCTCTATCAAGTCCCCCCTTAACCTTCTGCGCTCCAGAGAATAAAGACCTAACTTATTCAACCTATCTCTGTAACTTAGTTGTTGAAACCCAGGCAACATTTTAGTAAATCTCTTCTGTACTCTCTCTATTTTGTTGACATCCTTCCTATAATTGGGCGACCAAAATTGTACACCATACTCCAGATTTGGTCTCACCAATGCCTTGTACAATTTTAACATTACATCCCAGCTTCTATACTCAATGCTCTGATTTATAAAGGCTAGCATACCAAAAGCTTTCTTTACCACCCTATCTATATGAGATTCCACCTTCAAGGAACTATGCATGGTTATTCCAGATCCCTCTGTTCAACTGTATTCTTCAATTCCCTACCATTTACCATGTACATCTTATTTTGATTTGTCCTGCCAAGGTGTAGCACCTCACATTTATCAGCATTAAACTCCATCTGCCATCTTTCAGCCCATTTTTCCAAATGGCCTAAATCACTCTGTAGACTTTGGAAATCCTCTTCATTATTCACAACACCCCCTATCTTGGTATCATCTGCATACTTACTAATCCAATTTACCACACCGTCATCCAGATCATTGATGTACATGACAAACAACAAAGGACCCAACACAGATCCCTGAGGCACCCCACTAGTCACCTGCCTCCAACCCGACAAACAGCCATCCACCATTACCCTCTGGCTTCTCCCATTCAGCCACTGTTGAATCCATCTTGCTATTCCTGCATTTATACCCAACAGTTTAACCTTCTTAACCAACCTTCCATGAGGAACCTTGTCAAAGGCCTTACTAAAGTCAATATAGACAACATCCACTGTTTTACCCTCGTCAATTTCCCTAGTAACCTCTTCAAAAAATTCAAGAAGATTAGTCAAACATGACCTTCCAGGCACAAATCCATGTTGACTGTTCCTAATCAGACCCTGTTTATCCAGATGCTTATATATATTATCTCTAAGTATCTTTTCCATTAATTTGCCCACCACTGAAGTCAAACGAACAGGTCTATAATTGCTAGGTTTACTCTTAGAACCCTTTTTAAACAATGGAACCACATGCGCAGTACGCCAATCCTCGGGGACTATTCCCGTCTCTAATGACATTTGAAATATTTCTGTCATAGCCCCGGCTATTTCTACACTAACTTCCCTCAATGTCCTAGGGAATATCCTGTCAGGACCTGGAGACTTATCCACTTTTATATTTTTCAAAAGTGTCAGTACTTCTTTTACTTTGAAACTCATAGTATCCATAGCTATTCTACTCATTTCCCTTACCTCACATAATTCAATATCCTTCTCCTTGGTGAATACCGAAGAAAATAAATTGTTCAATATCTCCCCCATCTCTTTTGGCTCTGCAGTTAACTGCCCACTCTGTCTCTCCAATGGACCAATTTTATCCCTCGTTATCCTTTTGCTATTAATATAGCTGTAGAAACCCTTTGGATTTACTTTCACCTTACTTGCCAAAGCAACCTCATATCTTCTTTTAGCTTTTCTAATTTATTTCTTAAGATTCTTTTTACATTCCTTATACTCCACAAGCACCTCATTTACTTCATGCTGCCTATAATTATTGTAGATCTCCCTCTTTTTCCGAACAAGATGTCCAATTTCCCTTGAAAACCAGGGCTCTTTCCAATTGTTACTGTTTCCTTTCAACCGAACAGGAACATAAAGATTCTGTACTCTTAAAATTTTCCCTTTAAATGTCCTCCATTTCTCTTCTACATCTTTCCCATAAAAATTGTATGTTTCAATGAGATCTCCCTTGATGGACCAAATAGTCTAATTCAGCTCTTATCATTGCGAATTGATCATGGGGAACAAGGACATGGCAGACCAATTGAATAACTACTTTGTCTTCTGTCTTCACTAAGAAAGACATAAATAATCTGCCGGAAATAGCAGGGGACCGGGGGGGTCAAACGAGATGGAGGAACTGAGTGAAATCCAGGTTAGTCGGGAAGTGGTGTTAGATAAATTGAATGGATTAAAGGCCGATAAATCCCCAGGGCCAGATAGGCTGCATCCCAGAGTGCTTAAGGAAGTAGCCCCAGAAATATTGGACGCATTAGTGATCATTTTTCAAAACTCTTTAGATTTTGGAGTAGTTCCTGAGGATTGAAGGGTAGCTAATGTACCTCCACTTTTTAAAAAGGGAGGGAGAGAGAAAACGGGGAATTACAGACCAGTTAGTCTAACATCGGTAGTGGGGAAAATGCTAGAGTCAGTTATTAAAGATGGGATAGCAGCACATTTGGAAAGTGGTGAAATCATTGGACAAAGGCAGCATAGATTTATGAAAGGTAAATCATGTCTGACGAATCTTATAGAATTTTTCGAGGATGTAACTAGTAGAGTGGATAAGGGAGAACCAGTGGATGTGTTATATCTGGACTTTCAGAAAGCTTTCGACAAGGTCCCACATAAGAGATTAATATGCAAACTTAAAGCACACGGTATTGGGGGTTCTGTATTGATGTGGATAGAGAACTGGCTGGCAGACAGGAAGCAAAGAGTAGGAGTAAACGGGTCCTTTTCAGAATGACAGGCAGTGACTAGTGGGGTACCGCAAGGCTTAGTGCTGGGACCCCAGCTATTTACAATATATATTAATGATTTGGATGAGGGAATTTAATGCAACATCTCCAAGTTTGCGGATGACATGAAGCTGGGGGCAGTGTTAGCTGTGAGGAGGATGCTAGGAGGCTGCAAGGTGACTTGGATAGGTTGGGTGAGTGGGAAAATGCATGGCAGATGCAGTATAGAAACATAGAAACATAGAAATTAGGTGCAGGAGTAGGCCATTCGGCCCTTCGAGCCTGCACCGCCATTCAATATGATCATGGCTGATCATCCAACTCAGTATCCCGTACCTGCCTTCTCTCCATACCCTCTGATCCCCTTAGCCACAAGGGCCACATCTAACTCCCTCTTAAATATAGCCAATGAACTGGCCTCAACTACCCTCTGTGGCAGTGAGTTCCAGAGATTCACCACTCTCTGTGTGAAAAAAGTTCTTCTCATCTCGGTTTTAAAGGATTTCCCCCTTATCCTTAAGCTGTGACCTCTTGTGCTGGACTTCCCCAACATCGGGAACAATCTTCCTGCATCTAGCCTGTCCAACCCCTTAAGAATTTTATAAGTTTCTATAAGATCCCCTCTCAATCTCCTAAATTCTAGAGAGTATAAACCAAGTCTATCCAGTCTTTCTTCATAAGATCCCAAGAATCAGTCTGGTGAACCTTCTCTGCACTCCCTCTATGGCAATAATGTCCTTCCTCAGATTTGGAGACCAAAACTGTACTCAATACTCCAGGTGTGGTCTCACCAAGACCCTGTACAACTGCAGTAGAACCTCCCTGCTCCTATACTCAAATCCTTTTGCTATGAAAGCCAACATACCATTCGCTTTCTTTACTGTCTGCTGCACCTGAAAAGCGGCCGATTAGGAAAAGGGGAGATGCAACGAGACCTGTCATAGTACCTGTCATTGAAAGTAGGCATGCAGGTGCAGCAGGCAGTGAAGAAAGCGAATGGTATATTAGCATTCATAGCAAAAGGATTTGAGTATAGGAGCAGTGAGTTTCTACTGCAGTTGTACAGGGCCTTGGTGAGACCACACCTGGAATATTGCGTACAGTTTTGGTCTCCTAATCTAAGGAAAGACATTCTTGCCATAGACGGAGTCTTTTAGGACCGAGATGAGAAAAATAATTTTCACACAGATAGTGGTGAATCTCTGGAATTCTCTGCCACAGAAAGTAGTTGAGACCAATTAATGGGCTATACTTAAGAGGGAGTTAGATGTGGCCCTTGTGGCATATGGCGTATGGAGAGAAGGCAGGTACAGGATACTGAGTTGGATGATCAGCCATGATCATATTGAATGGCGGTGCAGGCTCA
Source organism: Leucoraja erinaceus (assembly GCF_028641065.1). Lineage (NCBI taxonomy): Eukaryota > Metazoa > Chordata > Chondrichthyes > Rajiformes > Rajidae > Leucoraja > Leucoraja erinaceus. The sequence continues at coordinate 80,061,288 of NC_073381.1, forward strand.
AAGGGCTGAATGGCCTACTCCTGCACCTATTTTCTATGTGTCTATGACATATTAACTTATGAATACCTTGCTGTAGCGTACGATAACCTTCTTCACTGTCCACTAAACCACAAATGTTGGTGTCATCCATAAACTAACTCCAGTCTATGCCAATTATATTCTCATCCAAATCTTGAATGCAGATGATAAACAATTTTTACAGCTGTTCTTCATCATTCGCTGGAATTGGGGAAGGTACAATCTCGTGCAAATTCAGCAGATTCGATTCCCAGCTTTAAGTCTGGGAAATTGTTAGTTTATGGTTTCCCTAATAGGGCACGAGAAGTCAAGTGAGGTCGAGTTTATTGCTATATGCAGAAATATGGTGAGGAACAGATCCACTGAAAGGAGCTGTAGCATCGTACACATATAGACTCAGTCAACACACAAAAGTGCGGCACAGCTGGTAGAGTTGTTGCCTCACAGTGACGAAGACCCGGGTTCAAACCTGATCTTGGGTGCTGTCTGTGTGGAGTTTGCATGTCCTCCCTGTGACTGCATGGGTTTCCTCCGGGTGCATCAGGGTTAATTGCCCTCTGTAGGTCATAAAGTCATAAGGTCATAAGGAATTGTAGAATTAGACCATTCGGCCCATCAAGTCTACTCTGCCATTCAATCATGGCTGTTCTATCTCACCCTCCTAACCCCATTCTCCTGCCTTCTCCCTATATCCTCTGACACCTATACTAATCAAGAGTACATCTATCTCTGCCTTCAAAATATCCACTGTAAATTGGCCCTAGAGTGTAAAGTGGAACAAAAATGTGATACCATAGAAGTCGCGTGACTGTGTAACTCGGTGTGGACTCGAGTACATAAATTACACATAATTCTAAAGACAGTGAACAGAAAAAGACTGCAAATAAAAAGATATTCATGCAAAACACAATTTGGAAGCAAGTCCATGTAGTGAAAGAGGCTGAGGTAGGATTAGTTTAGTTTAGTTTATTGTCACGTGTACTGAGGTACAGTGAAAAGCTTTTTTGTTGCGAGCTAACCAGTCAGCAGAAACACAATACATGATTACAATCGTTATATTTACAGTGTATAGATACATGATAAGGGAATAACGTTTAGTGCAAGTTAAAGCCATTGAAGTCCGATCAAGGATAGTCCGAAGATCACCAAAGAGGTAGCAGTAGTTCATCACTGCTCTCTGGTTGTGGTAGGAGGGTTGTGCGGGTTGGTTTAAGACGATAATGAATCTAGAGGAGTAGCTGTTCCAAAACATGGTGGTGTGGGACTTCAGACCTCTGTACTTCCTACTCAAGGGTAGCAGTGGGAGGAGGTCATGACTTGGATAATGGGGAGCCTCAGTGGTGGTGATGGAGCCTCGGTGGCATCGAAGGGGCCTCAGCGGTGGTGAGGCCTCGCAGGTCAACCGATGGTCGATGAGAGCATGGGGGGGGAACTACTGTGGGGGGGGGGGGGGGTCAAGAGGGGTCAGGAGGAAAAGAATAATGCACAATGGGACTTGATGTGGGGGCCCACTGTGGGGGAGGGGGGGGGGGAGGAGTGGGAGAACAAAGGAGGAGCTGGCGTACTTTGTAACTTTGTCAGTGCCGTAGCTGGACGCTATTTGTATACCTTGGGCAAAGAATCTCACTGTGCATTGTCACATGTGACAATAAAGTATTCCATTCCTTCCATCAATTCTATCCAAAGGCCTCCACTGGGCAAGGATGAATCGGACAGTACCCTAGTTTATGGAAGGACGGAAGCTTGATACCTGAGGGGAAGAAGCTGTTCCTGAGACTGGTGGTGTGCACTTTCAAGCTTCTGTACCTTCCACATGATGGGAGCAAGGAGAAGAAATAACAACTGGGTGGGGCAAGTCTTTGATTATTGATTGATTGATTCAACATGGAAACAGGCCAACTATATGGAATGAGCTGCCAGATGAAAGTAGTTGAGGCAGGTATGATGACCACATTTAAAAGACAATTGGGCTGATATGTGGATAGGAAAGGCTTAGCGTAATAAGGGCCAGGTGAAGTCTAATAGGATTCGGATGGGGCATCTTGATCTGCATAGACAAGTTTTAAACTCTCTGTCTCCCTATAACTCTTTTTCCACACCTGTCTCTGCAAATTATTTTTCTAGTCAGTAGGACACAACATATAGAACCAGGAGAAGATTACGGCCCCTCAAACCTGCTCTGCGATTCAAAGACCGGTCATTCCTTCTTCTCCCTGCTCCTGTTGGGCAGAAAATACAGAAGCTTGAAAATACAGAATGGTCTTTCCATATGCTAGGGAACTGTTTGATTCACCTCTACCCCATTGTGGACATTATCTGCAGAACTGATGCTTTACAATGCTGAGACCTATAATACGATCGATAGGGCAGGTTTGGAAGGATATGGACCAAACGCAGGCAGGTGGGACTAGTATAGCTGAGACGTGTTGGACCGAAGGGCCTGTTTCCACATTGTGCCACTCCATGACTCTATATTTTGCACTCTATATCTTCCCATTTGTTCTATCTACTGTACTTGAGTTTGTCCTGACTGTATTTATATATGGTATTATCTGATATGCTCGATAACACAAAGCAACACAAAGCTTTTCACTGTACCTGGGTAATAAACCTAAACCTTGAGTGAAAACAAAATATCCACCAATCATTCAGTTTGCATTCTGAAATGTTAACCCACTCTTTGGAACGTAAAGCTTAGAAAAGTTCATAAGTGATAGGAGCAGAATTTGGCCATTCTGCCCATCGTCTACTCCGCCATTCAATCATGGCTGATCTATCTCTCCCTCCTAACCCCATTCTCCTGCCTTCCCTGACACCCGTACTAATTAAGAAAGTCTCTCTTTCATTTCCATTTCCAATTAATAGTGGAACAAATATCGCCAAGTGAAGTAGATTACTAAAGACAAAATAATTTTTAAAAAATGTACGATAAAGTATTACACTGCATTGAAGCTATGAGAAGTAGAAACAAGACTTTGTTTCTCATTTTCAAGATAAAGAACTATCAAATAAAAGTAAGGCATAAACATTATTAAGGATTTAATTATTATTTTGAATGAGTCATTTAACCATCTGTCTTATTAGAAGAACTCAAGGGTTTAATCAACGAAGAGCAAGGGAGGCATTCTTATGTCCCAGCCAGTATTTGTCCTTCAACCAAAACTGCCAAAAACAGATTAGCATGTAATCTATTTTATTGCTCTCTTTTGGAGAACTTGCTCCATTGAAATTGGCTGCCCCATTTCTCTCCATAACAACAGGGACTAATTCAAAAGTGTATTCTTGCCAATCAAGTGCTTTGTATCATCCTAAGGTTATGCGAAATGAATCCTAAATGCCAGGAATGTTTTTGCTGTTGGGTTTAGAGTCCGCAAACCACACTCTATTTTTATTACACAAAGCTCTGAGGGAACTAGGTTGGTCAGGCAGCATCAGTGGAGGGAATGGGCAGATGACGTTTTGGGTAAGGACCCTACTTCAGGCTCCTGAAGAAGAGTCCCGACCCAAAAATGTTGCCTGTCCATTCCTTACACAAATACTGCCTGACCAGCTCAGTTCCTTCAGCACGTTGTGTATTAAATATAGTGTAGTTTGCGCTTACTTTAAAGAGGTTCTCCCCATGCTCTACTGCAAAATCTCTTTGAAGAAATTCTCCTCCTGGCTCTCAGCCTGCAGAAGGGTCTCAACCTGAAATGTCACCTATTCCTGGTCTCCAGAGATGCTTGCTCCTGTTACTCCAGCATTTTGTGACTCTCTTTGGTGTAAACACAGTTCCTTCCTACACATGCTGCCTGACCTGTTGAGTTCCTCCAGCACTTTGTGTTTTACTGAAATTTCCAGCATCTGCAGTTTCTCAGGTCCCTAAATTAAAAGTTTTTAAATTGATACTTCCAAAAGACTGCCTCATGGCAAGTGATTTACAGGTGGTTTATGTTCTGATGAACGTTTCCCCTGTTTTATTTGATGGACGAGGTTGCATGTTTGGGAGATGCTATTGGAGTAGGCTTGTTTAGTTTAGTTTAGTTTAGAGGTACAGCATGGAACCAGGCCCTTTGGCCCACCGAGTCCATGCCAACCATTGATCATCCTTTCACACTAGTTCCATGTCATTAGACTTTCACATCCACTCCCTACACACTAGGGACAATTTACAGAGGGTCAATTAACGTATTAACTCATCTGTCTTTGGGATGTGGGAGGAAAGCTAGATAGATTCAGATTCAGATTCAGATTCAGATTCAATTTTAATTGTCATTGTCAGTGTACAGTACAGAGACAACGAAATGCATTTAGCATCTCCCTTGAAGAGCGACATAGCAAACGATTTGAATACAAAAAATAATAATAAGTGTCCGGGGGGGGGGGAGGGTGGTGATTGGCAGTCACCGAGGTACGTTGTTTAGTAGAGTGACAGCCGCCGGAAAGAAGCTGTTCCTCGACCTGCTGGTTCGGCAACGGAGAGACCTGTAGCGCCTCCCGGATGGTAGGAGGATGGTAGATAGGGCTCTTAAAGACAGCGGAGTCAGGGAATATGGGAAGAGGGCAGGAACGTGGTACTGATTGTGGATGATCAGCCATGATCACATTGAATGGCAGTGCTGGCTCGAAGGGCCGAATGGCCTACGCCTGCACCTATTGTCAATTGTCTCTTGAAACCGGAGCACCCGAAGGAAAAATGTGGTCACAGGGAGAATGTGCAAACTCTACACAGGCAGCAACTGAGTTCAGGATCGAACTCATGTTTCTGGCACTGTAAGACAGCAGCTTTACCATTTGCGCCACTGTGCCGCCATCGAGGGGAACTGCATATGGACTGTAGTTCGCTCCCATTCATAAAGCTGTGTTCCCACTCCTCTCAGAACTGTGAACGCGTGGGTTTTCTCTGGGTGCTCCAGATTCCTCTCATATTCCAAAGACATACAGGTTTGTAAGGTTAATTGGCTTTGATAAAAATTGTACCTTGTCCCTAATGTGTAGGATAGTGTTAGTTTACGGGGTGATCGCTGAACGGCTCGGACTTGATAGGCCAACGGGCCCTGTTTCTGCAATGTATCTCTAAACTAAACCAAACTAACAACTCTCACAGTACATGATTATCCCTGGCTGAACCAATCTGCAGACTGGTCAAATTCTTAACCTTCCCTTTATTAGGGTGTGGAATATGATTTTTATCCAGGGACAGTGAAAGACAATCAATGTGTTTAAGATGGTGAAACAAGGAACTGCAGATGCTGCTTTACAAAAGAAGACAGAAAGTGGTGGAGTACCTCATCGGGTCGGGCAGCATCTCTGGAGAACATGGGGAGGTGATGTTTCAGGTCGGGGTTCTTCTTTGGACTGAAGAAGGTCACCGACCCGAAATGTCACCTATGGGGCCAGACCCAAAACGTCACCTTTCCATGTTCTCCAGAGATGCTGCCTGACCTGCTGAGTTATCGCAGCACTTTGTGTCTTTCCTTTCCATGTTGAAATCCTACTTCTCACTTTCTTGGAATAATTCCTAGATCCATCACGATCCTTCACAGATGTTAAAAGATTCTTTACTAATTTAATCGAATGCTAATTTATTAAACGCCCGACTGCTTCACTTGGAAACCTTTTGAGCTTCATTTCTGATCCATATTCCAGAAACATTCACTGCAGCATTCAGTAAATCTTCCACTGGTTGTTGTTTATTTGTGGGCAAGTTGAGCGGAAGGTCCTGTTTCGACACTGTATCACTACAATTCTAGGACTCTATTCAAGAATTGTATTGATTCATGGACTGTGGTCTTTGACACAGCTTGTTGCAACTTCAGTGCATTAAATGCCATGCCATTGTGGGAAAAACACTCACAGGATTGGCTCAAGTTTACTCTGATAAACAGTGCAATGTATATCGTGATTCATAGTCATCCAGATTGGAGCAAGCCCTTAGTTCTACTGAGCACACTGACCTCAGCGGGTCAGGCAGCATCTCTGGAGAAAAGGAACAGATGATGGTTCGGGTCAAGATCCTTCTTCAGACTGAGAGTCAGAGGAGAGGGAAACTAGAGGAGTGAAAATGTTCAGAACAGATCAGAGCCGGCACTGATGACCAAGGAAAGGTGAAGCTCACAATGGTCCATTGTTGGCTGTGGAAGAGGTGATAACGAATGGATATATGGATGCAAGTGGTGGAACTGGCAGGGTGATTAGGGTGGGGGAGGGGTGGAGAGAGAGGGAAAGTGTGGTTTACTTGAAATTAGAGAAATCAAAATTAATACCATTTGGTCGTAAGCTGCCCAAACGAAATACGAGGTGCTGTTCCTCCAATTTGCGTGTGGCCTCACTCTGACAGTGGAGGAGGCCCAGGATAGAAAGGTCAGTGTGGGGATGGGAAGGGGAGTTAAAATGTTTGTTCTGAACCTTTTCATACCTCTAGTTTCCCTCTCCCCTGAATCTGTCTGAAGAGGCGTTTCAACCTGAAAGTTGACCTATTCCTTTTCTACCGTAATGTTGCCTGACCCACTTAGTTATGCCTGTTTTTTGTGTCTACCTTAACCATTGTAACTAATCCTGCCCAAATCCCCTTGTGTGCACTCCAAATTCCTATCAACTCACCACCCCCACCTCCCACTACTAAGATTATATCACACTCACCAACATAATGGGGACAATATACAGTGGCGAATTGGTCTATCAACCAACATATCTTTAGGATGTGGAAGAATTCTTAAGCCCTTCAAAAAAGAGACTCACAGTACTGAAGTAACTCAGCGGGTTAGGCAGAATCTCTGGAGAACATGTTTAGGGAATGTTTTGGGCCGGGGCCCTGCTTCAGACTAATGTCTTCCAGAGATGTTTCCTGACCTGCTGAGTTATTTTAGCATTTTGTATCTTTTTTTGTAAACCAGCAACTGCAGTTTCTTGTGTCTACAGAATACCTTTTAAGCTTTACTTAAATCTGGAGAGATACTTAGGTAGGAAAGGCATAGAGGGAGACGGCTCAAATGTGATCTGAAACGGGGGGCCTCGACTCAAAGCGTCACCTGTTCCTTTTGTCCAGAGATGCTGCCTGACCCGCATGCATTATTCCACATCTTTGTGCCTATGTGGGCAATTGGAATTGGCATAGATTGATTGGACAGCATGAATGAGGTAGGCTAACAGGGTGTTGTTTCACATTATGATTTTTTAATTCTATGATAATTGGAGCATTCAGAGGAAAGCCACGATCATAGGGAGAATGGTCAAATTCTGCACAGCCAAGTGATATTAGATATCAGCCAGGTAGATGCACATCTGCAGCACAGGTAGATGCACAGGTTCTATTACCCAGGGTAGGGGAATCAAGACATAGGCTTAAGGTGAGGGGGGAAAGATTTAACAGGAACCTGAGGGCTAACGTTTTCACACAAAGGGTGGGCGGTGTATGGAATGAGCTGCCAGAGGAGGTAGTTGAGGCAGGGACTACCGTAATGTTTAAGAATGGGACAGATTTGGAAGGATATGGGCCAAATGCAGGCAGATGGGACTAGAGTAGGTGTGGGCAAGTCGGGCTGAAGGGCCTGGTTCCGTGCTGTATGACTCTATGACAAGGCCGGAAGTCAGGATTGAACCGGGGTGAACGTCTTTGGTCAACCAGCATCTGCAGTTCCTTGCTTCTACATTGGGCCAGGGTTGGTGGAGCTGTTAGGCAGCTGTGCCACTGTTCCACTCTACCACCAGTGCGTTAATGCCACGGCTGTTCCACCTCATTCACTCCTTAACCCAACCAACAAGAATATTGCAAATTCTAATTGTCTCAACTTGCTCACTCTTTCTCCAAAATGAGCACTGAGCACTAACTTAATTCAGTGTAAAATTCAATAAGGCATTTTAAATATTTAATCTGTTGAGGACAGTCAGTCTGCCAGTTCATTAGCATTTAATTGAGCTGCAGACTGGGGCTCCCAACTTCTGTTTTAGTGATCTGCCAGCACTGGTACGGCGTCGGTAACCTTTTCGTGGTGTCCAGTGGTAGTCTTATTAATCCTTGGGGCAATTTGGCTCTCAAGTATAAACATCTGCACGGGACCATTGTGTACATCAGCGGGTGAGCGTAGAGCACTCACTTGCATTGATTCTGGCACCATCGTGATCTCCTGGTGCCTTTTCCATCCTGAACCTCCTGGCAAGGGAGTTACCACGCATCCTGTTGCGAGCTTCAGGGACCCATGTTTTCCATCTGAAAAATGTGAAAGGAATTAAAAATGAATGGGTCACAGATTCCTGCAGCAAGTCAAGGAATGTCACCCAGCGGGATTTTGAATCTGCTCACTTCATCTGCAGAAATGGAGCAGGTCTTCCATTTAAAATCTGGTTGATGAGTGCAGATCCACTTGACTTTTAGCTGTTAACTGCAAGAGGATTTGCCCCGCACACCCCCCTTTAAACTTTGCCCTTCCCCCCTTAAAGCTGTGCCCTCTAGTCGTTGATATTTCCATCCAGGGGAAAAAGTTCTGTCTGTCTACCCCATCTATACCTTTCACATTCCCATATACATCTATCAGGTCTCCCCTCAACATCTGACTTCTTTACATTACGGCATTAGGTGGCACGGTGTCACAGCGGTAGGGTGGATGCCTTATGGCACCAGAGACCCGGGCTTGATCCAGATCACGGGTGCTGTTTGTACGCAGTTTGTACACTCTCCCCGTGACCAGCGTGGGTTTTCTTCGGTTGCTCCAGTTTCTTCTCACCCTCCAAAGACGTACAGGTTTGGACGTTTATTGGCTTTGGTATAATTGTAAATTGTCCCTAGTATGTGTAGGATACGGTTAGTGTGCGGGGATCGCTGGTCGGCACGGACCCGGTGGGCTGAAGGGCCTGTTACCTCGCTGTATCTCTAAACTTAACTAAACAAAATTATTCAAGTTTGTTCAATCTCTGTACTTGATGTAAGACAAATTGCTGGAAGAACTCAGCAGGTCAGGAAGTATATGCGAAGGGAATCGAGAGATAAAGTTTTGGGTCGGGACCTTTCTCCAGACCTCTTGATGTATGCCAATTTAATAGTAAGATTAAACGAGAACTTACCAGTTTGAAATTTGATCTGTATTTTATGAGGAGTTACGATGAGGGATTACGTGAAGAACCCCACCAGGACGCATGCGTGTCATTCTTCAAAGCAGCGGTGTGAAATCACAGATAACTGTAATGACTAAACATAGTAAGATTAGAGAAGAGATACCAGTTAAGTATATGATCAAGGGTGGGAGCGGAGGGCAGGTAATCCCTCATCGTAACTCCTCATAAAATACAGATCAAACTTCAAACTGGTAAGTTCTCGTTTAATCTTATTATTTTACTTCGGAGTCACGTGAGTGACTACGTCAAGATTTTAAAGCTCTGTGATTTCATGCCATGGAAACGAGTCCATGCATCAGTCTGCCTTGACTGTAGGAGGAATAGTGTTAACATAATTCAGACATGAATTCGATATTGAAATCATAAAATTTATTAACGCAAATTATGACCCTTTTATGGGTTTGAATTAATTTATAGAACTTAAAATTTTTTCTGCAAATGTTCCAGGTTTCATTACTGGTTTATTGTAAAATAATTGGAATGTTTGTTCCCCTGACCATCCTGCTGTTTCGAGGACTTGGTCCATGGGCACATCTAATTGTATTGCTGCCGATGTAGCTGCAGCCCTGGTGGAATGAGATTTAAAAATGTTAGTATCTGGACCGTCACTCTTTTGTGAGGTTGCTTGTGGCTGATCAGAAGTCCCTTCTCATTGCCTCTTAGGATTTTAGTTTTCTCTATGTATAATGACAGGTGTCTAACTATACAGAGACGGTCATCTGTAGGGTATGACCTAAATAGTATATTGAGGCCTGCTGATCCCTGTCTGTTCTGCTTTACTAGCTCGTAGATATGGAACGTAATATTGTCAGGTGAGGAAGTCATGTTGTCCAGTCTGAGTTTATGCAGTGACTGTACCCTCTGTGCCGTGACTAATGCCATTAACATGACTGTTTTTAAAGTCAGTCTGTGTAGAGACAGAGCTGATGCTGGAGACCAGTTTCTGAGCGTCTTCAGGACAATGCTTACATCCCAAATTTGGGAGTACCTGATTTTTGGGGGATTAGTATTAAAATTCCCCTCATGAGCTTTGTTACCAATGGGTGAGTCCCTACAGAGTAACGCTCTATCCCTTGCCATAGGTAAGTCGAAAGGGCATTTTCTGGCACTGTTGACACTGGCACTGTAACTGAGCCCCTCATCATAGTGGAGGCCTGCCAGATATTCCAGAACAGACAGGATGTTCATGTTTCTGTTGGTGATGTTCTTTTTTATGTTTGATACTGTTTTTAGTCGATTGTTTTTGGGCCGCCAAGATCATGTTCGCTTTTCGGTCCGTTAGTCCCAGTTGTAGAAGTGGTGTTTTTAAACTCTACAAATTAATAGGTTCAAATATTTATGGCATGGGTGGCTATCCCCTGTTACGGGATGTAGCAATAAGTCTGGTCTATGTGGGATGGTAATACATGGTTCTAACACCATGTTTTGTACCACTGGGAACCATGGTTGTGTAGGACAATCGGGTACTACCAAAATACCAGACGCAGAGTCTTGTTGTATTTTCCTTAATACCCGACTAATGAGGCAGAAAGGAGGAAATGCGTAAATAAACGATTTCCCCCAATGCAGCGAAAATGCATCTGTCGCTGCTGCCCCAGGGTCTGGTTCCAATGACACATAGTTTGGTATTTGGTTGTTTAGTCTGGATGCGAATAGATCGATATCTGGTGTTCCATATTTTGCTGTAATATCAGCAAATACTATTTTGTTCAACATCCATTCGGTGTTTTCATTAAATTTGCGTGACCTGGTGTCTGCCACTAAATTCAGTCTCCCTGGTAGGTAAGTGGCTGATATCCAAATATCTCTTTGGATGCACCATTGCCAAATTGAGTTAGCCAGATTGTCACATGATATCGATTTGTTTCCACCCATGTGGTTAATGTATGATACCACGGTGGTATTGTCTTTTTGTAGTCGAACATGCTGGTGATATGACCCAGTACAATATGACTTTAGGCCATGGAATGCACCCAACATTTCCAAGTAGTTTATGCCCAGTGTGAGTAAGAAAGGTGCCTCCTGTGCAGTTCATCTCCCTCCACAGCTGGTGATGGTATTGGTGGCTCCCCACCCAAGTGCACTGGCATCAGATTGTAGTACCATGGAAGGATTACTGACAATGATTGGGTTTGAACAAAGCCAAATGTTGTCTATCCACCATATTAGTTCCGTTTTGGCTTGGATTGGTAGGCTCATAGGTCTGTCAAAGTGACCTGCATTAATTTTGAGCGCTTGTATTTTTGCTCTCTGTCAGTTTTGGTAATGTAGAGGTCCAAATTGTATGGCTGGGAAAGCAGCCACTATTTTACCAATTACTTTTACTACCAATCTGATGGATGGTTTTCTGATGTCAATGCGGTTATTGCAAGCCTCTATTAAATCTCTAGCCTTTCTCTTGGGTAGTGTCACCATCATGTGAACTGAGTCAATGGTGAACCCCAAATAATCCATAGTGGTGGACGGCGTTAGTTTAGATTTAACTGGATGGATGATAAATCCCAGTTTTTCAAATAGCTGTTTTGTGGCTGTTACAGTCTGTATGGCCAATTCCAAAGTTTTGCCCACAATGAGTATGTCATCTAAATATGCCATAACCATGTGTTTACGTTTCTGTAGAAATGCTAGGGCTGGTTTTTAAATTTTTGTGAACAGCCTGGGGGCTGATGATAGCCCATTTAGCAGTGCTTTATACTGCCACATTTGTCCCATCCAGTTGAATTTTAAGTAACATCTGTGGTCACCTCGTATAGGCACTGTATAGTAAGCATCTTTTAAATCAATGCTGGCCATGAAATAACCTTTGGAAATTAATTGTTTAGCAGTAACAAAGGTTTCCATTTTAAAGTGAATATATTGTACAAATGCATTCAATTTTGTTAGATCGATGATGATGTGACAACCAAATATTGGACACGAATTCTAATGGTTTGTGTTGTGTTATCTCAATTACACCTTTTATGCAGAGCCGCTCCAGTTCAGCTTGTGCCTCTGATTTTTCTTTATCAGAGAGCACGAACACTCGGTTCGGTATATGTTGAACTGGAGGGCTGTACTTGTGTATAAACTCTATTGTATATCCTTGGATACTGCTTAAGATGTAAGTATCGGTTGTTAATATGCTCCATGCATTCATAAACCAGTGTAGTCTCCCCCCAACCTCCATGCTCTCCATATTTTTTAGGGAACCAGACCCACCTACCTCCATTGTTACCAGTGGCAGGTTTACTTCTTTTTGTAGTTTTTCCGCTGTTGTTGTTGCGCTGGTGCCTAGTTTTTCGGTTTGGTTGGCGTTGGGGTTCCCCGCATCTTCCAAGAAGGCCGGCCTGGGCCATGGCCTAAAAAAGACTCATGTTTGAAATACCGTGCCTTCGAGCTTTCACCAATTCTGCTGGTGGGTGTGTAGGGATGCTGTCTTTGGCTGTAGTGGGTTTTTGTTGGTGTTCCTTTTATTAACCCCAAGGTTTTGGCTTTCTCATCGAGCTCTTTTACCTTCTTCGATAGGTTGCCTCCGAACAAGAGTATGGGTGGTTTTGTGGTCCCATGTTTGCACAGTCCCGCAAATTTTGGGTTCAGTGTGGGTTGAATGGCACTTTTCCTGATGTTATTTATTTCATGCTGGGTGTTGCAGAATAGTGCCAGTGCATCTTGTTGATCCTGGGACATTTCCCTGTCGTCCACTGTTCGGGCACATGCTGTTATCCCTGCGGTCAGTACTTTCAGTACTTTTTGCAATTTTACATCCATGCTCCTGACTCCTGTTCCAATGTGTTTCCATATACAGTTGTTAACTATTGGAATGTTCAGAGATATGCAATTGCCCGGTGCCAGGTGTCTTCCTGTGGTGTCCAGTACAGCCTGCTCTTGTAACTGGTTTAGAGACATGTAGTCTATACTGGCAGCAAGCTTTGGCTCCAGATTTTGTCCAGTCTGTTCCGGCTGTATAAAATTGGCCACCATGTCCAGTAAGTTCTCTTTTTCCTGCACCCCATGCACACTTGTCTTTTCTTCTGTGGACCCCTCTTCCAGGTCAGCCCAGCACTGACCCGCAGTGCTCCCCTCCGATGAGGTAGAAGCACTGTGCAGCCCTTGAAAAGGTACTGCTGTGGGTTTACCATAGGGCCCACAGTGACCCGACTCCATCTCCCGGAGTCTGTCACGTTGGAGCAAATGCTCCATACACCGCTCCATTCGGGTCCAGCGCTCTCGGTCGCTGGCCGCCCGCGGTGGTTTAAAGTCGGACTCCTCTGAGTCCACGACCTTGTTCGTTTTGTGTCTAGCCTTACCGCCCTGCCGTGTGAATTTGTCCGATGCAGAGGCGACATCGGGCACAGCTGATCCCACTACGGGTGATCCAAGTGCCGTTAGCTGCTGTTGCTGGCTTCCCGCTACTCCGCGGTCCTCCCTCACCAGCTTTGTCGCAGCCCTTGTCTTCTTTGTTTTCTCCATTTTCCTACCTGTAGTTGGAAATGGGAACAAAAAAGACCGCAAAGTAAACGCTTACCTGTAATTAGCGGCTTTTAAAACTGCCGCCGCGGGGGAACGTCCTTCCACCGCGTCTGACGTTTCGCAACGCGTGTAGCGATATGACACGCATGCGTCCTGGCGGGGTTCTTCACGTAGTCGCTCACATGATTCCGAAGTAAAATTGCAATTGATCATTTAAAATTAGGTTTTTAAAAGTCTTTTACTGCTGTTAAACTAATTTAATGGTTTCAATTTGTTCAGCTGCTGCCTTTTAATAGCTTGCAGGTGTTTTTATTTGAATGTGTATCAGAGGACAGGAACTGACCAGATGTAAAAGACATTCTGGGAGTGCAGCCATTGCAGCCATTTAAGAGGTCCTGTGCTCGCTGGTAGGTGACAATGAGCTGGGAGTTGACCAGGCAATGGAAGATATTTCTGGAACCCCCTCCCATTCCCACACTGACCTTTCTGTCCTGGGCCTCCTCCACTGTCAGAGTGAGGCCCTTCGCAAATTGGAGGAACAGAACCTCATATTTTGCTTGTGCAGCTTAAACCTCAGTGGCATGAATATTGATTTCTCTAACTTCAAGTAACCCTTGCTTTCCCTCTCTCTCTCTCTCTCTGTCCATCGCCCATCTAGTTCTTCGACTATTTTCACTGTCTTGATTAATTTTACTTATTGGATGTGGAGGGAATGTTTCCACCAGTGGGAGAGTCCAGGGCTAGAGGTCATAGCCTCAGAATTAAAGTTCTTTTAGGAAGGAGACGAGGAGAAATGTCTTGAGTCAGAGGGTGGTGAACCTGTGGAATTCATTGCCACAGAAGGCTGTGGAGGCCGTCAATGGATATTTTTAAGGCAGAAATAGATTCTTGATTAGTACGGGTGTCGGGGGTTATGGGAACTAGACAGGAGAATGGGGTTAGAAGGGAGAGATAGATCAGCCATGGTTGAATGGCGGAGTAGACTTGATGGGCCAAATGGCCTAATTCTACTCCTATCACTTATGAACATGCCTCCTTGTCACCTTCCCCTCAGCTAACTCAACGATTCCACATTTCCTAATTGTCGTCTGCTTTGATTTGTGGTTTTCACACCTCACTGCTTCATATCTCTAGACACCCCTCCCCTGACCCTCAGTCTGAAGAAGGGTCCCGACTCAAAACGTCACCCATTCCTTCTCTCCGGAGAAGCTGCCTGTCCCGCTCAGTTACTCCACCATTTTGTGTCTATCTTTGGTGTAAACCAGGATCTGCTGTTGCTTCCTGCACATTTGGAAGATCTATTTCCTTCTTCAAGGGCAGTGCTGAGGGGTTGAGTGTGACGTGCATCCACGCCAATTTTGTGGGTTGTTTTGCAACCGATTGAGTTAACATGAGACGCTCAGGTTTTCTCTTAAGTTTAGTTTTTAATTTTAGAGATGCAGTGTAGCAACAGGCCCGTGTACCAAGGTACAGTGAAAAGCTTTTGTCGTGTCAGTCAGTGGAAAGACAATACATGATTACAATCGAGCCATTCATAGTATACAGATAAATGATAAGGGAATGTCGTTTACTGCAAGTAAAGTATGAAGGTACCCATGAGGTAGATAGTAGTTCAGGGCCGTACCCGTACACTAGTTCCATCTTCGCACTAGTGATAACTTACAGAGGCCAATTAACTTTCAGACCTGCATGCCGTTGGAGTGTGGGAGGAAACCTGGAGCACCTGAAGAAAACCAACGCAGGTCATGGGAAGAACGTACAAACTCTGTACAGACAGCACCCGTAGTCAGGATCGTACCTATAGGGGAATCAAGAACTAAAGGACATAGGTTTAAGATGAGGGGGGAAAACGTTTAATAGGAATCTGAGGGGAATCTTTTTCACACAAAGGGTGGTGGGCGTATGGAACGAGCTGCCAGTGGAGGTAGTTGAGGCAGGGACTATCGCAACGTTTAAGAAACATTTAGACAGGTACATGGATAAGACAGGTTTAGAGGTATGGTTTAGAGCCAAATGCAGGCAGGTGGGACTGTGTAGATGGGACCTGTTGGGTGATGTGGGCATGTTGGGCCGTTGGGCTCGTTTCCATGCTGCATGACTCTGATTCTAAGAGATACAGCAATGTTACTAGTCTTGTAATCTGGAGATACTCACTTATAAATCAGAGACAACAGATTCAAATCCTCAGCGAGCAGCTGTAGGAATAAGAATGTGGTTTAAATAAATATGGAATTAAATTGATTAAGAAGCTGTCAGATTGTTGTCACCACACCCCCGCCCAGTCCCCTTTGCTAACTAAGGGTCTTTTGGGAGTGAATCCTGCCAATGTGTGACTCATTTCCACTGCAATGCGATTGGCCATTCTTCATGCTATGAACATACCCGGTGTCTCTGCTGTTATCAACAACACTAGCACCTCAATCTTCCAACGGAGCACATGGACAATACATTCCCATGGGCAATAAAGCACATCAACTTTCTCTACTTCCTTAACAGGCTTAGGAAGTTCGCCAAGTCCCCAACAACTCTCATCAATATCACGAGGCTGGCACGGTGGCACAATGGTAGAGTAGCTGCCGTACAGGGACAGAGACCTGGATTCGATCCTGACGACAGGTGCTTGTCTGTATGGAGTTTGTACATTCTCCCCATGACTTGCAGGGGTTTTCTCCAGTTTTCTCCCACACTACAAGGCGGGTAGACACAAAATGCCTGAGTAACTCAGCGGGTGAGGCAGCATCTATAGAGAGAAGGAATTGGCGACGTTTCGGGTCTCAACCCAAAGTCATAGCCTTGACCCGAAAAGTCGCCAATCCCTTCTCTCCACAGATGCTGCCTCACCCGCTGAGTTACTCCAGCATTTTGTGTTTACCTTTGATTTTACCAGCATCTGCAGTTCTTTCTTAATTGTCCCTGGTGTGTGTGAAGGATAGTGTGAATGTGCGGGGATCGCTGGTCGGTGTGGACTCGTTGGGCCAAAGGGTCTGTTTCGGCAATTTAACTCCAAAACTAAAACTATTGTATTGTATTGTATTGTATTGTATATCTTTATTGTCATTTCCTGAGTATTCACATACCCAGAGGAAACAAAAAAACGTTGCTCAACCAGTGTCCATTCAGTGTGCATTAAAAATAAATAGAAATAAAAATACATATATCATGAACAAATTTAACACTCTACTAAACATTCAACAGGCATTCCGATCGGCAGCGGCACAACAGTGGCTCTGCTGCAGTGTGTCCAGGTTGGTGGTTGGTGCGCGATACTTTGGCAGGGGGCAAAGTCCGTTTATCAGTCTTATAGCCTGCGGGAAGAAGCTGAGGAGCATCCTGCTGGTTTTGCAGCTAATGCTCCTGTACCTCTTCCCAGATGGCAGGATGGAGAATATGTGATGCGATGGGTGGTAGGGGTCTTTGATGATGGAGATGGCTCTGCTGATACATCTCTTCCTGTATATGTCCAGCAGGAAAAGGAGTGGAGCACCAATAATCCTGCTGGCGGTCTTCACAATCCTGTCTAGTTGGTGCCGTTCGTACGCCTTGCAGCTCCCTTAACTAAACCAACTAAACTAACTAAAACTTAAAGAAAGCATTTTATCAGGATGCATCACAGCACGGTTTGTGAACCGGCCCATCCAAGACCGCAAGAAATTGCCGAGAATTGTGGACGCAGCCCAGACAGCAGCCACAGTCAGGATCAAACCTGGATCTCTGGCGCTGTAAGGCAGCAGCTCTAGTGC
Organism: Leucoraja erinaceus; assembly: GCF_028641065.1. NCBI lineage: Eukaryota > Metazoa > Chordata > Chondrichthyes > Rajiformes > Rajidae > Leucoraja > Leucoraja erinaceus. The sequence continues at coordinate 80,078,585 of NC_073381.1, forward strand.
CTTCATTTTAAATGTGGTTTTAATTTGTTTGTGGATTAAGTGACATGATGATTCTAATCTTTTTTATTTAGTTTAGAAATACAGTGTGGAAGCCGGCCTTTGGACCCACCAAGTCCGTGTCGACCAGCGATACCCGCACATTAACACCACCTTACACACACTAGGGACAATTTTACATTTACACCAAGCCAATTAACCTACAATCCTGTATGTCTTTACAGTGTGGGATGAAACCAAAGATCTCGGAGAAAACCCATGCAGGTCACTGGGAGAACGTACAAACTCCATACAGACAGCACCCATAGTCAGGATTAAACCTGGGTCTGTCTCTGACTCTGTAAAGGGCCTGTCCCACTTGCGTGTCCTGGGCATGCAAATTACATGACCTCGCGGTTGCGTTGAGGCGCACGGGCATCGTATGGCCACGCGGGGCCGATCTCACTGAGAAGCACGGAGGGGTATGTAGTTGTGCGCGAGATCGCGCGGGGCTCCGAAATTTTTGTAGCAAACAAAATCTTTGCGCGCCAACGGCCTGTCGCGGAACTGACGGCCAAAGTGGGACAGGCCCAAGATCCTGGCGCGACGCAACGTCTCACCTCCAGCAGCAGCAGAAGCAGGCAAACGATCGCCGAACTCGGCCTGGGGCTCACGGCCGTTGCGGTCCGGATCCGCCCCCATTTCTACTCCCAGAGCAGGGCCAAGAAAATTGAAGATAGACACAAAATGCTGGAGTAACTCAGTGGGACCGGCAGCATCGCTGGAGAGAAGCAATGGGTGACGTTTCGGGTCAAGACCCTTCTTTCAGACTGAAGAAGAGTCTCGACAAGAAACGTCACCATTCCTTCTCTCCAGAGATGCTGCCGGTCCCGCTGAGTTACTCCAGCATTTTGAGTCCATCTTCAAATGACGTCACGCCACGAGGTTGCGTAATTTGTGTGCCAAGGACACGTAAGTGGGGCAGGCCCTTTAGGCAGCAACTCTACCAGTACGCCCCTGTGCAGTTCCAATTTTCTTAGAAAGCTGTACATTCCCAACAGGAACAGTCCATTCTCTCTACCCCCATGTTACATAGTGATTCTCAATATCTCAATATCTCACAATGCTTTTGAAAGCCAGCTTTAAAGAGTCGCAAGATAGTAAATAGGCAGTTGATGATTCAGATTATGATCTATTTTTTTAGTCTGATCCAAAACATCATCTGTCCTTTTCCCTCCACAAATGCTGCCTGATCTGTTGAGTTCCTCCAGCAATTTGTTTTTTTGCTCAAGATTTCAGCATCTGCACTCACAGAGTCATAGTCATACAGTGCGGAAACAGGCATTTCGGCCCAACTTTCCCACACCGACCAACACGTCTCACCTGCCTGCTTTTGGCCCATATCCCTCTAAACCCGCCTCTAAACTAAGTCCCTCTCATCCCTGCCTCAACTACTTCCTGCGGCAGTTCATTCCATACTCCCTCCAGCCTTTCCATGGAAAAGTTACCCCTCACATTCCTATTCAATCTTTCCTCATTTACCTTAAACCTATGTCTATCTGGTTATCGATTCCCTTACTCTGAGCAATAGACTCCCTGATTAGTCTACCTGGTTATTCCTCTCATGATTTTGTACACCTCTATAAGAACATCCCTCATCCTCCTGCACTACTAGCCTGCTCAGCCTCTCCCTATCGCTCACACCCTCTAGTCCTGGCAACATCCTTATAAATCTTCTGTGCAGCCTTTCCATCTTCACCACATCTTTCCTATAACATGGTGTCAAGAACTGAACACAATACTCTAAATACAGCCTCACCAATACAACTGCACCATGACCTCCTAACTTCCATACTCAATAGTCTAGCTGATGAAGGCCAATGAGCCAAATGCCTTTTTGACCACCTTATCTACCTGTGATGCCACTTTCAACAAAATATGTACCTACACTCCTAAACCCTTCTGCTCTACAACATTCCCCAGAGACCTATCATTCACTGTGTCAGTCCTGCCCATGTTATTCTGCCCAAAATGCAACGCATCACAGACACAGTCTCTTGTGTCTCTAGAATATATTAATTTGGGGTTATCTTAATTGGAAGAGTTTTTTTTTCCCAATCCCTTCTTTGGATTCTGGATTCAATGTTAGTTCAATTTATTGCAACTAAATCTGATTATTTAATAGGAAAACACTGGGGAAAGGATTGCTGGAAAAACAGTTTGGGCAATTGGTGTAGGAAGGAACTACAGATGCTGGTTTACACCGAAGATAGACACAAAATGCTGGAGTAACTCAACGGGGCAGACAACATCTCTAGAGAGAAGGAACGGGTGATGTTTCGGGTCCAGACCCTTCGTCAGACTCAATTCAATTCAGACTCTGGCAATTGATCATGCAGTGCTTGTTGCTAAATACAATGACTGAAAATATAAACTGCGTTAATTTCAATTGTCAGAAAATGAATAAAAATACAAGATAATTGGAAAATGTATGGTCTAGTGGAATAAATGTTCTGCTGGTCACAAACCACAGCCTGTGATCCTCTGCAGCTGAAAAGCTGATGTGCATACTTGCTGGTCCCCAATGGAATGTAACATCACTAAACACACTTTTGCAAGTTTACTTTTGTTCCTAGTTAAACAATAATGTATAGAGCCAGACACAAAATGCTGGAGTAACACAGTGGGTCAAGCAGCATCTCTGGAGAAAGAAACTCAGTGACCTTTCAAGTTTCGAGAGCCTTCTTTAGACTGGAAGTCAGACTGGGTCTGGGGAAGGGTCTCGACCCGAAACGTTACCTATCCATGTTACTCCATAGATGCTGCCTGACCTGCTGAGTTACTCCAGCACTTTGTGTTTTGTTCAAAAATTTGAAGTACTTCAGATGATGGCAGATGAAAAATAGCGATGAATAGCAGCCTTATGATGTGTGTGGACAAGGACTAGAGCAGCTCCCTCTCTCTTGTTAAATTAGCTGGAAGAGCATTTATTTCAAGAGCGCTTGTATACAAAAACAGGGATGTGATGTTGAGGCTCTATAAGGCACTGGTCAGGCTGCATTTGGAGTATTGTGAGCCATTCCGTGCGCCATATCCGAGGAAGAATGTGCTGGCTCTGGAGAGGGTCCTGGGAAGGTTTACTAGAAAGATCCAAGGAATGAGTGGCTTAAAATATGATGGGTGTTTGATGGCACTGGGCCTGCTCTCACTGGTGTTTAGAAGAATGAGGGGGCACCTCATTGAAATGTCAGAATAGTGAAAGGGTTTGATAGAATGGATGTGGAGTGGATGTTTCCACTAATGGGAGAGTTCAGGACTAGAGGTCATAGCCTCAGAATGAAAGGACGTTCTTTTTGGAAGAAGATGAGGAGAAATTTATTTAGTCAGAGGGAGGCGAATCTGTGGAATTATTTGCCAAGGAAGGCTGTGAAGGCCAATTTAGTGGATATATTTAAGGCAGAGATGGATAGATTCTTGATTAGTATAGGTGTGAGAGGTTATGGGGAGACTGCAAGAGAATTGAGTTAGGAGGGAGAGATAGATCAGCCATGACTGAATGGCGGAGTAGGCTTGATAGGCCGAATGGCCTAATTCTACTCCTATCACTTATGACTATGGTCAGAAATTCTGCTTACTCCGAGGATTTCCTCGGTCAAAGAGCTCTGCTGAAAACATGACGATGCAGTGGGATCATCACAACTCAAACTAAAGTTATTTCTGACAACAGGATTAGTTCCTCAGGACAACTGGGACAAAAGTATAGTTCGCAAAAGTAGTAAAATTAGAAATTGTGCAAAGAGGGATGTGAGTGCAATAGACAGAGTTTTATCTTCCAGGATCTGCTCCGCAGGATATTATCTTGTTCGCTCTTCATTTTTTAATATTGTCCAGGATTTTAGAGCGGATTAGTTTCAGCTTTATGAGACAATAAATAAGTAATTTTCAGAGGGTCATCAGTTCACATTTCTTGCGTATGAAAATATAAGTCTTCTTTCCAGAGATGGTATTGCAGTTTGGAAACAGCTGTAAAGGGCCTGTCTCACTTGGCGATTTTTTTGGCGACTGCCGGCATCATATCAGGGTCGCCAAAAGGTTTTGAACATTTCAAAATCCAGCGGCGACAAAAGAAATGTTGCGACACTTGAGGAAACACCATGCGTCAATATGACATCACGCCACGTCACCTCCGCGTTACGCTGCATCTCGCCGTGTCACGCCGCATCACGCCACGACTTTTTCGGTGACCTGATAGGTCAGTCAATGATGCCGGCAGTCGCGGGAAAAAAATCGGCAAGTGGGACAGGCCCTTAACTAAAAGTGGCCTTAAATAATATAAGAATTTCAAATATTCATATGTTGTAGGACACAAAATGTCACCTATTCCTTTTCTCCAGAGATGCTGCCTGAGTTACTCCAGCAATTTGTATCTACCCTCGGTATGAACCAACATCTGTAGTTCTCTCCTACACATATCATTGTAGGAGTTCTTAGAGCCATGCCCTTGAGCCAAACATCTTCATTAATGAGACCCTTCTTCTCCACCCAAAACGTGACCTATTCCTTCTTTCAGAGATGCTGCCTATCCCGCTGAGTTACTCCAGCATTTTGTGTCTATCTTCTGAATTGTGGATGTTCGCCAATGATTGCAATATTTTCAATTCCATTTCCAACTTCTTAGAAAATAAAGCCTTTTCTTGCAGGCATGGCAGCTGTGAAAACATTTGGGTTGATGCTGGTAAGAGGCTCATTGGTGCCCGATACGGACCATTCCCAACAAGAGAGTATCTAACCACATACCCATCATGGATCCCTGCAATGCACTGACTGACTTCTCATTTGTGTTGCAATTATAGTCTTCAGTTTAGTTCAGTATATTGTCACATGCGCTGAGGTACAGTGAAAAGCTTTTGTGTTGCTTGTTATACAATTGGCGGAAAGACTATACATGATTATAATCAAGTCTTCCACAGTGTAAATATAGCTAAATGGAATTATGTTTAGTGCAAGGTAAAGTCCAGTAAAGTCCAATTCAAGATAGTTTGAAGGTCTTCAATGAGGCAAATAGTAGTTCAGGACTTCTTTCTAGTTGTTAGTAGGATGGTTCAATTGCCTGATAAGAGCTGGGCAGAAACTATCCCTGAATCTGGAACTATCCCTACCTTGAAGAAGTTCTCCTCCTCTGTCCGAAGATAGTTTAGCAACCTCCTCTCACTGCCCCCCCCCCTCTGTGACCCCCCCCCCCCCCCCTTCCCTCCAACTCTACAACCACATCTTAACCCAGACCCATTACCACAGCCAGGTTAGCTTTCTCGGGACTTGCCTTTTCCTCCATCTTGTACCTCATTGTTTCCAGCTCCAGTTCCCTACCTCCCAGTTCGGACCCAACCTGGACTATAGATACCAACTGGCTATCTGCCGCCATACATGGCAGTTCTCCTTCCGTGCTCTGTGATCTAGTCTGGCTGCGATGCCCCGGCACCAGCAGGACCTTGCTTTGACTCTCCCGAAACTTCAGGCACCACTCACCCAGACCTGCAATGGACCCCACTCTATTTCATCGAAAGGCAGATCCACGAGACTTCCGGTGGCGCTATGGAGACCTAAAGTCCAGCGCCAACCAGCTCCGACTCGAGGAAGGGAAAAAACGGGAGAAAACGGGACTTACCTGGAGCGATCGTAATCTGAAACGGCAGCCTGCGTGACGTCATCAGGCCTGCGACTCAAGATATGTCGATACAACACTCCCCCCCCCGTGGAAGAAGATCGGGTAAAGGAAGATCCCAGACGGAAGAAGAAGGCCCTACAGAAGCCTCGGCCTCAGTTACAGTGATGGCCCAAGAAGAGCTTCCAAAGAAAGTGATGGCCCAAGAAGAACTTCCAAAGAAACCCAAAGGGAGAAAATCGGAAATGGATGATCTGAGAATCTTTTTGGCTGCTGAACTGAAGATTTTTGGAGAGAAATTAGACACCTTCAAGGTAGATCTTAAAGCAGAAATACACGCCACAGTTGAACAAATGTTTGAAAACTGGAAGCGGACGAGGGAGGAAGAGGTCAAAAACCAGATGGAAGCGGTGGAAGCTAGACTCGTTTCGTTGGAAACAAAGGTTCAAACAGAGATGGACCCTATCCGCCACGAACTTAATCAACACAGAATAGCGATAACCGAGCTTGAGAAATGTGCGGCGACAAGTGCAGAAACAGTAAGTCAGCTCCTTATTGAAAACCAACGTCTCACAAGTATGGTGAGCAAACTAAATGATAAATGTATTGATCTGGAAGGGCGTCAAAGACGTAAGAATCTAAGAATTGTAGGGGTGAAAGAAGGAAGCGAGAGGGATATGGGCACTCGGGATTTCGTGGCAGACCTTTTACATAAAGTCTTAAAACTGGATCACAAACCTCTACTCGGTCGTGCCCATAGAGCACAGCGACGTCGTACGCAAGATGTTGCCCACCCAAGACAAATAATCGTAAAAGTCCTACAGGATCATGAATTTGACGAGATAATGAAAAAAAGTGTTCGGAGCGGTCAACTTCTTTTTGAAGGCGTGAGATTTAGCATATACCGAGATTACTCGACAGAGGTCTTCAAGAAAAGAATGCTGTTCAATGAGACCAAAAGAATATTGAAGAGTGTACCGGATCTGAAATACAGCCTACTCTATCCCGCAAGACTAAGAGTCACCTACAATTCCAATGAGTTATTTTTTACAAACCATGAAAAAGCACTCGAATTCGCCAAGGAAGTCGGTAACACACCTCCAGACTGAAGAATCTACATCACTCCTTAGGAGACATGGTCTACGATGACCGCCAGATCTAAAAGGACCTTAAAATTCGTTCAAGAACTTTAAAGACACTTGGAAACCGAAAATGATGGAGGACATTGGATAAAAACTGCGATCTTTCGAGGGTTTTTCCCTCTTTTTTCTCTTTTTTGTTTGGGCTCTTCTTCGGTTACTAATCACTGCTATTATATATAAATTCATATCAAACTATATAGGTAACAACTAATACTTATTAAATATCTTTATTTCCACTAATATTATTAACATTATTAATTCTTATAAAAGTTAATACGGTATAAGATGGATAACAATGATCAACACTTAATAGTCTTTGATAAATGAAGAAAGGAATTATATAATATAGTACATAGAAAGATATGTTAGAGGTAAATTAACCTATATCATAACTAAGATAGACGGATTTCCTTTTCTTTTTTTCGCTCTATTTTTCAATTTAAAATCATTTTGGTGGCTTGAACCTTTTTACAGGGTTACGTGTTGATACTAATAGGCATGTGGGTATGTATACATATACATATAAGCGTATACGTAGGTAGGAGCATATATATTGTGTGGGTATAAGTATGACTAGGTAAATAAATTTGATACTCCCATAAGAAGTTTATTGAATGTTAAATATAATTTCCTCCCCCTTTTTCTTTTTTTTTTTTTTTTTTTTTTTTTTCCTTTCCTCTTCCTCGGGCACGGAGCTGGGAATTTTTTCGTTTTACAAAGGCTACGGAAGTCCTTAGAATTCTAGCCACGTTAGTGTGGCTATCACTAACTACACCAATCGTAGATGTAGTTCTTTTTTCCTCACCCTACACTAACCAACCCTATCACTTTTCTTTCTTCAAATATTTTTCTAACTCAAGGTTTGAATGGAAAAACAAGACCAAGGCAAGGAGATATGATCGGAAGAATGATGTATTCGAATTTAAATTCATCTATCTGAGGTTTGGGAGCAGGGTCAGATTCTATGTGTTGTTCCTTCTGCCCGGTTATAGACCACCTCAGATGCAATATGCAAGATGCTAACATGACAAGAAGGGGTCAGGGAATAACATTTTGTAGTTGGAATGTCAAGGGAATCAATGAACCAATTAAGAGAAGTAAAGTTTTGGCACACCTAAATCTAATTAAAACAGATATAATATTTCTTCAAGAGACACATCTTAAAAAGCAATCTCAACATAGACTTAAAGCTAAGTGGATCGCCGAATCATATCATTCATCTTTTTCCCACAAGTCAAGAGGAGTAGCAATAGTAATTCGTAAAGGAATACCTTTTGTGTCCTCTTCAATAATAGTGGATATGGATGGCAGATATATAATAGTGGTTGGAGAGTTAAATGGAGAAAAAGTGATCCTCCTAAATGTTTATGGGCCTAACTTCGATAACCCCACTTTTTTCAACAAAACATTTAATAAAATTCCTGAATTTGCACAATACAAATTAATAATCGGAGGAGACTTCAATTGTACATTAGACCCATACTTAGATAGATCATCAAGGCAAAAAAAAACAAAATCCAATTCAAGTGTATTTTTAAATTCATTTATTAATACCACTAATATTAAGGATATCTGGAGAATAGAAAACCCAACCGGACGGGAATATTCATTTTATTCACCAGTACACAAATCATACTCAAGAATAGATTACTTTTTAGTTGACTCTACGTTTATTCCATTTATTTATAATTCAAAATATCACAACATCATAATTTCAGATCACGCACCAGTAACATTTATGATTAAATTAAATGGAATGTCCGAGAAACAAACATATTGGAGACTTAACCCACAAATCTTGAACGAAAGATCATGCCAGGAATATATTACTAAACAAATCCAAATATTTTTTGAGGTAAATGACAACCCTGACACACCTGCTTCCCTTATGTGGGAGACGTTTAAAGCGTATGCTCGAGGTACATTAATCTCTGCACAAGCATTTTATAATAAAGAAAACAGGATTAAACAACAAGCACTGGAAAGTGAAATTAAGTTACTAGATATAGAAAACGCGAGAACGCCATCTACGTTAAAACATAATAAAATTGCTGTACTGAAATATAAATTAAATAAAATGTACTCAGAACAAGTAATAAAACTTTACCAAAAAACTAAACAATTACAGTTTGAATTTGGAGACAAGCCACAAAAACTATTAGCACGCCAGTTGCGAAAAATGGAAGGGGAAAAAATAATTCATAAAATTAGAACAGAGACAGGAGAATTATTAAAAATGCCCAAAGATATAAATGATAGATTTCTACAATACTATCATAACCTTTATTCAACTAAAACGGTAGCACAACCAGAAGGAATAGCAGATTTTTTAATAAAATGTAATTTAAAAAGGTTTAGATGCAAATGATAGAGAATTATTAGAAAGGGAAATTACGATAAAGGATATTGAGGAGTCTATTGGCTCTCTAAAAAATGGTAAGGCAATAGGGCCAGACGGTCTAGGTTCAGAATTTTACAAAAAATTTCATGATCTGCTGAGCCCACGCTTGCAAAGACTATATGATTACATTTACACTCAACAGAAACTCCCAGACACCTTAAATGAGTCTATAATAACGCTTATTCCTAAAGCCGATAAAGATCCGGAAGATCCGGGATCATACAGAGCAATTGCACTTCTGAACACAGACCAGAAAATACTAACTAAAATACTAGCACGTAGATTAAGTACAGTGATAAATAAATTAATACACCCTGACCAAACAGGCTTTATTCAGAAACGGTATTCATATTATAATCTAAGAAGATTATTTAATATTATATATACCAAGAGAATTATTAATGAAGATTTAGCAATAATCTCACTTGACGCTGAAAAAAAGCATTTGATCAGGTCGAATGGCCTTATTTATTTTCGGTGATGGAAAAGATGCAGCTAGGGGAGAAATTTTGCACATGGATAAAACTACTATAAACAAATCATACGGCTAGAATACTTACCAACCACAGACTTTCATCTAAATTCAGTCTATCTAGAGGTTGTAGACAAGGATGCCCGTTATCTCCATTACTATTTGCACTTGCAATTGAGCCACTTGCAGAAAGAATTAGGGGGCATCCGGAAATATATGGGTATAACACTAAAGACACAGTGAATAAAATTTCTTTATATGCAGATGACGTATTAATTTACATCACTAAACCAGAAATTAGTATCCCAAACCTATTAAAACTAATAAACCAATTTGGTGCACTTTCAGGATACAAAATAAATTGGAATAAAAGTGAAATTATGCCAATAAGGGAACATAACAAACAGATAATACAACTATTCCCATTTAAAGTAGTAAATGAAAAATTTAAATATCTAGGTATCTACGTAACTAAGATATATACATCATTATTTAAAGCGAATTTCCCTCCATTATTGAATAAATTACATAAGAATATCCAATACTGGAAAACATTACCTATCTCAATGGTTGGCAAAATTAATGCCATAAAAATGATTTTTTTACCACAAATATTATACCTTTTTCAGACGATTCCGATATACCTGGCAAAAAACTTCTTTAAAAAATTGGACTCTATTGTTAATGATTTTATCTGGGATTATAAGAATCATAGGATAAGCAAAAGACACTTGTGTAAATCAAAAAATAATGGAGGCTTGGTTTTACCTAACTTTTTGTTTTATTTCTGGGCAGTTAATATTAAAAATATGAACTTCTGGTTGGGAGAAATAGACCAGCAACCAGACTGGTTAAAAATGGAAAAGGAAGATTGTATGCCTTATGACATTGGTTCGATATTATTTGCTACGTCCAAATTAAACAAGAAAATTTACAGGGAAAACCCTATAATATTTAGTGCTATAAAAATTTGGAAACAATTAAAAAATACATTAAAATTAGATAACTTATCTCTTTCTCTTCCAATCGTGAATAATTCATTGTTTAAGCCTTCATGTTTAGACGGGGGTTTTACACAATGGAAGAATAATGGAATTAAAAATATGGGACACCTTTACAAGGAAGGCTCTTTTTTGACATTTCAGGAGTTGCAACAGGTTTATGGACTTCGAGGGAATGATTATTTCAGATATCTTCAACTTAGAAATTATGTTAAATCAAATTCTAAAAACTTTCGAAATAGAAACCCAGAGATTCTTGACGAATGTTGGAATAAGCATCCTAATACAGAAAAATTAATATCTTTTATATATAATATCTTATTAGACAGTGACATCCCTATGACGGACTTACACAGACAAGCATGGGAAAAAGAATTAAATCAGGTAATAACGAAAGACACTTGGGAAGAAAGTTTACAATACATACATCAGTGTTCACTAAACGCCAGACACTCTCTAATACAATTTAAAGTAATACATAGGTTACATTACGCCAAAACAAAATTACATAAAATTTTTCAACATATCTCACCTATATGTGATAAATGTCAACATTCAGAAGCTACGTTATCGCACATGTTTACAAGCTGTACAAAAATTAAAAATTTTTGGGTAAATATTTTTAGTATAATATCCAAAGTAACCAAAACACAACTGGAACCAAACTCAAAATTAATAATACTCGGAATATTAGAATTAAATCAAACACTTAGAATAACACAAAGAAACTTTATCGATTACAGTTTAATAACAGGAAAAAAATTAATCCTAAAATTTTGGAAAGGCCCTACGGCCCCCACAATCAGAATGTGGATTATAGAAATGACGGAGACCTTAAACGTGGAAAGAATTAGACTTGCCCTGTTGGACAAACAGGAATTATTCGTTGGAACATGGTCTCCTTTTATTGAGTACTTAAAGGGTCAGAATAGTTCAGCACAGGAACCTGACTAGCACCCGGACTAAAGATTGGATGAAATACTACACTTTGAAATATACGAACATATCTCGAATGATGTCTTTAAACTTAAACAAACTTTTCCATTCTTCCTTAATTACCTTTTTCACCCCTCTCTCTTTTTTTTTTTTTTTTTTTTTTTTTTTTTTTTTTTTTTTTTTTTTTTTCCCCCTCTCTTTCCCTCTTCTTTCCCTCTATTTCACCTATCCTTTTAGTTCTATCTAGTTATAAAAAAAAAAACGAAGAAAAATGTAAAAAATATTGGAGACAATGTAATAATAACTGTCAATTTTATCATTTTAAAAATGTAAGACAGTAATGATGTAATAGACTATGTACTTATCTCCAATAATAATAAAAATATAAAAAAAAAAAAAAAAAAAAAAAAAAAGAAAGGCACATCCACGCTTTCAATAAACAATTCCTGGACCACTTGGACTCCACCAAGGATCGTAAACTCGTCAGCTTCTGTTAATACTGACAAATTAAAGACACCATAAAATGAAAGATCCCTGCACTTGTCAGAATTGCTTAACCCTTGTCAGCTGAAATTTACAGGCTTTGGATGACGCCAGCCAGTCTAGGCTCAGACTGATATGCAGGATGGTGGGGGACCCAGGTGTTCTCCTTGTTTCTCCTAATTTGATAAAATGTATAGCAGTTTTGCAAACGAACCTTGAATGCATCATTTCGATTGGACCGCTGCAAAGGCAGTGCAAATAGTATACATAATGTTGCGAGACGGTTATCCTGTTGATCGTTGATTGTTGAAATGTTGAGCCTTGGTGGAACTGATTGAATCCCAGGGCACATGTTGCACTCTTCATCTGTGTTCGCTTCCTTCTAGAAGCTTCTTTCAAATACAACATATTCAAGATTGCATGATTGTGTTAGAAAACTGTCAATTATGTACTGTTATAATTAATGTGTTTATAAAGAGACCACCCCCATGTGGTTCGGCTCCTCAAGGTTCGGGGACCTATAAAAGGTAGCTCCCATGAGGTCCGATGTTGATCGTCTGGAAGAATGCTTGGGACTGCGTGACCTTTTGGAGTGTCTCTGCTTGCACAAGGCTGGAAGGGCTTGGCCAAGCAGATACAAGGATCGAACCTGCAGTGGTTAGGTATTGTATAGGGAAACTGTTACTGTGTTATCCAAAACAAAGTTTAGTTGCTCAAGTGCTTGATTCAGTATTTTATTGACTGAAACTAGACTGGGGGGAGGTTAGAACAAGCTATTGTTGGCTATACATTGGGGGCTCGTCCGGGATCTCAACGGACCCCCAACCACAAGTTTGTGATTAAGGGTGTTGAGCTGTCCCAATCACGAGTGCAGAAATTGGCGCCACGGTGCGGTTTTCGCATTGATTTTCGGCACCGCTAGTTGGAGCAGGTCGATTATTCGCGGGCTTGGGAAATGGTCCCAACGAGATCATAGAACAAAGTTTAGCAAGGGGGGGGGGGGGGGGGGGGGGGTGATAGCACTCCTTCAGGTTAGAGGCCCTTAAAACCAGGGTGGGGTTAGAGGCCCTGCTGGGGTTGGGTTAGAAGCCATTTCCTGGGTTAGTGGCCCAAAACTTGGTCCTAGTTGGTAACTACAGCTGCTGGCAAAGCCAAATTCCATGGCAGATTTGGGTTAGAAGCCCGACCTAGAATTGGTATCCAATTGGCAGGATATTGAAAACAAGTCTGGTTTACATGCTAAGCCATGTAGCATTTGACCTGTCATTGCTGGGAGGGCTGGTTGAAAAGGTGCATTCCAAAAATCGGCATTGACTGCCAGCGCAAAGAGGCTAGGCGCTGACACCTGGTGCAAAGCAGGTGATAAGGAACAAGCCCATTTGACGGGGTGACTTGGGTTGTTTGGAGGCCACGCCTGTGTGAGTGATCTGCAAACCTGAAAAGACGGAGGAGGATTCCAGGCTCGGTGGCTAGAGTATAGATTGGCTGGGAATACTCTAGTCCATTCGTGATTTCATTGTTCGAGTAAATTTGAATTTGAACCTGCATACGTTGAGTGGTACGCACCAAAACTGATTGGTCCGAACAGAGCAAACTTAAATTTGCAGAATTAAAGTATCTAAATACAGAAGTTCATATTGAAGTTTTGACTGTACGGTAGAATTCGAATTCTGTGTATATTGAACTTCGAGGTTTGTGTAGCGTGTTTGAGACTGATCCACCATCCACCGTGAGTAGTAACCCTCTGATCGATTGTTGATTAGTACCTGATAGCGAAGAGTAACTGAGAGAAGGGAACCTGATTTTTTGGTGAAAAGTACCCGGATGGGAAAGAGTACCCCTAATTCTGAGAACTTAGAGTGGAGGGATAGAAGTCCCCCAATAGAAGTTCAGTCTTAGCAGCAGGAAAAGTATCTGAAGGAGGAAAAGTAGTCAATCAAGAAGTAGTATCCCTCAGCAAAGAGTACCCGAGGAAGAGGAAAATCTTCAGTATTAGAGGAAGAGTTTCACTGCTTGATAACAGCGCAATGCCGAATTGAAATCAAGTGTTTGTGAATTGTGCGCTAGCATTTGTGACTATAATGTGTTGTAAATTTCAAGTGTATATCTTAATCAGATCTGAACTGTAGAAATACTTTGTAACGTGTAAAAAAAACAAAACCAAGTGGCACCCGTTGGGACCCTGTCACATGGGAGGCCTGTTCCCGCAACGCAATATTCAACCACTAACCCATAGCCCTCACAGAGGGCCTGGTCCCCCAACACAACCCGTTCCCCCAATGCAATATTCCACCACTCACCCATTGCGTCCAACTGCGCATGGGCGGCTCATTTCCCCTTATTCACCATCCCTCTTTTTAACCTTAAAAACCCCCAACAGCTCTTGCTACCACTTTCTGCCAGGACACAGTGTTCTGGGATTTGCAACAGTGTAGCGAGCAGGGCTTCATTCCCATTGTGACGTCAAATCTGTAACGGCCAGTGTAGATGTAATAAATTTTTCTCAAATTGAGATTTTGTAAAGTTAAAAATGTGAATAACTTGTAAAATATAACATCAATCTGAACGAAACTTTGACACATCACGCCACAGAACAATGGTGATTAAGGTGGTCCAAAAATGGTAGCCCTATTGTGTACCATTTTGGCATCATTCAGGGCATGACGGACACACACGCACACACAGAGAAGGTGAGAGTTTTAGTAATTGTTTGGTCTGCCAGAAATACATTCCAGGGAAAGCAATAGGATGTGAAGGAGGAAAAACACCATTGCCTATGGGTCCATGTGATACATTGCAAATTAACTATATTGAACTAGAAAGGTGCCAGGGATATAAATTTGTTCTTGTCATAGTCGATGTATTCAGCAGGTAGATTGAAGCATACCCAACCCTTGACAATAAAGCAGCTACTGTTGTCAAGGTGCTAATGAGAGAAATTGTCCCTTGATTCGGTATTCCCATTCGACTTAGCTCAGATAGCGTCTACACTTTATTTGACAAATCAATGAAGAATTTTGTGAACAGCTGGGGATCCAGCAGCAATTACACAGTGTTTATCATCAGCAGGCTGCTGGACTTGTAGAAAGGGCAAATCAGACCCTTAAAATTAAATTAGCCAAACTAACGGCGGAGACTGGATTTGGATGGGATAAATTACTCCCAATAGCCCTATTTCAGATTCCCTGCAGGGAATCTAGATTAAGCCCAGCTGAAATTATTTACGGTAGACCCTTAAAAACTCCTTGGAACCAGAATGCGATGAAAATAGTTAATTTCCACCATATGACTGCGGAGATGACCGACTACATCTTAGCCTAGACCAGAGCCTTAAGGGATTTACATTGTAGAGTGAGAGCAACCTATGGGTGATATGCCTACATTAGCAACTCCTATTAAAGGAAAACCTGGGGACTACTTCTTAGTGAAGAATTGGATTAGGAAAGGATTAGACGTTTGTTGGGAAGGAAGGTTCTTTTAATGACTCCAACAGCAGTAAAGGGAGAGGGAAGAAATACCTGGGTGCATCTTCATCATTGTAAAAGTATTAGTGAAGGTATATGTTGTTAACTTGTTTCTTCTCAGGTTTTCTTAGAAATTCTCCACACTATTACGAATCAAGGACTAATGAACTATCAAGATTGATGGATGGGATTAGCACTGACGAAAACTCGGGAGGTGAAGACTCATCAGACAGAAATCATGGAGCTATGCCTGAAGTCTCCATGGTGTAGACTCTCACACCACGGGGTTTGACTGCGCTGGGTCCTAGTGCTCCGCCCCCAACACAGGGAAACTCAGTTGTCGTTCCACAGGGTCTTCCCCATCCCCCTTAAACCATGTGACCCAAGCTCCTCCCCACCCACACTATAGTCCTCAAACCCCCCTCCTCCCTGACCACCCACCATCCCCCTTACCAGACATCACCTCAGTCCCCGTCCACTCACCTGCCTTCCTCCGGCCCCAACCCCCATCCTTGCCGTGTGTTCACCACCCACCCTGACCTCCCCCTCTCTGATGATGAACGGTCTGTCCTCAGCGGAGGCCTCACCTTTGTTCCCCTCCATCCCCGCCTCAATTAGTACCGCATCCGCCACGATGTGGAGCTCTTCTTCCGTCACCTCTGCATCCAAGAGTTTTTCCATGGGAAGGAGTCCTCGCCCCCTAGTGATGACCCCTTCTCCCATCTCCAACGGACCGCCCTCTCTTGGACTCCCCCTCCTGGCCATCTACCATCTTTAGACCTTTTTATTTTAAACTGCCAGCGAACAGAAAAGCACAGCCCAGGAAAAGGCCCTTTCACCCACAACTTCATGATGCCAAGACAAACCAATCTCATCTGCCTGCACGTGATTCATACCCTCCATTTCTTGCGTTTCCATGTGTCTGTTTTATCTTGTTCTAGCCAGATTGCACTGAGCAAGACAACATTAATACCGTGTCCACTTCTGTATCTTCAGGGATATTTGGAGCTGGCTTCACAATTAAACTTGTCTCTGTTTGAGCTTAACTGGATTGATCACTATGACTCGTTTGTTCCCCAAAGCCAAGTTTCCCATTAACTCGATTAGAAAAAGAGAAGCTGAGCTTTAGATTGTTTTCAGTTTGAAGTTCCCTGAGCAACTCTGAACAAATGTGTCTGACTGATAAACACACATATTTAGACTTTAGACAAAATGCGTAGGCAGGAACTGCAGATGCTGGTTTACAGCGACCATAGACACAAAATGCTGGTGTAACTCAGCAGGACAGACAGCATCTCTGGAGAGAAGGAATGGGTGATGTTTCGGGTCAAGACCCTTCTTCAGATTGAGAGTCAGGGGAGAAAGAAATGAGAGATATGAAAGGGTAAGGTGTGAAAACGAGAGATTAGACTTTATACTTTAGACTTTAGACTTTGGAGAAACAGCGAGCGTGGAAACAGGTCCTTATTCCACGACTCTGTGCCAACCAGTGAACACGCTGTACACTAGCACAATCCTATACAGTAGGAACAATTTCCGGTTTACAGAAGCCAATTAACCTACAATCCTGTACGTCTTTCGAGTTTGGGAAGAAACCGGAGCACCCAGAAGAAACAGGTCCTTCAGCCGCATCTGCTCCCAGGATGAGGCGTTCCACATCAGGGCATCTGATATGTCCTCATTCTTCAGAGAACAGGGGTTACCTTCCTCCACCATAGATGAGGCTCGCACAGGGTCCCTTCCATACTCCGCAACACTGCTCTCTCTCCCCATCCCTCCACTCGCAACAAGGGCAAAGTCCCCCTAGTCCTCACCTTTCACCCCACCAGCCGTCACATACAACAAGTAATACTCCGTCAGTTTCGCCACCTCCAACGTGACCCCACCACTCGCCACATCTTCCCATCTCCCCCCATGTCTGCCTTCCGCAAAGACCGCTCCCTCCATAACTCCCTTGTCAATTCTTCCCTTCCCTCCCCTACTAAACCCTCCCCGGGCACTTTCCCTTGCAACCGCAAGAGATGCAACACTTGTCCCTTTACCTCCCCCTCGACTCCGTTCAAGGACCCACGCAGTCATTCCAGGTGCGACAGAGGTTCACCTGCATCTCCTCCAACCTCATCTATTGCACCCGCTGCTCTAGATGTCAGCTGATCTACATCGGTGAGACCAAACGGAGGCTTGGCGATCGTTTCGCTGAACACCTCCGCTCGGTCCGCATTAACCAACCTGACCTCCCGGTGGCTCAGCACTTCAACTCCCCCTCCCATTCCATATCCGACCTCTCTGTCCTGGGTCTCCTCCATGGCCAGAGCGAGCAACATCGGAAATTGGAGGAACAGCACCTCATATTCTGCTTGGGGAGTCTGCATCCTGGGGGCATGAACATTGAATTCTCCCAATTCTGTTAGCCCTTGCTGTCTCCTCCCCTTCCTATCTCTCCCTTAGCCCTCGGGCTCCTCCTCCTCCTTTTTCCTTTCTTCTGCACCCCCCCCTCCCCCACCCCCCAGCATTTTTGTGTACCTTCAGCCCACAATGT
Source organism: Leucoraja erinaceus (assembly GCF_028641065.1). Taxonomy (NCBI): domain Eukaryota; kingdom Metazoa; phylum Chordata; class Chondrichthyes; order Rajiformes; family Rajidae; genus Leucoraja; species Leucoraja erinaceus. The sequence continues at coordinate 80,096,661 of NC_073381.1, forward strand.
CTGTGCCGAAAATGACGCCAAGTTAAACTAATTTCTTCTGGCTCCACTTGATCTTTTGCCAAAGACATGGCTTGTCTCAAGTCATTCTTCAATATCTTCTCCAGTTACTTGAATAAAGTTATTAACCTGGAGCTAAATCTATTTAATTGCTAAATGCCTCCTGGATTTTGTCATCAGGACTGTGGAATCCAATAGACCTTGTTCATATCTGTTTCAGCATGCATTTTTTTGTCTCCTGCTATTCTTATTATAGTTTTGAGGAATGCTTTCTGGTTCACCACACGCGTGCATATTTACAAGTTCATCTGCTCTGTTTTCCACAGATCAGGGCAAGTTACATATCCCATGCTCATCACACGAGTTGTGCGTTGTGGGTTTCTTCTGAACCATTGACTGGAGCAGAGTGTCCACTGGCACGCATTGACTCACAAACAGTTAGAGGATCAAGTAAACGAGAGGGCAAAGCCTCAAGGTGAGTAGGGCAATATTTAAAGGTGAGGTGTGGGGCAAGTTCTTTTTACACACCGGGTAGTGAGTGCCTGGAACAAGCGGCCAGTGGTGATGATGGAGGTAGATACGATAATAGCATGTTTTAATTTTATTTTAGAGATACAGTGCGGAAACAGTCCCATCGGCCCACCGGGTCCGCGCCGACCAGCGATCCCCGCACATTAACACTATCCTGCACCCACTATGGACAATTCTTTTTACATTTACCAAACCAATTAACCTAGAAGACATTTCTGAAGCTTATTTCCAAAGAGCACACAAATATGCAAGGAATGGAGGGATATGGATCGCATACAGGCAGAGGAGATTCGTTTGACATTATTATTGGCATGGGCATTGTGGGCTGAAGGACCTGTTTCTAATGCTGGGCTGTTCTGGGATATTGATTTGGATGATCAGCCATGATCATATTGAATGGCAGTGCAGACTCGAAGGGCTGAATGGCCTACTCCTGCACCTATTTTCTATGTTTCTGTGTTCTAGCAAATGCAACCTTTAGCTGTGGCATTAACTTTTTAACCAAAATGTAAACAGAGTACTCATGGACGTTACAACTTATTACTTTGTAATGTAATCTGTTAATGATCAGAAAATCACCAATCTTTAACTGGGCGGCAGGGTTAGTGCAGCGGTAGAGTTGCTGCCTTACAGTGCAAGAGACCCAGGTTCGATCCTGACTACGGGTGCTATCTGTACAGAATGTGTATGTTCTCCCATGACCTACATTGATTTTCCCCAGGATCTCCAGTTTACTCCCACACTGCAAAGATGTACAGGATGTAGTTTAATTGGCTTGGTATAGGTGTAAATTGTCCCTCGTGTGTGGAGGGTAGCGTTAGTCAGTGGCGGACTGAGTCTAAAAATATTGGTTGCCAGGAGACAAAGGGGACCCACCCACAACTACAATGCTATCATTTAACAGGGGCCCACTTGCCATCACTTGCTATCACTTCATCAGGGACCCACTTGCCATCAGGCAAGCTAACACCCTGGCCAGCCCGCCACTGGTGTTAGTTTGCCGGGATCACTGGCCGGTGAGGTCTTGGTGGGCCCAAGAGCCTGTTTCTGTGCTGTATCTTTAAAGTAAACTAAACTAAAATAAGTAGTGCTTTTCTGAACAGTTAAGTTGGATACAAATATGATTTCATCATGGAAGACAGAGGTAGAGTTTTTTTGCCTGATTGGAGGCCTATGGCCAGTAATGGTCTGCATGGATTAGTGCTCAGTACCCTGTTGTTTGTGATATATGTGTAACTGATATGGATGAAAATATAGGTAGGTGGTTTGATTAGTAAGTTTGCTGATGGCACAAGAGATGGCAGAGTTGTGGATAGTGAATAGTTAATTGGTTTAGTTAAATGATTCGGTAGGATATAGATCAGTTTAAAATTTGAGTGGAGCAGTGGCAGATGGAGTTTAATCCAGAGAAGTGTGAAATATTGCATCTTCAGGGGTTAAACGTGAGAGTAAAGTATACAATAAATGGCAGAACATAGATGTACAGTGTGATCTCAGGGTGCGAGTCCTCGGCTCCCTCAACATGGCATATCATTAATGGTTCAATGGTTCCTTTATTATCACGTTCCCCAAGGCACAGTGGAATACTTGATTTGCAAACAGATCAGCAAGACTATCACCACACATAAGCACCATTCTCCAGTCAATACAGATTGTACAGAACAGTCCTGTACATATGCACTGAGTCTATATGCAACAGTCACCATGTTGGGGCTATTTCACAGTCCCAGCTCCAGCTGACCACAAAGGCCTGATGCAGTCGCCGTCTCCATGCCGGTTGTCTGGTGAACCATCGTCCTTTTCCTTGCACGGCCCTCTTCGGCCCTTCGTTCTCCGGGAGGCACCTCATGTGGCCGAACTTGAGGGTTATTACCCCCCATCGACAACGCCGCCAACGGGACGGATCTCCTGTACGGGACAGATAAAGGTAAGCAGTTTATGTTACATATAAACTTGCTTCTTAAGATTACCTAATCCAAATTTTACGTTGCGAAAAGGTAATTTAGGCCCCATACGAACCGGCAGTGTTTCTCCTGCTGATATGGGGTTTAAATTCACTGCAAACCGCAATGTTCCAATCGATCGTGTTCCACAAAATCCCACTCGCAAGATGATTTAAAAGGCCATTAATTTACGGGAATTAAACACTAAATTCCTTCCATTTGGCCTATAAACCCATGACAATGAGATTTAAAAATCATGTTATATCGTGAATTCTTGTGTGAATGCTATTTGGACACTTAGGCTATTTAAAAATGTTAATCTTTTCTTAAGAAATGGATAGATGTTGGGATCTAGTAATTGAATTTTGTAATTAGCTACAATTAGGTAACTAACTAATTATATGCTTTAATTTCAGGTCATCCAAGTAAGATTGTTTAATATTTGTTTCAGAATGCTTCAATCTATGATAACTGAAAATTTCTTTCAGTTCTCTTAATTTTTAAGAAAGTTATGGGCTTTTGACTGTCTCGATCACAGCTTTTGTGTTAAGTCAATGGAAAAATAATAGGGAACAAGATGCTAATTTCCGAGTATGAAAATGGCCATAACTTATTTAATACTGAAGATATGAAAGTGAATTAGGTGTCTAAACTTCTTTTTATGCTTTATCTGATGGGATAAATTTCAGACTTGATTTTTAAAATCTCAAAATTTTGTAACATTGCTACTAGATGAGGTTCACCAAGATGTGGTCTGGATTCGAGTGTATTTACTATAAGGAGTTTGGACAAACTAGGATTGTTTTAGCTGGAGTGTCGGAGGCTGAAGGGAGACATGATTGAAGTTTATTAAGTTATGCAAGGCATAGACAGTGCAACTAGTAAGAATATATTTTTGAGGATGGAAAAGTGAATTACTAGAAGGTGTAGGTTTAACCTGAGGGTGGGTAGGTTTAAAGGAGATTTGGAACTGATGTTATGTAGACACAGGGTGGTAGGTGCCTGGAATGCCTTGCCACGAAGTCGAGAAGTAGATATCACTGTGACGCTTCAGAGGCATTTAGAAAGGTGCGTGAACAAGTAGGGAATAGGGGGATACGAACCAGGTGCAGACAGATGGGGTTGTTGCCATGGTTCGCATGGACATGGTGGGCTGAATGGCCTGTTCCTGCGCTGAGCAACACAAGAATGATTTGCAACAGCAATAGGCTTTCACAAAATAAAATGGCAGAGTATTCAATGCACATATCAGATAAGCTGAATATTTTTTTAAATTATGACAGATTGTGTAGTTTTGATGTTAAAAGAAACCCGGGTGTGCTATATATTGCATATTTATATTCTCCACACAGAACTCACTGTCCTCTGTCCTCCTTAGTGAAAACGTATTCATTTAGTTCCTCGTCTACATCCCCAGACTCCAAGCACAAATTCCTTTCTTTATCCTTGAGTGATCCTACCTTCACCATGCTTACCCTAAAAAGCTTTGGGATTTTCTTTAATTAGATTTGCCAAAGCTATTTTATGTCCCCTTTTTGCTATTCTAACTGCCCACCATGTGTTCTTTCTTCCTTTCTTTATATTCCTCAAAGGCTCTGTCTAATTCCATATAACACTACTTAATCTGAAGAGAAGGCAGGGGAAAGGAAAAGATAGATCAGCCATGATTGGATTGCAGAGTACACTTGATGGGCTGAATGGCCTAATTCTGCTCCTATAACATGAACTTATGAGCCTTAACAGCATCACTAACCTGGCCATTTGGCCATCTGAAGAAAAGAATGTCTGATGATCAAGACCTCAAGCCAAGCACAGAGGTCATGGTCTACTGGGAAGTGATCACAGCCTTTCGATGTGCTTGTGAAACTTGGATGCCTGAAAAGCCACTGGAGAGATACCAACAACACTGTCTCTGGAAATTGTTTCAATTCGACTGGCAGAATACAATACGCCAACATCAATGTGTTCACCCACGCCAACCACTCCAGCATTGAGACTCAAATTATGCTCAGTTGGCCCCTATGGGCAGGTCACGTCATTCATACGCCCAGTGCCAGATTCCTGAAAAAAGCACATTATTCTGACCTACAGTACAGCAATAAATATCAGAAGAATTGCTCGGGGGACATTCTCTCTCCCTACGAAAAACACACAACACGATTTCACATTGAAATCCTATTTCACAGAAGGCCGTGGAGGCCAAGGCAATGAATATTTTTAAGACTGATTGATTGGTTAGTTTGGGTGTCAGGGTTATGGGGAGAAGGCATGAGAATGCGGTTGAGAGGGAAAGATAGATCAGCATTGATTGAATTGTGGAGTAGACTTGATGGGCCGAATGGCCTAATTCTGCTCCTATAACTTATGAACTTTTTTATTTTTTTAGGGTGGCACGGTGGAGACCTTGTTATGATATGTCGATGAAAATCTGTCCCTATATCTAGGTATGTTGCCAAACCTACCTTAAGCGTCGCTGAAGATCTGTCCCAGCCCGTGTGTGCGATTCTGGCACCGTTGAGAGGAGGGCGGGTTTAAAGCATGATTTTCCCTAGGCTATTCAAATCGAGCTTGTTCAGCCTACTTAGTTGCTGATGAAAAATCGCTGCGAGGTTTGTTCACTGGAGCTATTTTTACATTTAATGGATTTATTTGATTATTATAGTAGTTTAAAAATTATCCTCCAAACCCGCGACCGCCGACCACGGGCCGGATCTCATACAGGGGACAACGGAAGGTAGGTTGTTTATTTTTACATTAAAAAGGGCTTCTTAAGATCCCTTTATACAAAGTTTAATGTTACGAGTAGCTAATTTGGGGCACCATTAAATCCCGCAGTATTTTTCTGGGCATTTGGACTTTAAATCTACCGCAATGGGAACGTTCTAAACCCAGCGCGTTCCACAGGATCCCACTCGAAAGCTGATTTAAACGGCCATTAATTTACAAGTATTAAACACTAAATTCCTTCCATTTGGCCTATAAATTAATGTAAATGAGATTTAAAAATCATGTTTTATTGTGAATTCTTTGTGAATGTTATTTGGACACTTAGGCTATTTAAAAATGTTAATCTTTTCTTAAGAAATGGATAGATGTTTAGATCTAGTAATTGAAGTTTGGAATTAGCTACAATTGGGTAACTAACTAATTATATGCTTTAATTTCAGGTCATCCAAGTAAGATTGTTTTATATTTGTTTCAGAATGCTTCAATCTATGATATCTGAAAATTTCTTTCAGTTCTCTTAATTTTTAAGAAAGTTATGGGCTTTTGACTGTCCCTGATCACAGCTTTTGCGTTATGTCCATAGAAAATCAAGAGGGAACAAGATGCTAATTTCCGAGTATGAAAATGGCCATAACTTTTTTTAATACTGAAGATATGAAAGTGAATTAGGTGTCAAATTAAACTTCTTTTTATGCTTTTTCTGATGGGATAAATTGCAGACTTGATTTTTAAAATCTCAAAATGTTGTAACATTGCTACTATATCTGTTGACTTGACTGTTAATCATATTTTGTCTTTTAACCTTAGGTGGCATGGTGGCGCAGTGGTAGAGTTGCTGCCTTAGTGCCAGAGACCCGGATTCGATCCCGACCACGGGTGTTGTCTGTACGGAGTTTGTACCTTCTCCCAGTGATCAGCGTGGGTTTTCTCCGAGATCTTCAGTTTCCTCCCACACACCAAAGACGTACAGGTTTGTAGGTTAATTGGGCTGGATGTAAATGTAAAATTGTCCCTAGTGTGTGTAGGATTGCGATAGTGTGCGGGCATCGTTGCTCGGCGCGGACCCGGTAGACTGCAGGGCCTGTTTCCGTGCCGCACCTCAAAACTAAACTAAACTAATGTTGTTGTGAGCAATTTTAACTGGAAGCTTCTGTTAACAGCCGCCCCGTGGGGTTGAATATTTTGTGCAATCTTCTACCTCAGAATTGTGCATGTGTAGCCAGCGAACTTGATTTCTCGAAATGCCTCCGAATCATGGAACACTTTCCCTCATCTGCTTTTGTCGGCCAAATAGTCTCAAATAATTTTGAAAAGAGGAAATGTTTGCTAAGGTTATCTGAGGCAAAATTCTTGGCCCTGAGAATTCTGCCAGTGTTCCCTTGGTCCCTTGCCAGAACTTTGGCAGGAAGCTGGCAGTACATTCAGAGCAACAACACACACTGCTAAAAGCAGCTATTAACATCAATTCTTCAGGGGGGTTGGAATATTTTTTCAACATGTTATTTTGTTTTGTCAGAAATTGCTCGTGTGATAAATCTAAATTACTATTTATCCTTGAAATATTTATATTTGATGAGTTTAATTAACCGCTTTAATTTAATAGGTTCAAGGTGAAGGGGGGGAGGGGAAGATTTAATAGGAATCTGAGGGGTCACACAACAGGTGGTGGGTGTATGGAACAAACTGCCGGAGGAGGTCGTTGAGGCAGGGACTATCCCAACGTTTAAGAAACATTTAGACAGGTACATGGATAGGACAGGTTTGGAGGGATATGGGCCAAATGCAGGCAGGTGGGACTAGTGTACTTGGTACATGTTGGCCGGTGTGGGCATGTCGGGCCGAATGGCCAGTTTCCACGCTGTATCATTCTATGACTCTAACTGTCTTCTTGGTTGTTCTATTGTCTATTGTCTATTAATGAACAATTTTCTACAAAGAAACCTATCAAAGGCACCGTGCCACTGCCTCACAGCACCAGAGACACAGGTTCGATCCTGACCCCGGGTGGTGGCTGTGTAGAGTTTGCATGTTTTCCCCATGGCCGCCTGGGATTTCTCCGGGTGCTCTGGTTTCCTCCCACAAATGAGCAGGTTGGTAGGTTAATTGGCCACTGTAAAATTGCCCTGAATGTTCAATGGATGTTCATTGTCACATATGCATTGCAAAGTGGAATTCATTACGTGCTAAAATGTGCTAATGCATAGGTGCGTGGTCGAATCTGGGGCAAATTGATAACAGTATTGAGAGAATAAAATTGGATCAGTGTAAATGGGATCAGTGTAAATGGGTGGTAGATGGTCAGTTTGGACTCGGAGGGCGAAAGGGCTTTTTTCTATGCTGTGTCTCTCTAAAAGAATTGCCTATTGATAATTAGAGTTTTGTTCAAAATATATTTTAGCACATTCTGCAGTCAAAGTTATGAAGATATTAGAGAGTTGAACATAAATAACACTGGGACTGATAAGTTTACAAATGAGATGTTTTTGACTGGCCAGCTGACCTATATCATTGAGAGGAATCTGATTAAAGCACAGAACAGCAAGATGTTTTGGATCTGGGTCAGTAAGGAGGAAATTATCAACTTGCTTCATCCCTTTTCACTCCCTGACCCAGTAACCATCAGTGGCAGACATGTCTTTATGCTCGATCCTAACTGGATTTGGTGACCCTAATTTTAGATCTCGTAAACTTAATTAAAACCGACTGAACCATTTCAGCTGAGAAACGCAAACGTGAACTTTCATGCCTTCATGCAGATAGATGTTGACAGTTGAAACACAAAATATCAGCTCTGAAATAAATTGCCGTTGCTTTGAAATTGGCCGCCTGCCTGAACCCTTCTCTTTGCGATCTAGCGGTAACCACTCAACAATACAGATGTATTCAGTTCAGCCCTTTCAGACACACATGCATGACGTGACACACTTTTTCCACCATGCCTTGCTCTAGACATGTTTCTTCTAAAGCATTTAAAACATATCATTCTGCAGAGTCATATACCAGTTCCTGGACAGCTATGCATTATACCCAGACGGCAGTCCTTCCATTTGCACTGTGCAGGCTGTCCCTCGGTAAACAAATGTGTCTTTTTAACCGATGTCCGTGAATTGATTTTGTCCCTCAGTGGATAGCAAACACAGACCACTAGATGTGGTGACTGTGCCTCCACATTGCTACAATGAGGGTGGCACAACAGTTCTAATAGATTTTGTACGTTCTCCCCATGACCCTCGTGGGTTTTCTCAGACACCTTTAGTTTCCTCCCACACTCCAAAGACGTACAGGTTTGTAGGTTAATTGGCTTTGGTAAAAATTGTAAATTGTCCCTAGTGTGTGTGTGTAGGATAGTGCTCGTATACGGGATTCGCTGGTTGGCACGGACACGTTGGGTCGGAGGGCCCGTTTCCGTGCTGTATATCAGAACTAAACTGAAAGCTAAAGAAATGAGAAGCAAGAATAATTACTGAAATTGAAGAGTCTGGGGAAATACCTCTACGCTTTATGGGATGAACATATGTACCTATGTCAGACTTTGAAGTTAATTATATTATGGGAGCATGTTCATGTGTAGGGGTATCCATGTCAGGAGTTCATATCTCACGGGATTCCCTGTATAACATGCGGCTAAAAGTTCTCGAGCTGGAAAGGGTGCAGCAAAGATTTACGTGGATGTTGCCGGGACCCAAGGGCCTGAACTATAGGGAGAGGTTGAGCGGGCTAGGACTGTATTCCTTCGAGTGCAGGAGGATGAGAGGTGATCTTATAGAGGTGTACAAAATCATGAGAGGAATAGATCAGGTAAGGGTACGGAGTCTTTTACCCAGAGTAGGGAAATCAAGAACCAGAGGGACATAAGTTTAAGGTGAGGGGTGAAAGATTTAATAGGAACCTGAGGGGCAACTTTTTTTTTACACAAAGTATGGTGGGTGTATGAAACGAGATGCCAGTGGAGGTAATTGAGGCAGGTATTATCACAACCTTTAACATTTGGACAAGAGCATGAGAAGGATAGGTTTAGAGAGATATGGGCCAAGCGCAGGCAGGTGGGACTAGTGTAGATGGGACATGTTGGTCGGCGTGGGCAAATTGGATCGAAGGACCTGTTTCCACGCTGTATCACTCTATGAATCTCTGAAAAGTGAAGCAGTTTTAGTCGGACTGAAAAGTCAGGCCAGTCCAGCTTGAGGCATCACTCACAGTCCTCTCCCAGCTGCAAACATTGTAAACATGCTCTTATATAGTTGAAGCATCTATTCTCTTGTTAGCCCTATTAATGGATGAATGCAGTTTCCCGCAGGGGTGCATTACTTTTGTCATGGGAAAATCTAAAGTGATAATAAAAAACAATGTACAGAGTCCTTTCTTGCAACATATATTAGACATGATGCCAAATAACTGCGATATTTAAAACAAGGGGGCTTAAATGTCCAGAATAGCTCAAAGCAGAAAACCAAAGGATCATTGCATGGAGCAGGGTCAGCTTCCTCTAGGATTTTTGCCTTGTTTATTTTGGCTTGCTATTTTCCGTCAAAAGAGCAAAAATTAATCTTCCACTTGCCTCCGCATGCCAAATAGCTGAGTTTTAGTTTAGTTTAGAGATACGGTGCGGAAAAAGGCCCTTCGTCCCACTGAGATTGGCTCGATCAGTGATTCCCATACACTAGGACTACCCTACACACTAGGAACAACTTACAAGTTTTGCCGAAGCCAATTAATCCACAAAACCTGTGTGTCTTTGCAGTGTGGGAGAAAACCAGAGCACCAGGAGGAAACTCACGCAGGTCACGGGGAGAAGGTACAAACTCCGTACAGACAGCAGCCGTAGTCAGGATTGAACCCGGGTCTCTAGCGCTGTAAGGCGGCAACTCTACTGCTGCGCACCTGAAAGCACCCGTGGAGAATCTATCACCCTGCACTTCTAACGAGGAGATCCCTCAACAACAGAGAACCTCACTTTGGGATTGACAATGGTGTAGAACTATACAAGAAAAGATAGTTATTGCCACAGAGGATCCAATTACTTTTGGAAGCAGAGTCTTAACGTGATATTTTTTTCATTGTCCTTGCAAAGTCTGCACCTTCTCTTCAGAAAAGCATGGAAGCCCTACTATGTTGCTGGTGGCTTCTCTCCAGAGATGCTGCCTGTCCTGCTAAGTTACTCCAGAATTTTGTGTCTATCATGGGAGTAAGATTATTGTTCTGACACAACTCAACCAGGCTTTCAGTACTTTGATAATTGATGTTTTCTGTACCATTCTGTACCAACTCAAATGTCTTTGGCGCATTTTTTTTTGACTGGATAGGATGCGAACAAAAGCTTTTCACTGTTCCTCGTTACACGTGGCTAACATGAACTAAACTACAGATATCTGCATGATTTTGTGTATTCATTCACGGGCATTATTAAAACCTGCCTGAGTAAAATCGCTGCAAATGTTAACGTCGACCTGTAATGTATCACTCTCTTGACTGGGATTCAAACCACAAGCTAGAGGCCAAGCAAACACTAGTCAATAAAAATACGACAGTGTCTGCCATCCCACTGCCTGCCTCGGTTCAGAGGGTGGCAGAAATTCCAGTTGTTAGCCGCGCCCACTGATGTAAGGCTGATGGAGTGGAGGGCAGCCCGAAGTCATCTCCTGGCTGTGAACAGTGCAATTGACGAGTGTTTATCCATTGTACAAAAAACATAAAATCAATCACCTTGCTGCCAACGTAACGGGCCCATACCCCATGTCCTCAGTTGAAAACCTTTTGCCACTTGATAGTTTACTTTGCACAAGCTAGCGGCCTCCCTGTATCCTCTATTCCTGACTCATGAAAGAGTTTTTGTCGTGCCGTTTTATTCATTTCCAGTACACTGGCAGCTTGTTTGTGGGCACCCTCTCCATGAGAGCCCCCTTGTAAAAGGAACTCACACTGAGGCATCGTTCATACCGGGTTGTGATGAAAAGTCATCGAGCTGAGACATGCACTCTCTCTCTCTCTCTCTCTCTCTCTCTCTCTCTATCTGTGTCTGTCCGTATGCTGTTTGACCTGCTGGGTATTCCCAGCACAGACACAAAAAGCTGGAATAACTCAGGGGGCACAAGCAGCATTTCTGGAGAGAGGCAATGGGTGATCCTTCTTAAGGGTCTCGACCCGAAACGCCGCCCATTCCTTCTCTCTAGAGATGCTTCCTGTCCCGCTGAGTTACTCCAGCTTTTTTGTGTCTATCTTCGGTTGAAACCAGCATCCGCAGTTCCTTCCTACACGAGTAACCCCAGCATTTTGTTTACGCTTCACTCTCTGAGTGTTTGCTTCAGAGAAAGGAGTGGATGTATTAAACATGTTGTGCGCTACTTAGAAGACTATGAATGCTTTTAGAGAAAGAACATACCATCAAAGTGACATTAAATAGACTGGACAAATGAGAGAGCAGAGCGCAGAAATTCCGGTCAGCATTATCCAGCAAGATTTATATTGAACATCTGCATGGTTTCACTAGCATCAGTCGTTGCCAAAGCTGTTAAACTGTGATGGCAACAACCAAATGTCATTTATTGCATATTAGGTACTACAAACAAAATCTGCAGCGTTGTTAAGGGTGAAAGCCCAGTGCAATATCTTACTTCTCCTTTGATTCATTTTTTCTCTGCTCTGTTCTGTGAGGATCGGGTTGGCAGGGATAGAAATGGAAGGAAGTGAAGGGGAGGGATTGGCATTGAGTCTTTCTCATCTCTATTCCCCAAGCCAATGACTCATAGAGTCATGGCGTGGAAACAGGCCCTTTGGCCCAACAAGCCCATGCCGACCAATCTGCCTGCATTTGGCCCACCTCCCTCTAAACCTATCCTGTCCATGTACCTGTCTAAACTTTGCGATAGTCTCTGCCTCAACTACCTCCTCCAGCAGCTAGTTCCATACACCCACCACCCATTGTGCAAAAAAACTACCCCTCAGGTTCCAATTAAATCTTTTCCCCCTCACCTTAAACCTATAAACGCTGGTTCTCGATTCTCCAACTCTGGGTTAAAGACTTTACCATTTACCCAATCTATTCTTCTGATGATTTTATACACCTCTAAGATCACCCTCATCCTCCTGTGCTTCAAGGAATAGAGTCCCAGCCTGCTCAACCTCTTCCTGTAGCTCAGGGCCTCTTGTCCTGAATCTGCCCTGTGTCCTTTCCAGCTTGACACGAACTTTCCAATAACATGGAGATCAAAACTAAACACATTAAATGTGGCCTCACCAACGTCTTATATAACTACAACATGACCTCCCATCTCATCATGGATATATTTGCCAACTCTGGAAATGCCCAGTATATCTGCTCAAATGTGAGGGAGCAAGTTATAATAGGACAAATAGCATGATTTTCTCTGTAAATGACTTGCTTATTTTTCCATCCCACCCAACCCGATCCAAGCTGGACAGCACAATGGTAGAGTTGCTGCCTTACAGCGCTTGCAGCGCCAGAGACCCAGGTACGATCCCGACTACGGGTGCTGTCTGTACGGAGTTTGTACGTTCTCCCCACGACCTGCGTGGGCTTTCTCCGAAATCTTCGGTTTCCCCCCACACAGCACTAACGCCGGTGGTGATGAAGTGCTTTGAGAGGTTGATCATGGAGCAAATCAAATCCTACCTCGACAAAAACCTGGACCCACTGCAGTTTGCTTACCGCCACAACAGATCAACGGTGGATGCGATCTCGCTGGCCCTCCACTCCGCTCTGGACCACTTGGACAACAAAAACTCATATGTCAGGCTGTTATTCATCGATTACAGCTCGGCATTTAATATAATCATTCCCTCCAAGCTGGTTACCAAACTCGCAGAACTGGGTCTCTGCGCATCCCTCTGCAACTGGATCCTCGACTTCCTCATTCACAGATCAGTCTGTTCGTATTGGTGGAAATGTGTCAGCCTCAATAACAATCAGCACGGGAGCACCTCAAGGCTGCGTGCTCAGCCCCCTGCTGTACTCACTCTATACCCATGACTGCGTAGCCAATCACAGTGCGAACTCCATCATCAAGTTCGCTGACGACAACACTGTTGTGGGGTGTATCACTGATGGGGATGAGTCAGAATACAGAAGAGAGTTCGAGCAACTGTCCATATGATGCCAGTGCAATAACATGGCCCTCAACACCAGCAAAACCAAGGAACTGATTGTGGGCTTTGGAAGGAGTAGGATGGGGACCCACAGCCCCATTTATATCAACGGCTCGATGGTTGAAAGGGTCAAGAGCTTCAAATTCCTGGGCGTGCACATCTCTGAAGATCTCTCCTGGTCCGAGAACACTAATGCAATTATCAAGAAAGCTCATCAGTGCCTCTACTTCCTGAGAAGATTACGGAGAGTCGGTTTGTCAAGGAAGACTCTTTCTAACTTCTACAGGTGCACAGTAGAGAGCATGCTGACCGGTTGCATCGTGGCTTGGTTCGGCAATTTGAGTGCCCTGGAGAGGAAAAGACTACAAAAAGTAGTAAACACTGCCCAGTCCATCATCGGCTCTGACCTTCCTTCCATCGAGGGGATTTATCGCAGTCGCTGCCTCAAAAAGGCTGGCAGTATCATCAAAGACCCACACCATCCTGGCCACACACTCATCTCCCTGCTACCTTCAGGTAGAAGGTACAGGAGCCTGAAAACTGCAACAACCAGGTTCAGGAATAGCTACTTCCCCACAGCCATCAGGTTATTAAACCTGGCTCGGACAAAACTCTGATTATTAATAACCCATTTTCTGTTAGTTGCACTTTATCAGTTTATTTATTCATGTGTGTATATATTTATATTATGGTATATGGACACACTTATCTGTTTTGTAGTAAATGCCTACTATTTTCTGTGTGCTGAAGCAAAGCAAGAATTTCATTGTCCTATACAGGGACACATGACAATAAACTCTCTTGAACTTGAACACTCCAAAGATGTACAGGTTTGGTGGGTTAATTGGCTTGGTAAATGTCGCTAGTGTGTGTAGGTATAGTGTTAATGTGCGGCGATCGCTGGTCGGTGCACATCCAGTCGGCCGAAGGGCCTGTTTCCGTGCTGTATTTCTAAACTAAACTAAACTAAACTAAAGCCAATGATTCTTCATGAATGTTTTCACCATCTCTGGAAATGCACAATATATCTGGTCAAATTTATGATAACAGGACAAAAGGCTTGATTTTCTTTATAAATTGTTCCTTTGTGCTCTAGCAATACTGGGGTCTAGGTATGCTGGCACATTCCTAATGATCAATGTTTAAGAACATTGGATAAGGTAAGTTTAGAAGGATATGAGAAAAGAACAGGCAGGTGGGACTAGTGTAGGTCATTGGTCGGTATGGGCAAGTTGGGCCGAAAGGCCTGTTTCTATGTTGTATCACTCTATGACTATCATTTTTGCTATGGGCATTGGGCAGAAGAAGGGGTCTGGTTCAGGAATGGTTCATTTCACTGGAGCAGTTGAAAACAGAACAAATTGGCCGCATCAGTCTTCATAAGTTCATAAAATGATAAGAGTTGGCAGATCACTGACGTGGGAGGTTGCTGTACACATGGGAACCCTAAGCTTCAGCTCCATTTGGCTACAGAGAAGATATACAAGGATGTTGCCAGGACTAGAGGGTCATAAGGTCATAAGCGATAGGCGTAGAATTAGGTCATTTGGCCCATTCGGTCCATCAAGTCTACTCCGCTGTTCAATCATGGCTGCTCTATCTCTCCCTCCCAACCTCATTTCTCCTCGCACAGTGGCCTGCCCCTTTTCCGGGGTTACGTCCGTGCACGTGTGTCCCTGAAGAGGGAACACGCGGTGTCCACGGGGACTCTGGAGGCCTTCCGTGAACGCTGGTCACCGTGGGAGGTCGAATGTATTATTGATAAAAATGTTAATATTTTAATTTGATAACTTTGTTTGTAAAATGCCAATATAGGCATTCTTTGACCGTGTTACTACTTTGTATTTTTGTTTCGCTGCTGCGGCCCGACCCCGAAGCTCGGAGGCTCCAGCTGCAGACCAGTGGACTGGGACATCGGGAGCTCACGGGTCCAGGTGGAGACCACTTTTCGGAGCTCCCGCAACGCAACTTCTCCCGCCCATGTCGCGGGGTTGGAACGACCTGGAGCGGGGCCGTACATCACCCGGCGCGGCTTTAATGGCCGCGGGACATTACAGCTCCTGCCGGGGGCTCCAACATTGTGACTTTTGGGCCTGGAGCGGGGCCGTACATCGCCCGGCGCGGCCTTAAATGGCCGTGCGACTTACCATCGCCCGCCTGGGGCTTCGACATCGGGAGAGAAATGGTGCAGGGGAGAGAAAATACTTTGCCTTCCATCACAGTGAGGAGGAGATTTACTGTGATGGATGTTTGTGTAAATTGAATTGTTTGTATGTCTTGTAGGAATTGTCTCTGTTTGTATGGCTGTGGAAACGGAGTTTCATTTGAGCCTCACTGAGGTTCAAATGACATGTAATAAATATTGTATATTGTATTGTATTGTATATTGTATTAAAAAAAAAATGTTTTCAACCCATTCTCCTGTCTTCCCATAACCTCAGACACCCACACTAGTCAAGAATCTAAAAATATCCATTGACTTGACCTCCACAGCCTGCTGTGGCAATTAATTTCAAGGTTCAAGGTTTCAAGGTCAAGATCATTTTATTGTCACGTGCCAATTAAGATCCAGTGATATTCAGATTACCATACAGCCATACAAAAAAAAGCAACAAGACACACATCTACATAAAAATTAACATAAACATCCACCACAGCGGATTCCCCACTTTCCTCACTGTGATGGAAGGCAAAAAGATCCAATCTCATTCCACTCTATTCTCCTGCGCTCGGGGTGGTCGAACCATCCGCAGCTGGTGGGCGAAGCCACCTTCAGGGTGATCGAAACTCTGCTGTCAGAGCAGTCAAAAGCTCCTGCGGCTTGGAGTCCCCGATGTCGGTCTCCACCAGAGACCGCAGGCTCCACGATGTTAAAGTCCCACAGTTGGAGCCCCAAAGACGAACCCCGAGAGTGATTGCGAACTCCGTGATGGTTAGTCCGCAGACTCCTGCGATGGAGCTCCCGGTCGATCTCCAGCAAAGACCGCCAACTCCACGATGTTAGGCCGCAGTGCGGACGGAGGTACGATACAGAAATAAAACGCATCTCCGTCGAGGTAAAAGATTAGAAAAACTTTTCCCACTCCCCCCACACAAAACATGCTAAAGAACATTAAAAAACAAACATTTAACACATACAAAACAGACACAAAAAGGAAGGGACAGACAAACTGTTGGCGAGGCAGCCATTGCTGGTGCCACCAGTCTTAAAGTCACAGCAGAAATTTTGAACATCTGAAGTATGACGCAATGAATTTGATGGGTTTATATGTCTGTAACATACCCAGTTAAGCTCTTCCAAAAATCACATGGCAGCGCATGGAATCAACAGAAACAGGAACAAGGGGTTGGACAGACTAGATGCAAGAAGATTGTTCCCGATATTGGGAAGTCCAGAACAAGGGGTCACAGTTTAAGGATAAGGACCGAGATGAGAAAAATATTTTTCACACAGAGAGTGGTGAACCTCTGGAATTCTCTGCCACAGAAGGTAGTTGAGGCCAGTTCATTGGCTATATTTAAGAGGGAGTTAGATGTGTCCCTTGTGGCAAAAGGGATCAGGGGGTATGGAGAGAAGGCAGGTACAGGATACTGAGTCGGATGATCAGCCATGATCATATTGAATGGCGGTGCAGGCTCGAAGGGCCGAATGGCCTACTCCTGCACCTGGTTTCTATGTTTCTATGTTTCTAAATCTAATAACCTGCAAAATGCTTGCAAAAATTGATACTTTGCAAATCAAAAATCAGTTATTCAAAATTCTAATCAAATGAATGAATTCATCAATCATTCCTCTCTACCCCTTGCTGACATTGTAACTTTTAATTTGATTGGCATTTATTTAATGCATTTTCATTAAATTCATCTGTGCTTTACTTGAACAATTTTGAACCCATTTGTGTTAAGTCCTAAAATAGTCCAAAATCAGCTGCCACATTTCCTTCCCATTTGACTTAGTTTAGTTTAGTTTAGTTTTGAGATTACAGCACGGAGAGAGGCCCTTCGGCCCACCGAGTCTGCACTGACCAGCGATCCCCACACATTAACACCACCCCACACACTCTAGGGACAATTTTACATTTACACCAAGCCAATTAACCTACAAACCTGTACGTCTTTGGAGAGTGGGAGGGAAACGAAGACCTCGGCGAAAACCCACGCAGGTCACGGGGGGAACGTACAAACTCCGTACAGACAGCACCCTTAGTCGGGATCGAACCTCTGTCTCCGGTGCTGCATTCGCCATGAGGCAGCAACTCTACCGCTGCGCCACCGCGCTGCCTGGTTGTCGTGCAACTAATGCTTTTCACTGTACCTCGGTACGCGTGACAATAAACTAAACTGAAACTGAACTAAACTGAAACTGAGCTTGTCCTATTATCGAGAGGACTTGTGTGTTTGTGAAGCAAACTTATTTAACCTCTGTAGAGGCTGGTGGAGACTTTGTGAGACTTCAATGTGCACTGTTGCACATTACACCACACTGTTATGCGTGCTCTGTCCAATGTTCTTGTGTGGTTTACTGCTCGTTGAAGCTGCAATTAAAACTGGATGGTTCCAAATTTACTACACGTCTATCATTCACTGGGCAAAGCACAGATTTAGCTGGCTGAGTTGCTATTGTTGCAAGCAGTGAACTTATCGCCTGGCACATAAATAGACTAGAGCCAGTACCCATAGCTCTGTGTGTTTAGTACCTGCCATTATAGACACAAGTGACCAACTATTAATTCCTGGTATGACGGGACTGTCGTATGTTGATAGAATGGAACGGCAGGGCTTGTTTACTCTGGAATTTAGAAGGTTGAGAGAGGATCTTATTGAAACATATAAGACTATTAAGGGTACACAAAAATGCTGGAGAAACTCAGCGGGTGCAGCAGCTTCTATGGAGCGAAGGAAATAGAAGGAATAGATGCTGCTGCACCCGCTGAGTTTCTCCAGCATTTTTGTGTACCTTCGATTTTCCAGCATCTGCAGTTCCTTCTTAAAGACTATTAAGGGATTGGACACGCTAGAGGCAGGAAACATGTTCCGATGTTGGGGAGTCCAGAACCAGGGACCACAGTTTAAGAATAAGGGTAGGCCATTTAGAACGGAGATGAGGAAAAACATTTTTACCCAGAGAGTTGTGAATCTGTGGAATTATCTACCTCAGCAGTGGAGGTCAATTCTCTGGATGCTTTCAAGAGAGAGATAGATAGAGCTCTTATGGACAGTGGAGTCAGGGGATATGTGGAGAAGGCAGGAATGGGGGTACTGAATGTGGATGATCAGCCATGATCACAGTGAATGGCGGTGCTGGCTCAAAGGGCCGAATGGCCTACTCCTGCACCTATTGTCTATTGTCTATAGTGAATCAATGGACACCACTTATTTAACTTTTGATTCTAAAAATAATACAACCTTTATGATTTTAAAAGGAACTAAATGGCTGAGGACTAGATTTTGTCTTTGCGTGAAAGGATATAATGATATATAGCTTTAACCAGAGGGTGGTGAATCTGTGGAATTCATTGCCGCAGAAGGCTGTGGAGGCCGTCAATTAATATTTTTAAGACGGATATTTTTACGGATGTCAGTGCTTACGGGGAGAAGACAGGAGAATGGGATTGGGAGGGAAAAATTAATCATCTATGATTGAATGGCGGAGTAGAGTCGATGGGCTGAATGGCCTAATTCTGCTCTTATGTCTAGTAGTCTTATAATTAAGAAGTCGTTGCCTGTTTTATATTTCCCTTAATACTTGCTTCCATTCAAGCTAACCAGCAGGAAGAGTGAGATAGGTTTAAGACAGGGGTGGCACGGTGGTGCAGTGGTAGAGTTGCTGCCTTACAGCACCAGAGACCCCGGGTTCGATCATCACAACGGGTGCTGTCTGTACGGAGTTTGTGCGTTCTCCCCGTGACCGTGCAAGTTTTCCCCAGGTGATCCGGTTTCTCTCCCACACTCCAAAGTAAGAATTGTAAATTGCCCGCAGTATGTAGGATAGTGCTAGTATGGGATCACTGGTCAGCACGGACTTGGTGGGCCAAAGGGCCTGTTTCTGCGCTGTATCTCTAAACTAAACTAAAACCTGAATAACCCTGCAAATAATTAATTTAGTTTAGTTTAGAGATACAGCGCGGAAACAGGCCCTTCGGCTCACCGAGTCGGCATTAACCAGTGATCCCTGTACACTTGCACTATCCTCCACATTATGGACAATTTACAATTATTACTGAAGACAAATTAAACCACAAACTGTACATATTTGGAGTGTGGGTGGAAACCGGTGCACCCAGGAGAAAACCCACGCGGTCACGGGGAGAACGTAGAAACTCCGTACGGACAGTACCTGTAGTCAGGATCGAACCCGGGTGTCTGGCGCTGTAAGTAGGTATGTTACAAAACCTACCTGAATCGCCATTGGGAATCTGCCCTCAGCCATGTCGGCGATTTTGGCGCTGTTTCGAGGGGGCGGGTTTAAAACGCGATTTTTACTAGGCTGTACTAATCGCACATGTTCAGCCTAGTAAATCATTAACGAAAAATCGCTGCAAGACCCGGTCGCAAAAGGTATTATTAGTTTTATAGGCCTCGATAATATAGTTCTAATAGTTTTAAAATTACTGTTTAATTCCGCAACATCTCGCAGCCCCAGGGTTTTATAAAGCAAACAATTAAAGGTATGTACCTTATTTTTACATTAAATGGGGCATATATATAACCCTATATATCAAATTATCTATAACGAATAGTTCATTTTGGGCTTTTTATATCCCGCAGTATTTTTCTCGGCATTTGAGGGCACTAATCCAGCGCTATGTCAACATTCTAAACCAGCGCGCGTTCACATGAAACCCACTAGAAAGCCGATTTAAATGGGCATTTATTTACAGCAATTGAACACTAAATTCCTTCCATTTGGCCTATAAATTAATGTAAATTAGATATAAAAATCATGTTATATTGTGAATTATTTGTGAATAATCTTTGGACACATAGGCTATTTAAAAATGTTAATCTTTCCTTAAGAAATGGGCGTTTGATTATCCAAGATCACAGCTTTTTTGTAATATCCATTGAAAATCAATAGGGAACAAGATGCTAATTTCCGAGTATGAAAATGGTCATAACATTTTTAATACTTGAGATATGAAAGTGAATTTGGTGTCAAATTAAACTTATTGTTATGCTTTATCTGATGGGTTAAATTGCAGACTTGATTTTTTAAATCTCAAAATTCTGTAACATTGCTACTGTAAGGCAGCAACTGTGCCGCTTCGCCACCATGCTGCCCAGTTTATTATCATAATGATAATACCATTTTGGAACAATTTATAATTTATACATAACCATGATAAAAGGGAATGAAAACATTGGAAATGTTTGAAATAAAGGAGAAAAAAAGACAGTCACAAAGTGCTGGAGTTACTCAACAGGGCAGGCAGTATCTCTGGAGAGAAGGAATGGGTGACGTTTCGGGTTGAGAGTCTATTTGTTAACATCGGGGGGGGGGGGGAAAGAAGGCACAGATTAATATTTCTAAGGAGGAAGTCTTTGGTTGAACTCTCATACCAGCAGAGTTGTTGTAATGACAGGATGTGGAGCGGTAGAATCGCACCCTCTGTTTCAGTAACGGGAACACCCAAGAACACTTTAACGAATAGTCAATGCAATAATCCATAGTGTGCCAATTCATGAGACTGAGTGGTCTCCGTTCACTGTTGGTTTACATAAACTAACTTATATTCCTGGTACTTGCTGGCAGCTTGTGGAAATGAGGCTTTGGCTGCCTTGACCAAATGTAAATTCACCCGGGGAAGGGAGGGAGGGGAGCGGAGCATGTGTTGCAATCCTTTTCCCTTCAACATGGAAACAGAAACATAGAAAATATGTGCAGGAGTAGGACATTCAATCCCATCAATGTGTGCCCATCTTTGGTATCAATCAGCACCTGCAGTTCCTTCCTGCACAACCAGCATTTGTAGTTCCTTGTTTGTCTATGAATTGTCAAATTGGTAGGATTCTCTTGTGTGATCATTGTCTGGAGTTTGCGTTTGTGGTGCAAGTGATAGTCAGTCCATGCCTACATATAGATTAAATCACAGAAATCCTCTCTTCTGTCCATAAGACAGAAATTAGATCATTAGTGAAATACCTTCTTCTTGCGTATGGCGTGCACAGCCTAAAGTTGTAGGTCAACTTGTTCTATTTGATCTTGTTTGCGCATGTCGGGTTGATTGCACTATTCGAAACAAGGTGGGCCACGTGAAGGTTGCAATCTCCCACCCTAGTGAAGTAGCTGAACATGGTTGATACTGCGCTGAGAGACTTCTGAGTAATACCGAAACATAGAAACATAGAAAATAGTGGCAGGAGTAGGCCCTTCGGCCATTCAGTATGATCATGGTTGATCATGCAAAATCAGTACCCCGTTCCTGCTTTCTCCCCATATCCCTTGATTCCTTTAGCCCTAAGAGCTAAATCTAACTTCCCCCACTCACTGCAAATGAGCATTGACTTTCCCCAGGATGCTGGCAACGCTGGAGTGTACTCTTTAGCATCAGCTACTGAATACTTATTGAATGCATCAGGATTTTGGACTGCGGTCATATCGGTGGGTAGGTTTGGCATCCCAGGCATTCTGCAGCGGCCAAGCTGATGTGGCTTGGAGCTCGATCGGTGGCCATTTTAATAGCTCAAGCGCTGTTTTAAGTGCTTTAAACAGACACTTCTTATTCTCTTGACAGGCAAACACTGCGCAGGAAATATAAAATGCGTATTGCAAGAACGTATAGTGGCAAAGTCCTTCGTGCCCGTAGCTTCATGAAATATTACTCGTTCACCTGATGCACAAATAAAATGACTTTCAAAATCAAAGAAAGAGCAGCGGTTGCCAGAAATATACATTGACCTTGTATCAGCATTCACGAAAAAGAGGGGGAGTTATGTCTATTTGCCAGAGGCAGTTACAGTTGGTGAACACGTAAAATTACTCAGGTTACAAAGCTTCTCTTAAACACGCAAGGATGCTGACACCTACTTTATGGAACAGGTGAAGTGAGAACCTCCCCGTGGACAGGATGTTAACTCCAACCTCCAGGACGGGCAATGTTGATATCATGGCTAGGATGCTAATGTAGATCTTCTGGACAGACAGTGTGGACATCTCCCCATGGCTAAGATGCTGGACAGACAGTGTAGACATCTCCCCTTGTCCAAGATGCTGGACAGGAGTCAATGGTCAGGATATAGACAGGCAGTGTGGACCTCATTCCATGATCAGGATATAGACAGGCATTGTGGATATCTCCCCTTGGCCAGGATACTAACACCCACCTTCTGGACATACAGTGTGGACATCTGCCCATGGCCAGCTAGTTACTTCATTGTTATTGATGGAATGATTGATCGAAAGGTGCAGCATGAAAATAGGCCAACAGACCCACTGTGCACACTGACCATTGATCACCTGTTCACACTAGTTCTGTGTTATCTCACCCTTTCACTACACACTATGGTATGGGCAATTTACAGAAGGCAATTAACCTACAAACCCTCACGTTTTTGGAATGTGGGACGGAACCGGAGCAACCGGAGGAAACCCAGGCAGTCACAGGGAGAACGTGCAAATTCCACACAGACAAGGCACGAGGTCAGGATCAAAGCCGGGTCTCTGGTGCTGTGAGGCAGCGGCACTACCAGGTACAGAAGTGTGAGAACGCACACATCCAGATTTAGGAACAGTTTCTCCCTGGCTGTAATCAGGCAACTGAACCATTTTAGCAACACCAAGACAGCAGTCCTGAGCTACCATCCACCTCATTGTAAACCTTCAGAGTAGCTTTAATCGGACTTTACTGCAGTTTATCTTGCACTAAACGTTATTTCCTATACACTGTGAATGTCTTGATTGTAATCATGTACAGCCTTTTGGCTGGCTTGTTAGCATGTGCAACAAAAGCTTTTCACTGTACCTGGGTCCATGTGACAATAAACTAAACTAACTAATAATCTGAATATCCATGTGCCTATTTAAAGGGTTCTTAAACCACTATCCTTCTGCATCCATCATCAATTCTGTCAAGGTGTTCCAGGCATCCATTACATTCTGTGTAAACAAAATTGCCACACACCTCATCATTAAGTGTACTGTGAATTTAAAGCTATTGGTTTAACTTTGCAGGTAATAGATGATACATCTGCCCATCCACAAAATAAATGCCTCACTTGTGTCAACTTATTCCCTGCCAGGCATTGTCCTGGTCCTCCTCTCTTCCAGCATTCTTTTATTGTAACCAATGCACTAATTCTTTAAACATTAGCCGCCAATACTTGTTAACCCTTTTAAAACTGAAGGTCATGGATAACTTGCTTCTGTGGCTTCTCAGGTTACTGATGAGGTCAACATGAGAATTGTGGACCATTCCAAAGATGGGCAAAAGGTGTCTGATGGGATAGTGGTGGGGAGGGGTGATTCATTAATAAGGGCTCTAGTCGTTGGAGCGCTGGAGGGTGAGGGGTGATCTTATAGAGGTGTATAAAATCACGAGGGGTATAGATCTTGCACGGAGACGCACGAGTCTCCTGCGCCGCTGCAGGGAAGTAAAGAACCAGAGGACATAGGTCTAAGGTGAGGGGGGAAAGATTTAAGAGGAACCTGAAGGGTAACTTTTTCATGCAAAGGGTGGTGGATGTATGGAACGAGCTGCTGGAGGAGGTAGTTGAGGCAGATACTATCGTAACATTTAAGAACAAATTCACACAGGTACATAGTGGACTGGTTTAGAGGGATATGAGCCAAACGCAGGCAGGTGAGACTAGTGTAGATGGGGCATGTTGGTCATTGTGGACAGGTTGGGTTGAAGGGCCTGTTTCCACGCTGTATCAGGTTATGACTTTAAGGGTGTGCGCACCTTTCATCATTTACTCTGGGTGTCTGTGTGTTCCTGGTGTATGGACTCAAGGTTTTCAGTGATAACCCACACCCTCAATCTTCATATCTTCGTATGATACAGTCATGGGCCTAAGATTCCCGAGTGTGAAAACTTGATATTTTTAGAGAGGCCTTAGATAGCATCCGTGAACCTTCTGCTCTGTCCCTCCAGTAATCTCTTCCCACGACACAGCTCCAAATAGAGTGTCTGTCTGGGAGTCTGCTATCAGGCAATACTGCCAAACTAACTAACTCACGTTCAACACCTTAATGGTTTGCCTTTTTTAGATAAAAATCCTTACTTTCAGTTGAACTAAGTTACTTCCAGTCACTATTTTAAAAAATCTTCTAAATTATGATCACTTTTATTCCTAAAAGGGTGTTTCCACTAGTGGGAGAGTCTAGGACCAGAGGCCATAGCCTCAGAATAAAAGGACATACCTTTAGAAGGAGGTGGAGGTATATCTTGCATCAGACAGTAGTGAATCTGTGGAATTCATTGCCACAGAAGGCTCCTGCTTTCTCTCCCCCACTCCTTCCCCCACCCTAGTTCTCTGACTAGTTTCACTGTCCTCCTGATTAATTTTACTGATATTTAACTGATTATGTGCCTCGTTGTCACTCTCCCCTCAGCAAACAATGTACCATTCTACATTTCTTTGAGCATCATCTGCTTTGATCCGTCGTTTTCACACCTTACCCTTCCATATTCTTCTCCTCCTGAAGAAGGGTCTCGTTCCGAAACGTCACCCATCCCTTCCCTCCAGAGGTGCTGCCTGTCCAGCTCAGTTACTCCAGCATTTTGTGTCTATATTAGATGATAATCTTCTTACCTGGCCATTGTGGAGGAGGGCTAATGGATGGTGATTCGTTTATTGAATCTTGAGGAAAAACACAAGAGTACAAATTAAACGGCGACAGATTGATAACCTGATAACCCCAATGATATACTTGTTTTTACAAGATTCTTTTTTTTTTTTTAAAGGGCTAGTTAATATGTAGGTAGACAAAAATGCTGGAGAAACTCAGCAGGTGATGCAGCATCTATGGAGAGAA
Source organism: Leucoraja erinaceus (assembly GCF_028641065.1). Lineage (NCBI taxonomy): Eukaryota > Metazoa > Chordata > Chondrichthyes > Rajiformes > Rajidae > Leucoraja > Leucoraja erinaceus. The sequence continues at coordinate 80,121,939 of NC_073381.1, forward strand.
GGCATAAGCGGCATTTCGGGTCGAGATGTAGGTAGCTGTTTTTTGCATGCAGTTATTTATTGTAAGTTGGTACATTTAGTTAGATAGTTAAATTATATTTTGGCTTTGGCTTTCTTAGTTGAGTGCTTATCCTGGATTTATAGCACAAGTACTTTGTGTTTTCATTGCAATTTGACAAATTAAATGTATGAGGAGCATTGCAAACTCAATGTTTAAGAGGGATAAGCACTCAACTAAGAAAGCCAAAGCCAAAATATAATTTAACTATCTACCTAAATGTACCAACTTACAATTGCAAACTCAATGTTCAGTGAAAAAGATAGATATTTCAAAGTCTTTAGGAATTCTGAATCTTATTTGTACTATTCATCACAATTAAGATCTGTTTGGCTCCATTATGGTAGGAATTTGCTTCCATTATCATTTGGCATAATTGATGCCAATTACGTTTTGCTGGAAAATTTAATACTCGTCCTGATATTCGTCAATAGATCACATTTTAAATCACAGACATAATGTGATCTTTTTTGAGGCTGACGACAGTTAAATCAGCATACCATCCATCATAGCTGTGGTTCGGTTGATGACTGACCGATATGATTCGGAAAGCCAAAGATTTAGGTTGCACTTCAGAGCCTTGGACAAGTAATCTAAGCTAGTGCGACAATCCATTTTCAGGTGTGCAGCCTTTTGGATAAGATATTAAAACAATGCATTATCAATTCTCTCTGGTAAATGAGAAAGATTCCATGGTACCCATAATCATAGAGACATTGAGCGTGGAAACAGGCCCTTTGGCCCAACTTGCCCACGCCAACCAACATACCCCATCTGCACTGGTCGCACCTGCCATTATTTTGGCTGCTTTAAGTAGTTCACTGGCTAATATATTGAATTAGGATGCCTGAATATTATGAAGGATGGCCTTTCAATGCAATTTTCTTTTAAATGCATCACAGGTCAGTGAAAACAATTTTAAAGATAGACACAAAAAGCTGGAGGTAGGGGGAAAGACGGGACTAGAAGTATGAAAAAACCAGGACAAAGTGCTAGCTCAGGCAGGAAGTATTTATATTGGATGTTAATACTTTGATTTTTTAAAATGGCTTTTCAGTGCTATGCTATACACAACTAAATGTGGAGTTCAAATGTTAGTAAGTGTCTCATGAAAGCAGGCAATTCAATAAAATAAGTAAATCACTACCAATGTTTCAATTTGAAGGAACTTTCTTTTGCAACGTTATATACATAACCAAATGGATTTTATACCTAGACCACCAAGCCCATAATTCTTGTGAAGTGAGCAATTACATTTCCATTGAGCTACTCCCAATTAAGAACCAGACATTTCTTGAGACTCATGACTCAGGTCCTCCGAGTCAAGAATAATGTGTTTTATGTCCGAGCTGCTGGCACTACCCGTGTGCAATGGACCATTTTTATTAATGTGTCACTGTTATTCAGGCAGAGCTCACTGAAGGCATATTTACATGCTCTGTTCCACTGTTCAAAGCCACATACAGTTTCTTTCCCAATTACATTGATCAAAGCATTTTATTCCTCTATGAAAACAAACAAATTACAACGCTCTTCAATGTTCCTTTGATGTTGGAAACGAGGGAGCAATGTGTTTCTTTTCAAAACATGACCCAACAAAAAAACATTAAAACATTTGCTGCAGGTCATTAAAATCAATTTATCAGTCATTTTCTTTCCTGGGTTATGGAATCTTCAATACCAGGGTTTAGAGAAGTATCGGGCCAAAAGGAAAGCGTTTCACTTTGACTGATCAAAAGTGAGCAGAATAATTATGAAAGAGAAGCTTTATTGGGTTAATTAATTCTGGCGACAGAACTGTGGGAATTCACCAAAAGGTATAAAGGATCTTTGCTCTGCTAGAACCTAAAAGCTCTTTATCAACTGAAACACCTGTGTCCATTATAGGTTAAAAACAAGTATGTGTTACATTCCAGACTTCAACCCCATTTAATGTTCTCCACCCACTCACTTATTCTAACTTTGAACCTACATTCAAAGCTCGCTTACAGGTGACCATTCAATGAACATTCCATGTTACTTTCTTTACAGCAAAGACTGTTGTCGATGTGGAGAATAAACATTTAATAGGGTGTTTAATAGTGCCTGATTCCTTCGACTATCATTCTTTGTACCAAAAAAAACAGTGGACTTTAAAAACAAAGGAATGTATATTCTACACAAAAGGACACACACTGCTTGAGTTACTCAGTGGGTCAGGCAGTATCTCTGGAGAACATATATAGGTGTAGGAAGGAATTGCAGATGCTGGTTAAATTGAAGGTAGACACAAAATGCTGGAGTAACTCAGTGGGACATGCAGCATCTCTGGAGAGAAGGAATGGGGACGTTTTGGGTCGAAACCCTTCTTCAGACTGATCCCAACCCAAAACGTCACCTATCCATGTTTGCTAAGAATGCTGCCTGACCCACGGATTACTTCAGCACTTTGTATTCTTATGCCCCTGTCCCACTTAGGAATCCTGAACAGAAACTTCTGGAGACTTTGTGCCCCACCCAAGGTTTCCGTGCGGTTCCCGGAGGTTTTTGTCAGTCTCCCTACCTGCTTCCACTACCTGCAACCTCTGGCAACCACCTGCAACCTCCAGGAACTGCACAGGTGGGTGCAAAGTCTCCAGAGGTTTCCGTTCAGGTTTCCTAAGTGGGACAGGGGCATAAACGTACTGGCCGAGAACTTTCTTCAGACTGATTGTAAGGGGGGAAGAAAGCTGGTAAAGCCCTATTCCAGCTTTCTAACCCCCCGTCCCATACAATTGGTCTGAAGAAATGTCATCTATCCATGTTCTCTAGAAGTGCTGCCCGACCCACAGAGTTACTCCAGTACTTCGTGTTTTAAACCGTTTTAACTCTAACTTGGCCGTGATCTTCTTACGAAATGTTGGTGTGGTTTCCAACTTTTATTGGGTAGCAACGTACAGTTTGGCATGTCCGCGCATGGAACGTGAAATTGGATGTCTGCCGGTTTGGTAAACCATCGGCTGACAGTAGGCTTCTCACAGAGTCCTACAAGGCATTAGGAAGTTAGAGAGCTTCTCCATGTCCCAGAGCGGACAGTGAGATTTTATTTTAACACATGGGGAACAGATGCTGGCGTCTCAACTCAGTATTCATTAATTTATTTATTTGTAATTGTTCAACTATTCCAAATGTTTTTGAGTAATGCGAGCTTTAAATTTTTTTCTAATATTTTCTGTTTGTTGTTATATGTTTTCAACTGTCCTTTCTCTGCACCCTATTTATCGAAACTGGTCCTTCGATCCATAGAGTCCGCGCCGACCAGCGATCCCCGCACATTAACACGATCCTACACTCACTAGGGACAATTTTCACTTATACCAAGCCAATTAACCTACAAATCTGTACGTCTTTAGAGTGTGGGAGGAAACCGAAGATCTCGGAGAAACCCATGCGGTCATGGGGAGAATGTACAAACTCCGTACAGAAGGCACCTGTAGTCAGGATCGAACCTGGGTCTCTGGCGCTGCAAGCGCTGTAAGGTAGTAACTCTACCGCTGTGCAACAGTGATGCTCTTTATTTCTAATTATTCCCAACATCCCAACTTTAATGAAAAGTCCTTGACCCTCCTCCCTCCAGAGACTGCCTGACCTGCTCAATGTTTCCAACATTTTCTATGATCATTTAAAATTTCCGGTATCTTCGTAGATTTTCTTTTGAAGGCAAAAATAGACCGAAAAAAATTACACTGGACAAAACAATGTCTATGAAACCAGATACCATTTGTACAGCGGGACTAGCTGTGCTTCTAGACCAGATGTTCCAGTGTAGTCACAACATTGGTATTTGCCCCATATACTCTCATCATCAACTAAGCCGGGGAGTCACACAGCACAAATAAAGGCTCTGCATCCCACTGTGTCCATGCTGACCATTTAGAACCTACTGTAGTTATACTAGCCTTGCACTAATCCCGTTTAATTCTGTTCATTCCTATTTACCATTGGGGTAGTGCAGCGGTAGAGTTGCTGCCTTATGGGGCTGTCCCACTTGCGCGACCTAATTGTCGAGTTTAGAAGAGATTAGGATTGTTTGAAAAAATGTCAAGTTGAAGACCTCCTTCGACTATGTAGAAGACCTCCTTCGACCTCCTTCGACTATATTGAACACTAGCTTCGACTAGCTACGACTAACTTCAGGAAAATTGGACACCGAAAAGTGGAGCGAGAAGACGACCTCCTTCGATCTCGTTCGACCTCCTTTAGACCTCCCTTCGACTATGACGAAGAATATCTACGACTACCTTTGTCTACCCTCGATTACCTATGACTAACGTGACAACCTACTACAACCTACTACAACCCATTCACCATCCATTCTCCAACACCTCGCCCCCGCTTCCTCCGAGAAATCACCTTCCGTAATCTAAAATCCATTGATCCCCTCCATCTCTCTGACCTCCTCGCCACCACTATCCCCCTGGACTCAGCCCCCATCTCACCTGATGATCTCACAAACCATCTCAACTCCACCTTGTCTACCTCCCTTAGCACTATGGCCCACCTCAAAACAAGAACCGTAACTTTCAAAACATCTTCACCCTGGTACACACCAGCACTTCGTAAACGGAAACAGACTGGTCGCCGACTTGAACGACTCACAAAGAAATCATCTCTCACAGTCCACCTTGAAGCTTACAAACTCCACCTCACTGACTACAAAGATGCCCTCATTGCTGCAAAATCTGCCTACCTCTCCTCCATATTCACTCAACCCTGCCTAAACCACAGAACCCTCTTCTCCACAGTGGGCAACCTCCTCAAGCCTCGAGCAAACACTCTCCCTACCTCTACTCCGGATCTCTGCAACTCATTCCTCCACTTTTTCGCTGATAAAATCAGCACCATCTATCAATCTTTATCCCCTGTACCCGACTCCCCAGCATCTGCTCCACCACCTACCAAGGCCCCTCCTTTCAACATCTCCACTGACCTCCTTACCCCTCCTCCACACTGTTTCCTCTCCCAGTTTGACCTGGTCACCCCTATTGAAATCTCCAAACTCATCAGCTCTTCTAAACCCACTCCCCTGCTGAAGTCCTGCCTCCCCGTTCTCTGCCCCTACCTCACTAATCTCTTCAACTCCTCATTGTCCCAAGGAATTGTTCCCTCCACTTTCAAAACTGCTGCTGCTACACCAATCTTAAAGAAACCTGGTCTTGATCCCTCCTCTCTCATTAACTACCGCCCAATCTCAAACCTCCCCTTTCTTTCAAAAACCCTGGAGCGTATCGTTGCGTTGCAACATCATTCCCACCTCCTTGCGTATAACCTACTTGAACCCCTCCAATCTGGCTTTCGCCCCCTCCACAGCACAGAAACTGCTCTCCTCAAAGTCCTCAACAACCTCCTCACCTCGGCTGACACTGGTTCCCTCAACATCCTCATCCTCCTCGACCTGAGCGCAGCCTTCGATACAGTGAACCATAACATCCTGCTCACCAGACTCAAAGACCTCGGCATTGAAGGCTCTGCACTCAGCTGGCTCCGTTCCTACCTTTCCAACAGATCCCACTTCATCTCTCTCCATAACCACACCTCTGCTACAGCCACAGTCACTCAAGGCGTTCCCCAAGGCTCCGTACTCGGCCCCTCCTCTTCATCATCTACATCCTCCCCCTTGGTCAGATACTCCGCCACTTCAACCTGGACTTCCACTGTTACGCTGATGACACCCAGATCTACCTCGGCACCAAAACCCCCCACAACCCCCCCCCCCCTCTCCCATATCAACTCCTGTTTGTCAGCTATAAAAATCTGCATGCAACATAATTTCCTCAAACTCAACTGCGATAAGACAGAATTCCTCCTCATAGGCTCCAAAGCCACACTCAGCAAAATCAATAACCCCACTCTCACCATCGACGGCACCACTGTCTCCCCATCTCCCAAGGCCCGCAACCTTGGCGTGATCTTTGATTCCACCCTCTCCCTTGAGTCTCACATCCGCCATGTCATTAAAACCTCCTTCTTTCATCTCCGCAACATCGCCAAACTCAGATCCTCTCTCACACCTCGCGCTGCTGAAAGACTCATCCATGCCTTCATCTCCTCCCGACTGGACTATTGCAACTCACTTCTCCTTGGCATCAGCTCCACCTACATCAACCGACTCCAACTGGTCCAGAACGCAGCCGCCCGACTCATCACCCACACCAAATCCTGGCATCACATCACTCCAGTCCTCAAACAACTTCACTGGCTTCCCATCTCCCACCGGATCACCTACAAAATCCTGATCCTCACCTACAAAGCCCTCCACCATCTGGCCCCCCCATATCTCACTGACCTCCTGTCCCCCTACCAACCCTCACGGTCCCTCAGATCCACATCAGCCGGTCTCCTCTCCATCCACAAGTCCAACCTCCGCAGTTTTGGGGACAGAGCCTTCTCCAGGGCAGCTCCCAGGCTCTGGAACTCCCTCCCCCAACTGATCCGCAATTCCGTGTCCCTCACCATCTTCCAGTCCCACCTCAAGACCCATCTCTTCACCTCTGCCTATCCTTAGCCCCACGTCCCCCTCCCTTTTCATCTGTGCATTAATTGCCTCATATTGTGTTTTGAATTGTATTCTGTCTTTACTTTGTGTACTAGTCATGTCTCTTGAGACTCTTGAAAGGCGCCCATAAATAAAATTTATTATTATTATTATTATTACGACAAAACCTACGCGTAAAAAATGTATAGATTTTTTCCATGGCGACCTTTTTTTACTCGCGGGCATTTTTCAACATGTTGGAAAAATACACCGCGACCTAGCTGAGGCCTCATGTAGATGGGGACTACTCTCGAGCATGTAGGAGAGTTACAAAGACCTCCTACGACCTCGTGTCGACCATGCTGCGAGTATGAGTCGAGGGCAAACTCGTCAGAACTCACGGATTAGGTCGCCCAAGTGGGACAGCCCCTTTATAGCGCCAGAGACACAGATGCAATCCTTATTACAGGTGCTGTCTGTATGGAGTTTGTACGTTCTCTCCATGCGGAGGAGCTGAGTTCTCCCCGATGCAGGAGCTTGATCGCCCTGACATGGAGGGTCCGACCAACAGCTACGGGAACCAAGATTGTCCCGTCAACAGAAGGCTCGAGGCCCCCGATCGCGGGAGAACAAAGTAGGGAAGAGATTGAACTTTTAGTAAGGAATATGGAGGAGTCACTGTGTTGGATGTTTATGGTAAAATGTATTTTGTGTGTTCCATTGCTTTTTATTGGTATGACTGTATGGCAAATGAAATTCCTCTTATGTTGCAAAACATGCTTGGCTAATAAGGTATGATTACAATTATGATTATGATTATGATTATGACCTGCGTGGGTTTACTTCGAGAAACAAGGAACTACAACTGCTGGTTGTGTTAGAAGGAACTTCAGGTGCAGATTAGTAACAAAGATAGACACTCTACTCAACAACGTACCTCGGTGACTGCTAATCACCACCCCCCCCCCCGGACACTTATTATTATTTATTCAAATCATTTGCTATGTCGCTCTTCCAGGGAGATGCTAAATGCATTTCGTTGTCTCTGTAGTGTACACTGACAATGACAATTAAAATTGAATCTGAATCTGAATCTGAATCTGAAATTGGTGGGAGTAATTTAGCGGGTCAGGGAGGATCTCCGGAGAAAAGGAATAGATGACGTTTCGGGTTAGTACTCTTCTTCAGACTCAATCAGGTGTCTGAAGAGGGGTTCTGACTTGAAACGTCACCTATTCCTTTCCTCCAGAGATGCTGCCTGACCAGCTGAGTAACACCCATCAATTTGTATCTATCTGCAGATGCTGGTTAATATACAAAAGGACACAAAGTGCTGGAGTAACTCAACGGTTCAAGCAGCATCTCTGGAGAACATGTATAGTCAATGTTCAGGTCGAGGCCTGTCTTGATCTAAAACGTCACCTATCCAAGTTCTCTAGAGTTGCTGCTGGATCTGCTGTTACTCTCGAACTTTGTGTCCTTTTGTTCTCTTAATAATAAATGGGATTACCATCATCCATTGCCCTATCACCAACATTCTGGGAGTTACCATTTACAAGAAACTCAGCTGAACCAACCACTGCTTTCCATGGTTTTAATAGCAAGTGGAAAGCTTCATAAGTTCATGTCATATGAGTAGGCTATAAGGAGAGTTTAGGACCAGAGTTCGCAGCCTCAGAATTAAAGGATGTTCCTTTTGGAAGAAGATGAGGAGGAATTTCTTTAGTGAGAGGTTGGTGAATCTGTGGAATTCATTGCCACTGAAGGCCAAGTAGATGGATATTTTTAAGGCAGAGATAGATAGATTCTTGACTAGTATGGGTGTCAGGGGTTAGGGGAAAAGGCAGGAGAATGCGGTTGAGAGGGAAAGATAGATTAGCCAAGATTGAATAGTGAATAGAATTGATGGGCCGAATGGCCAAATTTTACTCCTATCTCTTATGAACTAATGAACACCAACAATAAGGTCATGAGGTCATGTAACAGGAGCAGAATTAGACCATTCGGCCCATCAAGCTTACTTCACCATTATTCAATCATGGTTGATCTATCTCTATCTCCTGACCCCATTCTCCTGCCTTCTTCCCATAACCTCTGACACACAATTATTACTGTCAGTGCCATTTACAAACCACATTACAGTTAGTCGCCCAAAGCCTGTGCCTCCTACTGAGAAGAAGTGCAAGGGCACTGGTTATGTCCAAGCACCACCACCTGCTGATCCCCACCTTACGTCATATCCAATCATGGCTTAGAAACATTTTGCCTGTTCTTCATTTAAGTCCCAGAACTTGGATCTAAGTCACGGAACTCTCCATCCAAAAACAAAACAAACGGTGGCCGAATGGGGAAAGGGGGAGATGCAGCGAGACCTGGGTTTCATGGTACACCAGTCATTGAGGGTAGGCATGCAGGTGCAGCAGGCAGTAAAGAAAGCGAATGGTATGTTAGCTTTCATTGCAAAAGGATTTGAGTATAGGAGCAGAGAGGTTCTACTGCAGTTGTACAGGGTCTTGGTGAGACCACACCTGGAGTATTGCGTACAGTTTTGGTCTCCTAATCTGAGGAAGGACATTATTGCCATAGAGGGAGTGCAGAGATGGTTCACCAGAAGAAAGACTGGATAGACTTGGTTTATACTCTCTAGAATTACGAAGATTGAGAGGGGATCTTATAGAAACTTACAAAATTCTTAAGGGGTTGGACAGGCTAGATGCAGGAAGATTGTTCCCGATGTTAGGGAAGTCCAGGACAAGGGGTCACAGCTTAAGGATAAAGGGGAAATCCTTTAAAACCGAGATGAGAAGAACTTTTTTCACGCAGAGAGTGGTGAATCTCTGGAACTCTCTGCCACAGAGGGTAGTTGAGGCCAGTTCATTGGCTATATTTAAGAGGGAGTTAGATGTGGCCCTTGTGGCTAAGGGGATCAGGGGGTATGGAGAGAAGGCAGGTACGGGATACTGAGTTGGATGATCAGCCATGATCATATTGAATGGCGGTGCAGGCTCGAAGGGCCGAATGGCCTACTCCTGCACCTAATTTCTATGTCTCTATGTTTCTAATATCCGTCCGTCCAATCTGGGAATACATCGTGCAGAAGCATTGTAGCAGTTTGGCAATGCAGCTCACAACTCGCTTAGTCATACAGTGTAGAAACAGGCCCTTCAACCCAACTTGCCCACACTGACCAACATGTCCCATCTACACTAGTCCCATCTGCCTGTGTTTGGCCCATATCATTCTAATCCTGTACCCTGCCCAATGTTTCTTAAATGTTACGATACAACCTGCCTCAACTACCTCCTCCGGCAGCTCGTTCCATACACCCACCTCTATGTGAAAAAGTTGTTTCTCAGGTTCCGATTAAATCAGTCCCCCCTCACCTTAAACGTATGTTTTTCGATTCCCCTACTCTGGGTAAGAGACTGTGTGCATCTATCCGATACATTCTTCTCATGGTTTTATACAACTCTATGAGTAGCGATGTTACAAAACCTACCTTCAGTGGCGCTGCAGATCTGCCACGGGCTGTGTGCATGAGTTTGGCGCCTTTGAGGGGGGAGGGGGGGATTATAATGCAGGTTTGTATCGCTTGTCGGAGAAGGATTTCCTCGGGCTGCTAGTCGATGAAGAAAAATCGATCGGACTTCAGTTCCCGGTTTTTTAAATAAAAAAATCGCTGGACAATTTAATAGATGGATTAAAGTAAAAAGCAACTTCAAACGCCCTCAACGCCTACAACGTTGTTATTTGGATACTTAGGCTATTAAAAAAAAACTATTTTCTTAAGAAATGGATAGATGTTTAGATCTAGTAATTGAATTTAGATGAATTTAATTGATTTGATGAAACTGATGAATATGAATTTTTTGTTTGGTATTTACTATTTGTTTTAGCGTTTAACTTTATAATTTTTACCTTGTTTCTAAAACTGCAAATAATAACTTGTTTCTGTTAATGCAGTTCAGTGTTTTTTTTTTCCTTTACATTCTTAATGGGAAAGTAGTGGGCAAAAATGGCACGTCATGTGTGGTTTGAAGAACAAAAACTTGTAGTTTACAATGCCAAAACTGAAAAGTTGAGGAAAATCAAGGTGTACAGAGTTGCTTATTGGTTACAATCTGAGGAGTATGATGATGCTACTGATTATGTTAAGCCAATGTGCCAGCTAGCAACTGATCTTCTCCATAAAGTTGGTCTATTGCTAGAAATTGTAATTTATTTACCTATCTGTTATGGATTTACAGCATATAATACAATAATATTAAAGTTCTGATCTTGAGAATATCACATTTTTGAATTTTCAAGGCAGGCTGGGTGTTTATTACTATTTCCGTCACAACGGCCAATTTTGTAATTAGTTACAATTAGGTAACTAACTAATTATATGCTTGAATTTCAGGACATCCAAGTAAGATGTTTTATATTTGTTTCAGAATACTTCAATCTATAGTAACTGAACATTTCATTCAGTTCTCTTAATTTTTGAGAAAGTTATGGGCTTTTGACTCCTCGATCACAGCTTTTGGGTTAAGTCAATGGAAAAGCAATAGGGAACAAGATGCTAATTTCCAAGTATGAAAATGGCCATAACTTTTTTAATATTGCAGATATGAAAGTGAATTAGGTGTTAAATTAAACTTCTTGTTTTGCTTTATCTGATGGGATAAATTGCAGACTTGATTTTTAAAATCTCAAAATGTTGTAACATTGCTTCTATAATGGGAGAGGAGAGTCCCTTCTGAAGGGCAGAAGAGGACAGAGAGTCAATGGCCAAAATCCTGGATAATTAACAAATAAATTAAAACAGTCATCGAACAACAGGAGGCCATCAAAGAGCAATTAATTAGAGTTCACATGATTTCCCTAAGGGAAGCTGTGACATCCAAAGTCATAACTCTCAGGATGATGGGTGATTGTGCCGTGGAGTTTGATTAACGGCCAGCACTGTGCGACCTGCCGGTGAATATTACATTCAAGGTCTCAAACCCTGCTAAAGCCACTTCAACGGAGGAAAGGGATTCCCGCTGTTCTGTCACTGCACAGTGCAGAAAGGAAATGATGGAAATCCAGATGAAGGGTGTGTGGCAGTGGAGGGCGAGGCAAGGTGGGGCAAGAGTAAAATAATAATAATAATAATACACTTTATTACGGACTCAAGGTCCAGACAAGGGGCAACATTACATTAAAAATGCATTGCATATTAAATATCATAAAATACATATAAAATCTTGGTATATCACATAAAAACATCATAATTTCTATTAAAAAAAAAACACAATACATGTTAAAAATCCAGATTAAAAGAATGATCAATGTCCTACAACGAGACAACAATACCAGTGTCTCCACAGCTGAGATTCGTAGCGTGTAGTGCTGTTTGACAAGACCACAATAAGCACATTTTTAGAGTCATTTATCCTGTAAATGAATTTATACATGTGATGTGTTAGGCTAGCTTCTAAAGTACTGACTCCTGCAGCCACAAACATATTACTGGCACTACACCATCTAGGTTGCCTTAGCAGTGTTCTCATGGTATCGTTATATGCCACCTTTAGTCTCTGCATACTTGTCTTTCCATAGTTTGACCACAGGTGCACAGTGTAGAGTGGTGTGCAGTATGCTCTAAATAGCGACTATAAATAAGATAACTCTACCTCTTGAGTAGAGGTATCGAATGCCTGTGATATTTGAAGAGGTTAGTTCATGGGTTCATAAACTCATAAGTGATAAGAACAGGCTTATGCCTGTCAGCCCATCAAGTCTACCCCGCCATTCAATCATGGCTGATCTATCTTTCCCTCTCACCTGCCTGTTCCCCATAACCCCTAAGACCAGTATTAGTAAAGAATCTTTCAATCTCTGCCTTAAAAATATCAATTGACCTGGCCTCCACAGCTTTCTGTGGCAAAGAATTCTACTGATTCTCCACCTTCTGACTAAAGAGATTCCTCCTCATCTCTTCCTAATGATACTTCCTTTTATCTTGAGTTCTAACTCAGTTAGGAATCACCTGCCAGGGATTGAGTTTTTGTGGGGCAGCATTGAAGCAGGAAGGAGGGATCATCAGTAAAGGGAAGTTGAATGAGGAGAAACCTCATCAGTACAGGGATATTGAGCCAATAAGGGAGATAGTTGGTCAGGGGCACCCTAGTGGTAGAGGGAGTCAAAGATTTTTGAAGAGGAGGGCAGTATCTGGGGTATTTGAATGCAAGGTCACATTGATAGAGATAGTGACCATAATTGGGGATATTTGAGCCAGCTGGTGAGATTGTTACACACAAAAAGGTGGAGTAACTCAGCGGGACAGGCAGCATCTCTGGAGAAAAGGAATAGGTGACATTTCGGGTCGAGACCCTTCTTCAGACTGAGAGTTGGGAAAAAGGGAAATGAGAGATATAGACAGTGATGTAGAGAGATATAGAACAAATGAATGAAAGATATGCAAAAAAAGTAACGAAAAAGGAAACAGGCCATTGTTAGTCTAGGTGATAGAGAGTATAGACAACAAGATGTCTTTGAAGCTGGTACAATTTGGGTGGGGGAGTGATGGAGAGAGGGGGAATGCAAGGGTTACTTGAAGTTTGGGAAATCAATATTCATACCACTGGGTTATGGGCTGCCTAAGTGGCGGTCACGGTGGCTCAGCAGTAGATTTGCTGCCTTACAGCGAATGCAGTGCTGGAGACCCGGGTTCGATCCCGACAACGGGTTCTGCCTGTACGGACTTTGTACGTTCTCCCCGTGACCTGCTTGGGTTTTCTCTCAGATAGACAATAGACAATAGACAATAGGTGCAGGAATAGGCCATTTCGAGCCAGCACCGCCATTCAATGTGATCATGGCTGATCATCCCCAATCTGTACCCCGTTCCTGCGTTCTCCCCATATCCCCTGACTCAACTATCTTTAAGAGCCCTATCTAGCTCTCTCTTGAAAGCATCCAGAGAACCTGTCTCCACCGCCCTCAGAGGCAGAGAATTCCACAGATTGACCACTCTCTGTGAGAAAAAGTGTTTCCTCGTCTCCGTTCTAAATGGCTTACTGCTTATTCTTAAAATCTTCGGTTTCCTCCCACACTCCAAAGACGTATAGGTTTGTAGGTTAATTGCCTTGGTAAATGTAAATATTGTCCCTAGCGGGTGTTAATGTCCGGGGATCGCTGGTCGGCATGGACCCAGTGGGCTGAAAGGCCTGTTTCCACACTGTATCGCTGAACTAAAAGCGAAATATGGGATGCTATTAGTTCAGTTTAATTTAATTTAAGGATACAACGTAGAAACAATCTCTTTGGCCACCATGTCCCGGTTCCACATCCTACACACTAGAGGAAATTTACAGAAGCCAATTAATCTACAAACATACCAAAACCCGCACGTCTTTGGAATGCCAGAAGAATCAGGAGCACCCAGAGAAAACCCACGTGGTCACAGGGAGGAAACACAAAATTCCTTACAGACAGCTCCCGTAGTCAGGATTAAACCTGGGTCTCTGGCGCTGTAAGGCAGCAACTCTACCGCTGCGCCACCGTGCCGCACCAGGAAGATTCAGGTCACAAGAGACTACAGATGCTGGAATTTGCTACACAAAAAAAAACTGCAGGAAGAACGCAATGGTTCAAGCAGCATCTCCAGGGACAAAGCAGTGTTGCAGATGGATTATTGCAGGATCTCAACCCAAAGCATTGACAATCCTTTTTCCTTCATGGATGCTGATGGAGTCACTGAGATCCTTCAGCAGTTTATCTTGTGCTGGGTGATCACTTGATTCAAGTGATCAGGATGGGATATTTAGAAACATAGAAACATAGAAATTAGGTGCAGGATAGGCCATTCGGCCCTTCGAGCCTGCACCGCCATTCAATATGATCATGGCTGATCATCCAACTCAGTATCCCGTACCTGCCTTCTCTCCATACCCCCTGATCCCCTTAGCCACAAGGGCCACATCTAACTCCCTCTTAAATTATAGCCAATGAACTGGCCTCAACTACCCTCTGTGCCAGAGAGTTCCAGAGATTCACCACTCTCTGCGTGAAAAAAGTTCTTCTCATCTCGGTTTTAAAGGATTTCCCCTTTATCCTTAAGCTGTGACCCCTTGTCCTGGACTTCCCTAACATCGGGAACATTTATTCGGGAATGCTTGACACATGGATTATGATTATTGGTCAGACCTATTTGAGTCAGGGTAGATTTATCAAATACAGCGCGGAAACATCATCTATCAATAGTTTTGTCAATACTTACAAAATGTAGATTTTCATTCGGTTCATGATGTTCACAGTGGGAAACAAATGAAAGAGGTAATGATGAAAGATTAGGACAGGTATGAGCAGTATGTTCTAATCTGGAATGAAAGGAAAGCTTTTGGCTTCACATTTTGTTCAACTCTTCATGTTGTCATCAGTAATAATGCACAGAATGGATTACTCAAAGCCTCAGTAAAATCAATGGCTTGTTGCGTCTCAACACTAATTCCATCTGGCTCTGTTCCCATTTACAGTGAATCATTTTGTCGTGCAAGCATATAAATTGTATTGCTATGTTGCAAATTTCCAGGGCATAGGCAGTGAGACACACCAGCTGAACCTGCAGCTTTGTTTCAGTAGGTGAACTTGTGGGTCTGTTGCTTCATTTGATTTCTGAAGACGTGTGAAGGCTTTAGGCAAGACAAAATCTCCCATTCTGGCATCTGGACTCAGCTGTAATTTGGATATGTGCAGCGCACAGTTTAGTTTAGTTTAGTCTCGTTTAGTTTAAAGGTTTCCCCTGAAGCATTAATGTTACTTTATGCAAAGAAAATATGATATAGAAGAGTGCAGCACAAGATCAGGCCCTTCAGCCCACAATGTCTGTGTTGAAAATGATGGCAAGACCATCACATTTACCTACACATAACCCATATCCCTTGATTCACTACTTATCCATATGCCTACCCAAAAGTATTTTAAATGGAATTGGGAGTAGCGGATAGAGACTTTACAGGAAGCAGGATGGGAAGAAGTGTAGTCAAGATAGCTATGGGAGTCTGTAGGTTTGTAGTAGATGTCGGTCAATAGTATGTTTCCTGTGATGGAGACAGTGAGATCTAGAAACAGTAGGGAGATGTCGGAGATGGTCCTTGTGAATTTGAGTGCAAGATGGAAATTAGTGGTGAAGTTGATGAAGTCAGTGAGTTCTGCATTGGTGCAGGAAGTAGCTCCGATGCAGTCTTCAATGTAGCGGAGGTAGAGTTCGGGGATATGCCAGTGTAAGCCTGGAACAGCGATTGTTCGACGTACCTTACAAAGAGGCAGGCAAAGCTGGGGCCCATTTGAGTGCCCATATTTAAGCCTTGGATCTGGAGGAAGTGGGAGGAGTGGAAGGATAAGTTGTTGAGGGGAAAGACCAGCTCTGCTAGGCAGAGGAGGGTATTGGTAGATGGAAATTGGCTGGCTCTGCAGTTGAGGAAGAAACGGAGGGCTTTAACGGAAATTGGCTGGTTCTACGGTCGAAGAAGACCATCCTCAAGGAAGACCATTGAAGAATGTCATCAGGCAGAAATGTCAGCTCCAGTTCTCATTCCACACATACTGCCGACCCTCTGTGTGTTTCCTCCAATTTCTTTGCATGTCGTTCAGATTTCCAATATCTTTAGTTTCTGTACTTTGAGCTTCTTTTCTTTGGCTTTGTGTTTTGTTGAAAAAAAATGAGCCTTTCACAGGCTCAGCTCCATTTCAAGGATTGACTTCCAGCCTGTGAAATGAGACCACCCTGTCTGTACTTTGTTAGGTCATGAGAAATGAATCTTCTATCTCTCAGGGAGAAGTGGTTTGCAGTAACAATTGGCACGGAGATCAGTGAGACTGGGTGGAACCTGCGGAGTCTCTCGCCTTCCTTCCAAAAGTGTGGTGGTCAGATATTTGGACTTTCCATTTGGGCTTTGGATCCATTTCAACAAGAGCATATCAAGTGAAAGAATCTTAACACGGATAAAGTTTAATGAAACCAATCTTTATCAACTGCTTTCATCCTTGTTTAGTGTTCTGGTTTAGAGATACAGAGTGGAAACAGGCCCTTCGGCCCACTGAGTCCACTCCGACCTGTGATCCCCCACACATTAACATTACACTACACATACTACGGACAATGTTTTTTACATTTATACCAAGCTAATTAACCTTCAAACCTGTACATCTTTGGAGAGTGGGAGGAAACCGAAGATCTCGGAGGAAACCCGCGCAGTCATGGGGAGAACGTATAAACTCCATACAGACAAGCATCTGTAGTTAGGATCGAACCCGGTTCCCTAGCACTGTAAAGCAGTAGCTCTACCGCTGCGCCACTGTGCCATTCTAGTTCCATAAAACACTCATCGTGTCTATGTTTTTCACTCGGTTCTGGTCAACCAGTCAACTAGGGTGAGCACAGTGGTGCAGCGGTAGAATTACAAAACAAATCACTTTGATGGTTGTGAGGTCAGTAGCCACGATGAGCTGGGCAGCGTCCACCACTATTTGCTCAGGAAGTATATCCAGCTACCATTATGTCCAACCATGTGATGGATTTGGAGCTGCAGATGTGGTCATTGTGAAGCACAAACTATGTTGGATAACAAACAGGGGTCTGGTCACACTGTAGGTGAAGAGTGCACAGGCTGCACATTATAGCGCAACGGCCAGGCACAGTAAAAGAAGGCATATGGTACAGGAATGTCCTGTAGATTTTCTTTTCCAAGCAGCTACAGTATATCTTTTTGGATATTGTTGGTGGGAAATGGCTTAAGGGCCTGTCCCACTTGGCAATTTTTTTTGGCGACTGCCGGCATCATTGACTGACGGATCAGGTCACTGAAAAATTTGCGGCTCGACGTGATGCGGTGTGATGCGGAGTGATGCGGGGTGATGCGGGGTGATGCGGGGTGATGCGGCGTGGTGTGGAGTGATGCGGGGTGATGCGGTGTGTTGCGGTGTGTTTGCGGTGTGATGCGGTGTGTGATGCGGTG
The DNA here is from genome assembly GCF_028641065.1 of Leucoraja erinaceus. Lineage (NCBI taxonomy): Eukaryota > Metazoa > Chordata > Chondrichthyes > Rajiformes > Rajidae > Leucoraja > Leucoraja erinaceus. Next base: position 80,139,474 of record NC_073381.1, read on the forward strand.
TGATGTGGGGTGATGCGGTGTGATGCGGTGTGATGCGGGGTGATGTGGTGTGATGCGGAGTGATGCGGTGTGGGGGTGATGCGGTGTGGTGCGGGGTGATGCGGAGTGATGCGGTGTGATGCGGAGTGATGCGGAGTGATGCGGTGTGATGCGGTGTGATGCGGTGTGATGTGGTGTGATGCGGTGTGATGCGGGGTGATGCGGGGTGATGCGGTGTGATGCGGTGTGATGCGGGGTGATGCGGGGTGATGCGGTGTGATGCGGTGTGATGCGGTGTGATGCGGGGTGATGTGATGTGGTGTGATGCGGTGTGATGCGGTGTGATGCGGTGTGATGCGGTGTGATGCAGAGTGATGCGGAGTGATGCGGTGTGATACGGTGTGATGCGGGGTGTGATGCGGTGTGATGCGGGGTGATGCGGTGTGATGCGGTGTGATGCGGCGCGTGATGCGGTGTGATGCGGTGTGATGCGGTGTGATGCGGCGTGATGCGGTGCGGCGTGATGCGGTGTGATGCGGTGTGATGCGGCGTGTAGCGGTGTGATGCGGTGTGTAGCGGTGTGATGCGGTGTGATGCGGTGTGATGCGGTGTGATGCGGTGTGATGCAGGGTGATGCGGTGTGATGCGGTGTGATGCGGTGTGATGCGGCGTGATGCGGCGTGACGCGGCGTGATGCTGTGTGATGCGGTGTGGTGCGGTGTGATGCGTTGTGACGCGGCGTGCTGCTGTGTGATGCGGTGTGATGCGGTGTGATGCGGCGTGATGCGGTGTGATGCGGGGTGATGCGGCGTGATGCGGTGTGATGCGGCGTGATGCGGTGTGATGCGGGGTGATGCGGTGTGATGCGGCGTGATGCGGTGTGATGCGGTGTGATGCGGCGTGAAGCGGCGTGATGCGGAGTGATGCGGAGTGATGCGGCGTGACGCAGCATGATGATGTATTGACGCGCGATGTTTTATCAAGTGTCGCAACATTTATTTTGTCGCCGCTGGATTTTGAAATGTTCAAAATCATTTGGCGACACTGACATGAAGCCGGCTGTCGCCGAAAAAGTCGCCAAGTGGGACAGGCCCTTTAGAGTCATAAAGTCAAGCACCACGGAACCAGTCGCTTCGGTCAAACTTGTCTATGCCAAGTATGATGCCCCATCTAAGCTAGACCCATTTGGCCAATATCCTGCTTATGCGTGGCAGAGTGGTGCAGTGGTAGAGTTGCTGAATTACAGCGCCAGAGACCCGGGTTCTGTCCTGACTACAGGTGCTGTCTGTACGGAATTTATACCTTCTCCCTGTGACCGTGTTACAATTCCCTGTGCTATCCCAATTTCTTATTCACTCCCTACACATTGGATGCGCTTTTACAGAGACCACAGAACCGACAAAGCCCGCACATTTTTGGGATGTGGGTTGAAACCAGAGCACCCGGAGGAAACCCACACTGATGTCACAGGGAGTGCGTGCAAACTTCTCAGAAGCCGAGGTCAGGATCAAACCTGCATGTCTGGCACAGTGAGGCAGCAGCTCCACCAGCTGCGCCACTGTGCTGCCCGTCTTGTACAGGGGAGGGCAGCAACAGTCAAGTTGATGGCAGCATGAAGGGCCTTCTGCACAGCAGGGGAGGTACACAAAAGTGACAGGGTTACATTGACAGGAGATTCAGTTGTAATGGGGAAGTTTTAAGCAGTGCTTGTATGAACCGCAATATTTATTCATTCTTGTCATGTACAAAAATCGCTCAGAGGAGATGGTTCGCATGTGGCTACCAGGAGAAATTGTGGGTAGTAGGCAACACACAAATTAGTCTGAGAAAGCAGCAAACCCGAGGTACCAGAGCAGTTTATAACGGCACGGTGGCGCAGTGGTAGAAATAGAGTCCTGGGTCCCGGATCGGATCCAGACTACAGGTGCTTCTCTGTACGGAATTTGTACGTTCTCAACGTGACTGTGCGAGTTTTCTCCAGGTGCTCCGGTTTCCTCCTACACTCCAAAGACATACTGGTTTGTAGGTTAATTGGCTTTGTATAAATGCAAATTGTCCCTCGTGTGTTTAGGATAGTGTTAATGTGCGGGGATCACTGGTCGGTGTGGACTCGGTGGGCAAAAGGGCCTGTTTCCGCGCTGTATCACTAAACTAAACTAAACTCAACTCAACATAGAGGATCAAGTGATTAATACAGAAGAGTTATTGGAGCAGAATTAGGCCATTCGGCCCATCAAGTCTATGCCACAATTCAATGATGTCTGTTCCATCTTTCCCTCTTAACCCCATTCTCCTGTCTTCTCTCCATAATAGACAATAGACAATATGTGCAGGAGTAGGCCATTTGGTTCTTCGAGCCAGCACTGCCAATCAGTATGAATAGACAATATTCAATGTGAATAGACAATAGACAACCCTTGACACCCGTACTAATCAAATCGGACAATCACGGCCTTAAATGTATCCATTGACTTGGCCTCCACAGCCACCAGTGGTAAAGAATTCCACAGAGCACAAGAGAGTAGGAAATGAAGCATACAGAAAAAGTGAATATAAAATTTCTAAAACTCCGTGAAAGGTAAAAGATTAGCAAAGGTACTCGACTTGGCCTCCGCAGCCTTCTATGGCAGAGAATTCCACAGATTCACCACCCTCTGACAATAGATATTCTTCCACCATCTCCTTCCTAAAGGAACATCCTTTAATTCTGAGGCTATGATCTCTACTCCTAGACTTTCCCATGAGTAGAAACATCCTCTCCACTCTATCCAAGCCTTTCATGTTCGGTATGTTCCCCCTGTCATTCTTCAAAACCCCAGCGAGTCCAGGCCCAGTGTTGAAAAACGCTCATCATAGGTTAACCTACTCATTGCTAGGTTTAGGGAATGGTGTTAGAGACATTAATGGTATTGAAGGCTAATATATCTTTAAGTGTTGGAGGATTGAGTGGAGACCAGACAGAAGTAGATACAATTATGAGAGACATGGATAGTGCAGACAGTCAGAAAATTTTTCCCCAATGTGAAAATGTCAAAGGCTAGGGTGGTCACGGTGGCACAGTGGTAGAGTTGTTGCCTGACAGCGAATGCAACGCCGGAGACCCGGGTTCACTCCCGACGACAGGTGCTGTCCGTACGGAGTTTGTACGTTCTCGCTATGACCTGCGAGATTTTCTCATTTTCTCCGAGATCCTCCCACACTCCGAAGACGTACAGGTTTGTAGGTTAATTGGCTTTGTAAATGTAAAAATTGTCCCCAGTGGATGTAGGAGAGTGTTAATGTGCGGGGATTTTGTAATGCTGAGGCTCCATAAGGCACTGGTCAGGCCGCATTTGGAGTATTGTGCGCAAATTCGGGTCCCATAATTAAGAAAGCTGGCTCTGGAGAGCGTTTAGAGGAGGCTTACAAGAATGATTACAGGAATGAGTGGATTAGCACATGATGAGCTTTTGAAGTCACTGGGCCTGTCTCGCTGGGGTTTAGAAGGTTGAGGGGGGACCTCATTGAAACTTACAGAATAATGAAAGGCATAGATAGAGTGGACGTGGAAAGGATGTTTCCACTGGTGGGAGAGTCCAGGATCAGAGGTCATAACCTCAGAATTAAAGGACGCCCTTTTAGAAACAAGGTGAGGAACTTCTTTAGTCAGAGGGTAGTTAATCTGTGGAGAGCAGTGGAGGCCAAGTCAGTGGATATTTTAATACAGAGATAGACAGATCCTTGATTAGAACGGGTGTTGAGGGTTATGGGGAGAAGTCAGGAAAATGGGATTAGGAGGCAAAGATCAACCATGATTGAATGGCGGAGTAGACTCCATTGGCTGAATGGGCTAATTCTACTCCTATAACGTGAACTTGAACTTGTGAACATTTTCTGTCTACCTTTGACAGGAACCTCAGATGTTTCATCAACCAAATAAACTGTTGACGGATCTGATTATTCCGGTTTACCTGGAACAACTGATAATTTCTTGCATAATGTCCTGTTGCATTTAACATAGAAACATAGAAAAATAGGCGCAGGAGTAAACCATTTGGCCCTTCGAGTCAGCACCGCCATTCAATATGTTCATGGCTGATCATCTAAAATCAGTACCCTGTTCCTGTTTTTTCCCCATATCCCTTGATTCCATTTGCCCTAAGAGCTAAATCTAACACTCTCTTGAAAACATCCAGTGAATTGGCCTCCACTGCCTTCTGTGGCAGAGAATTTCACAGATTCACAACTCTCTGGGTGAAGACGTTTTTCCTCATCTCTGTCCTAAATGGCCTACCCCTTATTCTTAAACTGTGACCCCTGGTTCTGGAGTCCTCCAACATCAGGAACATTTTTCCTGCATCCAGCCTGTCCACTCCTTTAAGAATTTTATATATTTCTATAAGATCCCCTCCCATCCTTCTAAATTCCAGTGAATACCTGCCCAGTCGACCTATTCTTTCAACATATGTCAGTCCCATCATCCCGGGAATTAACTTGATGAACCTACGCTGTACTCCCTCAATAGCAATAATATCCTTCCTCAAATCAGGTGACCAGAATTGCACACAATACTCCAGGTGCGGTCTCACCAGAGCCCTGTACAACTGCAGTAGGACCTCCTTGTTCCAAAATTCAAATCCTCCCGCAATGAAGACCAACATGCCATTAGCTTTATTCATTGCCTGCTGTACCTGCATGCTTACTTTCAGTGACTGTACAAGCACACCCAGGTCTTGTTGCATCTCCCCTTTTCCTAATCTGGAACCATTCAGGTAATAACCTGGTTTCCTGTTCTTGCCACCAAAGTGGATAACCTCACATTTATCCACATTATACTGCAACTGCCATGCATCTGCCCATTCACTCAACCTACCCTTGTCACCCTGCAGCCTCATAGCATCCTCATCACAGTTCACACTGCCACCCAGCTTTGTGTCATTCACAAACATTTAATTCCCTTGTCTAAATCGTTAATATATATTGTAAATAACTGGGGTCCCAGCGCCAAGCCCTGGGCAACCCACTAGTCACTGCCTGCCATTCTGAAAAGGACCCATTAATTCCTACTCTTTGCTTCCTGTCTGACAACCAGTTCTTTATCCATGTCAATACCGTACCCCTAATACTATGTCCTCTTATTTTGCACACTAATCTCTTGTGTGGGACCTTATCAAAGACTTTTCGAAAGTCCAAATACACTACATTCACTGGCTCTCCCATCCATTCTACTTGTTACATCCTCAAAAAATTCCATAAGATTAGTCAAGCATGATTTCCCCTTCATAAATTCATGCTGTCTTTGACCGATCCTGTCACTGCTTTCCAAATGTGCTGCTATAACATGTTTAATAATCGACTCAAGCATCTTCGCCACTCCCGATGCAAGGCTAACTGGTCTATAATTGCCTGTTTTCGCTCTCCCTCCTTTCTTAAAAAGTGGAGTTACATTGGCTGCCCTCCAGTCCACAAGAACTGATCCACAGTTGAGGGAACAGTGGAAAATGATCACCAATGCATCCATGATTTCTAGGGCCACCTCCTTGAGTACTCTGGGATGCAGACCATCAGGCCTTCAGTCCCAACAGTTTGCCTAACACCATTTCCTGACTAATGTGGATTCCCTTCAGTTCGACCCTACCATCAGATCCTCTGTCCCCTAATATTTCTAGGAGATTGTTTGTGTCTTCTTTAGTGAAGGTCAGAACCAAAATACTTGTTTAATTGTGCTGCCAAGTTTTCTTTCATGCTCTTTTTTCCCCCTCTTAATTAACCCCTTTATCCTCCTTCTGTTGTTCCAAATTTCTCCCAGTCCTCCGGTTTGCTGCTTCCTCTGGCCAATTTATATTATTTAACTATCCTTGATTCCCCTCATCAGCCACGGTTGAGCTGCCTTCCTGGTTGATTTTTTCGCCAGGCGGGGATGAACAATTTTTGGTGTTCATCCATGCAGCCTTTAAATCTTTGCCATTGCATCTCCACCTTCAACCCTTTAAGTACAATTTGCCCGTCTATCCTAGCCAATTCCCGTCTCATACCTTCAAAGTCTCCGTTCTTTCAGTTCAGGAAACTTAGTCTCTGAATTAACCGTGTCACTCTCCACCTAATGCAGAATGCCACCATATTATGGTCACTGTTGCCCAAAGGGCCTTGCACAACAAGATCGCTAACTAATCCTTTCTCATTACATAACATCCAGTCTAGGATGGCCTGCCCTCTAGTCGGTGTGACCACTCAATTATCCACAGTAGAAATCTGTGTAGATTTATAGAGGTGGTACAGTGGTGCAGCGGTAGAGTTGCTGCCTTACAGTGCCAGAGACCCGGGTGCTGTCTGTATGGAGTTTGGGTGTTCTCCCTGTGACCATGGAGTTTTTCTCTGGGTGCTTTGGCTTCCTCCGACAACCCAAAGGTGTGCAGGTTTGCAGGTTAATTGGCTTCTTAAATTGTCCCAGGTGTGTAGGATAGAACTAGTGTTCGGGCGATTGCTGGTCGGTGCAGACTCGGTTGGCAGAAGGGCCTATTTTTATCTCTAAACTAAGTTGTCTGTCATGAGAATGCAGCATGCAATAGAAATCCTTACCTCAGAATTTGTCTTTACTGTGTCTATAAAGCTGCAGCAAGTGCGTCATTGTGCGTCATTGCTTGACTCATGAAGTCACCCTTTCCTCAATATTAGCTTCTCCGTGATAATCGCATGTACCTGGTCTGTTTAAAGCCACCCATGATGATAATGTGGACACAAGGTTAAAACTTGGCTCAGCAATGACATAGATTGTACAGTGAAGGTTTGCAATCTCCAGTCTGCGATATAAGCTTCTCTGAGGTAAAGCTTTCTGCTGTAGGCTGCGATAGGTGAGCGAGCAGGCAGAGGACGTTTGGCCACCTGCCTGCCTCACTGTCACATTGAGTGAGTGATTGTCTGGCATTTGTAACCCAGAGAGGACGTCTAAATGGAAACTGAAGGGAGCAGGTCCTATTCTGCAAACTGTGACTATTGCAAAATTTACTGCACTTTTACAAATTACAACAGAATTGCACTGAAATTCAATGCAGAGTCCTTACGTAAGTAACAATTATAAGGCAAGGGTCCTGATAATGGGGTTTTCCGTGTTCTTATCAGACAGAGACGGAGACAAGGGGCGGCACAGTGGCGCAGCGGTAGAGTTGCTGTCTTACGGCGGCAGGGTCTCGGGTTCGATCCTGACTAGGGGTGCTCCCAGCGACAGCTTAAGGTTTCTCTGGGTGCTCCCATATTCTACAGACATACAGGTTTGTTGATTGACTTTGGTTAAATAAAATTGTAAAATTTCCCCTAGCATGTAGGATAGAGCTAGTGTATGGGTGATCGCTGGTCGGCGTGGAAGCAGCGGGCCAAAGGGCCTGTTTCTGCACTGTATGTCTCAAGTCTAAAGTAAAGTAACCGAATCTGTCCTCACTTCTGGCTGCTTTCCAAACTGAGATTCCCACTGCTTGCAGTAACAGGTTACAGGCATGAATGGAGGCACCATCACTTCAGAGGGCGTTAGCGTTAGGTCTTAAAATGGATTAAGAAACGTAATGTAGATCTTTTCAAATGAGAATTATAAATAAGAATATTTAAAAGCCAGCTCACAAAGCATTCACTTCATCATTAAATAAACGACCACAGTTTAAGTTCTCCATCCAAGAGCTTCTGGAGCTAATGACTTAAATTCTGTCACAAGTTGAAAGTTATTTGGCACCAGAAGAGATTTGTTTACATTAATACATTTTAGTTAATTATATTCCCCTTTCCAATCTTACACCACCTTTAATATAAATGAAATATGGACCAATAAATGATACTACCGGTCACGGAAAGAACACGAGGCCTGTGCTTCTGACTGCAGCATGATTGAGACTCAATAATCAGAGAGTCATGCAGTCAATAGCAAAGGGTCATAATCATATAGTAATTCAGTACTGAAACAGGCCCTTATGCCCAATTCATCCATGCCGACCAAGATGCCCCATCTACGCTAGTCCCACTTAACATAGAAACATTGAAAATAGGTACAGGAGTAAACCATTCGGTCCTTTGAGTCAGAACGCCATTCAATATGATCATGGCTGATCATTCAAAATCAGTACCCCGTTCCGGCATTATCTCCATATCCCTTGATTCCATTATCCCTAAGAGCTAAATCTAACTCTCTCTTGGTAACATCCAGTGAATTGGCCTCCACTGCCTTCTGTGGCAGAGAATTCCACAGGTTCACAACTCTCTGGGTGAAAAATTGGCCCTTATCCCTCTAAGCTATATCTATCCACATACCTGTCCAAGTGTCTTTTAAATTTTGTTAGGTTAGATAAGGCTAGGGATACAGCATGGAAACAGGCCCTTTGGCCCACCGAGTCCATGCTGACCATGATCACTTATACACTAGTTCTATTCTAGACACCAGGGACAATTTACTGAAGTCAATTGACCTACAAACCTGTACGTGTCTGGAATGTGGAGCACCTGGAGAAAACCCACTCGGTCACAGGGAGAACATACAAGCTCCAGACAGACAGCACCCATAGTCAGGGTCGAACCTGGGTTGCTGTAATGCAGCAACTCTACTGCTGCGCCACCGTGCCACCTGACATGGTATGGTTTGCTATACTGGTCTTCAAGACAAAAGAAAGGCATCTCTGTTACCAATATTCCCTGGATTGTGAAAAGATCCGAGAGGAGTGGAAAACTCAAATATAATATCGCTATTCACGAAAGGAGCCAGAAAACACGGAACGATATGCCAGTTAGCTCAATAGAAATGTGCTGGCATCCATTGCTAAGGAAGTACAGTAAAATTCCGATAATCTGCTCTCCGATCGTAAGGGGATCCAATGGTTCAACCTAGAACGCAACAAAAAGCTTTACACTGTACCTCGCTACACATGACAATAAACTAAACTGATTAATCTGTCTGAACAGGTGCTGATTCCTGTGCTCGCTTTAATCTCACTGGGGCCACCGTTTCCCCCCTCCCTTTAACCTCCCTTTAAGGCCACAGTTCCTCTTTTCCCTTCGAACAAAACCAAGGAACTGCCGATGCTGGTTTTCACAAAAGAGCACAAAGTGCTGGAGTAACTCAGCAGGTCAGGCAGCATCTCTGAAGAACATGGATAGTTGACGTTTTGGGTCGGGTCCCTTTTTCAGACTCCTACTGAGCGGCTGTTACTCTAGCACTTCATGTCCTTCCCTATCTTTATGGGTGTTGGTTTCTTATTGTTAGTAGCTCTACTTAATAATCAAAAATTGTAGCCTCCTTTTGCTCTGGTATTTTAGTTAATTCACATGTTTAATCAATAATGTTTTATTATTAATGTTTAATATTTTATGTGTCATTCTTAATTGTCACTGTATGTCGTGTTGTTATTTGCGTGCGGAGCACCAAAGGCAAATCCCTTTTTTTTAAAATTAGAAGCAATTGTAAAGGAGAAAGTAATCGACATAACAACGATACAATTTTCGTACAGCTTCAGTTTTAACATTTTATAAACTAATAAATGAATTGGAAAAAAGAAAAAAGGAACGAAGTGAAAGGAAGATGAAAGGAAAAAGAAAAGAAAGAATTTCGAAAAAGATATGAAAAAGAAAAAGCAAAACCCCTGAACTACCGACGAAGTGAAAAACAAAGCGGAGATATATCCCACTACCCTTCCCTACGCCCGCTCACCCGACCCTAGCGTCAGTTTTGAATTTGTGTTCAACCATTCTATTGTTAAAGAAATTCAATGAAAGGAGACCATATTTTGAAAAATTGATCTGATTTGTCAGACAAAACAAACCTTATTTTTTCTGAATGTAGTGTCTCGGTCATTTCTGTGATTCACATCTTCACTGTGGGAGGCAAATTCCTTTTATGTGAACATACCAGGCCAATAAACGTATTCATTCATACCTGCATTCATTCATTCATCCATTCATTCATACATTCATCCATTCATTCATCCATACATTCATCCATTCATGCATTTATTCATTATATGTACCAAGAAAGAGTGGAAGGCTTTTAACTGACCCTGGTCTTGTTTTATCCTCTAACTTGAGAAGTTGATTCTGTTTCCTGCACTCCCTTTAAACTCACCGGGATCCCATTTATTCCTTTTCTCCAGAGATGCTGCCTGACCCACTGAGTTACTCCAGATTTTTTTGTGAGTATCTTGCTTGAAACTCGTCAGGTTTTATTTCACAAGGTCCCTTAAACTTGCCGGGCCACCATGTAAAGCACTCACTTTAAACTAACTGAAGTTTATTCTAAAACTGTGTAACAAGAAAGAAGCTAAATTAAAAGTGTCTTGGAACTTCAGTCTGAAGAAGGGCTCCGACCTGAAACGTCACATATCCATGTTCTCACTGAGTTACTCCTGCACTTTTTGTCTTGGAGTAATAATTGGAATAACATCCAATAGTCTAAAAAAAATCAGCCAGTCCGGCATTACCAGGTTAATGGATTGTCACTGCAATAGCAGGGCATTCTGAACTAAACTAACAAAACATAAAAAATTAAATGAAAAAAAATCATGAAACAATCAAGCACTTTCATGAAAGTACTTTTCCTTCTCTCCAGAGATGCTACCTGACCCGTTGAATTACTCTGGCATTTTGTGTCTATCTACAGTATTTATGAAAGAGAAATTGTGTTTGACTAATCTTTTAGACTTCTTTGGACAGGTAGATTGATAGGAAAAGTTCTTGTTGTGGGTTCTTGTTGATGAAAGATAAACAATTGCTGTGCAGGCAGTTCATATAATTACGAAGGTTTATGAAGGAACTGCAGATGCTGGAAAATCGAAGGTAGACAAAAGTGCTGGAGAAACTCAGCGGGTGCAGCAGCATCTTTGGAGCGAAGGAAAAAGGCAACGTTTCGGGCCGAAGGTCTGAAGAAGGGTTTCGGTCTGAAACGTTGCCTATTTCCTTCGCTCCATAGATGCTGCTGCACCCGCTGAGTTTCTCTAGCACTTTTGTCTAATTAAGAAGGCTAATGGAAAGTTGGCTGTATTGAAAGCATTATGGAGTATAAAAAATAGGAAGGTTTTGATGCAATGTACATTGCAGGTTGCGACTGTACTCGGAGTACTGCAAACAATGTTGGTCTCCATAGTTAAGGAAGGATATTGGAGGTAGTGCAAAGAAGTTTGTTAGGTTACCCCTGGAATGAAAGGCCTGGTGTGAAGAGAGGTTGAACATGCAAAGCTATTTTAATTGGAGTTTAGAAGAAGGTGAGGAGATCTTATTGAAGTGTTTAACATTTGCAGGGTAGATGCTCATAGGATGGCTTACTCCTCCACTGTTTCTTTTTTTTTTTTCTTTCTTAATCGAAGGTCAATAACACATCCTTTATTGAATATAGTGAACTCCCAATCATCGGCAGTGTACAACAATGCTTCAAAAGTCGTGCCACAACATCCACGCTATTCTTAGGGGAACACTTATGTTTAATACACTGCAGATTATATTCACACCAAGTTTTTTACAAGGACTTGAGAGTCTGAGCTATAGGGAGAGGTTGAGCAGGCTGGGACTCTATTCCATGGAGGGCAGGAGGATGAGATGTGATCTCATAGAGGTGCGTAAAATCATGAGAGGAATAGATCGGGTTGATGCACAGAGTCTCTTGCCCAGAGCAGGGGAACTGAGAACCAAAGGACATAGGTTTAAGGTTGGGGGGGGAAAGATTTGAAAGGAATCTGAGGGGCAACTTCTTCACACAACGGGTGGTGGGTGTATGCAATAAGCTGCCGGAGGAGGTAGTTGAAGCAGGAACTATCGCAACACTTAAGAAACATTTGCATAGGTACATGGATAGGACAGGTTTAGATAGATATGGGTCAAACGCAGGCAGGTGGGACTAGTGTAGATGGGGCACTTCGGTGGGTGTGGGCAGGTTGGGACTAGATGTGGGTATGGGTAGATGGGACACAGTTGGGTGGTTGGGTATGGGTAGATGGAACTAATGTAGATGGGACACATTGATGGGTGTTTCCATGCTGTATGACTGTGACTGTGTCTCTAAGCTATTGAGGAGACAGCCTCCAACCTCTCACTACCATTGTCATTAAACTTACTTATGTTATTAAATCCCAGCACTCCCATTCTACGTTTTGGGAGTAACTTACAATGCATAGACAACAGCTGTTCAAAAAAGTGGCTCAAAATCATCAAAAGAGCAATGGTCTAAATAGCATTGCCGATATTCCAAGAATGAATAACATATAAAGGACTTTGACATGGCCATCATTAACCATTTTGAACTGGTGTACTATGTTAAGGAGTTAAGGGCAGCAGTAAAAGAAAGACAAATGAATTTGTGCCAATTTTCACATTGCAAAGTCCTACAAGCAATGCTACGATATTACCCAGATAATCTGCTTTTAAGCATCGATTAAGGATACATATTGGTCAGGCCATTGAAAGCATGTACACATTTATTCACAACAGTGTCTTTGAGTCCTCTACAACTGGTTCAGTTTAGTTAATGTTTAGTGCAAGATAGTATACTGGAGATACACCATTCCGATTCTCAGTCCATGAAGCTCACTGATGAGGAAGCAATTGATTACTCACCCAGAGTTTTATTTTTAGAACGTGTCGCTGTGCCTTCTTCTCATGGACATGGCTAGTGATCTTTCACATTAAGGCAATAACGTGAGTGTCATAGTTGAAGCAAGAAATGTTGCTGTGGGAGTGGAGATTTTAAAGGGTGGAGCGATTGTAATGTGTGATTGCAGATCCACTTCTGTGATCAGCACACAAAGAGAACAGATGGGTTTTATTTTCATTTCTCAATTAAATCTCAGGGCGGTCACGGTGGCGCAACGGTAGAGTTGCTACCTTACAGCGAATGCAGCGCCGGAGACCCGGGTACGAACCCGACTACGGGTGTGGTCCGTATGGGGTTTGTACATTCACCCCATGACCTGCGTGGGATTTCTCTGAGATCTTCGGTTTCCTCCCACACTCCAAACGACGTACAGGTTTGTAGGTTAATTGGCTTGGTAAATGTAAAAATTTCCCCTAGTGGGTGTAAGATAATGTGCGGGGATCGCTGGTCGGCGCGGACTCGGTGGGCCGAAGGGCCTATTTTCCGCGCTGTATCTCTAAACTAAACTAAAAATTTACTCAGTCCAATAGTGGTGTGCGAGGTAGAAATCAAGTTTGTATGTGAATTCAACTCATTATTCTTTCATCCTATAGACAGAAATAATTATAGTCAAGCCTTGATTCTGTATAGCTGTGCACCAGTGTTCTCATATGTTTCACTGGAGAATCCTTGGATGCATTAACTCTATCACTGTTTTCAAACCACTTCAATTAATTGAATGAATCAACACTTTGTTTACTGGACTCAAGCCCTAATCTTGCGAGCAACACTATAAAATCCTACCCTTTTCCTATGTAATCTAGGCAACATATCAATTTGCACTTAATTAGATCTGACAGCCAAAGCTTATTAAATTGTTTAGTTAGTCAGGGTAGTAGTTCAAAGTGCTGGAGTGACTGAGCGGGTCAGGCAGCATCTCTGGAGAACAAGGATACTCAACGTTTTGGCTCAGATTGAAGTGTCCAATAAAGGTTCCTGGCCAGAAATGTAGCCTATCCATGTTCCCCGGAGCAGCCAGGCTTGCTGAGTTACTCCAGCACTTGATGACTATTTTTGTAAACAGGCATCTGGAGCTTCCTGTGTCCGTATTTTGACAGCTCAAATTGCTGATTTCTGCTTCCCATGAAAATAAAGTACAGAATTCTAACATAATTTAATTTACTGGAATGCTGTCATTTATTACAAGTGAACTGGTCAATAAATTAAACATCCAAAAAAGAGGTATAAACGTTCTGTTGCATAAATGAAACTATGAGACTGTGCAAACTCCAACCATTTATTTGCTTGGGCTTAATGAATCATCTGGTGAGCCAATGTTCCCTTTTGATTCTGTCAAACTAGTTAGCATAACTTCTGAGATAATTAAAAGTGCAGGGAAAAGTATAAGGGTTAGTGGTGAACAGTTCCCGGTCCATCACGGATACTAACCTCCCCACCATTGAAGGGATGGATGTACAGGAGTTGCTGCCTCAACAAAGTAGCCAGCATCATCAGAAAACACACCAGCCCGGCCATGCTCTCAGTTCACTACTGTCATCGGGAAGAAGCTATAGGAACCTGAAAACTGTTCAGGAGCAGTTTCATTCTAACAACCATTATTAAACACTACAATCTCCAAATATACTACTCAGACTCGGGGAATTGTTTTTGTCATTGCACTATTATATTTTGTTTGTTTGTTTTAATAAATAACTAAATAAATAAATGTTATATATTATCTATATATTACTAAAACTCTCATCTTGTTTGTTTGTATATATGTGTGCGTGCACGTGTGTGATTTTCCAAAACCCCACCAAACGGTACACGATAGCGCTACAATTTTTGGCCCACCTTACTCACCATTGTCCTGGGAAATAAAAAACTTTTTGTTCAGATTGATGGTATATTTTACAATTTATTGACATTTTAAGCTTTGCAAAAATCACTTTTTAAGCCACCTTTCCACTTGCCCTGCCCATCAGCCACATTACAATGACGTCACAATGGGATCCCGACTCACTTAAATAAAATATCGCTATTAAAAAAAACCCTCAGTTTTAATCAAATTCTTCCATTTTCATTAACAGCTAACATTGGGTTTAGGTTAATTTAAAGAAAAAACATGATTTTCATTGTGGGGGTGGGTTGGGGCAGTTTTCATTTTATAAAAAAACATCGCAATTTTCATTGTGGGGGGGATGGGATAGGGGGAGTTGAGGTGGGGAGCAGGGGGATAGAGGGAGAGGAGGGGGGTAGGAAGGGGAAAGTGGGGGAGGTGAGGAGGGAGAGTGGGGGATTAGGATAGGAGGAAGGTGAGGAGTGAGGCAGATGGAGAGGACTGGGGTAGGGAGGAGGGAGGAGTTATGGAGGGGAGAGTGGCTGAGGGTAGGGGAAAGTAGGGGAGGGAGAGGTAAGAGAGGGAGTGGGGGAGGGGAGGAGGAGAGGGGAAAGAAGAGGGAGGGTGAAAAGGAGGGGGAATGGAGGAGAATAGGGGTAGAAATAGGGATGGCGAGGCGCAGTTGGGGGAGGGTTGCCCTGATTCGCGTCACAATGGGGATCTCTGGCGTCACAATGGGAACCCGTCAGCCGTGCCTGCTCAGTTGGGGGCTATGGGTGAGTGGTGGAACATTGCGTTTAGGGAACGGGTCTAACTTGGTCTAATTATATATATATGTTACACATCTGCTGCAAGTAAGAATTTCATTGTTCCATTTTGGAACAATAAAACACTCTTGACTTGATTTTTGTATCAGAGACTTGAGTTTATTGTCTAAGATGGATGTAATTCAGTCCAGTACGGCAGCACAACACTAGTTTAGTTTATAAATAAGAAAGAACTGCAGATGCTGGTTTAAATCGAAGGTAGATGCAAAATGCTGGAGTAACTCAGCGGGTGAGGCAGCATCTCTGGAGAGAAGAAATGGGCGACATTTCAGGTCTGAAGAAGGGTCTTGACCCGAAACGTCGGCCATTCCTTCTCTCCGGAGATGCTGCTTTACCCACTGAGTTACTCCAGCATTTTGTGTCTACTAGTTTAGTTTATTGTCACGTGTACCAAGGTACAGTGAAAAACTTTTTTTGTGTGCTAACAGTCAGCGGAAAGACAATACATGATTACAATCGAGCCATTTACAGTGTACAGATACACGATAAGGGAATAATGTTTAGTGCAAGATAGTGCACTAGAGCTACACCAGTCCAATTCTCAGTCCATGGAGCTCACTGAGGATGAGGAAACAATTGATTTCTCACCCAGAGTTTTATTTGACAAGGAGTTGCTGTGCCTTCTTCTCATGGACAGGATTGGTGATCTTTCACATTGCAACATCAGGAATCAGAACCATAAGCCCACAGTTCATTCAACAATTTAATTAGCACATTGGAACAACAGGAGAAAGCATTGTGCGAATGGGAGAAAAAAGCAGTTAGCTTAGTTTAGTTTTGTTTAGAGAAACAGCGTGGAAACCCACTGAGTCCACCCGACCAGCGATTCCCGTGCACTAGCACTATCCTACACACTTTACAATTTTTACCAGACCAAATAAATCCACAAACCTGCACGTCTTTGGAATGTGGGAGGAAATGGGAGCAACCAGAGAAAACCCATGTGGTCACAGGGAGAACGTACAAACTCCATGCAGATCGGCACCTGTAGTCAAGATTGATCCCGGGCCTCTCGCACTGTGAGGCAGCAACTCTACTTCTGCGCCAACATGCTAAAAAGGTTTTTGGTACACTTAAGGGAGAACTGTTTTTGTAAAAATATGTTTTCATTATTCATAAATTATTTAGAGTATTGTCATCCAATTGGTCCCGTGTGGAAACTTTGGAGATGGTACAGAGGAGGTTTACCAGAATGCTTCTTGAATTGGAGGGCTTCAGCTACAGGGAGAGGTTGGACTGACTTGGATTGTTTTCTCTCGAACATCAGAGGTTGAGGGGAGACATAGTTAAAATTATGAGAGGCTTATATAGGGCAGACAGTCAGAACCTTTTTCCCCAAGGTGGAAATGTCCAGCAGTAGAGGAGAAAGTACAATACAATACAATACAACACAATTTATTTGTTGTCATTTGAACCCAGAGGTTCAAACGAAATTTGGTTTCTGCAGTCATACAAACAAGAAGAAGAACCAAGACACAACACAATTTACACAAACATCCATCACAGTGAATCTCCTCCTCACTGTGATGGAAGGCAAAGTCTTATCTCTCCCCTGCATTCCTCATTCTCCTCCCGATGTCAGAGTCAAAGCCCCCGGCGGGCGATGGTAAATAAGTCCCGCGGAAATTATAAAGCCGCGCCGGGTGATGCAAGGCCGCGCTCCAGGTCTTGGTGTTGGAGCCCCGGTGTGCGCTAACAAGTACCGCGGCCATTTAAAGCCGCGCCGGGCGATGTAAGGCCCCACTGCAGGTCATCCTCAACCCCGCAACTCGGGCGGGAGAAGTCGCCGTTGCGGAAGCCCCGAAAAGCGGTCTCCCAGCAGGGACCACGCGGGCTCCCGGTGTCACCGTCCACCGGGCCGGCGGTTGGAGCCTCCGAATCTTCTGGGTCGGGTCGCAGCAGCGCGCCACCACCGCTCCTCCTGCTCCAAACTCGACCAGCTCCACGATGGTGGGTAAGTCCGCAGCTCCGCGACTGGAGCCCCAGGTCGTTCCGGTTGGAGGCCGCTCCACGGTGCTCGGCCCCAACGACAACGGAGACCCGACAGAGAAAAGGTCGGGTTCTCCGTGCAGGGGAAAGATTTTAAAAAGTTTCCCCCCCCCCCCGCCCCCCACACACATACCCAGTTAAAAAAAAAAATAAAAACTACATACAAACGAGACAAAAAATAAAAAAACGACAGACGGACTGCAGAGGCCGCTGTGACGTGAGTCGCGCCGCCCAAACCATTTATTGGAGATGTGTGGGTCATTTTACACAGATGGTGGTGGGGGCCTGGAATTCATGGCCAGGGCTGGTGGTGGCGGAAGATTCAATAGGGAGGCACGGTGGTGCAGTGGTCGGGTTGCTGCCTTACATCACTTGGAGCGCCGGAGACCCGGGATCGATCCAGACTACGGGTGCTGGCTTTGTACAGCATTTGTACGTTCTCCCTGTGACCGGCGTGGGTTTTCTCTGAAATTTTGAATTGGCTTGGTGCATATGTAAAATTTTCCCTAGTGTGTGTCGGATAGTGTTAAGGGCCTGTCCCATGAGCATGCGACTGCATGCGGCGTGCGTGTCCAAACCGGAAGCGGGGGCCGCGCGGAGGTCAAGTGAGTGACGTGAAGTTCGAGCGAAGTCCGTGGGAAGTTCGCGCGTGATGTACTGCGTCAAGATGTTCGTCCAGAGTCGAGATACTGCGTATGCCCGTCGAGGCGGTGCGTACGGTGTCGAGGCGGCTGCGGGCCGGCAGGCTGTTGTCGTGCAGAATTTTTGAACAGTGTCAGTTTTTCGGAGTCCCGCGCGATGTCTGGACCAGCTCCGCACAACTCCACGTTAGGTCGCATGTTCGTGGGACAAGCCCTTAAGTGTGTGGGGATCGCTGGTCAGCGCAGACTGAGTGGACCAAAAGGCCTGTTTCTGTGCTGTATCTCTAAACTAAACTAAACTAAATTAGAAATATTTGTGCATTACATTATTATTACATTTGATAGCATCTAAACACCTCTCATCAATGTGTTCTGCCCTTTACTTCATCTTTGCTCCACTAAAATTGCTCCTAACTTATGATTTCCAGAACATTCTCTCCACTAGTGTGGCACAGAGTTGCTGCCTTACAGCACCAGTGACCTGGGTTCAATCCCGACTACAGGTGCTTGTCTATTTGTACGATCTCCCCATGACCTGCGTTGGTTTTCCCCGAGATCTTCGGTTTGCTCCCACACTCCAAAGACGTACAGGTTTGTAGGTGAATTGGCTTGGTATAAATGTTAAATTGTCCCTAGTGTGTGTGGGATAGTGTTAATGAGCGGGGATCACTGGTCGGCACGGACCCGGTGGGCTGAAGGGCCTGTTTCCACGCTGTATCTCTAAACTGATCTAAACTAAACTAAACAACAGGACGTATATATGGAATTCTTCCTCGGAGGAATTTAAACTTGCCATCTCTAATAAACTCAGTACTCCAATGCAGCCTTTTCTTCTGAAACGGATATGAAAGGAACTTAGGCACGTCATCAAACCTGTAAATGACTTTACCTTATTACAGAAAGCAGCATGATACCTTTGAATCAGACACAGTGTGGGACTCATCACAATGAGTCAATTCTATCTGCAAGCAGGGCCGGATGTACGTATAAGCTAGACAAGCTTAAGCTTAGGGCCTCGAGATCTAGGGGGGCCTCAGCCCGCTCCACCAAGGTATAAAACCTTTGACATATTGGTATTTTCTGAGCCTTGTCCTTTCAACAGTCAGGAATGTTCGAGTCGCTGCGCGGCTGCAAGTTTAACAATGTCAGAACCAGCTCCGACTGTCCCCGACCTGCCTACTTCAGGAGAGAAGAGATAAGGCTCCGGGCGGGGTAAAGGGTGGGTGGGAACGAGCAGCCACCCGCTACGATAGGCGGAATGATCCTTTCTATAGTTAACCCTGCTCACAGTCTCTGATGGGGCTGTTTTCCTGCCCACTGGGACCTCCCACGCTTTGCCCGCTGACCCTCGCCACTCCACTGCCCTCCAGCAGCCCGCAGCCATTGCCTTACCTGCAGCCTGGACTCAGCACCGGGCCTGAAGTTTCCATGCTGCAGGCTACAACTCCCCTGAGTTTGACTGCGCTGAGTCCAAGTGGTAGTCTCCCAACCCTGATAACCTCAGTGGCTGTTCCACTGGGTCTTCCCCATTCCCCTCAAACCATGTGACCCCAGCTCTTCCCCACCCACTATAGTCCTCATACCCCCCTACCCCCTGACCACCCACCAACCCTCCCACCAGACATCGCCTCGGCCTCAGTCCACTCACCTGCCTTCCTCTGGCCCCAACCCCCATCCCTGCCATGTGTTCACCATCCCCCCTGACGTCCCCCTCTCAGATACCGAACGATCTGTCCACAGCAGAGGCCTCACCTTTGTCCCCCTCCGTCCCCACCTCAATGAGTTCTGCGCCCGCCGCGATTTGGAGCTCTTCTTCCGAGGGCAGTCTTATGACAATGCTGCCAACATGGCTGGTTGGTACAAGGGTATGCAGCAAAAAATACTTGAAAAAAACAAATTTGGTGGGCCGTTCGGCTGTTGATTGCTGCCTTGATGCAGTGAACTGTTTTGGAATTATAAATTAAATTTATACCTTCTTTTCATCCTCCGCAAAGAGATGGGCAGTTCTAAAATCATTTTTGCAACCTCAGCCAAAAGTGCCTAAATATTTGTCAGACACTAGGTGGGAGGCACATGCAAAAGCCACAGAAGCTATTTTGGAAATTTACAGCGCTATCTCTGGTCCAAGATGGCGGCGCGCACGGTCACAGCGGCTCACGGCTCCCGGACTAGGTGCTCTTTTTTGTTGTTTGTGTACGTTGTGTTGTCCGTGTACGTCTTTGCAGTCGGTTCTGCGAACACCCGCTACACCCGCTACTCCCGACAGAACCTCGTGGATATCGGGGATATCGGTGACCAGCGTCAGTCTGCGGTTTCGGGTGTCTTCCATCGCAAGTATAACATCCTGGGCGACATAGCAAGACCACCGGGGTCCCCGTGGATTGTTGTCGGGTCTAGGAGGCGGCGCAGACGGAGGAGGGAGAGGAAGCAGAAGCGAGGACGCAGGTCCGGTGTTTTGCTAAGGCTAAGGAATCGACCACACAAGCCACCTCTACCGAGCCTGTATCTCTCCAACGCCAGATCCCTGGTTCACAAAATGGATGATCTGGAAGTACAACTCGCCGGAAATCGATATGTCCGCGACTGCTGTGTTATGATCATCACCGAAACCTGGCTTCACCCGGGGATACCTGATGCTAGCATGCAGCTAGCAGGTCGCTTTCTGCTCCGCGGGGACAGGACTATAGACTCCGGTAAGAGCAGGGGAGGGGGTCTCTGTATATACGTGCATGAGAATTGGTGCAACAACGGGACAATCCTAGCCAATCATTGTTCCCCTGACTGTAAGATGCCGGCCTTTTTTTCTACCGAGAGAACTAACAGTCGTGATTGTCACGGCTATGTATATTCCACCTGACGCCAATGTAAACAAGGCGCTCTCTCTCCTGCTGAACACCATTAACGAACAGCAGCGGGATCACCCCGAAGGTGTTCACATAATCGCAGGGGACTTTAATAAGGCCAACTTGAAGACTGTACTGCCGAAATTCTACCAACATGTCAAGTGTTCTACTAGAGGGGTGAACACGCTGGATCATGTCTACACCAATATCAAGCACGCGTATAGAGCCATCCCCCTCCCCCAACTCGGCCAGTCAGATCATCTCTCCCTCCTGCTTTCTCCAGCCTACACCCCCCTCAGACGCAGTGCCAGGCCCACCATAAGATCTGTTACAACCTGGCCTGAAAATGCACTCTCCAATCTACAGGACTGCTTTACACAGACAAACTGGGACATATTCGAACACCAGGATCTGGAAACTCTCACAGAATCAGTGCTGGACTATATCAAGTTCTGCATCGGAAATGTGACTGTAGACAAAAACATACGGGTTTTCCCAAACCAGAAACCCTGGATATCCAGCCAGGTCCGCACACTCCTCAGAGCCCGCGATGCTGCCTTCAGGTCAGGTGACAGAGCTCTGTACAGGGCTGCTCGAGACGATCTGAAAAGTGGTATTAAAAAAGCCAAGGCGGACCATAAGAGGAGCATAGAGTCCCATTTGTCCAGCAATAATACACGGGAGGTATGGCGGGGCATACAAGACATTACCAACTACAGAGGCTGTGCCACAAAGTCAGAAGACCTGAGTGCGCCGCTGGCAGAAAAGCTAAATTGCTTCTTCTCCCGCTTTGAAACATCACAACAGCAGCACTCACCTGCTACAGCCCTGTTTCCACCCACACCTAGCTCCTGTACTACTCCACCCACTGTCAGGGAACACGATGTCAGACGGGTGCTCCTGGCAGTGAACCCCAAGAAGGCTACCGGCCCAGATGGAGTCCCTGGTAAGGTGCTCAAAGCGTGCGCCCACCAGCTCACTGCCATCTTCACCAGAATTTTCAACCTCTCCCTGGCCCAGGCAGTTATTCCGTCCTGCCTAAAATCAGCCACAATCGTCCCTGTGCCGAAGAAGTCTACCATCACCAGCCTTAATGACTACCGTCCTGTGGCCCTCACTCCGGTAATCACGAAGTGCTTCGAGAGGTTGGTCCTCCAGCACATCAAGGACTATCTACCACCAGACCTCGACCCCCACCAATTCGCCTATCGCCAAATCAGATCCACAGAAGACGCCATCACCGTAGCTCTCCACTCTGTGCTGAGCCATCTGGAGCAGCGGCAGAGCTACGTCCGGATGCTCTTTGTGGATTTTAGTTCAGCCTTTAATACAATCATTCCGGACATTCTCATTGGTAAACTGGTCACTCTTGGCCTCCCCACTGTCACATGTGCCTGGATAAAGGATTTCCTCACCAACCGGCCCCAGACTGTGAGACTCGGCCCCCACCTCTCCTCCACTCGCAGGTTGAGTACTGGTTCCCCACAGGGCTGTGTGCTAAGCCCCCTCTTATACTGTCTCTACACCTACGACTGTAGTCCGGCCCACAACAACAACCGCATCGTCAAATTTGCTGACGACACTACTGTGGTCGGACTTATTTCGAAGGGAGACGAGGCAGCTTACAGAGAGGAAGTCCTGAAGTTGACAACCTGGTGCTCAGAAAACAATCTGGCTCTGAACACCAGGAAAACAAAAGAGCTCATTGTCGACTTCAGGAGGCACAGCACCGACTTAGCCCCCCTACACATCAACGTCGAGTGTGTGGAGAGGGTCAACACCTTCCGGTTTCTCGGCGTCCATATCGCTGCTGACATCTCCTGGACGGACAACACGACAGCGGTCATCAAGAAGGCTCAGCAGCGGCTGCACTTCCTGAGGGTCCTCAGGAAGCACAACCTGGACTCTAACCTGCTGCTGACCTTCTACCGCTCGTCCATCGAGAGCCTGCTGACATACTGCATTACAGCATGGTATGGCAGCTGCACCATGGCAGACAGGGAGAGGCTTCAGAGGGTAACTAGGACAGCACAGAAGATCATTGGTTGCCCTCTCCCCTCCCTGATGGACATCTACACCTCCCGCTGCCTTAGCAGGGCAAAGAAGATCATCAAAGACAGCTCCCATCCTGCGTTTGGACTGTTCGACCTGCTGCCCTCTGGAAGGCGCTATAGGTGCATCAAATCCAGGACAAACAGACTCAGGAATAGTTGCTTTCCGAGAATTATATCTACTATAAATTCAAATTCACACATGCACTGACTACACCGCCCAACACGGACTTCCATCTGTATATATGTATATATGTATGTAGCGCCGCAGAATTTGTGCACCTATTCCCCCCCCCCCCATCTCCCTTCTGTTTTTTGTTTTTTCTGTTTCTTGTTTTTTGTGCTAAATTGTATGTATGCACTGAGTACGAGCAGCTTTCAGTTTCACTGTACATGTATAGTGACAATAAATGGCATATCTATATCTATCTATCTGATGCCCTCAGTCATTTGTATTCTGATGTTAATGTGAAGGGTGATACCAGGCTTCAAGCTAACAATCTTTTGCAGAAAATGGAAGAACTGGAATTTGTGTTTATGCTGCATTTTTGCACCCGTCTGCTAGGACATTTCCACAAGGTCAACAAACCCATTCAGAAATCCAAACTGTTATTGAGTACTTGTGCAAGTTTGTACAGTTCACTTCAGGATTTTGTAAGCAAAATTAGAGAAGATTTTGATGGGCTTGAGCAACAAGCAAAGGCCACCTTGCCAGATGTTAACTACAGAACTGCCACAGGGAGACAAAGAGTAAGGCAATGGCAAGGAAATGATGGAAGTGCACCTCGTCCTGATGCTTTAGATAAACTCTCTTCAAGAGATAAGTTTAGGATAAAATCCTTTATTCCTATACTAGCACTTGAAACCAATTTAAAAAGAAGAGGTACTGTGTACAGTGAAGTTGCACAACAGTTTTCCTTTCTTGCTAATCTGACCGCACCTAAGCAAGAAATTCAGCAAGGTGTTGAACTGTTGATGGAAGCAAACCCAGAAGATGTTGACCTGAAACTTACTGATGAACTTTTGCACTTTCACTTGTAAGTGAACCAAAGCCCTAGGCATACAAAAGAGCACTCTCTGTCTCATACAGACCGCTAACAAATAATATACAAGGAAACAATTCAGATGGCCTTCCCTAATGTGGAAGCAATCTTGCGGCTGTTTCTTAGCTTAATGGTCACCAACTGCTCGGGAGACCATCAAGACTCAAAAGAATTAAAAATGAATTAAGGTCCACACTGTCTCAAGAGAGGTTGTCTGCAATAAGCATTCTGTGCATTGAGAGTGACAAACTTAGACAAACAGATCTTGGTGAACTTCTGGATGATTTTGCTATGAAGAAGGCGAGAAAAATTCTTTTTTGCTCTTAGTGTATTTGTAATGTCTTAATATTCCACATTCAATTCAAGAGACACTTATTATCACATGCACCAATTGGTACAATGAAATTTGGGATCACCATCCGACGTCGGAACGGGAGAACATTCTCAGCGGCTTGGACTTTCGAATCGGCCACGAAGGAGCTGATCATAGAAACATAGAAACATAGAAATTAGGTGCAGGAGTAGGCCATTCGGCCCTTCGAGCCTGCACCGTCATTCAATATGATCATGGCTGATCATCCAACTCAGTATCCCGTACCTGCCTTCTCTCCATACCCTCTCATGGACTTTAGGAGGGCACATCATCCGAGGACGTACACTGCATTGAGGATAAATGGGGATCCTGTGGATAGGGTGAACTGTTTTAAATATCTGGGAGTCCACATCTCCGAGGATATGACATGGGCATCACACGCCTCAGCACTCGTGAGTAAGGCAAGGCAGCGCCTTTACCACCTCAGGCAATTGAGGAAATTCAGAGTGTCTCCGAGGATCCTCCAGTGCTTCTACGCAGCGGCGGTGGAAAGCATCTTGTCCGGGAATATTACCATCTGGTTTGGGAATTGCTCTGCCAGGGACAAGAAGGCTCGGCAGAGAGTAGTGCGTTCGGCCGAACGCACTATGGGAACTTCACTCGCCCCCCTGCAGGAAAAATACATCAGGAGGTGCAACTCCAGAGCCAACAATATCATGAGTGACCCCTTCCCCCCATGCAACAGACTGTTCCAGCTGCTACGGTCAGGCAAACGCCTCCGTTGCCATACGGTGAGAACGGAGAGGTTGAGAAGGAGTTTCTTCCCAGAGGCCATTCGGTCTGTAAACGCCTATCTCACCAGGGACTAACTCTACTATTTTTCCTTCCATTATTTATTAAGTAAAAGAATATGTGTGTTTATGATTGTGTTTATAGTTTGTTTGGTTGTTTCGTATGTGTATGTGACAAATAAACATGACTTGACTTGACACTTCCTACCGGAGATCGCGGCTCCCAAAGTCCACAGGCTGAGCTGGGCAGAGAGTCACGCTGGTGGTCCTCAGCAAAGGGATCCCAGGGCTCCGCGATATTGAAATCAGCGGGGCCCGAGGCTGGGAGCTCTGCAAACCACAGCTCCATGATATTGAAGCAGCAGGCCCAACACTCCAGAGCTTCAAACGGCGATCCATGTCAGGCATCGCCCGCTCCGCGGTGAATCCAATATGTATTTTAAAACCAACTGTTTAATGACAACATACAGTAGGATCTAAAAGTGTCACATTGTAACTGTCGGGTAGTCATGGTCCTCTAGTCGTGGGGGTGGGGGATTGGGAGGCGGGGCCTCACAAATGAAATAGCTTAGGGCCTCTCTTCATCTTAATCCGGCCCTGTCTGCAAGAGTCTTTTAATCTGGTGCAAAGTTTCAGCCTGAAATGTTGACAATTCCTCTCCCCCCACAGATGCTGCTCAACCTGTTTAGCTGCTCCACAGATTGTTTGTTGCTCTTTCCAATGTATTACCTTCAAATATTTGAGAATTAACGCTAATCTAATGTCTCCACCATTTTGGATTGCAGCGAGTTGCTGTTAAACATATTCTCCTCATTTTACCTCAGGTTCTTCTGCCACTTATCTTGCTCACGTCTTCTAGATATGAAAAATATTTATTTTGAGTCAGTCAACGTAATTGATAATTTGCAACACATCCTTAGTACTTCCCATGTCTTTCTCTTGCAAAGGCAATAATTACTTTTCAACCAGTCCGTGCAGTTGAAATTCATCCTCCTTGATAGGACTGCAATTAATTGGTAACACAATGACGCAGTGGTAGAGTTGCCGCCTTACAATGCCAGGTTCGATCCTGACTACAGGTGCTGTTGCCTCGGAGTTTGTACGTTCTCCCTGTGACCGCCTGGCTTTTCTGCAGTTGCCCTGGTTTCCTCCCACAATCCAAAGACGTACAGGTTTGTAGGTTAATTAGGCATCTGTAAAATTGTACATTGTCCCTGGTGTGTAAGATAGTTTATTTTTCCTTATTTCTTTTTTTTCTTCTTTCCTTTCTTTCTTTTTCTTTCTTTCTTTTCATCTTAGTCTTTTTATTAAATTTTCAAAAATAATTTATTTAAATACGATCGTGATACAAAAACCAGAAAAAACAAAACCGTGGTAACGCACCCACCACCACAGTACAAAATCACCAAATTATCTAAATTTTCAAACAACTATGTTACAATCCTTACAAATATACTAAATAACTCCTATACAACTATGTCCCTTTCTAACACCAACTAGGCACGGACTTAACCCCGGTAAAGGGGCAAGCACCTGGCTCGGGCAAACCCCTTTTCCACCTGGCGCCGTAGCTCGCAGATGGCCAGCTTGGCCAGGCCTAGGATCAACCCAACCAGGCCATCTTTGGCCCTGCCCACTCCCCAGATCCCGTCACCAGTCCTCCGACCGCTGGCAGCAGAGCCACTCTTCCCCCTACAGACCCTAGGTGGAGTGGCAGTGCTCCTTGTCCTCCTGACCCTGGCTACAGGGGGATGCTCTACTGGTCCCTCTACCCTCAGCAGGTTCAACGCTGCTCTTGGCCCTGGCATCCTTCTCTCTTGGTGGTCTTGGTGGGCCGAAGGGCCTTTTTCCGCACTGTATCTCTAAGATCTAAAGTCTAAGGTGAAGTTAATCGTCTCTGCAATTTTTCCAAATCCTTGACAAGTGTTGGCCAGAATTAGTATTTCAAATAAATTTAGCTAGTCATGGTCCTGATGTGTCACAATATTGTTGCTTTTGCACTTTAAATTGGATATTCTCTGTAAATGGGCAGAAGGAGTAATGTTGGAAAGTAATAAATGTTTGCACACCGAGGGATGAGGGGCTTGTGGGGAGAGGGGTGTGTGGTGGTGAGGATGTGGTACTGAGTTGATTACTTTATTCTTATGAGATGAGCATTGAAGGATGACTCGCTGTGTCTATTATATTTTAGCGATATAAACATTGCAAAACTTTCCATTGGTTGCTAAGTCTACCGTTGCAAATATTGCTTTCACTTTTTAGCCACTTCTTACAGTTGATGGCCTGCGGTTTGTCTGATTGTTTTGCAATAAATTCCACCATCACATTTTGGCTACAAAATCCAATTGATTTTCGTTGAGACTGGAATGCATGATGTGACAAACAACCAGGCAGTGAACAATCTGTTCTGCCAGTTTGCTGCTCAAATGACAAAGATTAAACACAAAATTCTGGAGTAACTCAGCGGGACAAGCTGGAGTAACTCAGCGGGACAGGCAGCATCCCTGGAAAGCAGAATGGGTGACGGGTCGAGACCCTCAGGTCTCAAACGTCACCCTTTCCTACTCTCCACAGAAGCCGCCTGTCCTGCTGAGTTACTACAGCATTTTGTGTCTATCTTTGGTTTAAACCAGCATCTGCAGTTCCTTCTTCCTGATAAAGATTAAAAATGTCCTCAAAAGCTTCTGTTAAAATGGAGAGTCACTATCTATCTATCTTATTATGTTTTTCAATGGAAGGCCAGGTTTCTTATAGATAGGACTCTTTAGCTTCTGATGAAGAATGCCTTTTTACCTCTATAACCATTTCTTATCAGTACCAAACAAGATATAGCCCTGTCATAGATAATAGTTATAGTCATACAGCGTGGAAATAGACCCTTCAGCACAACGTGCCCACGCCATACAACATGTCCCATTTACACTTGTCCCATCTGCCTGTGTTTGCCCCATATCCCTCCAAACCTATCCTATCCATGTACCTTCATAAGTTCAGGGAGCACAATAAGGCCATTTGGCCCATCAAGTCTAATCCACCTATCAATCAGGGCTGATCTATCTTTCCCTCTCAATCCCATTCTTCTGCATTCGCCCCATAACCCCTGTAACCCATACCATTCAAGAATCTGCCAATCTCCGCCATTAAAAATATCCATTGACGTGGCCTCCACAGCCGTCTGTGGCAATGAATTCCACAGATTCACCACCCTCTGATTAAAGAAATTCTTTCTCATCTCCTTTCTAAAAGTACATCCTTTTATTCGGAGGCTACGGCCTCTGGTCCTAGACTCTCCCACTAGTGGAAACATCCTCTCCACATCCACTCTATCCAGGCCTTTCACTATTTGGTAAGTTTCAATGAGGTCCCCCCATATCCTTCTAAATTCCAGCAAGTACAGGCCTAGTGTCTTCAAACGCTCATCATATGTTAACCCAATCATTCCTAGGATCATTCTTGTAAACCTCCTCTGGACCCTCTCCAATGCCAGCGCATCCTTCCTCAAATATGGGGCTCAAAATAAACTAAACTAAACTAAATTAAACTATACTAAACTAGAATATTCACAATACTCCAAATACAGTCTGAGCAGTGTCTTATAAAGCATTACAACTCTGCTTTTGTAACGTTGCCCTCTCGAAATAAATGCTAGCATTCGCCTTCCCTACTACTGATGTCGACTTGCAGATGAACATTTTGGGAATCCTGCACCAGCACTCCCAAGCCTTTTTACACCTCTAATTTCTGAATTCACTCCCCATTTAAAGAATTGACTCCTACTTCCAAAGTGCATGACTCCACACTTTGCTACGCTGTATTCCATCTACTACTTCTCAGCCCACTCTCCCAACGTCCAAATCGTTCTGCAGAGTCACTGCCTTCCCTACACTTTCCACCTATCTTCATATCATCTGCAAACCTGTCTAATTGTTTCATATAGTCATAACGTCATACAACATGGAAGCAGGCCTTTCAATTCAACTCGTCCATGCTGACTAAGATGCCTCATATAAGCTGGTCCCATTTGCCCACAATTGGCCTATATCCCACTAAACCTTTCCTATCCATGAACCTGTCCAAGCCTCATTGTTCTTGTACCTGCTTCAACGACCCCCCTCTGGCAGCTGATTCCATCCACCCACCACCCCCTGTTCTTCAAGATTTTATTTGTTTTACATTGTAGGAGATGATTATTCTCAAAGTGAAGGTTTGAAGACCAGAGAACTAATATTCATCTTGTACAGGCAATGTTATCATTCACAATTGCTGTTGTTTATCAGTGTTATAAATCATTTGGTTCTTAGTTGAAAGCAGAAGGTATCTTGACTGATAAGTGATGTTAAGCCCAGTGAATGAAAACAGCATTAAAGTAAAAGACAACATTGAAGATACATTTTAAGCTGAAGACTTTAGATTAAAGTTCTCATTTTCCTAAGTGGAAATTCTAATGAGCAGATTTTCCGATTTTCTAACTATTAACAACTGGCCAGATGCCATATACAATGTGGTCTAAATGTGTAGATAGACACAAAATTCTGGAGTAACTCAGCGGCAGGCAGCATCTTTGGAGAGAAGGAATAGGTGACGTTTCGGGTCAAGACATCTAAATGTACGTTTTTCTAATGGAGAAGACAGAGAATGCAACAAATTAAAATAGTTTTGATGCATTTTATTTTGTTGGTAAAATTATTGATGATATTATGGGCTGAGCTATACAGTTCCACGAATGACTAATTAAATCTCCTATACTGCAATTAAGTTCAAATATAATGTTAATTGGAAAAGGCTTGAGTAACTTTTGTTACAGTAGAATTATGAAGAAGCAATAATGTATAATAATTGTGAATGAATTATTGTGAATGAACACTCATTCACAGGAGTGAGGTAGTTCTGCAGATGTATTTATGTTCTCCCTTTTTAATATTATCACTCCTTGCTATCACCATTACTTGTCCTTTTCACGTTTAATAGT
Source organism: Leucoraja erinaceus (assembly GCF_028641065.1). Taxonomy (NCBI): domain Eukaryota; kingdom Metazoa; phylum Chordata; class Chondrichthyes; order Rajiformes; family Rajidae; genus Leucoraja; species Leucoraja erinaceus. The sequence goes on from NC_073381.1 coordinate 80,169,328, forward strand.
TCAGTTACATACCGATTGATAGAAATCTTGTTCTGTGGCCTATAAAGCTGATGACCATTGTGAATGCTTGCATGCATTCAATTGCTGAGTAATTGCTTCTGATCATTGGACTTGAAGGACATAAGTTGGCACTGGAAACATGGTAACTCTTCTTTACTGCCTCAGCATAATCTACTATTCTTATGCTCTCGCACTTAAGTCCGATTGTGGCAAGTGCAAGTTTAAGAATGTGAGGTAGGCCATTTAGGACTGAGATGAGGATAAACTTTTTCACCCAGGGAGTTGTGAATTTGTGGAATTCTCTGCCACAGAAGGCAGTGGAGGCCAATTTACTGGATGTATTCAAGAGTTAGTTAGGGCTTTTTGGGCTAAAGGAATCAAGAGATATGGGGAGAAAGCAGGAGCAGGGTACTGATTTTGGATGATCAGCCATGATCATATTGGACAGCTGTGCTGGCTCGAAGGGCCGAATGGCCTACTCCTGCACCTATTTTCTATGTATCTGAGTGTGGATTGGGTGGTGCCATCGAACATGGCAGCCTCGCCAGCAGTGGTCCATCCTATCACTCTTCTTTGTTATTTTTCGTATGTTACAAAGTATGTTTTAAAGGTTTCTTATTATTTTTTATGTGGGGGGGGGGGGGGGGGAAGGAGGAAACCATTTCCCAGTCATTTACCCGGATGGAGATGCGTATTTTCTCTTAGTCTCATCTTCGCCCCCCCCTCCTCGCTGCTTTAACATCGTGGAGCTGTGGTTTGCGGAGCTTCTAGCCGTGGGCAGCGCTGACGCTAACATCGCGAAGTCCTGGGCTCGGCCTGTGGACTTCAGAAGCCGCGGTCTCTGGTAAGAAGCGGCCGATTCGGAAACTCCAAGCCGCTGAGTGTGTTCTTCCGTTCCGACGCCGGAGCTCCGAGCATCTCGGCGAGAGGGCCTGAACACCGGGCCGCCCCATAGCGATGACTGCAGAGGGCTCAAAGGCCCCGACCACAGGTGAACAATGAGGAAGATGACTGAACTTTATTGCCTTCCCTCACAGTGGGAAACGTTGATTCCGCTGTGTGGGGATGTTCATGTTAAATCCTATCGTGTATTGTGTTATTTTTATTCGTATGGCTGCATGGCAACTCAAATCTCACTCTACCAATTGGTGCATTTGACAATAAATGTAACTTGAATTTGAACTTGAATTTGAACTTGGATTGGTGCACTTTAGCAGGTTAAACCAGACCAATACGTACACAGTAAATGATAGGTTCCTGGAGAGTGTGAAGAACAGGGTGACCTAGAGGTACAGGTACATGGTTCTCAGAAAGTGAAGGCAGAATCCCATGGACTTAGTAGGGTTGGGTATTTGATGGGTAGTAGAGCCCGTTTCACTGCTCCAAGACTCTTTGCAATTCTTTGTAACAGATCTATATCTCAGATCTATTCAGCTGCCTTTTTCCACACTTACTCGCATCTCATAATAGTGACGCCTCGTGAACATTTCTATTAATCTGCCCCCATGGGCAAACGCAAGGGATAAAGTTGCTCTTACATGCAAGAATACTTCCTGAATTTACCACCAACTGAGCCATCTGGATTGGTCCAACAAAGAGCTGGCACTGTGCTGATGGGCCAAATGAGCTCCCACTGAGGTGTAACCCCTCTGTGATCTTATATTGAAAGGAATGATTATTCTCAGTCTTGCTGTTTCTATTGAACTGAATCACGAGCTGTACTTATCTAGGGATTTGACTAGAAGCAGAGTGTTATGATTTAACATTAGCCCCGTAGGCAATGAGTTGTTAGATTCACTTGCCGAAGCAACATGATTGATGCTTAAGTCTCAGGCATGGGCTTTGATTTCAAATATATACATCAGTGAGATGTATAGTGCTCCACATAATTAGACTGATGTAGGCGATTTCTGTCTGCAGCAAACTTTGCAACATGACACCAACATTTCCTTTATCTATATAATCACCAGCACAATGACAACTATTATATTCGTCAAATAAGACATAATGGTGGAGTAGAAACATTGAACAATAGGTGCAGGAGTAGGCCATTCGGCCCTGCGAGCCAGCACCGCCATTCAATATGATCATGGCTGATCATCTAAAATCAGTACCAGAGTAGGGGAATGGAGGACCAGAGGACAAAACTTCAAGGTGAAGGGGAAAATATTTAATAGGAATCTGAGGGGTAACTTCTTCATACAAAGGGTGGTGGGTGTATGGAACAAGCTGCCAGAGGAAGTAGATGAGGCAGAGACCATCCTAACGTTTAAGAAACAGTTAGACAAGTACGTGGATAGGACAGGTTTGGAGGGGTATGGACCAAGCGCAGGCAGGTGGGACTAGTGTAGCTGGGACATTGTTGGCCGGTGTGGGGGAGTTGGGCTGACTCTCTCTCCTCCCCCCTCCCTCTCCTCCCCATGTCCATGCTCTCCCCTAACCTTGCCCCCTGTATCTCAGTGTTCCTCTCCCTGGCACCTCTGGAGTCAGAGAGTTGAGGTTGGTTAGCTGCAGTGATGGTTATCATACTCTCAATTTCAGTTACAATAAAAACACACAATGCAGGACACACTCATTGAAACATACAGAATACAGTAAATGTGGAGAGGTGGTTTCCACTCATGGGAGAGTCTAAGTCTAGACGTCATAGCCTCAGAATTAAAAGACGTTCTTTTAGGAAGGAGATGAGGAGAAATTTCTTTAGTCAGAGGGTGGTGAATATGTGGAATTCTTTGCCACAGAAGACCACAGTGGATATTTCTAAGGCAGAAATAGATAGTTTCTTTATTAGTACGGGTGTCAGAGGTTATGGAGGAAGGCAGGAGAATGGGGTTTGGAGGGAGAGATAAATCAGCCATGATTGAATGGCAGAGTAGACGATGGGCTGAATGGCCTCTTTCTGCTCATATGACATGAACTTATTGACTTCATTGTTGTGGCCTGGAGTCTTTACTGTGACTGGTTGGAAGATGTGGTGCTGTTCCTCAATTTCAAGTTGGGTTTTGCTCAAGCAGTGGAGGAGGCAGAGAATGAGGTAAGAGTGGGAAGGAGACAAGTTATTGATAGTGCAGGGAATACCACCCCCTCTCACTCCTCCACCTCCCCGTACCACTGCTGGCTCACACTTCACCCTCGTGTTTTGAATTCACCTCACCACAGCTCACCTCACCTCAGCTCAGCTCAGCTCACCTCACCTCACCTCACCTCACCTCACCTCACCTCACCTCACCTCACCTCACCTCACCTCGGCTCACCTCACCTCACCTCACCTCACCTCACCTCACCTCACCTCACCTCACCTCACCTCAGCTCAGCTCACCTCACCTCAGCTCACCTCACCTCACCTCACCTCACCTCAGCTCAGCTCACCTCAGCTCAGCTCACCTCACCTCACCTCACCTCACCTCAGCTCCTCACGGCTCACCTCACCTACACTAACCTCATCTCGGCTCACCTCACCTCAGCTCACCTCACCTCAGCTCAGCTCACCTCAGCTCAGCTCAGCTCACCTCAGCTCAGCTCTCAAGGCAGTGGAACGCAGTATCAGGATCGGTTTGAGTCAGCATGGATTTACGATGGGGGAAATCATGCTTGACTAATCTTCTGGAATTTTTTGAGGATGTAACTAGGAAAATGGACAAGGGAGAGCCAGTGTATGGAGCGTACCTGGACTTTCAGAAAGCATTTGATAAGGTGTTACATAGGAGATTAGTGGGCAAAATTAGGGCACATGGTATTGGGGGTAGAGTGCTGACATGGATAGAAAATTGGTTGGCGGACAGAAAACCAAGAGTAGGGATTAACGGGTCCATTTCAGAATGGCAGGCAGTGACTAGTAGCGTACCGCAAGGCTCGGTGCTGGGACCACAGCTATTTACAATATACATCAATGATTTAGATGAGGGGACTCAAAATAACATTTGCAAATTTGCAGATGATACAAAGCAGGGTGGCAGTATGAACTGTGAGGAGGATACTATGAGAATGCAGGGTGACTCGGACAGGTTGGGTGAGTGGGCAGATGCATGATAGATGCCTTTTAATGTGGATAAATGTGAGGTTATCCACTTTTGTAGCAAACACAGGATGGCAGATTATATCTAAATGGTGTCAAGTTGGGAAAAGGGGAAGTACAACGGGATCTGGGGGTCCTTGTTCATCAGTCAATGAAAGTAAGCATGCAGATACAGCAGGCAATGAAGAAAGTGAAAGGCATATTGGCCTTCATAACAAGAGGAGTTGAGTATAGGAGCAAAGAGGTCCTTCTGCAGTTGTACAGAGCCCTAGTGAGACCACACCTGGAGTGTTGTGTGCAGGTTTGGTCCCCTAATTTGAGGAAGGACATTCTTGTTATTGAGGGAGTGCAGCGTAGATTTACAAGGTTAATTCCCGGGATGACGGGACTGTCATATGCTGAGACAATGGAACGGCTGGGGTTTGTACACTCTGGAGTTTAGAAGGATGAGAGGGAATCTTATTGAAACATATATCCTTATGTCCCATGTCGGCGTCCGCTCCTTACACTCTGGGGGGCAGTTTACGAGAGACTCGCTGATTAACTCGTGCATTAACTTTACAGATTAACTCGCAAACTCGCGCATCTTTGGGATGTGGAAGGAAACCCGAGCACCAGGAGGAAATCCACATGGTCTCATGGAGAACGTGCAAACTGCACACAGACAGCACCTGAAGGTCAGGGTTGGACCCGGGTCTCTGGCGCTATGAGGCAGTAGCTCTACCAGCTGTGCCACAGGGCTGCCCAGGGTATTCCAGCCTTGGTCATTTGTCAGTCCATCGATCTGACGCAGGCAGGCAGGAAACTGTGGCTGAGACATGAAAAGGAAGTATCTGATGAGGATGTTGCCAGGACACAAGGGTCTGAGCTGTAGAGAGAGGTTGAGCAGGCTGGGACTCTAGTCCTCAGAGCGCAGGAGGATGACAGGTGTAAAGGTGTATAAAATCATGAGAGGAATAGATCGAGTAGATGCACCGAGTCTCTTGACCAGAGTAGGGGAATCGAGAACTAGAAGACATAGTGGACGGGGAAATATTTGAGGGGTAATGTTTTCACACAAAGGATGGAGGGTGTATGGAACAAGCTGCTAGAGGAGGTAGTTGAGGCTGGGACTATCCCAAACTTTAAGAAACAATTAGACAGGGACATGAATAGCACAGGTTGAGAGAGATAGGACTAAACATAGGCAGGTGGGACTAGTGTAGCTAGGCCATGTTGGTCGGTGTGAACAAGTTGGGTCAAAGGGCTTGCTGTATCACTCTATGACTAGGAAGAGGAAACAGGACTTTTCTCAAGGACATCCACCTCCCCCCTGTTTTCAGTGTTGCCTCACTCATGCCTCACATTGTTAAGGCAGAGTTTGCTTGACAACAGCAGGCCAAGTATACAGTACGCTGATAATGAAATAGGCTCTATAATACAGAGAATATCAGCCAACAGCTTGTGGTGCAGGGAGTGGAGTGACAGGGCTCTCTATCCCTGCAAAAGCCACAACTCGCACCAGAGAGAAGTGATAAGAGGAAGGAGTTAGGATTATAAGTGTTACACAATGTGAGATTGTTAAATTTCTGTTATAAATTTGACCCAGATAAGGGCTAATTTTTTGTGTCTTTTCTTAACCTTGCCATTTTTAGGTCATTGGTGTGTTGACACATAGAGGCATGGAGTCAGAGTTAAACAGCATGGAAACAAGACTTACAGAATAATGAAAGGCATAGATAGAGTACATGTGGAACGGATGTTTCCACTGGTGGGAGAGTCTAAGACCAGAGGTCATAGCCTCAAAATAGCTTGATCTTTTAGAAAGGAGGTGAGGAGGGTAGTTATTCTGTGGAACTCATTGCCACAGAGGCCTGTGGAAGCCGGCAGCAATTATTTTTAAGGCAGAGACAGCCAAATTCTTGATTGGAATGGGTGTCAAGGGTTATGGGGAAAAGGCAGGAAAATGGGATTAGGAGGCAGAGATCAGCCATGACTGAATGGCGGAGAAGACTCGAAGGGCCGAATGGCCTAATTCTACTCCTATAACTTGTGAACTTGTGACTCAACTTGTCTATGTTGCCCAAGATGCCCCATGCAAGCTAATCCTACTTACCCATGTTTGGCTAATATCCCCTAAACCTATCCTATTCGTGGACCTGTCAAAATGCCTTTTAAAAGCTGTTATTGTACCTGAGTAAAATGACTTCCTGTGTGAACAAGTTGCCCCTCAGATTCCTATTAATTCTTTCCTTCCTCATCGGTTGGGAGCGGTTCGAGTCGGTTGCCCTCCAGCAGCATGTTCGGTATTTCGACTTTTTTTGTTTTTTTTGGTTTGTCTAAATGTTTTGAATGTTTCTCGGGTGTGCCTTGGGGGGGGGGGGGGGGGGGGGGGGGGGGGGGGGGGAAGAAGGGGGAAGCCATTCTTGGACCCAGAGCTTCAGCAGTGGGCACAGTCTTTCACTGAATAAGACTGGTCTGCCCCAACAGCTGCTGACAACCTTCTACCGCTGCACCACAGAGAGCATAATAACATATGGCATCTCTGTGTGGTATCTCAGTTGCATGGAGGCGGAGAGGAGAGCTCTTCAGCGCGTCGTCCACAGAGCGCAGAAGGTAATTGGGACACAGCTACCAGCCTTGGAGGGCATCTACTACACACGGTGCCTCAGGAAGACTGTCAGCATTCACAAAGCCTCCTCACACCCTTGCAATAGTCTGTTTGAGCTCCTACCTTCCAGCAGACGTTACAAGGCATTCTATACCCCACACCTCCAGACTTAGGAACAGCTTCATCCCCAGAGCTATAGCTGCTCTGAACCAGCCCTGCCGAGTGCCCCCCACCCCCATGAACTGTCTCCCTCAGATGGTCACGTCGCACATCGACCCGGCACAGACCTATTTGCACTTTATATTGTTTTACTATTTTCTAAATTTTTAGTTGATTAAGTTATGACATCAGATGGAAGCTGCATACCAAATCTCGTTGCACCTATGTGCAATGACAATAAAAGATATTATTATTATTATTATTATTATTATTATTATTATTATTATTATTATTATTATTATTATTAGCATGGACTTTTCCATCGTGGAGCGGGGGCGCACCCTTGCCGGGGTTCTCCAGAAAGGAGTGCTCTGATCACTGGCCTGGTGACCTTGACATCATGGTGCTGTGGTCTGCAGAGCTTGGACTTACCATCCGGAGTCTGGGATCCCTCGCCATGTATCGTCAGAGAAGAGCTCCGACCGCTGGCCTGTGGCCTATAAAATCCTGAAGCCACAGTCTCCGGTTGGAAAATGCTGATTCAGGTTCTCCAAGCAGCGGAGTGTGTTCGACCATCCCAACGTCGGAGTTTAGATAATCCTGACACGAGGGCCTGTACATCCGGCCGTCTGTATAGGCAACTACGGAGGGTTCATGGCCCCGACCATGGGTGAACAAAGGAGGAGGACTGACTGAACTTTGTTGCCTCCCACCACAGTGAAGAATGCTGTGGTGGATGTTTGTGTTAAATTCTATTGTGTATTGTGTGTTCTTCTTTTAAGTGTATTGCTGCTAGTAAATTCATTTCACTGCACCTTTGGGTGCATGTGATTAATACATTTGATTTTGACTTTGATTAAACCTCTTGTTTTCCCTACCCATGGAAAAAGGCATTCACCCTGTCTCTTTCCTTCATGATTTTATACTCCATACAATCATCCCTCAATCTCTGCTGAAGGAAATAAGTCCTAACCTGCCCAATCTCTATAGCTCAAGCCCATGAGTCTTGGCAACATCGGTGCCATGAGTTGCCATGAGTCTTGGCAACATCGGAGACGGAGTACTGGAGCTAGATCAAGAACCTTGTGTCCTGGTGTAGAGATAACAACCTTTTCCTCAAGGTCAGCAAGGCAAAGGAGATAGTGATCAACTTCTGGAAGCAAAGCGGTACACATACCCCAGTTTGCATTGACGACTCCAAAGTAGAGGTGGAGAATATTCAAAGTAACATTAGCAAATTTGCAGATGACACAAAGCTGGGTGGCAGTGTGAACTGTGAGGAGGATGCTATGAGAAGTTTAATGTGGATAAATGTGAGGTTATCACTTTGGTATCAAAAACAGGAAGGCAGATTACTATCTAAATGGCGCCAAGTTGGGAAAAGGGGAAGTACAATGGGATCAGGGGGTCCTTGTTCATCAGTCTATAAAAGTAAACATGTAGGTACAGCAGGCAGTGATGAAAGCGAATGGCATGTTGGCCTTTATAACAAGAGGAGTTGAGTATAGGAGCAAAGAGGTCCTTCTGCAGTTGTACAGGTCCCTAGTGAGACCACACCTGGAGTATTGTGTGCAGTTTGGGTCCTCTAATTTGAGGAAGAACGTTCTTGTTATTGAGGGAGTGCAGCGTAGGTTTACAAGGTTAATTCCTGGGTTAACGGGACTGTCATTTGCTGAGAGAATGGAATGGCTGGGGTTAGTACACTCTGGAGTTTAGAAGGATGAGAGGAAATCTTATTGAAACATATAAGATTGTTAAGGGACTGTCATTTGCTGAGAGAATGGAATGACTGGGGTTAGTACACTCTGGAGTTTAGAAGGATGAGAGGAAATCTTATTGAAACATATAAGATTGTTAAGGGTTTGGACACGCTAGAGGCAGGAAACATGTTCCTGATGTTGGGGGAGTCCAGAACCAGAGGTCACAGTTTATGAATAAGGGGTAAGCCATTTAGAACGGAGACGAGGAAACACTTTTTCTCACAGAGAGTTGTGAGTGTGGAATTCTCTGCCTCAGAGGGCAGTAGAGGTCAGTTCTCTGGATACTTTCAAGAGAGAGTTAGATAGGGCTCTTAAAGATAGCGGAGTCAGGGGATAAGGGGAGAAGGCAGAAACGGGGTACTGATTGGGAATGATCAGCTATGATCACATTGAATGGCGGTGCTGGTTCGAAGGGCCGAATGGCCTACTCCTGCACCCATTGTCTATTGAAAACTTCAAATTCATCGGAGTCACTAGCAACTTGTCCTGGACCACCCATATTGAAGCAATGACCAAGAAAGCACACAGTGCCTCTACTTCCTTAGAAGGCTTAGGAAGTTTGGCATGTCCCCTACAGCTCTCACCAACTTCTGCAGAGGCACCATGGAAAGTATTTTATCAGGATGCATCACAGCTTGGTTTGGGAACTGCTCCATCCAAGATGCAAGTAAATGCAGCGAATTGTGGACGCAGCCCAGACCATCATGCAAACCTACCTCCCTTCCATTGACTCCATTTATACCTCACGCTGCCTCGGCAAGGCCAACGACATAATCAAGGACGAGTTGCACCCTGACCACTCCCTCTTCTCCCCTCTCCCATCAGGCAAAAGATATAGAAGTGTGAAAACGCACACCTCCAGATTCAGGGACAGTTACTTTCCAGCTGTTATCAGGCAACTGAATCATTCCACCACAACCAGAGAGCAGTGCTAAACTAATATCTAACTCTTTGGTGACCCTTGGACTATCCTTGATCGGACTTTCCTACTTTCATAGACTTTTCCTAACCTTGCTCTAAACGTTATTCCCTTATCATGTATCTATACACTGTAAATGAATCGATTGTAATCATGTATTGTTGTTGTGCTGACTGGAAAACATGCAACAAAGGCTTTTCACTGTACCTCGGTACATATGAAAATAAACTAAACTGAACACTTAATAAATCTTTTCTGTGCTCTTTGCAGCTTAATTAAGACCTTCCTATAGCAAAGCTGAACACAATACTGCAAGTGTGCCTCACTAATGTCATGCATAATTGTAACATGACTCCTCAGTTCCCTGATTGATGAAAACCAACATGCCAAAAGTCTTCTTCATTATCCTATCTACCTGCGATGCCATTTTCAGGGAACTATGTATCTGTACTTCTAGATTCCTCTGCTCAACAACACTCCTTAGAGCCATGCCATTCACTGTGAAGGTCCAGCCATGGTTTGACTTTTGAAAATGCAGCAACTTGTACTTATATGCATTAAATTCTCATTAGCTATTCTTCAGCCCACTTGCCCAGCAGATCAATTGTCTACTTTCCCGATTTCTCCCTCTCAGTCCAAAGATGAACAGGATTGTGGGTGAATTGGCTTTGGTGAAGATTGTCAACTCTCCCCGGTGTGTAGGATAGTGCTAGTGTACGGGGATTGCTTGTAGGTGTGGACTTGATGGACAAAATAGCCTATTTCCGTGCTGCCTATTTTCTAAACTAAACTAAACTAAACTAAACTAAACTAAACTAAACTAAACTAAACTAAACTAGACTTCATATTATTTTTTGGTTAAGCCATACCTGGAAATGTATAATTAAAAACACTTTAGGAAAGATGCACAGGATAAGAGGAGGAAAACCAGGATCTTTTTGACATCAGTAATAAGGAGAGTTTGAAAAGTCTTGACTCTTCTCCTTGAGACAGGGAGGGTTAAGCAAGAGCAAGACCACAGCAAAAGAAACAAAATGGGGAAATGGATAATCTGTACAATAAAACAAGCCAGTATCTTATCGTAAATGGAAAACAAAATCAGGCAATGAGTTGAGAGTTCTGCTCAGGCTAATCAGATATAAAATGTGGATCAAATAAGTGGGTATATCAGTACTCTTGCAACCAGTGATCCATCACATCTGATGGTTTACTTCTTGTACACAACAGATGACAGTTGATGTTTGTTCAAGAAGGAACTGCAGATGCTGGAAGATCGAAGGTACACAAAATTGCTGGAGAAACTCAGCGGGTGCAGCAGCATCTATGGAGCGAAGAAAATAGGCGACGTTTCGGGCCGAAACCCTTCTTCAGACTGATGGGGGGTGGGAGGGGAGAAGGAAGGAAAAAGGGGAGGAGGAGGAGCCCGAGGGCGGGGGGATGAGAGGAGACAGCTCGAGGGTTGAGGAAAGGGAGGAGACACCAAGGGCTAGCAAAATTGGGAGAATTCAACATTCATGCCATCAGGATGCATGTTGATACAGGTTTATAAGGTCATAAGGTCAAGTGATAGGAGAAGAATTAGGCCATTCAGCCCATCAAGTCTTCATTTCCCAAGCCCAAACATTTAATCATGACTGATCCGTCTCTCCCTCCTAACCCCATTGTCCTGCCTTCTCCCCATAACCCCTGACACCCATACTAACCAAGAATCTATCGATCTCTGCCTTAAAAATATTCATTGACTTGGCCTCCGCGGCCTTGTGTTGCAATAAATTCCACAGATTCACCACCCTGACTAAATAAATTCCTCCTCATCTCCTTCCTAAAGGAATGTTCTTTAATTCTGAGGCTATGACTTCTAGTCCAAGATTCTCCGACTATTGGAAACATCCTCTCTACATCCACGCTATCCAAGCCTTTCACTATTCGGTAAGTTTCAATGAGGTGTCCCCTCATCCTTCTAAACTCCAGCAAGTAGTTGCATTAAGATGTTGTGCGCTGTCTACTCAAAGAACTTGAGGCAAATTTAACCTTTCGGAAATCTGACTGTGCTTAATCAATACACTAATTTTGATGCCTTAATTAGCTCTCCACTGTCTACTCAAAATCTTTCAAGTCAAGTCAAGTCAAGAGTATTTTATTGTCATATGTCCCAGATAGAACAATGACATTCTTACTTGCAGCAGCACAACAAAATATGTAAACATAGTACACTGTATATCCTGGGATGGGGGGGACTGACATATGATGAAAGAATGGGTCGACTGGGCTTATATTCACTGGAAGTTAGAAGGATGAGAGGTGATCTTATTGAAACATAAAACATTATAAAGGGATTGGACAGGCTAGATGCTAGATGTGTTGGTGGAGTCCAGAACCAAGGGTCACAGTTTAAGAAAAGGGGATAGGTCATTTAGAACTGAGATGAGCAAAAACTTTTTCACCCAGAGAGTTGTGAATCTGTGGAATTCTCTGCCACAGAAGGCAATGGAGGCCAATTCACTTGATGCCTTCAAGAGAGAGTTGGATATAGCTTTTAGGGCTAATAAAATCAAGGGATATGGTGAGAAAACAGGAATGGGGTACTGATTATGGATGATCAGCCATGATCGCATTGAATGGCGGTGCTGGCTCAAAGCAGGGAGCAGGGGGGTTCTACTGCAGTTGTGCAGGGCCTTGGTGAGACCACACCTGGAGTATTGTGTACAGTTTTGGTCTCCTAATCTGAGGAAAGACATTCTTGCCATAGAGGGAGTACAGAGAAGGTTCACCAGACTGATTCCTGGGACGGCAGGACTTTCGTATGAAGAAAGACTGGATAGACTTGGCTTGTACTCGCTAGAATTTAGACGATTGAGGGGGGATCTTATAGAAACTTACAAAATTCTTAAGGGGTTGGACAGGCTAGATGCAGGAAGATTGTTCCCGATCTTAGGGAAGTCCAGAACAAGGGGTCGCAGTTTAAGGATAAGGGGGAAGTATTTTAGATCGAGATGAGAAAAACATTTTTCACACAGAGAGTGGTGAATCTGTGGAATTCTCTGCCACAGAAGGTAGTTGAGTCCAGTTCATTGGCTACATTTGAGAGGGAGTTAGATGTGGCCCTTGTGGCTAAAGGGATCAGAGGGTATGGAGAGAAGGCAGGTACAGGATACTGAGTTGGATGATCAGCCATCATCATATTGAATGGCGGTGCAGGCTCGAAGGGCCGAATGGCCTTCTCCTGCACCTATTTCTATGTTTCTATGTTTCTAGACAATATAATAAACAAGAAGCAAGTACAGTGTGTGTGTATATATACACACATATTCTTCACCCTTTTTTTCAGAATCTTGCCAATTACCAAACAAAAGCTTGTCAAAGTGGCCTCTTCCCATATTATACTTTGCAACTACATGGATATTAAAGGCAAGGTAACCAACATGACTAAGTACACTGGTGTTTCAGTTGAAAGATTACCACACAAAGTTAAAAAGGATCTTGCCCATTCTAACTCTAGCCGTTATTACAAGTTCAATGCTTTGTTTCTGCTTTTAGACATATTTGTTCAGCGTTCAACCGCAGACCCCTGAATCATGGGTCAACTGTGTGCAATTACACAACATGCTCTTCCTGCATACAGGGGAACACAGAGGAAGAATTTACACCACTCACTTTGCTTCCAGTCCATAGGGCAGTATGGTGGTGCTTGGTAGAGTGTTTAGTTTAGTTTAGTTTAGTTTAGTTAGTTTAGTTTAGTTTAGTTTAGTTTAGTTTAGTTTAGTTTAGTTTAGTTTAGTTTAGTTTATTGTCAAGTGTACTGAGGCACAGTGAAAAACTTTTTGTTACGTGTTTACCAGTCAGCGGAAAAACAAGACATGATGCTGCCTTACAATGCCAGTGACCCGGGTTCAGCCCTGACAACGAGTGCTGTCTGTATGGAGTTTGTACGTTCTCCCCATGACCCCGGATGCTTCGGTTTCCTCCCACACTGCAAAGATGTGTAGGTTTGTAGGTTAATTGGCTTCGGTAAAAATCGTAATTTGTCCCTAGTTGTGTGTAGGATAGTGTTAGTTTGCAGGGTGATCTCAGGTCGGTGTGGACTTGGTGCGCCAAAGGGCCTGTTTTGGCACTGTATCTCTAAACACAACTAAACAGTCAATTGGCGAGAAGATTGAAGCTTCTTGGCTCTCCACACATAAACTCCATCTATTTACATTGTCTTGATTCATCTCCAACTCATCGAATCAAACATGTGATCCCTTGGGATAAAAGCAAAGCAAAGCACCAAAGCTACTAGTGACAGTCTTACTCAGGGTGTTGCAAAACCCATGGCACATGTATGCCGTTCTTCTGAAACCGTGGCTAATTTATCTGATCTCCCAGCCTACGTCATTGTGGCTCTTGCACTTTTTATTTATTTATTTTAAAAAATTTATTAGAAGCAATGTACAGTAGTATAAACTGCGACATATGACAAAATACATTTAATGTCCATCTTCCATTTTTAATTTAACAAGAACGAAATAGAACGAGAGAAAAAGAGCGAGAAAGAGAGAGTGAAAAAGAAAGAAATAGTGAATGTGTAAATCCCTAGACTACCAGATAGAACAGTCCAGGAGTGAATGAGTAAAAGCCTATAGAAGAAGTCAAAAAACAAAAATAAAGAGAAAGAAAAAAGGGACCTTTACGTGATATACCTGCTTCGTTTCTCACCACACCCATCACCCTGTCCGTGAATCGGTTTACTTCCAGAGTTGTGTAGCACCATACTATACTTGAATGAATGAAAGGAGACCATATATTTAAAAATTGCTCTGATTTTCCTGCTAAGACGAGTCTCATATCTTCATGATGTAGCCTCAGACATGCTTGTGATCCACATTTTAATAGTTGGGTTGGATGCATTTTTCCAAAATTTAAGTATACTTTTTTTTGCCGTTATCAGGCCATAATTGAGGAAACGTCTTTGAAATATTGATAGCTCAGAGCAGGCTCCTGTTGTTCCAAAAATAATCAATTCTTGTGCTTTTTATTAACCTGGATTTACTCTGCAATTGTAAATCTATAACACTGCAACAATATTAGTGTAGTTTAGTTTAGTTAATTGTGATTGGTACCAAAGTACAGTGAAAAGCTTCTGTTGCATGCTATCCAGCCAGCAGAAGGACAATACATGATTATAATACAGCTATTCACATGGTACAGGTACATGATAAGGGAATAACGTTTAGTGCCAGTAAAATCTGATCAAAGATAGTCTAATTGTAGTTCAGGGCTTCTCTAGGGTTGTAGTAGGGTGGTTCAGTTGGCTAATAACAGCTGGGAAGAAATTGTCCCTGAATCTGGAGCTGTGTGTTTTCACACTTCTATACTTTTTGCCCGATGGGAGAGGGGCGAAAAAGTAGTGGCCAAGGTGCCACTTGTCCTTGATTATGCTGCTAGCCTTGCCGAGGCAGCGTGAGGCATAAATGGCATCAATGGGAGGGAGGTTGGTTTGTGTGATGGTCTGGGCTGTGTCCACAATTTGTTGCAATTTATTGCGGTCTTGGATGGAACCGTTCCCAAACTAAGCTGTGATTCATCACGATAAAATGCTGTCTACAGCACATCTGTGGAGTCTTTGGTGAGGGTTGTTTGGGACATGCCGAATTTCCCAAGCCTTCTTCGGAAGTAGAGGTATTGGTGTGCTTTGGTGTGCAATGGTACAGTTGATGCCGTACATTGCCAGAAACCTGGGTTCGATCCTGACTATGGGTGCTGTCTGTACGGAGTTTGTACATTCTCCCTGTGACGGCATGTGTTTTCTCCGGGTGCTCCGATTTCCTCCCTCATTCCAAAGACATACAGATTTGTAGGTTAATTGGCTTCAGTAAAGATTGTAAATTATCCCCAGTAGGATAGTGCTAGTTTATGGGGACCACTGATCGGCGTGGGCTGAGGGGCCTGTTTCCATGCTGTGTCTCTACTTTGTGACCAAATATTCCTAGTCAAAGAGGGGATTCTCTATTTGGGCCTCATAACTGAGGAAGGATGTGCTTGCTCTGGAGAGGGTTCAGAGGAGGTTTACAAGAATGATTCCAGGAATGAGTGGGCTAGCATATGATGATAGCACTGGGCCTGTACTCGCTGGAGTTTAGAAGGTTGAGGGGGGACCGCATTGAAACTTACATAATAATGAAAGGCATAGATAGAGTGGATGTGGAAAGGATGTTTCCACTAGTGTCATAGCCTCAGAATTAAAGGACGTTATTTTAGAAAGGAGGTGAGGAGGAACCTCTTTAGTCAGAGGGTAGTTAATCTGTGAACTCGTTGCCACAGAGGGTGGTGGAGGCCAAGTCAGTGATATTTTTAAGGCAGAGATAGACAAATTCTTGATTCGAATGAGTGTCATGGGTTATGGGGAGAAGGCAGGAAAATGGGATTAGGAGGCAGAGATCAGCCATGATTGAATGGCGGAGTGGACTCGATGGGCCGAATGGCCTAATTCTACTCCTATAACTTGTGAACTTGTGAACATTCATTTCCTACATCCACCAATGCACAGCAGCTCCAGTTCCCTCCTGATGAGGAACATATTATTGTTTCATCATCGGCAATGGATTTAATTAATTGAACTTCCTCCCACGCCAGAGGATTACTTTCACCAGAATGACTGCAGCACTTCGAGAAGGTAGCCTAGCCATGCCCTCTCAAAAGGACAGACAGACAGACAGACAGACAGACAGACAGACAGACAGACAGACAGACAGACAGACAGACAGACAGACAGACCAACATCCTCTCAAAATCATTTAGGAATAGGCTATACCATAGATAGATGGAGAGACCAACACACCCCTCACAACAACACACCAACCCTGGCACAGCAGTAGAATTGCTGCCTCACAGCGAATGCAGAGCCTGAGACTCCGGGTTCGATCCACAATCCACAATCAGTCTGCCACTTATCTAATTAAATGCAAGTCTTGCTATTGGTACCCAGACCCGAAATTTAAAAAACATGTTTTGAAGTCTGAAGCATCTACTCACCCCAAAAACAAATATACCCAACTATCAAACTGCATTGTCAAGCACACTGCAACTGTAGGGGGCAACCAAGTAGCACTAATAAGCTTCAAAAGGGCTGGGCCCTTTTTAAAAATCATCTTCTGTTTTCTTTCACTTCCAGATTTTCCTTTCTTACACAAAGGTGCCGACAAACTAAAAGAAGTACGCAGCCCTTCTTCGATCCCCTCCCCTCGTGGTCCCCTTGGTTCTAGGCAGTGTATTATATAACTGATTATTAATAAATTCAAGGACCAGAGGACATAGGGTGAAGGTGAAGGGGAAACGTTTTAATAAGGAATAGTAGTAGAATTAGGCCATTCAGCCCATCAAATCTGCTCCACCATTCAATCATAGCCAATCTATCTCTCCCTCTTAACCCCATTCTCCTGCCTTCTCCCTATAACCTCTGACAGCTGTACTAGTCAAGAATCTATCTAACTCTATCTAACTCTTAAAAAATACCACTGACTTGGCCTCCACAGCCGTCTGTGGCAAAGAATTCCACAGATTCACCACCCTCTGACTAAATAAATTTCTCCTCATCTCCTTCCTTAAAGAACGTCTTTTAATTCTGAAGCTAAGGCCTCTAATCCTAGACTCTCCCCAAGTGGAAACATAATAGGAATCTGAAGGGTAACGTTTTCACACAAAGGGCAGTGGGTGCATGGAACAAGCTGCCAGTGGAGGTAGTTGAGGCAAGGTCTACCGCAATGTTTAAGAAACAATTAGACGGGTACATGGACAGGGTAGGTTTTGGAAGGATATGGGCCAATGCAGGGACTAGTGTAGGCTGGGACATGTTGGTTGTTGTGGGCAAGTTGGGCCGAAGGACCTGATTCCATGCTGCATCACTCTATGACAATTTACTGAATCAATAGGTGCAAAATTTGCAAAAAGCACGGAACCACTCTTCAAATAACCTTCACACAATTACATTGCAGTGTGAACTTCAAGCAAGCGAAGTAACAACAAATAGTCCTTCTACTGGTTTGCTCCCAAGCTTGAGATTTTCTTTTCATCCTGTCACTTACTGCCCATGGGTGCGAAATTTGCTGTGTGCCTGCTTTGAGAAGCATGCATAAATCAAGCTATTAAGCTAATACCTGAGCCTGTGCCCAGGATACGGTGCCTCATACAACCATGCTAAGTCAGGGGCCTCTCCTCTAATTACAACCACATTTCCTGGCATAGCTGGGACTTTTCTGATATTTGACTGCAATTTGTTGAGTCTATTTTTGGTAACCCTTAATATTGTTCTCCAAATGCATTCTTATGATGTTCCATTCAAAATTTGAAAAGCTTCTTAACTTGCAAGTTCTCAGTCACGACATGTTCTTGTGGCTCTAGTTCATACGTTAAGAAAAAAAATATGGTGTGAATTTGATACTTTCATTGGAACCATCCTTTCCTACTTATTCTCATCGACCACGAGGCCCCACTGCCGCCGAGGCTCACTGCCGCCGAGGCTCACATTGCTGCCGAGGCACACGCTGCCGCTGTCGAGGCTCCCATCGCCGCCACCACTGAGGCTCCTTTGGCCCAGACAGGCCTCACCACCCGGCTTCGCTGCAGTCCACTGGGAGGCCTGTGGGGCCTACTGGGGCCTACTGGGGCGGGTTCCGGTCTTCGGTCGTCGTTCTGGTCGGCGGCGGCACGGTTGATTGGTGGGTGGATCGGGCCGCAAGTGCGGCTCCCCGGGACACTCCCACCGCACACATGGCTCCCTGGGACACCCATAAATTTCTTTCATCTAATGTACATCAGCAAGATCATCAGGAATTTCTTTAATGCAACATGACATAGAACAATACAGAATCCTGAAGAAAGGCTTCTGGCCCGATATGTCACCTATTCCTTCCCTCCAGAGATGTTGCGTGACCCACTAAGTTACTCCAGCATTTTGTGTCTCTCTTCAGTATAAACCAGCCTTTGCAGTTCCTTCCTACACACAGTTCAGTTTAGTTTATTGTCAACTGTACCGAGGTACAGTGAAAAGCGTTTGTTGCGTGCTGACCAGTCCAATCGAGCTATTTACAGTGTATTGTTATATGATAAGGGAATGACAATTAGTGCAAGGTTAAGCCAGTAAAGTGCGATGAAAGATAGTCTGAGGGTCATCAAATAAGTGGATAGTAGTTCAGATAGTAGTTCATAGAGCAGTACAGTACAGGAATAGGCCTATCAGCCCACAAAGTCTGGGCCGAACATGATGCCAAGTGGATCTCCTCTGCCTGCACGTGGTCCATATCTCTCCAAAAGCCTCTTAAATGCCACATTGAGCGAATTGGCATAGGGATCGCAACATGCATAACTCAAATATTTGGGGTTTACAGACAGAATGACTCAGAGCCATATGGGTCTTTCATGTTGGTCGAAGATTGTAAAGATTACATCTGTTCTACAATCAGGTCATGATTAACAATTGAAATTCCCTACTTTGCTTTATATCTTGCATGTGGGAATGAGATTGGAAAGTTGTTATTGGCATCATTCAATATCAGAAAAATAAGGGGAAGAAAAGACATCATTTCAGATGTAATTCCTAATTGCGTTCCCATGGAAAATTTCCTCCCTACCTCTTGTGGCTATTGTTAGGACCACTTATGGTGGCACAGTGGCGCAGCAGTAGAGTTGCTGCCTTACAGCATTGGAGTCCAGGGTTCGATCCTGACTACGGGTGCTTGTGTGTATGGGGTTTGAATGTTCTCCCTGTGACCTGGATAGGTTTTCTCCAGGATCTCCGGTTTCCTCCCACACTCCAAACACATGCAGGTTTATAAGTTAACCAGCTTAGTATAATTAGATGTGTTCAAGAAGGAACTGCAGATGCTGGAAGATCGAAGGTACACAAAAATGCTGGAGAAACTCAGCGGGTGCAGCAGCAGCTATGGAGCGAAGGAAATAGGTGACGTTTCGGGACGAAACCCTTCTTCAGAGTTCTAATTAGTATAATTAGATATTGTCCTTAGTGTGAAGGATAGTGTTAATGTGCGGGGATCGCTGGTCGGCACAGACTCGGTGGGCTGGAGGGCCTTTTTCCACGCTGTATCTCTAAGCTAAACTAAAAACAAAAAATACTGACCATATAGGAAAAAATGGTTATGGCTATCAAAAGGGCCAAACGACTTTATACAGACCCTTGACATCCACCATCGCTGCAGGCATTGTCCTTGGCTGTGGAAGTACTGACCTTACCCTCTCAATCAGCAAATCCTCCAACACAGTGCTCTGAATGGAAGCAACAGGGCTCATTGTTTAAAATAGATCTGGAATTGGATTAGTCTAATTAACTAATACGGATTATCCCCGCTATTTGGTCCCAACGGTTGCTAAGTGGCCACAACACAACCCATTGCTCAGGTATCAATATAACATAAATATAGCCCATTTGGGAATTAACGCCATGATATTTTAAATTGCTGCTTATGAAGTCATTTTGCAAAAATGCCACATAACACAAGGAATACAATTAGGATCAAAATATTGCGAACATTGTTAAGGATGGCACGGTGGCGCAGCGGTAGAGCTATTGCCTTACAGCGGCAGAGGCCCGGGTTCGATCCTGACTACGGGTGCTGTATGTACTGAGGTTGTACGTTCTCCCTGTGACCTGCGTGGGTTTTCTCCGAGATCTCCGGTTTCCTCCCGCACCCCAAAGACGTACAGGTTTAAGTTAATTGGCTAAACATAAAATGTAAAATTGTCCCTAGTGTGTGTAGGGTGGTGTTAATATGCGGGGATCGCCGGTCGATTCGGACTCAATGGGCCGAAGGGCCTGTTTCCGCGCCGTATCTCCAAAATAAAATGTTTTCAAGTTGTACCTTTTACACCATGATGATTATGTTTGGATTTTTTTAACAACAAGTGTATTTTTATAAACAATAAGATATTAATTCATGATAGTTTTATGAGACTTGGATTTTGCTCCCTCTCAAGACTAAATGTTTCATGTTTTTGAAGAAGTTGTCTGTCAGCAAGAAAGCAATTTTGAGGAGATTGGCTGGTTCTGGATCATAAAGTATTAATAAACTAAGTAGAAAATTACAGGTACTATTGCAAGGTTTAAGAAACATTTAGACAGGTACATGGAGAGGACAGGTTTAGAGGAATATGGGCCAAATGCAGGCAGATGTGACGTGTAGTAGTTGGGAGATGTTGGCATTTTAGTTTAGTTTAGTTTAGTTTAGAGATACAGCTCGGAAACAGGCCCTTCGGCCCACTGTCCGCACCAACCAGCGATCCCCGCACATTAACACTATCCTACACACACTAGGGACAATTTACAATTATACCAATCCAATTAACCTACATACCTGTATGTCTTTGGAGTGTGGGACGAAACGGAAGATCTCGGAGAAAGCCCACGCAGTCACGGGGAGAAGGTACAAACTCCGTATAGACAGCACCCGTAGTCAGGATCGAACTCTGGTCTCTGGCACTGTAAGCACTGTAAGGCAGCAACTCTACCACTGCGCCACCGTGCTGCCCATTCGGTTATGTTGGGCAGAAGGGGTTGTTTCCACACTGTGTGAATCTATGGCTAATGTAAGAATATCATTTTTCTAAACTGATTACAGAGATCTTGCTGTCATCCACAATATACAATTGCGTAGATAGACACAAAATACTGGAGTCACTCAGCTGGACAGGCAACATCTTTGGAGAAATAGAATGGGTGACGTTTCGGGTCGAGACCCCTCTTCAGACTGAAGACCTTCTCATCAGAGATGCTGCCTGTCCCGCTGAGTTACTACAGCTTTTTGTGTCTTTCTTCAGTTTAAACCAGCATCTGCAGTTCCTTCCTGTACCTTATAGAATAGTGTTCTACCTCATCTACTGTTAGTCTGATATGTTTCTCATCCTTGTCCAAACCGTAATGATACATTGCCTGATTTCGGACACTATTTCAAGTCGAAGACTCTTCATCTGAACTTTCAATGACAAAGGATGTTTGACCTGAAATGGTGATCTGTTTCTCATCTCACAGACGCGGCCTGACCTGCTGAGTATTTCCAGCATTTTCTGACTTTATTATGGTAAATAATTCACACGCAATGAATCACTAGCAATGAAGAGACATCTTATTCGGCTGTTGTAAAGGTCTGGAATGACCTTCCTTACAGAATGGTTTGACGCAGATTCAGCAGTGACTTTCAAAAGGGATCAGATACGGTAAGTCAAGGTGACTAACTGCAAAGATGTGGGGATGGATTAATGGAGAGGAATGAATTGGATAGTTCCCAGGAGCAACTGGCCCAGGCACCATAGGTCAATGACTTCAAGGAGAGCAGTTATTTAAAAGGAATGACTATGACTACAGCAGCACTGTAGAAAGCATTTTATCGTGATGCATCACAGCTTGGTTTGGGAACAGCTCCATCCAAGACCGCAAGAAATTGCTGAGAATTGTGGACTCAGCCCAGACCATCACACCCAACCAACCTCCCTTCCATTGACACTTTACACTGCCTCAGCAAGCCCACCAGTACAATCAAGGACGGGTCGCACCCTGGCCACTCCCTCTTCTCCCCTCTCCCATCGGGCAAAGGCATAGAACTGTGCAAACGCACACATCCAGATTCAGAGACAGTTTGTTCCCAGCTGTTAACAGGCAACTGAACCATCCCACCACCAACTAGAGAGCAGTCCTGAACTACCATCTACCTCATTGGAGACCCTCAGACTTTCTTTGATCGGACTATACTAGACTTGATCTTGCACTAACTTATTCCCTTCATCATGTACATTGTGAATGGCTCGATTGTATTGCCCTTCCGCTTATCACCGTGCCTCGTTACACGTAACAATAAACTAAACTCAGATCAATGAATATAATTGGGGATTATCTTCTTGAAGTGCTGCAGTCATTCTGGTGAAAGTAATCCTATGACGTGGGAGGAAGTTTAATGAATCCATTGTCGATGAACTGGAGCTGTTGTGTGTTGGTGGATGTAGGAAATGAATGTTCACAAGTTCACAAGTTATGGGAGTAGAATTAGGCCATTCGGCCCATCGAGTCCACTCCGCCATTCAATCATGGCTGATCTCTGCCTCCTAATCCCATTTTCCTGCCTTCTCCCCATAACCCTTGACACCCATTCTAATCAAGAATTTGTCTATCTCTGCCTTAAAAATATCTACTGATGCCCTCCGCAGCTCTCTGTGGCACTATTCCAAAGATTAACTACCCTCTGACTAAAGGAGTTCCTCCTCACCTCCTTTCTAAAAGAGCGCCCTTTAATTCTGAGGCTATGACCTCTGGTCGTAGACTATCCCACCAGTGGAAACATCCTTTCCACATTCACGCTATCTATGCCTATTGAAACAATGAACTCCACCAAAAAGGCAATCCACCATATTTGTTCCCACTGCCAGGGATGTTGGTGGAGGCACATACGACGGAGTCATTTAAGAAACTTTTAAATAGGTACTAGACTAAGTGGGACCTGTTGGGTCCTTGTCACACAGAAGGCTTGGTCCCCCAACGCAATATTCCACTGCTCACCCATAGCCCCCAACTGCAGAGGAGCACCTTGTTTCCCCTCACCCACTACTCTCCCTCCTCACCTCCACCCTCTTCTTTTTCACACTCCTCCTACCCTCCTCCAATCCCTCCCTCACCTCTCCTTTACCCTAGCCTCACTCACTCCCTCCCTCCCTAACTCCTCTCCCCTCCTCTCCCTCTATCCCCTCTCCTTCCCCCACTCTCTCCCTAGGATCTCGAGATTGCCGCTCCTCTCCCTTCTTGCGTGCCCCAGAGGAGCATCAGCCGTCGGTGCCCTCAGAGCCAGGCCTCGGATCAGCCCAGAAGCACCAGCAGCTACGGCCATGCCGGCATGTGAGCGGGAGGGAAGAGAGCCCAGAGAAAAGACGGGGGAAGAGCCATGGGGGAGAGGGGGGTATCATGGGGGAGGGGGAAAGAGCCAGTGAGGGGGACCAGAGGGAAAGGGGCTGGAGTTGCGGGGTGTTGCGATGGCAGTGCATTATGGACTCACAGCGGGCGCTGGATGCTCTCCTCTGCCGGGATCAAACTCTCCACTTTCTGTTTCGTGACATCGCCGCGCCTCACCACTTCCGGTCCCTCCGAAAATTGTGTCTGTTTGGAGACGTCCGCTGGCCACTCTCAACGTCCCACAGCTCCAGTAAAGATGCGATGGTGCAGGAAGGGGCGGACAGTCCCGGGGAGTGACGGAAGAAGAGACCAATCCGCGTGGCGCTGGCTGGCAGGAGAGATCTAGCTGCGCACGCGCGGATTTTTACGAATTGTAAACTTTGCTAACTTTTACAATATACCACCAATCGGAACAAAACTTGTTGCACTTGCAGCACAGGAGAACGGTGAGTGAGCTAGTGAACAATTGTAGTGTTATCACGCACCGTTTTTGCGCAAATAGAAAAACCACGCAAACCAGAAGAGCACAAGATCAGAGCTTTAGAGAGACAGACAGACAGACAGACAGACAGACAGACAGACAGACAGACAGACAGACAGACAGACAGACAGACAGACAGACAGACATGCAGAGACAGACATAGGAATCTGAGGGGGTTACATTTTCACACAAATGGTGGTGAGTGTATGGAATGGGCTGCCAAAGGAGGTCATTGAGGCAGGGGACTATTGCAATATTTAAGAAACAATTAGATAGGTACATGAATAGGACAGGTTTAGAGGGATATGGGCCAGACACAGGCAGGTGGGACATGCAGGAAATGAAGGTATATAGATCATGTTGAGACAGAGGAAATTAGTTTAATTTGGCATCATGTTCGGCACAGACATTGTTCTACATATGCTCTACATATCTATATTCTATGTGTTAAAACATGTTGACATTCAAAGTAAAATAATGCTAATTCAGGGTGCTAATTGTCTTTATAAAAGTTATTAATTTTGAAATGGTCTTATCTTTATTGATGCTTAGTGCACAGTTGAGGGCCATTCCTACTGTGTTGAATGAATGGGAACAAATCCAAAGCTTGCCTCTACTCTGCTCTTCCAGTAGCTCTGTCTTATCCGAACATCTATTAAATCATTTCTTATCTGATGGGATAACTTGTGCCTCATCCACTCCTTAGGCCAAGCTGTCTGCTCTCCGACGCTTTCTTCCAACTCTCTCAACAGTGTACCTTTTTTTTTAAATGCCATTTTTCATGTGCATTATATTCCATTTGCGAATACTCATACCGTTCATGGTTTATGATTGGAAGGGTAAATGTCACTCCAACCAACGTCATCCGTGGTGACAAAGGGCTCCTCTCTTCTACTCCCACTCGCAGTTTCTGGCCAGGATTAGGATTTGGAATTCGTCATATTCATTGACGTCTTGCTAAAGGCTTTTGCTGCCATGTTTGCCATAGGGGGTAGGAAGAAAACTCAAATTGCCGTATATCACACTGACATTGTGCTCAACTGACACGGTGACCTTTCTGAACGTCACCTTCCCTATTTGTAAAAAGGAAGCTTCTGCGACTGCTTGGCAGATCAGCGACTGCAATGTGAAATGAAAGCAACGGTGTCTTGTAATCGGAAAAAATTGTAAATTCTTTACTATGAATGTTTATTTATTGAAACGCCATGATGCTTTACAAGAACCCGCTGAGTTTAAGCATATAATCCACTGAGGCATCAACGTTGATATTTTAAGCATCTCAGATGGAGAAATAAAATTCACAGTGGCCAATGGATTTATCCATAATCTGGGCACTATCCTGGATAGCATCAGTAAGTCAGAGGGTGATACAGTACAGAAACAGGCCCTTCAGCCCAACTGGTCCATGCCGACCAAGTTGTTTAATAAACTGGCCATACTTACCTGTACCTGAACCATATCCCTCCAAACCTTTCCTATCCATGTACCTGTCCAAGTGCCTTTTACATTTTGTATTTGTACTCATCTCCACCATTTCCCTTGGCAGCTCATTCTATATACGCACCATCTTCTGTGTGGAAAAGTCGCCCTGGTAATTCTTTACTCTCTCACCTTAAACCTAGGCTTTCAGTTTTATACTTCTCTAATCTGGGGAAAGACTGTGGCCAGAGCATACAGCAGCAGCTAGACCAATGAGGGAGTGGAATGGCTGAAGGAAGGCTTTCTCCTAGGTGAGTAAAGTTCGGGAGCTTTAAAAAGAGTGGCAGGAGACCGCCCGGGGCAATTACCTTGAAGGTTGCAGAGGAGCAGCAGCCAGCCCAACGAGGGAGAGGATTGGCTGAAACATTCGAATTTGTTGAGTGGATACTTGTCTTGATTAGATAACATTAACTTCAGGTGTAGCAGAGCAGCCTTGTTGTTGCGGTGAAGTGTCTTGTTGCAGTGAGGTGCCTTGTTGTTGCGGTGAAGGGTCTTGTTGCGGTGAAGGGCCTTGTTGCGGTGAAGTGCCTTGTTGCGTTGTGAAGTGCCTTGTTGCGGTGAAGGGCCTTGTTGCGGTGAAGTGCCTTGTTGTTGCGGTGAAGTGCCTTGTTGCGGTGAAGTGCCTCGTTGTTGCGGTGAAGGGCCGTTGTTGCGGTGAAGGGCCTCGTTGTTGCGGTGAAGTGCCTCGTTGTTGCGGTGAAGTGCCTCGTTGTTGCGGTGAAGTGCCTTGTTGTTGCGGTGAAGTGCCTTGTTGTTGCGGTGAAGTGCCTTGTTGCGGTGAAGTGCCTTGTTGCGGTGAAGTGCCTTGTTGCGGTGAAGTGCCTTGTTGCGGTGAAGGGCCTTGTTGCGGTGAAGTGCCTTGTTGCGGTGAAGTGCGAGTCGTTGGCGAGCAGGCTACATATATTTGGTTGTGTGTGTGTGCGCTAATTTAAATATTGAAACGTATTGATGTGATGGCAGGAATGTTATTTCAGTGCGATTGTTGCAGGATGTGGGAAGTCAGGGGCACTGCTGGTGTCACTGAACATTACGCCAATGGCAACTGTATCCAGATGAAGCTCCTCAAGGATCGAGTTAGGGAACTGGAGCAGCAGCTAGATGACCTGCGGTCCATCTGGGAAGCCGAAAGCCTCCTGGACACGATCTGCAGCCAGGTCATCACTCCGAGAGTACAGGAGGAGCGACGATTAGAGACGGCAAGGAAGGGAATCAAACAAGGGAAGGAGACCTCAGTGGATGTACCTCTTGAAAACAGGTCCACCCTCTTGGGAGCTGTCGGGGTAGACGATGCTTCCAGTCCGAGTGGCGGACTGGTCTGTGACTCGAATCCTGGCCCTGAGGCGAGACCGATGTCAGGCAGACCCATATTACCATATGACCGACGAGACCGACGTCAGGCAGACCGATGCTTCCATTGTCAGAGGTGCGGACAAGAGATTCTGTGACGACAGGCGAGACTTGAGGATCGTGTGTTGCCTCCCTGGTGCCAGCGTCCAAGACATCTCGGATTGACTTAAGAACATCCTCAAGATGGAAGGTGAACAGCTGGAAATAGTTGTGCATGTGGGCACAAATGATATGGGTAAGAAGAAGAAGGAGGTTCTGCAAAATGAGTATAGAGAACTAGGCAGTAGGATGAAAAGCAGGACTTCTAGTGTAGGTATCTCTGGGTTGCTTCCAGTACCTCATTCTAGTGAGGGTAGGAACAGGGAGATAGGGGATCTGAATGTGTGGCTGAGGAGTAGGTGCAGGGGGCAGGGATTTGGATTTCTAGACCACTGGGATCTCATCTGGGGCAGGGGTGACCTATACAAAAGGGACGGGTTGCACCTTAATTGGAGGGGGACCGACATTCTGGTAGGCAGGTGTCCTAGTGCTACACAGGTGGGCTTTAACTAAACAGTGGGGGCGGATGGAGTTAACAACGTGGAAGTGTATGCGTGCAGTTAACGGGAAAGAGAATGTAGGAAAGCTTACGTTTAAACTGACAGGGTAGGGGGATGGGAAACAATGTAAGGAGACAGAGCGCCATACAAGGAGGCCATTAAGGCACAAAGCTTTCAGTGCCTTAACTGAAAGGTAGAAGTAAAAGGTAGAATGGAGATAAGAAAAACTAACCTGAAAGCTTTGTGCCTTATTGCGAGGAGCATTGGTAATAAGGTGGATTAATTAAATGTGCAGTTAGTAGTTAAGGAATATGATATAGTTGGAATTATGGAGACGTGGCTCCAGGGTGACCAAGGCTGGGAGCTAAACATGCAGGGGTATTCAATATTCAGGAAGGATAGACAGAAAGGAAGAGGATGTTTAGTGGCATTGCTGGCTAACGAGGAGATTAATGAAATTGCAAGGAGAGACATTAGCTTGGATGCTGTAGAATCGGTACGGGTAGAACTGCAAAATAACCAAAGCAGAAAACGTTTGTTGGAGGTGTATACAGACCACCAAACAGCAGTAGTGAGGTTGGGGTTAGCATCAAGCAGGACATTAGGGATGCAAGGTACAGCAGTTACAAAGGATACAAAGGTACAGCAGTTATCATGGGTGATTTTAATCTACATATCGATTTGGCCAACCAAATTGGTAGCAGCGCTGAGGAGGAGGATTTCCTGGAATGTTTACGGGATGGGTTTTTAAACCAATATACAGAGGAACCGACTGGAGGACAGGCCATCCTAGACTGGGTATTGTGTAATGAGGAAGGATTAGTTAGTGATCCTGTTGTGCAAGGACCCTTGGGCAACAGTGACCATAATATGGTGGAATTCTACATTAGAATGGAGAGAGACTAGGGTCCTGAAGCTAAAGAAAGGAGACTTTGAAGGTAAGGGACGGGAATTGGCTTGGATAGACTGGCAAATTATACTTAAAGGGTTGACGTTGGAGATGTAATGGCAAAGATTTAAAGACCGCATGGATGAACTCTTAAAAATTGTTCATCCCTGTCTGGCGAAAAAATAAAACGGGGAAGGTGGCTCAACCGTGGCTAACGAGGGAAATCAAGGATTGAGTTCAATCCAAGGAAGAGGCATATCAATTGGCCAGAGGAATCCAATTGGCCACAGGAAGCAGCAAACCCAAGGACTGGGAGAAAATTAGAACTCAACAGAGGAGGACAAAGGGGCTCTTTCCCCCATCTTTTCTCCGGGCTCTCCCCACGCCGGCATGGCTGCTGGTGCCTCCTCCCAAATTCCAAAGACGTGCAGGTTTCTAGGTTAACTGGCTTCTGTAAATTGTCCCTAGTGTGTTGGATATAGCTGGTATATGGCTAATTATGACTGAGCAGAATCAGTGGGCCATGATTGATGAAATCCAGTTTGATGATATTTGGGACGATGTTGAAGACACCTCAACTATGAAAGTGCCTCAACTACTTCCTCTGGCAGCATTTTTCATATTCCTGTATCCCTAAACTAAACGAAACTAAGGGGCTCGACCCGAAACGTCACCATTCCATCTCTCCATAGATGCTGCCTCACTCGCTGAGTTACTCCAGCATTTTGTGTCTCTAAACGAAAACTAAACTAAAGCAAGGCCCGTAGGAGTGAATTCTTGTCCAGGAATTGCATATCCACAGTTTTATTTAAGAAGATTTGCTTTGGTGATCTAAACAGTCATTCTAGATCCATCTGTCTGGTAAGCGGCTAGACAGAACATCCCCTTGATGCCAGCAGTAAGCTATTCCCCCTTCAGATTTTGGATGAGCTTTCCATTTTGTTCTGTATACAATTACACCTATCGAATTTTCTATCAGCTTGAGGTTTTCAAGAGTTTTTATTTTCAGAGATACTATTCCAGACCTTGCGGGCAGGGTTCAAATTACTTCAGCTAGTGCTTCAGTTTCAATTTGGTGCAGATTGGTCTAATATATCGTCTCTTCAGCCTAGTTTTTCAATTCTCGAATCATGGTCTATCCAACCTTTGCAGTTATTAAAGTCCCATTTGCTTGCATCTTTTGCAACCACTTGCAGAAAGGAAAGGGAGTCCATTAGAGTTTGCATCAAAATAAATGCATGGACTTTTAAAACCTTGCTCATTGATTTTTATAAAAAGACTCAAAGTGCTGGAATAACTCAGCAGGTCAGGCAGCATCCCTGGAGAGCATGGATATGTGACTTTTTGGATCAGGACTCTTCTGAATAAGTGTCCCAATTCAAGGCATTACCTATCCATGTTCTCCAGGGCTGCTGCCTGACCTGCTGAGTTACTCCAACACTTTGTGTCTTTTTTCTAAACTGGCATCTGAGGTTCCTTGTATCCACTTATTAGTTTCTATGTTGAATAAAGTTATTGGGATGAAAGTTAAGAAAATGGTGAAAGATATTTTCAATACTCTCGAATGGGATCCATTGTGGATATATATTAAAGAAGGCAAAGTGACAGATTTAAGTGGTGTGTTTTGGTTATCTTGGTTGTGAAATGAGTGTAAACTCGATACTTGAAGAGGTGGTTATGTAAAAGATAAACACAGTGAGAGGAAGGAGTGTGGCTGCTGTTCCCTTCATTGACATTTAATTAGGATCAGCTGTTATTTAAAAATGTCATTCGAATCTGGTGGGTTTTAATACACATGCTATTTCATTTAAGGGATCAATTGCCTTATCTAAGCCAAGTAACAACATGAGATTCGAAAAAAAACCCCAACACTTATTTGTTTATTTATTGTAATCCGAGCACTCAATTCTCCAGTCATTCACACTGTGCAGATCCTAATTCAAGTATGACCGAACATACAATACCATACGATAGAACTTCATTTATCCCCGGGGGAGGGGGGTGGTGGGTCATTCTACCCCATGACAGAAAGGGGAACGAGTTGTACAGTTTCATAGCCACAGGGAAGAAGGATCTCCTGTGGCGTTCTGTACAGCCTCTGTTGCTGAAGGTGCTCCTCAGGTTGACTAGTGTGTCTAGAGCTGTATTGTCCAGGATGCTCCACAGTTTGAGAAGCATTCTCCCCTCCAAGAACATTTCCCATGAATGCAACACCGCCCCCAGGACGGAGCCAGCCTTCCTGATGAGTTGTTGATCCTGTTGGCGTCCGCACCCTTCGCCCTGCTGCCCCAGCACACGGCAGCGAAGAAGATGGCCACTGGCCACCACCGATTGGTAGAACATCTGCAGCATCTTACTGCAGATGTTGAAGGAGCGGAGCCTTCTCAAAAAGTACAGCCGGCTCTGTCCCTTCTTGTTCAGGGCCTCAGCGTTCCTGGACCAGTCCAACTCAAAGGTACTCATTTGTAAACTGCACACCCACACCATTGATGGGGACAGGGGTGTTCATCTCCTCCTAAAGTCCACCATTAACTCCTTAGACTTGTCGGTGTTGAGCTGCAAGTGTTTCAGCCCACACCACTCAACAAAGTCGTTGACTACACCTCTGTATTCAGTTTCCCTCACCTCTCTGATGCAGCCCACAATTGCAGAGTCATCCAAAAACTTCTGCAGGTGGTAGGAGTCCGAGTTGTATCTGAAGTCCGAGGTGTAGATGGTGAAGAGGGGAGGACCGTCACCTGTGGGGCCCCTGTGTTGCTCAATACCATGTCCAAAAGTGCTGGAGTAACTCAGCAGGTCAGGCAGTTCTGTAGCCTGTAGAACAGTACAGAACAAGAAAAGGTCCTTCGACTTACGGAACGTGATCCAAAATTACACTAATCCCTTCTGCTTGCATGTAATCCATATCTCTATTTCATTTTCATGCAATTTATTGCCACAGCCGGCTGCAGAGGCCAAGTCAATTGTTATTTTTAAGTCAGAGTTTGATAGATTCTTGAATCCAAGCTCCAAGTTACAGTGGATCCCATGCATCTAAATCTTTTGCATCAGCCTACCTGAGAGCTTGTCACTTGTTTCACTAAAGCCCATGTAGACAACACCCACTGCTCTTTGCTCATCGATTGCCTTCATTAACTCTTCAAACAGCCCAATCAAGTTTTAAGACATGACCTGCTATGGACAAAGCCATGCTGACAATTAGACAATTATCTTCCAAATAACTTCGATCGATGTTATTAATGTTTTAAAAATGTTGAGATTCTCTCTGCTGCCCCCGCTGGTGGGAGGGGGTGGGACTATAAAACCCAGAAGTGTTGTGCCTCAGTCAGTCTCTGCCAGATGGGGGAAGTGAGAGGGTCATGTCTCTCAGTCTGAGCTGTGAATAACACTGAACACATGTTCACTAATCTGTGAGTGTGGTTTTACTGACCATAATGTGGTTTGAAAATGAAAATGTGGTTGGTTTGAAGTAAAAGCACTGCAAATGGTTGGTGGGGGTTTGGGTTGAAGTAAAAACACTGCAAATGGCTGTTGGTGGTGGTAACTTGACAACTTCCTGTTTGGACTGTATATTGGTTTTAGATAAAACGCTACCACTTACGGCTGTGATTTTTGGCCATCTTACTCAGTCCCCCTCCACTCATCAGGTGCAGAGGATTCTTCGCATCAATGAAAAATAAAAGTGTTATTGGTGTTTTAAGAATGTTGAGAATCTCTTTCCTGTCAATCACGCCATGAAGGCCACACCTTTTCTGGTGGGAGGGGGAGGGGTTATAAAACCCGGGAGTGTGGGTGTGGCTCAGTCTCTGCATGATGGGGGAGGAGAGAGAGGTCATGACTCTGTCTGAGCTGTGAATCAACTGAACACACTGAATGTCTACTGAACTGTGATTGTGGTGTTTTGTGTGGTTTTATGGTGGTTTCACCCTGCATGAAATGGTATGAAATTGCACTTGAATTTGGTGGCCTTGCACCCTGCATGAAATGGTATGAAACTGCACTTGAATTTGGTGGCCTTGCACCCTGCATGATATGGTATGAAACTGCATTTGAATTTGGTGGCCTTGCACCCTGCTTGAAATGGTATGAAATTGCACTTGAATTTGGTGGTCTTGCACACTGCTTGAGGTTGTATGAAACTGCACCTGAATTTGGTGGCCTTGCACCCTGTTTGAAGTGGTAGGAAAATGTATTTGAATTTGGTGGCCTTGCACCCTGCTTGAAATGGAATTTCAAGGAATAGCCGTGAGTCAACTGCCAGCACACCAGCCGTGAGTCAATTGCCAGCACATCAGGCTTGAGGGACTGAGCTGCCACCCCAAGAATCCATTTGACCCACAATGTTCACACTAGCCCTCTGGAGACCAGTCCCTTCAGCCCATAACACCCATACCAGTGCTCCAGAAAGCCCCCCTCCCTCCCCACTGGCCACCAATATTGGAATCGGTGGAGAAGTGGAATATTGCGTTGGGGGACCAGCCCTCCCGTGTGAACATGGGACCCAACGGGTCCCACTTAGTCTAGTATCTATCTATATCACCGTCTATATATCTCATTTCCCTTTCCCATGACTCAGTCTAAAGAAGGGTCTCGACCCGAAACAGCACCTATTCCTTCTCTCAGGAATTGCTGCCTGACCCGCTGAGTTACTCCAGCATTTTGTGTCTATCTTTGTTTCATGCCAGCATCTACAGTTCCTTCCTGCACACTTCCTCAAAAGGCGCAGGTGGGCATTAAGCAGAGCATAATGTTACAATATAGAGTGACCTGAAGAGGTGTTCAGCCATTCGGTTTGTTCAAACTTCACCGAGCAATAGCGTCAACAAGCAGCTGCTTGCAAATACTACATGCGTCAATATATTTCATTCAGCTTGCGTAGGTTGTGTATCATCACATCCATGGCTATTTTTGGAATGCTATCCAATTTGGATTCTTTGATTCATGAGTACATTGGCAATTCTCCACAATTATCTCAATTTGCTTCATAATATAGTTAAGGACAGACCACTCATCTGTGGAAATTCAGATGGCCAAACAATAGTGGTTGCAGTGCTTTTGCATAGAGAAGGAGCAGAGATTTGCAGTGCCATGTATCAATTATTGTTGAAATTGGTAACTGTTTTAATTACTGGTTCCTTAGATTATTAGATTTTAAGGGACACAACCATTACACAAATCAGTAGTGCTTGCTAAAAAGGCAATTGGTCCGTTTAACATTACTGTTAAACGGACCAATTTGTTATCTTGCAGGCACGGTGGCACAGTGCTAGAGTTGCTGCCTTACAGCACCACAGACCCGGATTTGATCCTGACTACAGGACTACGGGTGCTGTCTGTACGGAGTTTGTACGTTCTCTCTGTAACCGTGTGGGTTTTCTCTGGGTGCTCCGGTTTCCTCCCACACTCCAAAGACGTACAGGTTTGTAGGTTTTAATTGGCTTGGTATAAATGTAAATTGTCCCTTGTGTGTGTAGGATAGTGTTAATGTACGGGGATCGCTGGTCGGTGGTAACTCGATGGGCTGAAGGGCCTGTTTCAGCACTGCATCTCTACACTAATACTAAACAGACACCTTGCATGGCATAACTTTAGGCTTTCAATTTAAGGGCTAGATAGAGTAGTAGTGGAGAGGATGTTTCTAGTAGTGGGTGAGTCTGGGACTGGAGAACACGGCCTCAGAATAAAAGTACCTTTAGAATGGAGATGAGGAGGAATTTATTTTGCTGGAGGGTGGTGAATCTGTGGAATTCATTGCCATAGATGGTGATGGAGGACAAGTCATTTGGTTATTTTTAAAGTGGAGATTGATTAGTAAGGGTGTCAAAATTTAGGGCAGAAGGCAGGAGCATGTGGTTGAGAGGAAAAAACTAGATCAGACTTGATCGAATGGTAGAAGTGACACAATGGGCCGAATGGCCTAACTCTGCTCCTATGTTTTCAGGATAGCTACCTCTATTTCCAACAGAAAATCATTGTGGATTTCCCATGGTCTGGCGGAGATGTACAACTTTCTGGAAATGTTCATAAGTAATAGGAGCAGAATTAGGCCGGCTCATCAAGTCGACTCCGCCATTTGATCATGGCTAATCTATCTTTCCCTCTCAAACCCATTCTCCTGACTTCACCCCATAACCCCTGACACCCTGACTAATCAGGAATTTATCAATTTCTGCCTTGGAAACATCCATTGACTTGGCCTCCACAAGCCATCTGTGGCAATGAGTTTCATAGATACACCTATATAATATAAGAATAACATAAGAAATTCCTTCCACTCCTTTCTAAAGGTATGTCCTTTTATTTTGAGGCTGTGCGCTCTGGTCCTAGACTCTCCCCATCTAATGCTGAGGCTCTATAAGGTGCTGGTAAGGCCGCATTTGGAATGTTATGAGCAATTTTGAGCACCATATCTGAGGAAGGAGGTGCTGGCTCTGGAGAGGGTCCCAAGGAGGTTTCTAAAGAATGATCCTAGGAATGGGTAGGTTAACCTATGATGAGTGTTTGTCAGCACTGGGCCTGTACTCGCTGGAGTTTAGAAGAATGAGGGGGGACCTCATTCAAACGTACAGAATAGTAAAAAGTTTGGATAGAGTGGACACAGTGGGGATGTTTCCACTAGTGAGAGAGTCCTGGACTAGAGGTCATAGCCTCAGAATTAAAAGAAGTGTTTTTTAGGAAGGAGCTGAGGAGACATTTCTTTAGTCAGAGTGTGGTGAATTTGTGGAATTACTTGCCACTGACTGCTATTGAGGCCAAGTCAATGGATATCAATATGGCAGAAATTGATACATTTGTGATTAGTCAGGGTGTCAGGGGTTATTGGGTAAAGGTTGGAGAATGAGGTTGAGAGGGAAAGATAGATTAGCCATAATTGAATGGCGGAGTAGACTTGATTGGCTGAATGGCCTAACTCTACTCCTGTTACTTATGACCTTATGACTTATGTCCTTATAACCGAATGGAAACATCCTCCCCACATCCACTCTATCCAGGAAATTGTCACCTGGTTTAGCTCTAATATACAACAATAGGGCAATTATTGTATGCATCCCTGATTTAAGATACTTTCAGGTATCCACCATTGTAACAGCTTCCTTGGGTTTTAGGTCTTCAGGGCCTTCAGTCAGCCCAGATCATTGTGCATTGTCCTTCAGAGAGGAGCTAGACAATGGAGTTTGACCACAGAAGTCATGAGTTTTGAGTTTAGGTTATTGCCACGCATACCGAGTTACAGTGAAAAGCTTTTGTTGTGTGCTAACCAGTCAGCAGAAAAACAATACATGATTACAATCAATCATCCACGGTGTACAAAGATACAGTATAAAGGGAGTAACAGGAATAAAGGGAGATGGTGCACTACCCAAACACTGATTCTGGTGCAACACCACCTCATGGATGGCCTACTGGCTCCGCTTATCATCACAGCACCCTCGGACTTTCTTTGATCGGACTCTACTAGCTTCACCTTGCACCAAACGTTATTCTCTTATGCATCTGTACATTGTGAATGGCTCGATTGCAATCATGTATTGTCTTTCAGCTGACTGGTTCGCGCGCAACAAAAGCTTTTCACACTACCTACACGTGACAATAAACTAAACTGAACTGAGTATCGCTCAGGAACAGGCCCTTCGGCCCACAATTTTCTTACATCAATACTTTAAGCCAAACATTTCTGTTTTCAGTGGGAGACTATTTGCCGTTTTATATATTGCCACTGGCACGAAGCAACCCGAGGGTACGTCAGTGAAGCCTCCTGCAGCTTTTCTTCGAAGAGGGCAAGTTAATGGTTTTATTTTACTTTAGACTTTGTAGAGAAACAGGCCCTTGGCCCACCAATTTCTTCAAGTAAACATCCAATATATATTTTTAAAAGGGCAAAGGTTTCTGTCTGTCCTTCGCTTGGAGGCAAGAGGTTTCTGATTTTTAGATTTTTAGACTTTAGAGATGCAGCATGGAAATAGGCCCTTCGGCCCACCAGGTCTGTGCTGACCAGCAGGCACCATACACCAACACTATCCTACACACTAGAGACATTGTAACATTACCAAAGCCAATTAACCTACAAACCTGTGTGGCTTTGAATGTGGGGAAAAAACGGAGCACCCGGAGAAAACCACGCGGTCACAGGGAGAACGTCCAAACTCCATCCAGACAGCCCCCATGGTCAGGATCGAACACGGGTCTCTGCCGCCGTAAGGCAGCAGGTTTACCGCTGAACCACTGTATTTAAAGCAATTTAAAATTACTATATTAAAGTTAACAACCATCTTGCTTCCAAATGAAGTACCAACACAGGGAAATGGATATTTAAAAAGGTGCAGTTTCCACGGAGTTTTTGACAGATATTTAATCACTTGTTTACACACATCAAGGGAGTACATTTATAATGCAGGTAACATTCTTTTGCTTACAGGTGGTATTATTCTGTCACATGTAATGTGTCCTCCACCTTTCATTGTACGTGGCAAGCAATGTTTTACAATTACTTTTAACTGACGTAATCAAATGGCAAGATCAAGCTCAGACTGGGCGATCGTTTCGCTGAACACCTTCGCTTACTCCGCCTTGGCCTATGTGATCTCATGGTCTCCAAACATTTTAACTCCTCTTCCCATTCCCATACCCATACTGACCATTCTGTCCTGGGCCTCCTCCACTGTCAGAGTGAAGCCACACACAAATTGGAGGAACAGCACCTCATATTTCGCTTGTGGACGGCTTGCAACCCAGCGGTATGAACGTTGATTTCTATAATTTAAATTAACTCTTGCATTCCCTCTCTCTCTCCCCCACCCTAGTTGCCCTCTAGTTCCACAGTTCACATCCTTACATCCCTTCATTATCACCTCTCCCCAGCCAACAATGGGCCATTATGGGCTTCCCTAGTCATCTGCTGCCGCCCCTGCACTGTTCTGGCCTTTTCTTACATCCAGTTCTCTCCTCTCTACTTTCATTCTAAAGAAGGTAACGTCTCCCATCGTTTTTTTCCCCAGAGATGCTGCCTGACCTGCTGAGTTACTCCAGCTCTTTAAGTTAATGTTCGGTTAAACCAACATTAGCAGTTCCTTTCTACACAACTAAAACCATATAGCGGCCAAATAAATGAGTCCTAGCAATGCACGGATCATTAATAGCTTTCACCGTTGATGAGTAACTAAATTTAGTGGTCTGACACTAATCCTTGGCTCATTATCACCTCCTTGAATCATTTGAATGTAAATTTCTCCATTAATGGAGTTGAACTTTTGTCTCCAGAAATTAATGGATATTAATGCAGCAACTTAACCATCTTGCTACCGTATAAAATACGATTGCTCATCACTGATTAAACACTTTTATATGAAATTGTGACCTACTGTTTCCATTGGACAGCTTGGAACAATTAACACCAAAGTAGCTTATTTTATTGCGTTAAGCTTGGCTGTGGACAGTGCGGACGAGATATAATGCATTTCCTGTTCCTAATTTACCTTAAATGTAATGGCTTACGAGGCCACTTAGAGGGTACTTAAAAAGCAGCTTCATTGGTGTGGTACTGGTATCGCACGTAGACTATACTGGGTAAGCATGAGAGGTATCCATGCCCAAACTACACAACTGAACTAGATGGGTTAACAATCCAAAGACAGACACAAAACGCTGGAGTAACTCAGCCGGTCAGGCAGCATCTCTGGAGAAAAGCAATAGGTGATGTTTCAGGTCGTGACCTTTCTTCAGACTGAGAGTCAGGGGAGAGGGGAATGAGAGGTATAGATGGTACTTAGGGCAACTCAATAGAAGATATGCAGAAAGCATGGATAATGGCCGGAGAGCAGGAGGGATTACAGAGGGGAAGCAGGGAGAGAGCATGTTATGGGCCTATCTCACTTGGGAATTAAATTATTATTTTTTTTTTAGGCAACTTCCGGCGACTGTCTTAGTCATAGGAGGTCACTGAAAAACGGCGATAACCTACGTCATCCTGGCGACAACCTACGACAGCAGCTACGTCAAGCTACGCCCACTGTCGCCAAAAGATTTTCAACATGTTGAAAATTTAGCGGTGACCAGAAAGACGCTACAACTGAGGAGACTAATCCCGGCGACCACCGGTACACATGTGGTGACAAACTAGTCACCTGTAGTTGCCTATAAAAATCACCTAAGTGGGACAGGTCCATTAGATTACTCTTGTCAGAGACAGGACTTTACTTTAGAGTATGCATACCTAGAGGATATTTTGCACTGGAGCAGAAAATATCCAGCTGTTTCATGATCACCATTGCTTTCTAGGCATATTTAACCATTCCAATTTAAATATCTCGCTGACTGCATTCGAACTGGAAATGTAAAGATTATGGTGCCTGATTATATCACCTTTTGAATGACCCTCTCTGCAGCAACTAGCTCCAATAATTTGTCGCAATTCCACGAGGTTTTGCCATTTGGAATATCTCTTCATCTCGATGTCTCAGCACTAAGTGGCACATTGACACATAATTAGTGGCACAGTGGTGCAGCGGTAGAGTTGCTGCCTGACAGCGCCACAAACCCGGGTTCCATCCTGACTGCAGGTGCTTGGTCTGTACGGAGTTTATACGTTCTTCCCGTGACCACGTGGGTTTTCTCCAGGTGCTCCGGTTTCATCCCACACTCCAAAGATGTACAGGTTTTTCTAGATTAATTGGCTTTGGTAAAATTGGAAATTGTCCCCAGTGTGTAGGAAAGTGCTAGTGAACGGGGATCGCTGGTCAGCGTGGACTCGGTGGGCCGAAGGGCCTGTATCTCTAAAGCCTAAGTAAAGTCTCAGCAGTCATTAGTGACTGACAGTAGCATCAAAATATAAATAGTTGTTCAGTGTTTAAATGGACCCAATATCTGAGGAAGAAGTACTGGCATTGGAGAGGGTCCAGAGGTGGTTTATGAAAATAATCCCTGGGGTGATTGGGTTGACATATGAGGAGCACTTGATGGTTCTGGGCTTGAACTCGCTGGAGTTTAGAAGGGTGAGGGGTGATCTCATTGAAATCTAATAAATAACAAAAGGCCTAGATAGAGTGGTGTTGAAAGGATGTTTCCAGTAGTGGGAGAGTCCAGGACTAGAGAGCACAGCCTCAGAATAAAAGGACGTATCTTTAGAATAGAGATGAGGAGGAATTTCTTTAGCCAGAGGGTGGTGAATCTGTGGAATTCATTGCCACAGATGACTGTGGAGTCCAGGATATTAGGTATTTTTAAAGCGAAGATCAATAGGTTCTTGACTAGTCAGAGCATCAAAGGTTACAGGGAGAAGGTAGGAGAATGGGGTTGAGAGAGAGAAATAGTAAGATTAAACAAGCTTACCAGTTTGAAGTTTGATCGTTATTTTATGAGGAGTAACGTTGAGGGAATACGTGAAGAACCCCACCAGGACGCATGCGTGTCATTCTTCAAAGCAGCGGTGTGAAATCACAGATAACTGTAATGACTAAACATAGTAAGATTAGAGAAGAGATACCAGTTAAGTATATGATCAAGGGTGGGAGCAGAGGGCACGTATTCCCTCAACGTTACTCCTCATAAAATAACGATCAAACTTCAAACTGGTAAGTTCTCGTTTAATCTTACTATTTTACTTCGGAGTCACGTGAGTGACTACGTGAAGATTTTAAAGCTCTGTGATTTCATGCCGTGGAAACGAGTCCATGCATCATATCTGCCTTGATTATGGGGAGAAGAGTGTTAACATCGTTAGACATCAATACGATATTGAAAAACCAACGATAAATGTATTAACACCAAATTATAGCCCCTATTTATGGGGTAAAATTATATTACAAACTTAAAATTGTTTCTGCAAATGTTCCAGGTTCAATGACTGGTTTGATATAAAATCGTTGGAAAGTTTTCTCTGT
Organism: Leucoraja erinaceus; assembly: GCF_028641065.1. NCBI lineage: Eukaryota > Metazoa > Chordata > Chondrichthyes > Rajiformes > Rajidae > Leucoraja > Leucoraja erinaceus. The sequence continues at coordinate 80,209,303 of NC_073381.1, forward strand.
TGACCATCCTCCTGGCTTGAGGATTTGGTCCACAGGAACATCCAAATTCATAGCTGCCAATGTAGCTGCAGCCCTGGTGGAGTGAGATTTAAAAATGCTAGTGTCTACTCCAGCCTTTATTAGGACCTGTTTTAGCCATCTCGAGATGGTCTGGACTGTCACTTTTTTGTGTGGCTGTTTGTAACTGATTAAAAGTGCTATTTCTTTGCCTCTGATGATCTTAGTATACTCCGTATATAATAGTAAGTGTGTTACAGAGACGATCATCAGTCGGGTAGGCCCTGAATTCTGTTTTTAGGCCTGCTGACCCCTGTCTGTTCTGTTTGACTAATTCATTGATGTGAAAAAATAAATTTCCAGATGAAATAGTCATGTTGGCCAGCCTTTGTTTCTGTAGTGACTGGACCCTTTGTGCTGTGACCAAGGCCATCAGCATGACTGTTTTCATAGTCAGTTTCTGTAGGGACAGAGCTGTAGCTGAAGACCAGTTTCTTAACATGGTCAGTACAATGCTCACGTCCCATATTTGGGAGTACCTGGTTCTTGGGGGATTAACATTAAAAATGCCCCTCATTAGTTTGGTTACCAGGGGGTGTGTCCCAACAGAATGCCGCTCTGTTCCTTGCTACAGGTATGTTGACAGAGCACTCCTGGCGCAGTTGATGGCACTATTCAAACAAGGGGACATGACTTGAGAATTAAGGGACAGAAGTTTAGGGGTAACATGAGGGGGATCTTCTTTACTCAGAGAGTGGTGGCTGTGTGGAATGAGCTTCCAGTGAAGGTGGTGGAGGCAGGTTCATTTTTATCATTTAAAAATAAATTGGATAGTTATATGGACGGGAAAGGTATGGAGGGTTATGGTCTGAACGCAGGTGTATGGGACTAGGGGAGAATATGTGTTCGGCACGGACTAGAAGGGTCGAGATGGCCTGTTTCCGTGCTGTAATTGTTATATGGTTATAACTGAGCCCCTCATCGTAATGGAGGCTTGCCAGGAATTCCAGAACAGACGGGATGTTCATAGATCTGTGGGTGATGTTATTGTTGTGACAGTACATTTCCCATTTCTTAATGTACACCAAGTACTGTTTTTTGGTGGACTGTCTGTGGCCCGCTGAAATAATATCCACTGTTCGGTCCGTCAGTCCCAGGTGTAATAGAGGTGCTTTCAAACTCTACCAATTAATAGGTTTATATAATTATGACATGGATAACTTTCCCTTGTTGCGGGATGAACCAGTTAATTAGGTCTATGATGGATGGTGATGCATGGTTCTAATACCATGTCGAGTATCACCGGGAACCATGCTTGAGTAGGCCAATCGGGTACTATCAAAATACCAGATGCAGAGTCTTGCTGTATTTTCCTTAATACCCGACTGATGAGGCAGAAAGGAGGGAATGCATAAATAACCAATTTCCCCCAATGCAGTGAAAATAAATCTATTGCCGCTGCCCCAGGGTCTGGTTCCCATGAAACATAATTCGATAACTGGTGATTGAGCCTGGATGCGAATAGGTCAATATCTGGTGTTCCATACCGTGCTGTAATTTCAGCAAATACATTTTTATCCAACATCCATTCAGTATTTTCATTGAATTTACGTGACCTGGTGCCTGCCACTAAATTTAGTTTACCTGGTAAGTAGGTAGCTGATATCCAAATATCCCTCTGGATACACCATTGCCAAATTGTGTTGGCCAGATTGTCACATGATGTCGATTTGTTTCCACCCATATGGTTGATATATGCTACCACGGTGGTATTGTCAATTTGTAGTCCAACATGCTGGTGATATAACCCAGAACAATATGACTTGAGGCCATGGAATGCACTTAACATTCCCAGGTAGTTTATGCCCAGTGTTTGTAATAATGATGTAATAATAATGCCTCCTGTACATTCCATTTCCCCCACAGCTGGTATAACCCCAACCAAGTGCACTGGCATCAGTTTGTAGTACCATAGACGGGTTGCTGATCATGATTGGATTGCAACAATGCCTAATGTTATCTTTCCACCATTTTAGTTCCATTATGGCCTCTGTTGGTAGCTTCATTGGTCTGTCAAAATGACCACCATAAATTTTGAGTGCTCGTATTTCAGCCCTCTGTAATTTTTGATAATGTAAAGGTCCGAATTGTGTGGCTGGAAACGCAGCCACTATTTTGCCAATTATTCTTGCTACCAGTCTGATGGATGGTTTAGTGATGTCAATGATTTTGCTGCAAGCCTCTATTAAGGCTGTAACCTTTTCTTTCGGCAAAGTCACTGACATGTGAACTGAGTTAATGGTGAACCCCAGATAATCCATTGTGTTAAATAACATCTGTGGTCACCTCTTATGGGTACTGTATAGTAAGCATCTTTTAAATCGATGCTTGCCATGTAGTAACCTTTGGAAATCAATTGCTTAGCAGTAACAAAGGTTTATATCTTGAAATGAATATATTGTACAAAAGTATTCAAATTAGTCAAATCTATGATGATGCGGCAACCACCATCTTTCTTGTTTATGATAAAGATTTTGGACACAAATTCCTGTGATTCGTGTTGGGTTTCCTCCATTACTCCTTTTTTATATGCCCACTGTAGTTCAGCATGCGCTTTTGATTTTTCTTTGTCTGTAAGCACGAACATTCGGTTCGGTACATGATGAACTGGAGGGTTATGTTTTTGTATAAATTCTATGGTATAACCCTATACTGCTTAAAATATATGTGTTGGTAGTTAACTTATTCCATGCATCCAGATAGAATTGTAATCTCCCACCAACCTCGTAAGGAACCAGACCCACCTACCTCCAGGTTACTAGTGGTAGGTTTGTTACTTTTTCGGCATCCTCCGTGGACGTTGAGGCGCCGGTGTCTGGGTCTGTAGTTGGGTCGGTGTTGAGGGTTAGCGCATTCCCCAGGAAGGCCGGTCTGGGCCATGGCCTAAAAAAGACCGATATTGAGTGTTCCTGGCCTTTGTGCTTTCACCAGTTTGTCTTGGCCGACTGGTGGTGCGTAGGGGTGCTGTTTCAGGCCGAAGTAGTTTTTAGACGTTGCTTTAATGAGCCCCAGGGTTTTAGCCTCTTCGTCAAGTTCTTTTCCCTGTTTGGATGTCACCTCCAAATAGTAATATTGGTAGTTTGGAGGTTCCAGGTTTGCACAGGCCTGCAAATTTGGGGTCTAAAGCCGGTTGGATGGCACTCTTCCTAATACTGTTTAACTCGTATTGGGAGTTGAAAAATAAAGCCAGTGCATCCTGGTGATCTTGTGTCATGCCTTTGTCGTTTATTGTACGGGCGAAAGCCGTAATTCCCGCTGTTAGGACTTTCAGAACTTTCTGTAGTTTCAAGTCCCTGGCTCTGATTGAGACTCCGACATGTTTTCAAATACACTGGTTGACACTGGGAACATTCAGTGTTTTGCAGTTCCCTGGTGGTAAGTGTCTTGCTGTGGTGTCCAATAATGCCTGTCCTTATAGCTGGTTGAATGACATGTAGTTGATACTTGCAGCTATTTTAGGCTTCAGGTTTTGGCCAGTTTGGTCGGGTTGAATGAACTGGGACACCATATCCAATAGGTTTTCTTGCACCCCATTCACACTAGGGATATGTTCTGCACACTTCTCTTCAGGGTCAGCCCAGAATTGACCCCCTGTACTCCCCTCTGATGAAGGAGAAACACTGTGCAGCCCTACAAGAGGTACTGCTGTAGGACTTACTAGCTGCCCACTGTGACTAGTCTCCATCTCCCAGAGCCTGCCACTTTGGAGTACTTGCTCCAACAGCCGCTCCAACTGGCTCCAATGCTCTCGGGCACTGGCCACTCGCGGCTGCTCCAGTTCCTGCAGCTGCTCCAACCGGCTCCAATGCTCACGGGCACTGGCTGTCGCGGCTGCTCCTGAAGCCGCTCCAACCGGCCCCAATGCTCACGGGCACTGGCTAATCAAAGTCGGACTCATCGGAGTCAATGACTCTGTTAGTTTTTTGCTTCGCTCTACTGCCCGGCCGTGGCCGGTGCGGGAGTGAAGTCGGGCACAGCTGTTCCCATTACGAGAGATTGGTGTGCCGTTGGCCGCTGCTGGCTGCACGCAACTCCGCGGTTCTCCCCCGCCAGCTTTTTCGCAGCTTTCTTTTTTCTCGTGGATCTGTCCATGCCTCCACCTGTGAAGTAAGTGGAAAGAACGCAGTCTCCTTACCTGCTGTTCCCGGCTTTCAAATTCTACCGCTAAGGTCGTTCCCCCTGCTGTGACTCGTTGCAATACGTGTAGCGAGATGACACGCATGCGTCCTGGCGAGGTTCTTCACGTAGTCACTCACGTGATTCCGAAGTAAAATAGATCAGCCATGATCGAATGGTGGAGCAGATTCAAAGGGTCAAATTACCTAATTCCACTTCCCATGCTTTACAATCTCATGATCTAATGAGATTGCTCAATAAGTTTCAGTTTTGCCCTCATCAAACACTGAGTTACTACAAAAAAATTCCAGTTGTGACTAGTATTTTATTGGGTTGAGGTGTGTATATGTATGTTGTAATTTATTGAGTGAGTTGTCAGCTCAAATCCCGAACTATAAAATCGCTCAACCAAATGTTTCACTATTTTGTAATAATGCTATTTGTAACACTATATTCAGCACTATTATATATATCTTTGCACTTCCTGTTGTACTTATGTATGGCTTGATTGTTTAGTTTGGTTTTAGTTTAGTTTAGAAATACAGCGCGGAAACAGGCCCTTCAGCCCACCGAGTGCCCACCGAGTCCGCACCGACCAGCAATCCCCGCACATTAACACCACCCGATACACAATTTTAGGGACAATTATACATTTATACCAAGCCAATTAATCTACAAACCTGTACGTCTTTGGGGGGTGGGAGGAAACTGAAGATTTCAGAGAAAATCCACGCAAGTCATGGGAAGAACGTACAAATTCTGTACAGACAGCGCCTGCAGTCAGGATGGAACCCGGGTCTCTGGCGCTGCAAGGCAGTAGCTCTACCACTGCGCCACCATGGCACCATGTATTCATGTATGATTTGACTGGATAGTATGAAAAGTTTTTTTTTGCTGTATCTCGATACATGTGACAATAATAAATCAATACTATTACCAATTTCCTGATTAATCTGCAGTAATGTGACAAAGAAATTATAGGGTGAACTGATTCCATGTCATTAACCTAGTTAGCTGTCATGCACTACATTCCATATGTTCAAATTGAAAGCTTGTCCTATGATTTATCTGATTGTTAAATTAGTGCAGAAATAACGATAGTACATCTGAACCAATAAATCTGTCTCTAAACTTGCTGCCTACATTATATTCCGATATTTGCTCGATAAGATCGTAACAGAAGTCTACATGTTGCATAGGAAGGGAAATGTAACATTTAGCTGTTAGCTCTTTTCACAATCATTACTGCTGAAACCTGGGCAAACAAAAAAAAAAGCAATCCTTGGACTGTTTTCTATCAGTCAGATCTCTGACTTATCACTTGCGCATCATAAAGAACAAACATATGAAATGAAAGCAGGATTTGACCCAAAAGATCCTCAAGGTTGTTCTGCCATTTATTAGAATCGTGGCTGAGTCTTGCCCATGTTTACTTTTAATCCTCATCTCCTTTGATTCCCTAGAGTCTAAAAATCTCTCGTAGTCATCGTCATTTAGTCATCGGAAACAGGTCCATCAGCCCAACCTGCTCATGATGATCAAGATGCCTCATTAACACTAGTCCCACCTGCCTGTGTTTCGCCCATATCCCTCTAAACCTTTCCTATCCATGTACCTATTGAATTGTCTTTTAAATGCTGTTATAGTACTTCCTCAATTACAGTACATCATCTGGTAGCGTGTTCCATATACCCACCACTCTGTGTGTGGAAAAAGTTGTCCCTCGGGTTCCTATTAAATCTTTCACCTCTCACCTATGACCTTTGGATCTTGATTCCCCAACTTTGGGTAAAATACTCTGCATCTACCCTATCTGTTCCTTATGATCTTATACACCTCTCTAAGATTACCCCTCATCTTCCAGCACTCCAAGGAATAAAGTCATAACCTGCTCAACCTCTCCCTATAGCTCAGGCCCTGAAGTGCTTGCAACATCCTTGTTAATCTTCTCTGCACTCAACCAACCAGACACCTAAATCTAAACCTAATATAAAGGGCCATGGAACCTCATCACTTTGAAATAAAGTGTTCCAAAGTTCCTCAACTTTCTTTTTTAAAATGTTTCTTCATCTCAGTCATAGATATCTGAACCCTTAAAAAATGGCCCTTTGCTTTCGTCCCTTCGCACAGAAGAAATGTCTCCCAGCGTTCACCCCGATCAGGAAGTTCCGTTTATTACAAGCAAATGTCATCAATGAAATGTCGAGAACCAGGGGACATAGATTTAAGGTCAGGGGGGAAAGATTTAACAGGAACCTGAGGGGTAACTTTTTTTACACAAAGGATGGTGAGTGTATGGAACGAGCTGCCAGAAGTGGTAGTTGAGGCAGGTACTATCATAACATTTAAAGTACATTTAGACAGATACATGGATAAGATAGCTTTGGAGGGTTATGTGCCAAGCAGGGCCATGTGAGACTAGTGTAGATGGGGCATGTTGGTGGGTGTGGGCAAGTTGGGCTGATGGGCCTGTTTCCACACTATATGGCTATGATTCTGTGAAATCATTCCTCCTTCTGCTCAACTTCAGTGTATAGAAACTAACTGATAGTTCACACGGACATGTCAGGGTTAACCTTCCTCTACCAAATTGGGCGACACATTATATTAAAAATATCCGGAACCTTCTCGACTTATTGCAACATGGTCATAATAATAATATGGTTATGTTTTAGGAATAACCTTCCAGAGTCCTAGACCAACAATCTCACGCCACCAGTTCACTTGTCCCCAGATGCGGGTTGTTAGGTCATCATGTACATGAAAATTAAACCAATATAGTTTAGGTCTGCAGACCTTAAAACGACTTGGCCACTGTAAAAAACAATTGATTCACTAACACCAGTCGAGAAACAAAATCTGCATTCCTTGCACAGATTGACCTTTTAATAGCTGCAGACAAGCAACATCAAAATGTTGCAGATGCTGCAACACTGAAATACAACCAGCAACTGATCTCTTACCTGCCACGGTTTGTCCTGCCTCTCCTCTCCTCTGCTTGTTTCTCCATCCCCCCCCCCCCCCCCCCCCGGCCCCCATCCATCCGAACAATCAGTTTGAAGACGATGTCGGCACGGTGGCGCAGCGGTAGAGTCGCTGCCTTACAGCGCCAGAAACCCGGGTTCGATCCTAACTACGGTGCTGTCTGTACGGAGTTTGTACGTTCTCCCCGTGACCTGCATGGGTTTTTCTCTGGGTACTCCGGTTTCATCCCACATTCCAAAGACGTTCAGGTTTGTAGGTTAATTGGCTTCTATAATTTGTAAATTGTCCCTAATGTATAGGATAGAGCAAGTGTACCGAGATCGCTGGTCAGCACGGACTCGGTGGGTCGAAGGGCCTGTTTCCATGCTGTATCTCTAAACTAAACTAAACTAAAGATACTGGCCCAAATTCTCACCTATCCATTTTCCCCAGGGATGTTGCTTGATCTGCTGAGTTACTTGAGTACTTTGTGTCCATAATTGATCTAAACACCCTGCAGATCAAGCCAGATCTGTGGTGAGAGACTCAAAGTTTACATTCAAGTTCAAAGATCTTATATTCAGACCATCATAGGGCCATTAGCTTAAAATGTTTACTCCATTTTGTTTTTCTCCATTGACGCTTGCCTGGTATCATTTTTGACTCGCAGTATTAAAGTCCAATGAAACAAGGGCAAGCCTCCCAGTTAGCCCAAAAACTAAGGTTAATAAACCTGCTGAAGAAATAATATAGTCATAGAGCACGGACACAGGCCCTTCGGTCCAACTCGTCCATGCCAAGACAGCCTGTGTATGATGTCCCATTTGCCAACATTTGGCCCATATCCCTCTAAACCTATCTTATCCATTTACAATAGACAATAAACAATAACAATAGGTGCAGGAGTAGGCCATTCTGCCCCTCGAGCCATTCAAAGTGATCATGGCTGATCATCCCCAATCAGTACCCCGTTCCTGCCTTCTTCCCATATCCATTGACTCCACTATCATTAAGAACTCTGTCTAGCTCTCTCTTGAAAACATCCAGAGAACCAGCCTCCACCACCTCTGGGGCAGAGAATTCCACACTCACAACTCTGTGTGGAAAGGGTTTTCCTCATCTCTGTTCTAACTGACTTACCCCTTATTCTTAAACTGTGGCCCCTGGTTCTGGACTCCCACAACATCGGGACATGTTTCCTGCCTCTAGCATGTCCAAACGTTTAATATTCTTATATTTCAATACATGTTTCAATAAGAATCCTCTCATCCTTCTAAATTCCAGGGTATACAAGCCCAGCCGCTCCATTCTATCAACATATCACAGCTCCCGCCATCCCAGGAATTAAACTTGTAAACCTACGCTGCACTCTTTCATTAGCAAAAATGACCTTCCTCAAATTGGGAGAACAAAACTGCACACAATACTCCAGGTGTGGTCTCACTAGGGCCCTGTACAACTGCAGAAGAACCTCTTTGCTCCTATACTTAATTCCTCTTGTTATGAAGGCCAACATGCCTTTTGCTTTCTTCACTGCCTGCTGTACCTGCATGATTACTTTCAGTGACTGATGAACAAGGACCCCCAAATCCCGTTGTACTTCCCCTTTTCCCAACTGGACTCCATTTAGATAATAATCTGCCTTCCTGTTTTTGCCACCAAAGTGGATAACCTCACATTTATCCACATTAAACGGCATCTGCCATGCATCTGCCCACTCACCCAACCTGTCCAAGTCAGCCTGCATCCACATAGCATCCTCCTCAAAGTTCACACTGCCACCCAGCTTTGTGTTATCTGCAATTTTACTGATGTAACTTTTAATCCCTTCATCTAAATCATGAATGTAAATTGTAAATAGCTGTGGTCCCTGCACCAAGCCTTGCGGTACCCCACTAGTCACTGCCTGCCATTCTGAAAGGGACCCGTTAATCCCTACTCTTTGTTCCCTGTCTGCCAACCAATTTTCTATCCATGTCAGCACCCTACCCCCAATACCATATGATCTAATTTTGCCCACTAATCTCCTATGTGGGACCTTATCAAATGCTTTCTGAATGTTCCTTGTCCATTTTCCTAGTTACATCCTCAAAAGATTCCAGAAGATTAGTCAAGCTTGATTTCCCCTTTGTGAATCCATACTGACTCGGATCGATCCTGTTACTGCGATCCAAATGTGCCGCTATTTCATCTTTTATAATTAACTCCAGCATCTACCCACCACCGATATCAGTCTAACTGGTCTATAATTCCCTCTGTTCTCTCTGCCGCCTTTCTTAAAAAGTGGGATAACATTAGCTACCCTCCAATCCACAGGAACTGTTCCTGAATCTATAGAACATTGGAAAATTATCATCAATGCATTCACGATTTCTAGAGCCACTTCCTTAAGTACCCTGGGATGCAGACCATCAGGCCCTGGGGATTTATCAGCCTTCAGTCCCATCAGTCTACCCGACACCATTTCCTGTCTAATATGAATTTCCTTCAGTTCCTCAGTCACCCTAGATCCTCTGGCCACTAGTATATCAGGGAAATTGTTTGTGTCCTCCTTAGTGATAATGGATCCAAAGTACCTGTTCATCTTGTCTGCCATTTCCTTTTCCCCCATAATAAATTCACCTTTTTTGGCCTTCAAACGTCCAGCTTTGGTCTAAACTAATTGTTGCCTCTTCACATACCTAAAGAAGCTATTTACTATCCTCCTTTATATTCTTGGCTGGCTTACCTTCGTACCTCATCTTTTCTCCCCATATTGCCGTTTTAGTTATCTTCTGTTGCTCTTTAAAAGTTTCCCAATCCTCTTGCTTCCCACTCATCTTTGTTGTTATACTTCTTCTCCTTTATTTTTATACTGTCCCTGACTTCCCTTGTCAGCCACAGTCGCCCCTTACTCCCTTTGGAATCTTTCTTCCTCTTTGGAATGAACTGATCCTGCACCTTCTGCATTATTCCCAGAAATACCTGCCATTGTTGTTCCACTGTCATCCCTGTTAGGGCTTCTTTCCAGTCAACTTTGGCCAGCTCCTCCCTCATGGCTCCATAGACTTTTAAATGCTGTTATAGTACCTGCCTCAATTACGTTCTCTGGCAACTTGTCCCATACACCCACCACGCACTGTGAAAATGTTTCCCCTCATCTTCCAATTAAATATTGTCTCTCTCACCTTAAACCTATGTCCTCCGGTTCTTGTACCTCCTTCCTGGGTGATAGGGTAGAGGGATCATGGGTTGTCCTACCAAATGTAGGATGTTAAAGGAGGATCAAAGGAGAGATCACACCGACTGTTAATCCTCTTGCAGCATTCCGATGTTGTGATCAATTTTATTTGGGGATACAGCATGGAAACAGATTCTTCGGCCTACCATGCCAACCACTGATCACTGATCACCAATTCAAGTTCTACGTTATCCCACTTTCTCATCCACTCCCTACACATTAGGAGTAATTTACAGAGGCCAATTAATCTACACACTCGCATGTCTCTGGGATGTGGGAGGAATCTGGGGGAAACCCGAGTACATGCAAACTCCACACAGACAGCACCCGATATCAGGATCGGATCCGTGTCTTTTCTGCTGTGAGGCAACTGCCCTACCAGTTGCACTGTGCTGGCACAACGTTCTCTGTAGTCATATCTGATATCCCTGTTTAGTTTAGAGCTACAGCGTGGAAACAGGCCCTTCAGCCCACCGTGCCCATGCAGAGCAGTGATCGACGCACACTATCCTACACGCACTAGGGACAACTTACAATTTTTTACCAAGCCAATTAGCCTATAAATCTGCATGTTTTTGTTGCATTTTATTGTGTATTTCTTGGAACATTTTTGCTGACAGGCTAGAACATAACATTTAGATCTGGTACAATGGGCGTTTCGCTGTCAAGTTAAAGATTATTAATTTGGGCAATAAAGTGGAAAATGACATTCCAGTCAATGCAATCCAATCAGAATAGACGTGGGAGTTGAACAACAGCCACAATGTTGGGATGGTTCATGTACAGGCAGATATATACAATATTACCTCCAAAACCTGATTTACCCATTCTACCCAACAATGTACATTGATTTATCTATCTTCAAGTAACCCTTGCATTCCCCTGTCCCCCCCCTCCCCCCCTCCCCCCCCCCCCCCCCCCCCCCACCTACCACCTAAGTTGTCATACTTGTTTTACTCTTGTCCTGTTGAGTTTCATTGTTTGTATTAACTCATTATCACCTATCCCACAGTCAACAATGGACCGTTGTGGGCTCTACATTTCCTTGATTGTCGTTCCAGTGCAGAACGGGGCGATCCCTTGCTGGGGAACGCTAGAGAAGAGCTCCGATCACTGTCCTGCTGCCTATAACATCCTGAAGCTTCGGTCTGTGGAGCTTCTAGCAGCAGGCGTGGAGCGTACTTACCACCGCGGAGCGGGCCAATCCCTTACCAGGGATCGTCGGAGAAGAGTTCCGAACGCCGGCCAAACATCCTGAAGCCGCGGTCTCCGGTAAGGTAGTGGCCGATTCGGGAGTGTGTTCGATGGGCCCCGACGTCAGAGCTTCGATCACCGCGACGAGAGGGCTTGCACATCGGGCCGTCCGTTGCCGCGACTACGGAGGGTCATGGCCCCCGACCACAGGTGAACAAATGGAGAAAGACTGATTGAACTTTATTGCATTTCATCACAGTGAAGAATGCTGTGGTGGATGTTTATGTTAAATTCTATTGTGTATTAGAAACATAGAAACATAGAAAATAGGTGCAGAAGTAGGCCATTCGGCCCTTCGAGCCTGCACCGCCATTCAATATGATCATGGCTGATCATCCAACTCAGTATCCTGTACCTGCCTTCTCTCCATACCCCCTGATCCCTTTAGCCTCAAGGGCCACATCTAACTCCCTCTTAAATATAGCCAATGAACTGGCCTCAACTACCTTCTGTGGCAGAGAATTCCACAGATTCACCACTCTCTGTGTAAAAAATGATTTTCTCAACTCGGTCCTAAAAGACTTCCCCCTTATCCTTAAACTGTGACCCCTAGTTCTGGACTTCCCCAACATCGGGAATAATCTTCCTGCATCTAGCCTGTCCAACCCCTTAAGAATTTTGTAAGTTTCTATAAGATCCCCCCTCAATCTTCTGAATTCCAACGTGTACAAGCCGAGTCTATCCAGTCTTTCTTCATATGAAAGTCCTGCCATCCCAGGAATCAGTCTGGTGAACCTTCTCTGTACTCCCTCTATGGCAAGAATGTCTTTGCTCAGATTAGGGTATTGTGTTCTTTTTAATTGTATGACTGCATGGTAATTCATTTCACTGTACCTTAATTGGTGCATGTGACAAATACATGTGAACCTTGAACCTTGAACCTTGATCTTCCATTCATTTGTCTCAATCACCATCTATATCTCTCATTCCCCTTTCTCCTGACTGTCAGTCTGAAGAAGGGCCCCGAAACATCGCCTATTCCTTTTCCTCCAGAAATGCTGCCTGACCCGCTGAATTACTCTAGCATTTTGTGTGTGTGTTCTGTTGCAATGATCATTTGCAAATGTCGCCCAGTTGCACAAGCCTGCCCGAGATTGGGGGCAGGTGTGTTTTAAAACCACTGATGAAACCACTAGTGATTTTGTTGCACTAATGTAAAATACCGATGTGGTTGTTTTCACATCACAAAGGATGAAAACATCTTTCGTGTAATTGTTATCTAGCATCACTTAATTATTTTTCGAAGTAGACACAAAATGCTGGGGTCATGGGGCTGTCTCACTGTACGAGCTCATTCAAGAGCTCTCCCGAGTTACAAAAAAAATCAAACTCGTGGAAGCACGTAGAATGTACATAGCGGGTACGTCCGAGCTCGGGATGTCTCTTAGCAGCTCGTAACGCTAATGGTAGGTACTCGGGAAACGCAGTAAGCTCGGGAAGACTCGTGAAGATTTTTCAACATGTTGAAAAATGTCCACGAGAGCCCCGAGTACCTACAAGCGGCCATTACCGTAAATCTCCGAGTTCGAATCAGGGCAAACTCGGGAGAACTCTTGAATGAACTCATACAGTGGGACAGGGCCATAACTCAGCATGCCAGACAGCATCTCCCTTCCTACACTTAATTATTATTATGGGATACAAACTAATATCAAGCAATTTGGAAATTCACAGTGAACGTCAAGTAGATGTCTCGTATTAAAGGAATCTCTACAGTCTGGGTCAGAGTAATAGTTTTTAGGGAAGTTATTTAATATTTCCTGTTCCAACAACAGAAGAAGCAGCAATTGCAAAGGAGGATAAATAGTGTAGAAATGTGAATATAACTTTTAAATAGAGTCAGTCGTCAAAATGAATCTGAAAATGTAAGTTCTAATATATAACACATAAAACATTATTCACTGAGAATACATGATCTCAGGCTTGGAGATGCCTCGCTAAATGCAACAATGATACCTTGCCCTTATGTTGACCTGTGTTCAACCCCGTTTCTTTTTAAACAAAGAATGTCGGCGGTTGAGGGGAGACTTGATAGAAGTATATAAAACTACGGGAGGCACAGAGAAGGTAGACAGTCAGACCCTTTAATTCCCAGAGTGGAAATGTCCAACACTAGAGGGTTTAGCGATAAGGTGAGAGGGGGAAAGCTTTTTATTACACAGAGAGTGGTGGGGGCGTGGAACACGCTGCCAGGGGTGGTGGTGGAGGCAGATACGACAGTGACTTTTAGATATGCACATGGAAGTGCAGGGAATAGAGAGTTATGGGTCATGTACAGGCAGATGAGATTACTTTAACTTGGCATCATGTTCGGTATAAACATTGTGGGCCCAAGGGCCTGTGCTGCACTGTTCTATGATCGAGTACACCCACACGTTACAAGTGTGATGAATAGGAGAGGCCACTCAGATCAATTCTGACGTTACATCAGCATTGTCTGTTCATGGATCAGAAAGTTGAGTGGTTCCAAATATTGATGTAAATGGCTAAAATTACCTTGGCATTATACTCCGCTGATAGCCAGGACACTGATGGCAGGAGAAAGCCATTATACAGTATAGAGAACATTGTAGGAAAGAACTGCAGATGCTGGTTTAAATGAAAGATAGACACAAAATGCTGGAGTAACTCAGCGGGACAGGCAGCATTTCTGGAGAGAAGGAATGGGTGACGGTCATTGCTTGTTGTAGCTTGTCGCTGGTGGACGTAGGTTGACTTTAGTTGTCGTAGGTTGTTGCTTGTGTGGTCGTAGGTTGTGGTAGGTGTGGTCGTGGGTGGACTTCCTAATGGGTCACCGGTTGCTTTAGCTTGCTGTAGCTTGACGTTGATTGGTGGTAGATTGTCGTAGCTTGTCATAGACATTATCGTGGGGGGGAGTCCTGTCCCTGCTTTTTCGGCAACCTGTCACCATTGTGATAGTCGCCGAAAAAATTGCCTAAGTGGGACAGGCCCTTCTCCGTATATTCAATTCAATTCAATTCAATTTAAAAACTTTATTGGCATGATAAAAAAAAACATTGTTATATTGCCTAAGTATAAAACATGACATACATATTTAAAATGAATAAGTGTAAATACAAGTATACAGTGCATGGATAGATATGTCCCTGTACATAAACTCGCAATAGGCCTATAGCCCTTTATTGATTGCTACACGTTCTTGCAGCTGTAAGCAGTACAACACAATAGCAAGTTTAGCAATTCAATATTAATTTCTTAGTGTTAGTTAATGTCAATTAGTGTGTGCGTACATATATTCACTCTGCAGGACCTATTCCCAACCAAAACTTGTCCTAACATACCCTGTTTGAGATACCATGTTTGCATCGAATTGTGGACGCAGCCCAGACCATCACACAAACCAGCCTCCCTTCCATTGACTCCATTTATACCTCACGCTGCCTCGGCAAGGCCCACAGAATAATCAAGGACGAGTCGCACCCTGGCCACTCCCAATAGCTCGATTGTAATCATGTATCTATCTATACACTGTAAATGGCTCGATTGTAATCGTGTCTTGCCTTTCTGCTGACTGGTTATCAGGCAACAAATGCTTTTCACTGCACCTCGGTACAGGTGACAATAAACTAAACTGAAACTGAAACGGAAAAACTAATCTTTAAACAGTCACATTATATCAAGGCGAGTCATTGAAAATTGAGTTTAATGGAACTTTTCACATCACATTATCTTCAACATATAGCTACTTCACTTCACGCAGAGAGTTTGCGGAGGATAAATATCCTCATACTAAATCTGCAAAATTGAAAGCGAATAACTCATCCTAAAAATATCCTGAAAGACAGCAATACATTTCTCCTGGGCATCTGTTTGAAAGAGTTGTGCAGTTCCATAACTAAATTAACGTAGTTGAGCCACATGATATATATCAAAATGTTTTACTACCCGCTAAACTATTGTGTCAAATCACCTCGATAATATTACAGTAAAATAATTAATGAATAATTAAGGGCGGCACAGTGGCGCAGTGGCAGAGTTGCCGCCTTACAGCACCAGAGACATGGGTTCAATCCTGACTATGGGAGCTGTCTGTACGGAGTTTGTACGTTCTCCCTGTGAACACGTGGAGCTTTCTCCAGATGCTCCGGTTTTCAATTCAATTCAATTCAATTCAAAGCACTTTATTCGTCCCCGAGAGGCAATTTAAAAAGGCGCATTACAGTAGCTTTTTAAAAAGGGACACAATCAACAAACATAAGCAGCACGCATACTGCACAATCAACCAGCACACGCATTTCACAGACACACTGCACAATCACACATCAACATTTAACACATAGCAATAGTTTTAAAATGCTTTCTAAGTGCTTCAATTAAAAAAGTGCATATAGAAGGTTATTTCATTTCATATGTTCATGAGTCAGTGATCAGCATTAAAAAGCTGGACAGCCCTGGGGATGAAGGTTACCTTCCTCCTCTGTGTCCGGCAACCCGGACAGCGGAGTCTGCGTCCTGAGGGGAGCCACTCAAACTCAGGAAACAGGATGTGAGAGGGGTCCTGAAGAATCCTGCGTTTTCTCTCGCATTGCAAAGACGTACAGGTTTGTAGGTTAATTGGCTTCTGCAAATTGTCCCTAGTGTATTGGATGGAACTAGTGAAAAGGTGATCACTGGTCAGTGTTGACCCAGTGGGCCAAAGTGTCTGTTTCCACAATGAAATTCTAAAACGTTAACTAATGAAGGTTATTCATTGAAGCAGGAACTAATGGAAGGCAACATCAAAATCAATATTGCTTGATTTACAATCTAACATTGAATTTATGCTCCAAGTGAGGTAAACAATCGCTGATAACACAATGCGAGAACTCAAGTTTCCATACTGATCTGATGGACAATTATAGAGGGCATAGATTCATAGAGACATAGTCATACAGCACGGAAAACAGGTTCTTTGGCCCAACTAAGCCATGCTAATCAAGATGTCCCAAGATATTATCTTTCCGTTCTCCAGGCATACTATTCAGCTTTTGTGTTCTGTGTCCTACAGTATGTCCTTCGCTTCTTGATTCCCATAGCCTGGCTAAAAGATGCTGTGCATTCACCCTATCGATTCATCTCAAGATTTTATACACCTCTATAAGATCACCCCTTAGCCTCTTGAACTCAATGGAATAAAGTTCTGGCTTACCCAATATCTCCTTGTAGCTCAGGCCCTTAAGTCCTGGCAACATCCCCGTAAACCATGCTGAGCCCATATTGGTGATTGATATGCAACATGTTCCTCTTGTCGGTCCTTAGTCTCAATACCTAACCATATGCCCTAATTCTAAGGTCTGAAGAAGAGTCATGATCTGAAATGTCACCTATTCCTTTTCTGCAAAGATGTTGCCTGACCCGCTGAGTTACTCCAGCTTGTTGTGTCAATCTTTTTACCATAGGTCTATGTAATGAGTAAGTTTATGTTCACAAGTGTAATATCACAAGTTCATAAGTGTCCCTATTAGACCCTTCAACCCATCAATTTTACTTCGGAGTCACGTGAGTGACTATGTGAAGAAGGGCCGTCCGTCTGTGTGCGCGTCATTACGTCTGAACGCAACGCGTGACTGACTGGAAAGGCACTGCATCCTCCCAGGCCGTTAGGATGGCAGGTAAGGAAAGTTGAATCACTTACCTGCCTTCTTTCGGGCTTGAAACATTTTGTAGTTTCAGGGCCCAGATGTCGAGGATAGTGTCCGCGGGGAAGTCGGCTGCCGAAGACCGCAGCATTTCCCAGTAGCGGGCGATGGTGTTTCCCGACACAGCGCCGGCAGCTGAACCGGCAGGAGACTTGTTGCAGGAGGAGAGCTCCTTTGGTGGTCCTGCAGTACGGGAAAACCCACCCGCAAGTCAAACAACCCGTTGACTCAGAAGAGTCCGGGGAGGGAAAGGAATACCCTCCCTCAACGGAGAGCGTCTGAGGACGACTCTCCCACATAGGAGCAACTTTTTGGAGAAGTTGCGCCAACAATTACCTGCTCTAAGGAGAGAGCTGTGTCAGCCCGATCCCTACAGCAACAGGCAGTACCGGGAGCCTCGCATAATGGGGCAACCCAATGTCTTCCCCATTGGAGGGGGAAGTACATATGGAAGAAACCACTCTGAATCAGAGTACAAAAGCGGGGGGGGGGGGGGGACCTTCCCAGGGACAAGCAGAAGAAATGAAGTAAGTAAGTAACTTTTACTTATATAGCACTGTTTAAGTTAACTTGCACCAAAAAGCTTTACATAAAATAAATAATCACAAAAGAAAAGAAATACAATCATCCAAGTTCCACTGGGTGCTTCCCTGGATAGAGATATAGAACATGTCTCCTGCTCTGAGGAGAGGAGCATTCACAGTCAGTTTCAGTCTGACCCAAAGCAAGAATCTCATTTAGGCCCGCTGGAGGGGCCATGTCAGCGCAGGAATCCTCAGGGGCCTGCGGCAGCATCTGTTTTCAGGGCTACCTACAAATCTCACTCAATGGAGAGGAGTGTGAGTGATCAGTAGGTAACTGATCTCGAATTAAAGTATGAACATACTGAAGCACATGCATATGGCCTCAAGAGACAGCAGTTGGCAGAATATCCACACAAATGCCGGCAAGGGAACAGCGCTATCAGGGTGACTTTGGAGAAACCAGCCGCCGAATCCTCTCTTCAGTTAAGACCAGAAGAAGGAAGCAAAAACTGTCGGACCAATCAAGGTACCAACGACAAGCAAACTTCATCAGAAGGCGACAACACACCCCACACCTCCATAGGGGGTAAGCGGTTCACTGAAGCCGGTGGTAGCTTCAAAGCTGGGCACGGAAATATGATCAGTCGTCTTTCAAGGCAGACTCAGAATTATGGCCAGAATTGTCCTACAAGGCAGGCTCAGTGTGATAAGGTTTTCAGACCAAGACCCAAGCAGAGGTCAGGAGAAACATGGAATCCACACTTCCTACCAGTCCAACTCCCAATCAAGGAGAGAAAAGGAACCCGCATCAGGGGCCTTTGGGCTTACCACAAGACCATCGGTAGCCATGGGGGTAGGTGGGTCTGGGTTTACTGAAACAAGGGATTGTGGACCAGTTACATGTTGGTAATTTTACTCTTGTGTTTTTGTTCAAAATGACAAAAACATGAATTTCAGATCTGGTTTTAAAAAACAGATAACAACATGTGATTATTTTTTACTGCACAACATACATAGGTTCCAAGCAGACTTGGAACTCGGACCAGAATTGTCTTCAAGGCAGGCCCAGTATTTTGGGCAGGATTGCCTTCCAGGACAGGTGACAGATGGAGGATGTCACTTCATCCAGGTTTAACTCATTTGTGCAGTACAGACTTTTAGAAACAGCAATTTTTGTTATGGTCTAACAACTGTTTTATAGGAGCTTCCTATAAAATGGCCACATGGCATGCATCGACCTTAAAGATGCATAGTATTCGGTGTCTATTCATTAAGTACAGGAGATATTTGAAGTTTAAGTGGATGGCATGGCTCTGCCAAATGGGTTGACATCAGCTCCTAGACTATTGACTAAACTACGAAAACCAATTCTGGGACTACAAAGGTCTCAAAACCACATAGTAATGGCATATTTGGAGGACATTTTCATTTTGGAGTCACCAAGAATTGGCAGAAGCATCAGTCAAGCAAACCAAAACCCTGTTTGAAAGAATTGGTTACCTCATCCATCCAGTTAAATCAAAATTGACACCTACAAGGGTAATTGATTACCTAGAATTTACTATAAAAAACGTAAGTATGTTGGTGACTTTGCCTAGGGGCAAACGACAGTATTAATTAAGCCTGCAATGACCTGATAGTCAAATTCTAGCCATCTATCAAGCAAACAGCGAGTGTAATTGGCAAATAGTAGCTGCATTCCCAGCAGTACGGGCCTTTGCATTACCAGAACTTACAGCAAGCAAAGGAACGAACACTCAGATTACATGCAGGCCGAATTGGCAAACTATGGATTGCCAGCAGAGGCCATTGTTGAATAACTATGGTGGATTACGAATGGGAGACAGCTCAGGGAAATTTTGCTCGAAAGCCATCGAGGGTTCTTCAGACCTATGCAAGCGGCTAAGGATGGGGAGACACCAACACAGTCTAAAGCTGTGGGGCCAGATGGAATGAGCAGGAGTCTGTAATTCCCCAACACATGGAATCAATTACCCAGAATTGCTGGGGGCACAATATGGACTCAAGGTTGTCTGTAGTGATATGCAACCGGTGCTTGTTCAAATTCAGATTTATAACACCACTGCGGTGGCATATATCCATTAACAAGGGTGGTGTAAAATCTGTATCTTATGACAGATTGTCGAACTTCATTTGGCACTGGTGTATCGAGGGGAATATTTGGGTAATCTACGTAGATAGATTACCCAAATAGATATAACACGGTAGACAGATGATGGATCGCGATGAGTGGTAGATATAACACGGTGACAGATGATGGATCACGAATGTTTAATAACAACACAGAATGGATGTTGAATCAGACAGTATTTAACAAAATAACTACACGATTTGGCATACCAGATGTTGATCCGTTTGCATCTAGACTAACCATAAGTTACCCAGATATGTGTCCTGCGAGCTGGATCCAGGAGCAAGGCAGTGGATGCTTTCTCCCTAAATTGGGGAGGAATGTTTATGTATGCTTTCTGCCAATTTGTCTCACAAACCGATGCTTGACAAAAATCAAGCAAGACTAAGCCACAGGCATATTGGTAGTGCCAGATTGGCCTACTCAAGCCTGGTCCCCAAACATTTTGGGAATTATAGTCCAGCCAGTAATGGCTGTACCCAAAAGCAGGGACCTCCTAGTGAACCCAGTTACAAGGAGCAATCATCCACTACATGAACGTATTAACTTGTTGGTCTGCAGATTCTGAGGTGGCCATTTCAAGGCATAGGACTGTCCGAACAAATACAACACAATTCGGATAACGGATGTCTTGGAGTTCCTATCAACTGTACTATAACTATAAACTAAATTATAGTGCATCTATAGTGCCAGAGGCGCACTCTCCTCCAATCTGATGCCGGAAGCAGGGCACAGTTCGATAGGAATGCACCCCTTTACAACAAAATTCATCAAGGGAATTTACAATTTAAGACCTCCAAGGCCAAGGTACACTGACACATGGGATGTGAGCGTGGTACAAACCCTACATTGACAGTGGGGACCGCCTATAACTAACCCTGAAGGTGGTATGCTGACAAAGAGTCCAGACACTGCAAAAGCTACGGTTGGACTACATGACCACCAATATGAACAACATAACATTCCTAATCAGGAACCTGATAAACAGAGCAGGCCAGGAATGCCAGGGATGGAGATCCAGTTCTTGGCATATCCAGAGGACCTACAGTTGTGTGGGTGGTAACATACTAACACCACTATCTGAGAGTTATGGAGAACCTCAGAGGCTCAGAACAATCAGTCCTCATCAGCCATAAAAAAACCACACCAAAAGGTGTCAACTCAAACCATCTCCAGATGGTCAAAAGAGGTAATGGCGGTAGCAGGAGTAAACATTTATATGGTTAAATCTCACTCCACCAGGGCTGCATCTACGTCGGCAGCAAGAGCTATTGACGTGCCCCTTAATGACATCCTAGTGGCTGCAGGATGGACGAATGAAATAACGGTCCACCGGTTTTATAACAAACCCATAACCGGACTGGGAGTGTTTGCACGTACCATTTTAAGTTCCGTCCCTTAGTTTTTCCCCCAAGGTTGGGAGGGGTGACTTTTTTAAAAACTTTTCTTTCATTTAAAGCATCAGTTTCTTTACTTAACTACGTAATGTCTGAATGCTTTAATGATTACACGCATCCATGGTTAATCCATTCAGTGTGTGACGCCTGGATTCGTAACCGGCGTAAAATCACAGAGCTTTGAAATCTTCACGTAGTCACTCACGTGACTCCGAAGTAAAATAGTAAGATTAAACGAGAACTTACCAGTTTGAAGTTTGATCTTGATTTTATGAGGAGTTACGATGAGCGATTACGTGCCCTCCGCTCCCACCCTCATATTATCAAGGTCATATGGAAGTTCTAGTTTCTTCACAATCTTACTATTCCCAGGTCTTCTTTTTATCTGTGATTTAACACCGCTGCTTTGAAGATTGACGCGCACGCAGACGGACGGCCCTTCACGTAATCGCTCATCGTAACTCCTCATAAAATCAAGATCAAACTTCAAACTGGTAAGTTCTCGTTTAATCTTACTGTTCTACAGCGCCAGTCAATCATGGCTGATCGATCTTTCACTCCTAACCCCATTCTCCTGCCTTCTCCCCATAACCCCTGACACCCGTACTAATCAAGAAGATATCTATCTCTGCCTTAAAAATATCCATTGACTTGAGCTCCACAGCCTTCTGTGGCAATGAATTCCACAGATTCACTATAATAAATAGATCTTTAGGTGTTGCAAAACGACAGAGGCACCTTATAATGTGTATAAATCTTTAAAAGTAGAAGCATAATTGAGTGAGATTCTGAACATGCATATTACATGCTTCCCATTATTAGCTGAGGCATAGAATTTAAAAGCAAGGGGATTAGAGTCATAGATTGATATAGTGTGGCAACAGGCCCTTCGGCCCAACTTGCCTAAATAGCCACCTACACTAGTTCCACCAGCCTGTGTTGATCAATATCTCTCCAAACCTGTCTATACATGTACCTGTCTTACATGTTCTTAAATGTTGGGATAGTCCCAGCCTCAACTACCTCCTTTGACAACTCGTTCCAAACACCCACCACCCTTTGTGTGAAAAGGTTACCCCTCAGATTCCTATTAAATCTTTTCCCCTTTGAGAGATTTGTCAGGAGCGCTAAATAAGAAATTAGGAAACAAGCTATGGCCGCTGGGGGGCATTAGAACAGTAAAAGGGATAAAACTCTTTGAATCACTTCCCTCTGGAAGGCGACTCCGGACTGTCAAAACTGCCACAACCAAACATAAAAACAATTTTTATCCACGAGTAGCTGCTCTACTCAACAGCCAAAAATCTGTAGCCTCCCTTTGATCTTGCGTTTTGTTGGATCAATGGTTGTGATTGAAGATACTGAGATAGATTTTGATGTAACTGAAGGTTTACATATTGAACAGATATCCTATAGGCAGTTCCCAGTGAGGGAAGGGCTGAGTACTGCAGATTAGACCAGTGCAGTAAGTATGAACAATCCCCGTGCCACAGACGTCCATACTCCGTGGAAGCCCCATGAAATAATGGCAGTACTAAACAGAATCCCTGATAGGACAAAGTCACCTGCTGCGTTTAATAGATTATTTGAGGGAATGACAGTGCAAGAGAAGAGGGTACGGCCCTGCAGATTTCAAAACCAGTGCAGTAAGTATGAACAATCCCCGTACCACAGACGTCCATACTCCGTGGAAGCCCCATGAAATAATGGCAGTACTAAACAGAATCCCTGATAGGACAAAGTCACCTGCTGCTTTTATAGATTATTTAAGAACCACAATGCGTATATATCATGCAGATTCCCAGGATTTGTGGGAGACCAGACAACAGATAATTACTCCAGCTGAAAATACCAAATACCAAATACCAAAAGGAAAAAGAAAATAACACCATCCAATCTTTTCTAAAATATACAGATAAGCTATCAGGACTATTGGGGCAAGCTCTAATTTGAAGAATTGAATGAGAACGTGAAAGTAGATACTCCTCTGTGGTTCGGGGGTAAAATACTCACTTTACGCCTAAATCTAGTTATTAAAAATAAAATAATTTGAAAAGAGCTTATGGGATATGTTGTAGATCGTGCAAAGACAGAGGAGATTAGTTTATCAAGGCATCACATTTGCCATAGACATTGAGGCCAACGTCCTGTTCCTGTGCTATACTATGTTCTATATTTTGAGGTCATGGTAGACTGTTGTGAGGGAGGAGAGAGGGGGAAAGAACAAAGGGGAACTGGAGCCGGGGTGAGGGGGCGGCACTGTGTAAGCGCCCTTCATTGGGTAACCATTAACCCATGATAACCATGGGAATTTCACAGTTTTCACAGTAATTTCTCATTCATTCATTCGTTCAACCGTGACAAAGGTTTCTGCCTTCCCCACTCTTTGAGGCAAGAAGTTCCTGATCATTTACTTTAGACTTTAGTGATGCAGTGTGGAATAGGTGTGGACCCGTAGTCCGGATCGAACCTGGACAAAGGACATTTTTTGTCACATACACCAATTGGTGCAGTGAAATTTGAGTTGCCATTTCAGCACACAAATAAAATGAACACAACATTATAGAATTTAACATTAAGCATAAAAAACATCCCCCCACAGTGGGATCAACGTTTCTCATTGTATGGGAAAGCAGCAATGTTCAGTCCATTTCCTCGATGTTCACCCGTGGTCAGCGTCTATTGAGGCCTTTGCAGTCACCGCTACGGCGGCCCGATGTTTCAGGCCCTCTCGCTGGGATGATGGAACTCCGCCAAGGAACAGAAGAACACTCTCAGCGGCTTGGAGTTCCGAAAGGACCACTTCCTCCCGTAGACCAGGGCTCCCGAAGTCCACAGGCCGAGCTGGGCGGAGCTCCGACACTAGCGACTTTGGCGAGAGATCCCAGGCCTCCGCATTAATAAAGTCAGCGCCGCTGCGGCTGGAAGCTCCGCAGACCACAGTTCCACGATATTGAAGTCGGCAGGCCCGGCACTCCGGAGCTCCAATACGGTGACCCGGGTAAGGCATCGCCCGGTCCGCGATGGTACCTCAGTGCTGAAGCTGCAGCTCGAAGCGCTGGCCGGTCTCCGACAGGAAAGGCTGCACCAATCCAAATGTTAGGAGGGGGCGAAGATGCAGCTCGGAGGAAGGACGCATCCTTGCCTGGGTAGGGACTGGAGAAAATGGTTTCCTCCATCTCCCCCTCATCCCCCACATAAAAAGACTAAAAGGCCTCCAGAACAAAACTTTTTAACAAACTAAAAATAAAAAAAAGGGTGAAGAACGAACAACTGCAGGCGAGGCTGCCACACTCTATGGCGCCTCCACTCGAAACTGGTGCTGTAAGGCAGCTCTGGTGCTGCCCGCTCTGGTTCTGGTGCTGTAAGGCAGCAACAGGATGTTGGGGTAGAATCCAGAACCAGGGGTCACAGTTTAAGAATAAGGGGTGGGCCATTTGGGTCTGAGATGAGGAAAAACTTTTTCACCCAGAGAGTTGTGAATCTGTGGAATTCTCTGCCACAGAAGACAGTGGAGGCCAATTCACTGGGTGTATTCAAGAGAGAGTTAGATATAGCTCTTAGGGCTAACAGAAAATTAGGGATATGGGGAGAAAGCCGGAATGGGGTTCTGATTTTGGATGATCAGCCATGATCATATTGAATGCTGACTCGAAGTGCCAAATGGCCTACTCCTGCCCCCATTTTCTATGTTTCTAACTCTACTGCGCTACCGTGTCACCCTTACATTATTGTCTAAGAAAACATCTACCAGTTGTTAATGATCCATTGGTTTTGTGAGCAGTGCCCAATTGAAAATGCCACTGTGATACAATTTGTCAGCATAATGGTTCCCTAATGCACCCCAGAACATTGCTCTCAAATTAAGCAATAAGCTTGTCTTCAGATTGATGATCATGAAACTACCAGACTGCCATAAAGATCCATCTGCTTTTCTAAAGTTCTCAGAGGAGGAAATTAAGACTGCAAATGACTCTAGACCCATACCAACATAGTTGAGAGATTCAGCTAGATACAGATCTGAAGAAGGGTCTCGACCCAAAACGTCACCATTCCTTCTCTCTAGAGATGCTGCCTCACCCGTTGAGTTACTCCAGCATTTTGTGTCCACCAGCCAGATGCAGCATGGAAACAGACCTTTCAGCCCGTCAAACCTATACCAACCATCAACCACACGTTTACACTAATCTAGCATAGTCATACAGCGTGGAAACAGGCCCTTCAGCCCAACTTGCCATACCAACCAACATGCCCCACATACACTAGTCCCACCCATCAAGGTGAACCCCAGAAAAGCTGCAGGTCCTGACAACATACCGGGGCGTGTGCTCAGAGACTGTGCTGACCAACTCACAGAGGTTCTCACGGACATTTACAACACCTCTCTGAGCCAAGCCATCATACCAGCATGCTTCAAAGCCACCACCATCATACCGCTACCCAAGAAATCCCCAGCCTCAACACTGAACGACTACCGGCCCATATCACTCACGTCCATCATGATGAAGTGCTTTGAAAGGTTGGTCAAGGCAGATATAACATCCAGTCTCCCCTCTACACTTGACCCATGCCAGTTTGCTTACCGTCCCAACCGTTCCACTGATGATGCCATAGCAACAGCACTGCCTGGCTCATCTGGAAACCAAAAACAGTTACGTGCGGATGCTGTTTATCGACTTCAGCTCCGCCTTCAATACAGTCACCCCCCAACATCTGGTGAATAAACTCGGCGAAATAGGCATCAGCACCCCACTATGCAACTGGTTACTGGACTTCCTCACTGACAGACCACAGACGGTAAGAGTTGGCAAAAACTCATCAGAGACCACCATCATGAACACCGGGGTCCCACAGGGATGTGTGCTGAGCCCTCTGTTGTTCACGCTGATGACTCATGACTGTAGTGCCAAGCACAATTCGAACCACATCATCAAGTTCGCAGATGACACTATAGTGGTGGGCCTCATCAGCCACGATGACAATTCAGCCTACAGAGAGGAGGTTCAACTACTCATCAACTGGTGTGATATCAATAACCTTCAACTCAATGTCAATAAAACAAAAGAAATAACTGTGGACTTCAGGAAGAAACAGACAACACACACCCCACTTACCATCAATGGCAGTGCAGTGGAGTCTGTGAAAAGCACCAAGTTCCTGGGAGTGCACACCACAGATGATCAGACATGGTCCACCAACACCATCTCCCTAGTCAAGAAGGCACAGCAACGCCTCCACTTCCTTCGACGGATGAGGAGAGCTGACTTCCCCCCTTCTGCCCTCACGACTTTTTACAGGAGTGCCATTGAGAGCATTCTTACCAACTGTCTCTCAGTCTGGTATGGCAGTTGCTCTGCTGCTGACCAGAAGGCCCTACAGAGAGTGGTGAGGACAGCAGAGAAGATCACCAGATCACCCCAACCAGCAATCCAGGACCTATACCCATCTCGCTGTCGCAAGAGAGCAAGCAATATCATCAAAGACACCACCCACTCAGCACACAAACTGTTCACCCTCCTACCTTCCGGTAAGCGCTACTGCAGCATGCGGAGCAAAACCACCAGATTCAAAAACAGCTTTTTCCCTCAGGCCATCAGACTACTCAACGCACTTAAGAAAATTCCATGAGCAGTACCCAAACAAAGACAAACAAACTGTGAAAATAACTTTGGCTCAATGTCTCCAGTACGAAATTTGCACTTTTTCTATATTGCACCTTTCATTGTTGCACCCTTTTTAAAATGCCTTAAAGTTTTTGCTACATTTTGGCACACTGTGAATATTTTAATATTTTAAATAATGTAATGTCTATTGTCTATTTTTATTGGTATGTTGGCTGTCTGTGTTTTTAATATTACTTGCACATTTGGAGTATGGGGAAACGTAATTTCAATCCTCTGTGTAACTACTGTTGCATAATTGAATTGACAATAAAGTTTACTTTGAACTTTGAACCTGCCTACGTTTGGTCCAGATCCCTCTAAACCTTCATACATTCAAAAGTTGTAGGAGCAAAATTAGGCCATTCTGCCCATCACGTCTAATCCACCATTCAATCAGGGCTGATCTATCTTTCCCTCTCAACATCATTCTCCTGCATTTGCCCCATAATCCCTGACATCCTCACTCATCAAGAATCTGTCAATCTACACCTTAAAAATACCAATTGACTTGGCCTCCACAACATTTGCAATGAATTCCACAGATTCACCCCCCCCCCCCCCCCCCCCCCCCCCCCCCCCCCCCCCGCTGACTGACGAAATCCCTACTCATCAGCCATGATCACAGTGAATGGTGGTGCTGGCTCGAAGGACCGAATGGCCTACTCCTGCACCTATTGTCTATTGTCTAACATACAAAATAGTAAAAGGCTTGGATAGAGTGGATGTGGAAAGGATGTTTCCACTAGTGGGAGAGTCTAGGACTAGAGGTCATACCTCAGAATATAAGGATGTTCTTTTAGGAAATAGATGAGGAGAAATGTCTTTAGTCAGGGGGTGGTGAATCTGTGGAATTCGTTGCCCAAGTCAGTGGATATTTTTAAGGCAGAGACAGATAGATTCTTGATTAGTACACAGAGATTATGGGGAGAAGGCAGAAGAATTGGGTTAGGAGGGAGAGATAGATCAGCCATGATTGAATGGCATAGTAGACTTGATGGGCTGAATGACCTAATTCTACTCCTATTGTTTATGACCTTATGACCTCCTTTCTAAAGGTACATCGTTTTTATTCTGAGGCTGTGGCCACTGGTCCTAGACTCTCCCACTAGTGGAAACATTCTCTCCACATTCACTCTACCCAGGCCTTTCAAAATGGCTCATAAATGCTCCCCTTGGCCATGGCGCTATACCTCGAAACATATTTCCAGTAAAAGACTTTCAAGCATAGGAAATATCAGAAGATTTGGATGTGCAACTCCATGTTCAAGGAATGAGAGGTCATTTGTCTCTGTCCAGTGCAGCGAGACAGGGAATGGGTTGTAAGCCATAATTCTGATGGCAGTGAACAATTGGTGACCTCTAGATGGATGATGGCCAATGCACTGACTGTTACACAATACTTTGCGATATGTTGTTTGCAGCCAAGTTGTAAGGCGTCCACAATGAAGTCAAGCCAAGTACCTTTGGCAACATACACACACTGTTTAGTTTAGTTTAGAGATACAGTGTGGAAACAGGTCCTCCAACCTACCGACTCCGCGCCGACCAGCGATCCCCGCGCACTTACACTATCCGACCCACACTAGGGACAAGTTACAATTTTTACCAAACCAAATTATCTTACAAACCTGTACGTCTTTGGAGTGTGGGAGGAAACTGGAGATCCTGGAGATATCCCCGGCAATTCAAGGGGAGAACGTACAAACTCCATACATACAGCACTCATAGTCAGGATCGATAAGGTAACAACTCTACCGGTGCACCACCGTGCAGTACCGCCACTGTTGAAGAGGCTGCCTCTGCATCTGAGAAACCTGGTCTTAACTACGAAGTATTTTATTTCTGAAGGAAATGGCTTCTCAAAATTACAACCTGTTACTCTGCAAACACTGGAAAGCTCTCCAAGAATTCTCACTTTTGCCAATGAGAGTGACATTAATCTTCATTCAGTGCATTTGAATTTTATTTTGTGAGGAAGAATTTTACCAAGAGTTCTTCAGTTATTTATGATCAGCATTTACAAAGACAATAAAAACTAGAACAATCATAAAAGTAAAATTACGGCATGCCAGACAGCTGCATAGATCATTCAAGGGTTAGCCTAGGCACAAAATTCATGCCAATTATACTTTGTCATTAAAATATCTGTCCAAGAACATCTGCCTCCAGTGCAAGAATTAGGAGAACATTTCGTAGACTTGTGAAGCAACGCATACAGTACCTGTATACTTAGACTATAACTATCATCCAAAGTCTTCACACTTCCCAGTCACCTTTCCCACCATCACCACCATCACCACCATTAGGGTGGCACGGTGGTGCAGCGGTAGAGTTGCTGCTTTACAGCGCCAGAGACCCGCGTTCGATTCTGACTGCGGGTTGTACGGAGTTTTTACGTTCTTTACAGCGCCAGAGACCCGCGTTCGATTCTGACTGCGGGTGCATACTGTACGGAGTTTGTACGTTCTCCCTGTGATCTGCGTGGGTTTTCTCCGAGATCTTCGGTTACCTCCCACACTCCAAAGACGTACAGATTTGTAGCTTGGTTACTTGGTATAAGTGTAAATTGTCCCTAGTACGTGAAAGAAAGTGTTAGTGAATGGTGATCGCTATTTGATGCAGACTCGGTGGGCCTGTTTCCCGCTGTATGTCTAAACCGATTAGAACAGACCCACCAAAGACGATGAAATACTGTTTGAGTTGGGAGTGAGTGACTCAGGCAGTTATCGAAATGGGGAAAAGATACACACACTGAGGACTTTGTGACTAAGTGTAGCTACCTGGAGACACAACACTGAAGCCAGAGTCAAATCGGGAGGCGCATGAATAAAAATATAGACATAGAGCATAGAAAATAGGTGCAGGAGTAGGCCATTGGCCCTTCGAGCCAGCACCGCCATTCAATGTGATCATGGTTAATCATCCAAAATCAGTACCTCTTTCCTGCTTATTCCCCATTTCCGTTGATTCCTTTTGCCCTAAGAGCTAAATCTAACTCTCTTTTGAAAACATCCTGTGATTTGGTCTCCACTGCCTTCTGTAGCCGACATGCTGGGATTCTTAATGTTCATGTGATAGGAGTAGTATTAGGCCATTCGGCTCATCTAGTCTACTCCGCCATTCTGGCCTGGCTGATCTATCTTTCCCTTTCCCAGATGTGAGAATCATCATGAATCTATCTATCTCTGCCTTAAAAATATCCACTGACATTGACATCTCAGAGACAACTAGAGACATCGGGGAACTCTAGATGTTAGTGAGATGGTTTAAATTAGAATGCTGGGAGAGAGGAGCAGGGAGACAGAGGAAGAGAACGTGAAGATATAAATTAATGACAGAAAAGGCAGAGAAAGCCAATGCAAGTGGCAAATTGGGCCATAGTGCTTTCTGCTCTGGGACTTCTAAAATGTTCTCCTTTTTTTGGAAATGTTGCTTCCCTCTCTTATAATGATGAAGAATTCACACAAATTTCTCCCTTTTCTCTCACATCTGTTCTTACCAATTCCAAGCACCTTGGGCAAAAGGTTTTGACTGTCTACTCTGTTTTCATTTTACATTCTATCAGGTCTCCCCTCAGCCTCCGATGTTCCACAGCAAATGATCCATTTGTCCAACCTCACAGCTAATATCCTCCAATCCGGGCAACATGCTTGTCAACCTCTCCTGCATCCTTTCCAAAGCCTCCACATCCTTCCTGTAATGGGGCGACCAGAACTGCACGCAATACTCCAAATGCAGCCTAACCAGAGCAGCATCATGACTTCCTGACTCTTATAGGCAATGCCCCGAACAATCATGGCAGGCATTTCATACACTCCCTTTACCATTCTATCCATCTGTGTAGTCACTTTCAGGGAACTATAGTTAGACCCCAAGAATCGAGGCACATTAGCCACCCTGCAGTAATCCGGTATTGCTCCTCTTGTCTAATGGTGATTCATATATCGCAACCATGGCTCCCGCAATTTCTTCTCGATTTTCTCGCAGTGAGATGCTGCCTCACCCACTGAGTTACTCCAGCATTTTGTGTCCCGTCCCCTCCCCTGACATCAGTCTGAAGAAGGGTCGCGACCCGAAACATCACCCATTCCTTCTCTCCTGAGATGCTGCCTCACCCGCTGAGTTACTCCAGCTTTTGTGTCTACCTGAATTTTATATGTCAATAACAGTGCGCTGTATACTTTTTTAATGTTGGTGTGAGATTATATTTACAATCATGCTGTCTCCCTGTTTCTCCGGGTACCTGCATGGCTGGGTTATATATTTTCATATTGTTCGATGCAGAACAAACATTATTTCAAACAGAGTTATATTGCTTAGAAACAACAAGCTGTCCAAAATGTTTTAGCTATTAATCATCGAATTCAACTTGATACATTGCGACTTGACCGTACAGCACTGAGCACAATTGCAAGCCCAGTGGAGTCGAGTTAAAACCAGATGCTGCTGTATGAATAACACAGTTCTCCACAAATCTGAGCGCAAAAATTGGCCAAAATATCACAGACATTCATTGGAGGGCACAATGGGGATAACTAAGAAACTACTTTAACACAGTACAGTTTTTAAAAAAACAGTAGCCCAGAATCTGCTGACAAGATAATATCTTTTGATGGCACAAACCACGATTGCTGTGTGTCACGCACTGTAGCTTCCACTGGGGGAAGAAAAACCCTGTGCCATGACATTCATCACTTGCTGCCGGCTTACAGTATATGTTGCTCCAGAAATTGTGAGTAAAACAGCTTGCCACAACCTTCTCAGGAATTTCAAGTAATTGGTGAGTTTGCACACAAATTTTCAATTAATCTCACTGCAAACAGTTCGGCTGTTGCTTAAAAAACTAATTTTTGAATGCAATTGATTACGATATATATTCCCGCAGTTCAGGTGGGATATCATAGAAACATAGAAACATAGAAATTAGGTGCAGGAGTAGGCCATTCGGCCCTTCGAGCCTGCACTGCCATTCAATATGATCATGGCTGATCATCCAACTCAGTATCCCGTACCTGCCTTCTCTCCATACCCTCTGATCCCCTTGGCCACAAGGGTCACATCTAACTCCCTCTTAAATATAGCCAATGAACTGGCCTCGACTACCCTCTGCGGCAGAGAGTTCCAGAGATTCACCACTCTCTGTGTGAAAAAAGTTCTTCTCATCTCGATTTTAAAGGATTTCCCCCTTATCCATAAGCTGTGACCCCTTGTCCTGGACTTCCCCAACATCGGGAGCAATCTTCCTGCATCTAGCCTGTCCAACCCCTTAAGAATTTTGTAAGTTTCTATCAACAGTTCGGCTGTTGCTTAAAAAACAAATTTTTGAATGCAATTGATTACGATAAATATTACCGCAGTTCAGGTGGGATATCATAATCATAATCATAATTTATTAGCTAAGTATGTTTTGCAACTTACGAGGAATTTCATTTGCAATACAGAAATATTAATAAAAAGCACCAGAACACACAAAATATATTTTAACATGAACATCCACCACAGTGACTCCTCTGCATTCCTCACTGTGATGGAAGGCGATAAAAAGTTCAATCTCTCCCTTCTTTGTCCTCTAACAGTCGAGGGCCTCTAACCTTCCGTTGATAGGACGATCTTACTCCCATAGCCGGAGTATATATTCAGGTGAAGATTTCTGGGACTTGTCGTAAGGACCTAGAACCTGTCATTACACATGGTAATAAAGTGGGCCAAGCCCTACAGATCATGGAACATTAAAGGAGATGTGCAGGGCAGGCTGGTGAGACTGGCGGGGGCCTGCAAAAATGCTGCCTTCAATATTCGCGAAGAGTTATAGAGTGATGCAGCATGGAAACAGGCCTTATGGCCCAACTTGCTGACATCGGCCAACATGTCCCGTGTTGGTGGAGGCAGTTACGATTGTGGCATTTAAATGGGTTTAGGATAGCCACGTGGATATACAGAGAATGGAGGGATAAGGATCACATGCAGGCAGAGGAGATTAGTTTAACTTGGCATCATGGTTGGCATGGACATTGTTGGCTGAAAGGCCTGTTCCTGTGCTGTACTTTTCTTTGCTCTATATTCTATATTCACTACTTGAAAATCAACAGATGGTGTTAAATATTCGCGAAGAGTTATAGAGTGATGCAGCATGGAAACAGGCCCTATGGCCCAACTTGCCATAGGGCCTGTTTCCATCTACACTAGTCCCTCCTTCCCACACTTGGCTCACATCCCTCCAAACTTACCCAACCCATGTACCTGTCCAAATGCCTCTTAAATGTTATGATAGGAGCTGCCTCAGCTACCTCCTCTGGTAGCTCATAGAAACATAGAAAATAGGAGCAGGAGGAGGCCATTCGGCCCCTCAAGCCAGAACCACCATTCAATATGATCATAGCTGATCATCCAGAATCAGTACCCCATTCCTGTCTTCTCCCCGTATCCCTTGAATCCGTTAGACCTAAGAGCAATATCTAACTTTCTCTTGAATACATCCAGTGAATTGGCCTCCATTGCCTTCTGTGGCAGAGAATTGCACAGATTCACAACTCTCTGGGTGAAAAGGTTTTTCCTCGGTTCTGGACTCCCCCAACATGGGGAACATTTTTCCTGCATCTAGCCTGAACAACCATTTGAGAATTTTATATTTTTCTTTACGATCCCCTCTCATCCTACCAAATTCCAGTGAATACAATCTCAGTCATTTTATATACCCACTATCGTCCTTTTAAAATGTACCCCTCAGGTTCTTGAAGGAATTTTGAATGGTGACCAGGGTACTTACTATAATAGTAAGATTAAACGAGAACTTACCAGTTTGAAGTTTGATCTTTATTTTATGAGGAGGAACGTTGAGGGAATACGTGAAAGAAACCCGCTACGACGCATGCGTGTCATCCTTCAAAGCAGCGGTGTGAGGTCACAGATACACTATAATGACCAAAAATAGTAAGATTATTAAAGAGATACCAGTTTAAGATATGACCATTTGAGGGTGGGAGCGGAGGGCACGTATTCCCTCAACGTTCCTCCTCATAAAATAAAGATCAAACTTCAAACTGGTAAGTTCTCGTTTAATCTTACTATTTAACTTCGGAGTCACGTGAGTGACTACGTGAAAGATTTCAAAGCTCTGTGACCTCATGCCGTGGAAAACGAGTCCATGCTTCACAACTGCCTTGGTAGTTAGGGAGAAATTGTTAATTATATTCAAAACATTCATACCAATTATTTAATGGAAATGATAAATAATATCGAATTAATTCAAATCATAACCATGTATTCTTCAGGGATAAATTATCATACAGAACTTTAAAATGTTCCCCGAAAAACGTTCCCATACTGCTAACTGGTTTGTTATAACATTTCTGAAACGTTTTCTCCGACAACCATCCTGCAATCCTGAGGTTTTGGTCCATGGATACATCAAGGCGTTTTGCTGCGGATGTAGCTGCAGCCCTGGTGGAGTGATAATTAAATATGTTATTGTCCACTCCCGCCTATCATAACCCATATTTCAGCCACCGTGAAATGGTCTGAGTTACACTCTATGGTACAGTTTCTTATAGCTGATTAAACGCCAATTCCTTGCCTCTGATAGCCTTTGTACTTTCACTGTATAACAAAAACGTGCTTCACTATACAGAGGCGTTTGTCCTCCGGGTAGGCCATCAATTCTATGACCTGCCCCGCTGATCCTGGCCTATTTTGTTTAATAATACGGTCCTGGATCACAAACCCCAAACTTCGTGCCGCAATAGTGAAGCCATCCAGTCTTACTTTTAGCAATAACTGGAGCTTATGCGCTGTGACTAGCGCTATCAGCATTACCATTTCTAGTTAGTTATCCAGATTTAATGCTGTAGCCGGCGACCAATTCCTTAGCAAGATCAAAGCCACACTTACATTCCAGATATAGTTGTATCTTATTTTTTGGTGGCTTGGTGTTAACATATCCTCTAAAATTTTTAACTGCCAGAGGATGTGATCCCACAGACTGTCTTACTGTTCCTTGCCACCAATAACTTGACAATGCACTTTTGGCACTATTCACAGTGCTGAAACTCAGTCCTCCATATTGCAGGCTGGTGAGCAACTGTAGCACCGCCGGAACATCCTTATTTCTGTGGTCCAGAAAGTTATTATGGCAGTAATTAGTCCATTTTAATATGACCTAAATACTGTTATTGTGTAGACCTTCTTCGTGCTGCTGTGATCATGTCCACAGTTCTTTTGATAGCCCCATGTCCCGTAGCGGTGTTTTAGAGTCTACAACCTACTAAATCAATATTTTCTATGACATGGATAGCTATCCTCAGTTACTGGATGCACCAGCAACTTAGGACTATGTCTTACCGTTATACATGGTTCCAGCACCATGTCCTGTACCCCGGAAAACCATAGTTGGGTAAGCCAATCAGGTACTAAAACATCCCCGATGCCGATTCCTGTTGAATGTCCCTTAGTACCCCAAATTTATAAAGTAGAAAAGGAGGTAATACATAAATGAAAACCCTCCCCTAGTGCAGTGAAACAGCATCTGTAGCTTCTGCCTCAGGATCTGGTACCAATGATACATACCTCGGTAACTGGTGATTTAACCCTGGATGCGATTCTAATATCCGGCCTTACATACTTTACTGATTTTAGCAAATACCGTTCTATCCAGCATCCATTCAGTACTTTCAATAAATTTTCGTGACCTGGTGTCTGCCACTGAATTAGTATCCCTGGTAGATACGTAGCCCATAACCAAATATTCCTTTGGACACACCATTGCCAAATTTAATTTGCCAATTCATCACAAGGTGATATCTTTCCACCCATATGACTTATATATGCCATCACCGAGGTATTATCTATCTACCATCTAACATGCTGCAGTTTCATTCCTGAGCAATAAGATTTTAGCCCATGAAATGCACTTAACATTTCTAACCCTTAGTGTTATGTAGGTTAGCTTCTTATATATTCCATCTCCCCCATAGCTCGAGATGGTATCAGTTGTACCGTAACCAATTGCACTGGCATCTGTTTGTAATAGCACAGACGGGTTGTGAATAACTATTGGGTTTGGAGCAATACTTAACATTGTGTTCCCAACATTGTAATTCTTTTATAGCTTCTATCATTAGCTCCATTGGCCAAAATAAATGACCTCTATAATATATGCGCCCATTGAACTCTGTGGCTTTCCATATTAGTAAAGTCATTAACATATTAAATGTGTTAATGGTGTCAATTTTGACTTAAGTGGATGGACAATGAATCCCAGCTGTTCAAACAATTGTTTAGTGACAACCACTGCCTAACATGCCGATTCATAAGTTATTCCCACAATAAAGATATCATCCAACTATACCATTACTCTATGATTTTGGTGTTGCAGCAGTCCCAACGCTGGTTTAAAATTTTTCCCCCTGTTGGATATTGAATAGCAAGGATCTTAAAGATTAATACTTGCCATACAGTAGCCTGCTGAACACTAAGTCTTTAGCACTGCTAAAAGTATCCATTTTTAAAATGAATATATTGCACAACATTGTGAAGTATTGATAATCCATAATAATACGGCAACCCCATCTTTCTTATTTCTAATAAAGATGTTTGAGACAAATCCTGTTGTTCAGGTTTAGTTTATTCCATTACCAGCATGTATATTTGTCCGGTTTATGTTGTACTGGAGGGTTTTGTTTGTGTAGAAACTCTATCAGATATCCCTTAAAACTGCTAAGGATATATCTGTCCATAGATATATTACACCAAGCTTCAACATGAAGTTGCAATGTCCCTCCAACTTCCGTGCTCCCTATTAATGCTGGAGCCCCAAATTCACCTACCTCCATGGTTATTGGTGGTAACCAAGTTATTTTTCTTGGTTTCATATGCGGTTGTGGAAAGCCTAAAGGTTAATGTTACTTTTGCATCTTCCACAGTGGTCGTCCCGGGCCAAACCCTAAACAGGACGCTGCTGCTGGGTACCTCTGCCCAATTCTTTGTAGTATAATTACAAAAACACTACCTCTCTTAGGATGCACATGAGGTTAATGTCTTCCCCAGATAACCTTTGGATGCTTTAATCAGCCCCAAAGTCAAGCCTCCTCGCCAATTCTTTACCTGTTTAGACAGGTCTCCCCCCCCCAAATAACGGGGTCTATAGCCCTTTGCTTACATAGTATAGCGAACTAGGGTCTAGAGCTGGCTGAATGGCCCTTCAAACTGCACATTGCAAAAAATAGTGCTAATAGCATCCTTGTGGTCACTAATTTTGTACACCTTTTTCAACATGCGGGCCAAAGCTGTTATGCCCGCCATGAGACCTTCCAGAGTATTACGGATTTTCCCAACTCCTAATGGCCTTCCCAACATGTCTGCAAATACACCTGTAACAATGGCTACATTAAGAGCACCACAATATTCCGGGGTATAGAAGCCTTGCCAACACTTCAGCAAAAATATTAGCTTGAAGTTGACGGGTGGACTCACAGTCCTTCAATACTCACAGCCATCCTTCTCGAGATCATTCTCAGTGAGTTTCTGCTGGCAGTACTGCTCATCATGTTCAGCAGGTTGTTTTTTCCCACCCTTCAATAGGGGACAGTGGCTCCATCACCTGCTCAGATTTTACCCCGTCAGACCTTCCATACCCTCCTCAGAGGCGTCTGACATTTCATGCAGCCCTTATGGGAAACTGCTGTGGGACTTATATTTATTTGCCCACTGTGGCTATCCTCCAATCCCGGAGCCTGCCACTGTGGAGAAATTTCCTCCAGCCACCGCTCCAGCCGACTTACATGCTCTCGGGCACTAGTCGTCGCGGGTGCTTTAATATATGGGACCGCTCCTGCCGACCTTGGTGCTCTCTGGCACTAGTCGCACGCGGTATTTCCCGCAGCCGGTCCCCATGCCTACGGGCACTGGTCGTTCCCCATGGTCCTGGTACTCACGGGCACCTCTACCCATTTAGGGTGAAGTTTGGCACTCGCTCCCTTATGGGAGATGCTGGTGCCGACATTCATTGCTGCCTGCTGCTGGTCATTAAACAGCAGCAAACTCTGTGTGGCAGCACTTCAGCTCTATACTGACATCAGTAGCTGGCTGCCTGCTGTTCAGAACACAGCAGTAACGACCTGTGGCTCTGCCCTGACGTCCTTAGCTGGCTGCCTGCTGTTCAGCAACACAGCAGCAACGTCTGTGGCTCTGCCCTGACGTCCTTAGCTGGCTGCCTGCTGCTCTTCAGAATACAGCAGCCACGTCTGGAAAAAAGAACCAAAGGTAAGGGAAGTTTGTTCTTACCTGTACTGGTTTTCAGCCTGCCGTTTTGGGAGGAACGTCCTTCCTCCCGCAGCCCCACGGACCCCGTAGCGTAGGTCCTTGGGCTGCTGTCCCCGATGTCGGCTCTCTCTCTTCCGGGTGGTGCAGCCGCTTCAATCGGCTCCGGAGCCGCTAGCGACTGCATCCAACATAGACTCGCCTTGGTCTGGAAAAACCCCCGGGACGTGTTGCTTCGCTTCCCGCCCGGCAGCAGTCAATCTTGCCGGTGCGGGGAGCGACGTCGGGCACAGCTGTTCTGCTGCTAAAAATAGCTTTTAGGAATCCTCTCCGGAGGATTCGCGTGCTATCGGCTGCTGCTGGCTGCTGGCTGCGCTGTTTCTGCAGTTCTCCCCTCCAGCTCCCGCAGCTTCTTGTATTTCCTACCTGCAAGGTAAGTGGGAAAAATTTTGCAGTCTCTTACCTGCTTCTTTGCATTTCCCTCTAGGGAGACGTCGTCTCCCACGTCTGACTCGTTCAATGCGTGTATGCGATATGACACGCATGCGTCGTAGCGGGTTTCTTTCACGTAGTCACTCACGTGACTCCGAAGTAAAATCTTCAATGAAATTCAGACAGACCAGTGGAACAGAAAGTTACTTACTTAAACTTAGTTCCTCCCACACTGGTGAGTGCATTGGGAAGCAATCTTTTGCCATTCTGTTCAGTTATGTGTTATGGTCTTCCACCCTCGATAGGCTTGCTTCCCGGGCTTCCAAATCCATCTGGAATGTTCGCCTCCATGTGAGTTTTGGTCGGCCTCTTTTCCTTCTTTCGTCAGGTTGCCATGTCATTGCTATCTTAGGTAAACATTCTGAATGCATGTCCTGCAAATTTCATCCTGCGTCCCTCTATGTCCTGGCTGAGAGGCTTTGTTGCAGTTTCCCGGTAGATCTCTTCGTTTGCAATGTGGTCTCTGTAGCTGGTCTTCAGGATCTTCCTCAAGCAGCATTGTTGGAATACTTCCAATTTCTTTTCATCTTCACATTGATTTTCCATGTCTCACTGGCATAGAGGACTATGGACTGGAAGAGCTTGACTTTTAGCATCTTGGACATCCAGCCACTAGACCATATTGGCTGCATTCTTCTGAAGACTGTTGCAGCATTACCAATTCTGGAGTTGATGTTGACCTCTACATCTCCATCCGCTGTGAACATGCTGCCAAGATAGATAAATTTTGTGCTGTTTCCACAGGTTCCCCATTGATTATCAGTTGGTCTATTGGTTGCTGGTCTCCAGTCTGCATGGTCTTAGTCTTCTGGCAGCTGATCTTTAATCCAACCTTTGATGTATTCTCCTCCTGAGCGGTTGTCATCTCTTCAAGGGTGTGTCTCAACTCTGCTAGTAGTGTAATGTTCGGATCAGACAGTTAGGTGATGGATAAAATTTCATGCCGAGAAATGCACTATGTTACATTTTGTTACTAATAGTGAGAAAAATGATATAATAAAATGGGTACAACAGAGATATTTCAAGGCAAATGCATTACTCATTGAAAGTGGCAGGGCAATATGAGAACATTTTTTAAGAAGCCTGCAGAATCCTGGGATTTGTAAAGAGACCACAGAGATGCACAAGCAATGAAGCCATGTTAACGTTTTTGAAACACTGGAAATGGCACAAATTGAATATTGTCTCCAGTTTTGAGTGCCACATTGGAAAGAGTGCAAAAGAGATTACCAAGTCGATTCCAGGAATGAGAGATATTAGTTATGCAGATATACTGTAAACGTGGGTTATTTTCATTGGAACAGGGATGGTTGCAGAGAACTTACAGAGGTCCTGAACTACTATCTGACTATCTTTACTGCTGCAGCCTTCATCCACCTTCCCAGCCATTGTGACGCTCCTCTAAAATCAGTCATCATCCTCCGCCTGTTCCACCATTGAGGTCTTGGTTGGATTGCTCTTTGTCAGGGACCTCCCCCTTGACCTTACCGCCATGGGTGGCCCTACCAGGAGCATAGTTCCAGACGGCATCGCTCTCAGGATCTCAGGTCCACACGAGCTTCTCCACCACGACAAGGTGACAATCCACGGAGAAGAATCCAACCATCGATCATACATACACTAGTTCATTGCAAACCTACTTTCACATTCTACACAGTAGGAACATAGAACACTAAAGCACCAGAACAGGCTCTTCAGCCCACAATGATGTCAGGTTAAACTAATGTCTTCTGCCTATTTGATCCTTATCCCTCCATTCCTTGCAGATTCACATGTCCATCCAAACGTATTTTAAATGCCACTATCGTATCTGACTCCATCACCATCCCTGTGGCCAGAAGAAACCCATGCAGTCACAGAGAGATCAAGCAAACTCCACACAAACAGCACCCAAAGTCAGGTGTGGGGCAGCACAGTGGTGCAGTGGTAGAGTTGCTGCCTTGCAGTGCCAGATACCTGGATTTCGATTCTGACTACAGGTGCTGCCTGTACGGAGTTTGTACGTTCTCCCCGTGACCATGTGGGTTTTCTCCGGGTGCTCCGGTTTTCTCCCGCACTCCAAAGACGTACAGGTTTATAGGTTATTTGGCTTTGCTAAGCTAAAATTGTCCCCAGTATGTGTAGTTTAGTATACGGGGGTGATCACTGGTCGGCGTGGACTTGGTGGGCCGAAGGGCCTGTTTCTGCAACGCAACTCTGAAATGGAAAGTCCAAAGTAAAGTCAGGATTGAACATGGATATCTGGTGCTGTGAGGCAAAGCTCGACCAGATGCATTAATGTTGAGGGTCTTGCCATTGACTGAATACTTCCCCCTTACATTCGACCTCCCAAAGTCTACTCAAGTGGGACAGATTTTAAAAAATCTGGGCCTCTAATATGTTCCGCTCACATCTTTCCATGTGGAATATCCCTATCCCGATGTGTAGGAAGGAACTGCAGATGCTGGTTTAAGCTGAAGATAGACACAAAAAGCTGGAGTAACTCAGCGGGACAGGCAGCATCACCGGAGAGAAGGAATAGGGGACATTTGGGGTCTGAAGACGGGTCTCGACCCGAAACGCCACCTATTCCTTCTCTCCAGAGATGCTGCCTGTCCCGCTGAGTTACTCCAGCACGTTGTGTCCCTCTCTCTAAATGGGCTGATTCTTCCTCCTGCACGGAGGCTCAGTGATAGAGTTGCTGCCTTACAGCACCCGATCACAGTTCGATCCCGACTCTGGGTGCTGTCTGTACGGAGTTTGTACATTCTACCCGTGACCTGCGTGGGTTTTGTCTGATATATTCGATTTCCTCCCTCACACTGCACAGGTTTGTAAGTTAATTGGCTTGGGATTATAAATGTAAAATTGTCCCTAGTGTGTGCAGGATAGTGTTAGGGGACGGAGCTGGTAGGCCGAAGGGCCTGATTTGGCGCAGCCTCTCTAAACTAAACTAGATACAATGGGGAATTATCAGTGGTCTGAGCCTAGACAGTGCTGTCAGGTGGTGGGTGGGGTAGTGTGTTCGCATCCCACATCCGTACACATGCAGCTTCCAGCTCTCCAGCCAGTTCATTCTCCCCCCCCTCCCCTCCCCGCTGTGACTAAACTAGAACCCTTTTCTGGATAAACCTGCTGAACTTCAATGGACCACCATAATTGCATTGCAGTTATTCTCAATTGCAGGCTCTCTGGTGTTACAGATAATATACACGGGATGGGAGAGGTTAAGGAAGAGTTCCATAGGCTTGTTGTTTTCCATCGTTGGTTTTGGCAAAAGCTACGTCCTGATGAGATATACTGTGTTGGGTGCTTTAAAACTGTCCACTATAATGCATCACAGCTTTTCCTTCTGGCAGGTTTTGTACATTTATTTGGGTTTCGCAACCTACACAACGGCGGGATCCAATCGAGAAACATATGATGTTATCCTATCCAACATATTTTGATGAATTACTCTGCACGGAGCAAACCCCTCTTTGCAACGAGGGCACTGTTCCAGGGAGCAAATGCTGGAAGGAACAGCTGCTGAACCATATCCTTGATATTTCCCATAATATTTCCTCAGCCGCAGTGAAGATTACTTATTCCCTCTGTAGCAGTTTCATCCTTTGGCACAAGTACTTCTGAGATAATCTCTAATTCTTGTAACCCCCCCCGTCCTTTAAAGTGTGGCCATTATTCTGCCTTGCTCGTCGTTTTTCAGTGATGGAAACTAAATCTTCCAAATGGAACTCTTATTTCTTTGGCCAGATTTTTGCGCCCTGCTGATTATGTGTGCCTGGTTTTTCTGCTGCCTTTGTTGTGGCTTTCAATTATTTATGCATTGGTAGTTGAAATTCCATGAGCAAACTGGTTTGCCTATCCCATCAAAACTGACCAACTCTATAACTATTTCTCATCATTATCCTTCTTGCATACTTAGATCTTTGTTATAGTCTTTCGGGCGGCGCAGCGGTGCAGCGGTGGATTTGCTGCCTTACAGCGTTTGCAGCGCCGGAGACCTGCGTTCGATCCCGACAGCTTGTCTTTACGGGGTTTTTAGGTTCTCCCTCTGATCTGCGTGGGTTTTCTCCGAGATCTTCGGTTTCCTCCCACACTCCCAAGACCAAAAAACAAACAAAAAAATAGATGTACAGATTTGTAGGTCCATTGGCTTTGTATAAGTATAAATTGTTCCTAGTGTACATAGGTTAGTTTTAATGTGCGGGGATCGCTGGTCGGTGCAAACTCATTGGGTCGAAGGGCCCGTTTCCGTGCTGCATCTCTAATATAAACTACACAAAACTAAAGTAGCGTAGAAGCAGGAATAATTAATTGGCAGGCACAAGGAACTGCAGATGCTGGTTTCCAAAAAAAGACTCAATGCATTTGAGTAACTCAGTGGGTCAGGCTGCATGTCTGGAGAACGTGGACAGGCACCATTTGGGTCTGGAGCCTTCTTCAGACTGATTGTAGAAGGGGGAAGGTAGCTGGAAGAATGTGTAGGAAGCAACTGTAGATGCTGGATTACACTGAAAATAGACTCAAAATGCTGGAGGAACTCAGTGGTTCTGACAGCATCTCTGGAGAAAAGGAATAGGTGATGTTTCAGGTCAGGACCCTCTTCAGACTCTCATTCTCAGTCTGAAGAAGGGTCTCGACCTGAAACGTTACCTATTCCTTTTCTCCAGAGATGCTACCTGTCCCGCTGAGTTACTCCAGCATTTTGTGTTCATCTAAAGCTGGAAGAGAGGTGGATACAGGACAAAGCAAGGCAAGTGGATATTTTTTAACGCAGAGATAGATAGATTGTTGATTAGTGCAGATGTCAGAGGTCATGGGGAGAATGCAGGAGAATGGGGTTAGGAGGGAGAGATAGATCAGCCATGATTGAATGGCGGAGTATACTTGATGGGGCAAATGGCCACATTCTACTCCTATTTCTTATAACCTCATGACCTTAAGTGAAAGGTGGATACAGGGGAGGAGAATTTGCATCCAATCTTCAAAATGCACAAAGATAATTGGTAATGTTAACCAGCAGTCGAATCACAATGACTGTGGGTCGAAGTTTCAGTTGCTGGATTGCATTCTACCCATTCTTGTCTTGATCTAGATCAAATTATGGTCCTGCACAGAAAGAATTAGCACTGGGGCTGAGGTTAAGGATGTCAAGTAGCAGGAATAAGCCCTGACCAGGTAGCAAGCAGAATCAGCACGTGAGTGAGAAGGGAACAACATCTATGACAATACAGGAAGGTGATGAGTTGAGCCAGGATGTTTAGGCACTAAAAATCTCTGAAATAGGCAGACAAAAAGGCACAATAAAATTACAAAAAAGGCACCAAAAAGGTATTTATTGACAAAAAAGGCATAAAAAGGCATGTCTTTCCACCAATGAGAATTGTATACTACATTATTGCCTGATTGCACATAACTACTGGCATTTTTATTCAAATTATCTGGTGTTAAACTATGCTGTCTGTCAGACAGAATATGCTTCAGTTGTGAAAAACATCTTTCTACTCC
This sequence comes from Leucoraja erinaceus, assembly GCF_028641065.1. Lineage (NCBI taxonomy): Eukaryota > Metazoa > Chordata > Chondrichthyes > Rajiformes > Rajidae > Leucoraja > Leucoraja erinaceus. Next base: position 80,253,524 of record NC_073381.1, read on the forward strand.
AGCTAAGGTCACTGGTGCATACCCGAAACAAGCTACAAACTTTACATTCATGTTGATATCTTGTGCATTACAACTACCTTTAACAAATTGAGCTATGTATTGTACTTCTTCAATATCTTTGTTAGCTAAAACTCTCTCATTTTCCTTGCATGTCTTTACCTACATCACCAGGAACTTTCAGTACAAAGTACAGCAAGTGAAGATGTAAACAACTGAGCAATAGTTGTGCTTTTTGACTTCTCCAATACTTTCAATGTCAAGAAATACTCCTTTTATGGTTGACCTACCATGGTGTACTGATGACCACATTGGCAACATATCTCCACACAGCATTGGTTGTCTCATCTATTGAGATCCATATTTTGTTGCATGTAACTTCATCTCTAATTTTCTGTACAACAATGTTGAAGTTGCTATTAACATAATTTTGCAGTAATGATGAATCGCTCGGTATATGTTCATTTGTGTATTTCCCCAAGAAACCTCTGAGAGATTGTTTTCCAATTTCCACAGTGGAATTCCAGCATCAATGAATGCTTTGCACAGATCACTCGAAACTCAGATTTGCAACTGGAACCAGCAGTAAATGTTGTGAGGAGACAAGCTTGCGTATTTCCTACCTTCAGTTTCTCTGCCGTCGACTTGTGTTTAGCTGTCTGTACATGCTGGGAGCCGAAATATTTCTTCTCATGATTCACTGCTTTCTCACATGCTTTGCAAAACTGCACACAGTTGGCTGTAGAGAATATATCACTCCCGTACACTCTCACTAAATCGTTCAGTCTTTTACAAGGCGTTGACTTGACTGTAGGCATTTTGACGCTTGCAGGGGTAGATTCTACAGGAGTGGGGAAGCAAGACAAGTACAAGCTGAGAGGAGGAATCAGAGCTGCCAAGGAAATGTACTCTGAGAAGTTGAGAGCAAGTTCTCAGCAAATGACTCTTCTTCAGTGTGGAAGGGCTTGCAAGAAATCACAAGCTACAAGAGGAAAACCCCCCACTCCTTGGACAATCGTCAGCTGACCACTGACCTGAATGAGTTCTACAGCAGGTTTGATAAACAAAAACTTGATCCTGGTACCCCACACCCCATCCCCAACCAACACAAGTTAGGATGGGGTAGAAGCCCGTGCCTCCCCAGCCATTGACCTCACCGAACGTCACTGCAGTAGAGTTGCTGCGTTATAGTGCTTGCAGCGCTAGAGACCCGTGTTCGATCGTGACTAAGGGTAATGTACGTTTATGCTGTACAGAATTTGTACATTCTCCCCATGACCTTCATGAGATGCACTGTATCTCGCAACTAAACTAAAAAATACCTCTTCCGGTAGCTCATTCCTTACACACTTTGTATGAAATTTATAGGAGACCTCTTCAGTTCAGTTCACAGTTTTCAGTTTAGTTTATTGTCACGTGCACCGAGGTTCATTGAAAAGCTTTTGTTGCGTGCCAACCAGCCAGCAAAAAGGCAAAACATGACTACAATCGAGCCATTTACAGTGTATAGATACATGGATCCACAGTATAAGGGAATAACGTTTAGTGCAAGGTAAAGCCAGCAAAATCGGAATAAAGATAGTCCTGTCTGAGAAGTAAGTATTTTCCAAAAAAGGTGTTGAATATCTCGAATGATCTGCCAAAGGAGGTATTAAAAGACAGATACAACTATGATATTTAAAGAGCATTTTGACAGATACTTGGCAGGGAGAGAGGGAGCCAGGTTTAATGTGGATAAATGCGATTAGCATAGATTAGCATCATGATTGGCATGAATGTGATGGGCCGAAGAGGCTCATTCATGTGCAGTATATTTCTATGATACTATGATTCATGTTTTATTCTTGCATTAGGTTAGTTCTAAGCTTCGTTTATGACTTAATAAACTTGGAGAGACACAGCTATAATGGTACTGCCACAAAAGTTGAAACAAGGTCAGTTTTCTTAAATATCCCAGCTGTTTAGAACAATCCGTGAAACAAAGTTTAATTAAAAAGACTGAATCATAAATAGCATTCATGCTACCTTGGGGCAAGGTCAGTTTGAGATAAGTTTAAGGTTGGAAGTTTCCATTGTCACAAAACTTATATGAATTTGATATCAAATAAATTAGACTACTAAATGAAAAAAAAATTGCAGATGTTGTAAATCTGAAATGAAGCAGAAATAGCTGAGCACACTCAATAACTCAGGCAGGATTTATATAAAGAGAAACAGAGATAGCGTTTCAGATTGAAGACACCTCCTTCAGGCTCTTCAACATGAACAATGATCTTTTTTCCTTTCTGCAGATCCTGTTCCACTTGCTGAGTGTTTCCACCATTTTCTGATAGTATATGAAATAATTATTTCCTTGTGACAGTTTTCTTCACATCATTAAATTAACTATGTTGAATAGATTCACTGGGAACAGCATCAGATCTATCGGAGTCATAGAGTCCTAGTCATAGTCAATCAGTGTGGAAACAGACCCATACATCCAACTTGCCCTCACAGACCAACATGTCCCATCAACACTCGTCTCACCTCTGCGTTTGGCCCACATCCACTTTGAACGTATCCTATCCATGTACCTGTCTTAATCGTTCCTTAAACGCTGCAATAATCCTTCCTCAACTGCTTCCTCTGGCAGCACATTCCCAACACACACCACCCTTTATGTGAAAAAGTATTCCTTTTAGATTCTATTACATCTTTTCCCCTTCCACTCCCCCTTTCCCGATTCCCCTACTCTGGGCAGGAGACTCTGAGTCTCCACCCGATCTCTTCCTCTCATGATTTTGTACACCTCTATAAGATCACCCCTCATGCTCCTGCACTCCAAAGAATAGACTCCCAGCCTGCTCAATATCTCCCTATAGCTCAGACTCTCGAGTTCTGGCAACATCCTCGTAAATCTTCGCTGTACCCTTTCCAGCTTGACAACATCTTTCCTATAACATGGTGTCCAGGGTATATTCTCAACCAAGTCACTTATATACATTACACATAACACAATATTCTAAATGCGGCCTTACCAACATCCTATATAACTGCAATATGACCTCCCAACATCTATACATATGAAATATATATTAATGTATATGAAATATATGAAACATATGAAGCATATGAAATGACATATGAAGACTTAAGGGGTGGTATGATGGTGCAGAGGGGTGGCACGGTGGTATAGCAGCAGAGTTACTGCCTTATAGGGCCAGAGGCGCAGATTCAATCCTGACCTCGGGTGCTGTCTGTACGGAATTTGTACGTTCTCCCTGTGACCGCGTGGGTTTTCTCCGGAAGCTCCGGTTTCCTCCCACAATCCAAAGACGTACAGGTTTGTAGGTTAATTGGCTTCGGTAAATATTATAAATTGTCTTTAGTGTGCAGGATAGTGTTAGTGTGTGGGGATCGCTGGTCAGTGTGGACTCGGAGCGCTGTAAATCCAAAACTAAAACTAAAACGAAGTATGAAATAATTATTTCCTTACAACAGTTTTCTTCATATCATTGAATTAACTGCATCGAATGGGAGCAGGCAGTGAACTAACTAATGAATCTGAACTAATGGGCTGAATCAAGTGAGCTACAGACAGTACGTAAAAACCTTTACTTGGATTAAACCATCAGAACCAAGGATAACCGACCGGTAATGTTAAATGTCCGCCGAGTTTCACAGCCATGTATATCTGGCTTCTTAAAAGTTGGCTGGCTTTTTAAAAGTTGTCTCCACTCCTTCTCCCTCCCTTTCCCTCCTTCTCCCTCCTTCTACCCACTCTTCCCCCATCTCCCCCCTCTTTTAAACGACTTATCATACACTGTGCATTGGCCGTATTAATTACAGCGCCAATCTTCCTGTTCACCCCGGTATGTGTCTGTATCATCTTGGCTTTGCATCGTGTGAATTTCAGACAGCGCTTCCCCCACTTGCCCTGTACCACACCTGTGATGTGTTTGTGTGTGTGTTCCACTCTGACAGTCGGCTGAAAAATCACCTAAGTGGGACAGGCCCATTAGAGTCGTAGAGTCATAGAATCATACAGCATGGAAACAGGCCCTTCAGACCAACTCAATAATGACCAAGATGCCCCATCTAAGCTAGTCCCATTTGCCAATGCTAGCCCCATAAACCTCTAAACCTTTTCCAACAACTCTCTGTGTGAAAAAGTTGTTCTTCTTCTCCGTTCTAAATGGCTTATTCCTTATTCTTAAACACTGGTTCTGGACTTCCTCAACATCGGGAACATGTTTCCTGCCTCTACCGTGTCCAAACCCTTAATAATCTTATATGCTTCAATAAGATACCCTCTCATCCTTCTAAACTCTAGAGTATACAAGTCCAGCTGTTCCATTCTCTCAGCATATGACATTCCCACCATCCCAGGGAATTAACCTTGTAAACCTACGCTGCACTCCCTCAATAGCAAGAATGTCTTTCCTCAAATTTGGAGACCAAAACAGCACACAATACTCCAGGTGTGGTCTCACTAGGGCCCTGTACAACTGCAGAAGGACCTCTTTGCTCCTATACTCAACTCCTCATTTTATGAAGGCCAACATGCCATTCGCTTTCTTCACTGCCTGCTGTACCTCCATGCTTGCTTTCATTGACTGATGTACAAGGACCCCCAGATCCCGTTGTACTCCCCCTTTTCCCAACTTTACACCATTTAGCTAATAATCTGCCATCCTGTATTTTGCTACCAAAGTGGATAACCTCACATTGATCCACATTAAACTGCATCTGCCATGCACCTGCCCACTCACCCAACCGTTCCAAGTCACCCTGCATTCTCATAGCATCATCCTCACAGTTCACACTGCCACCCAGCTTTGTGTTATCTGCAAATTTGCTAATGTTACTTTGAATCCCTTCATCTAAATCATTGATGTATATTGTAAATAGCTACGGTATTTAACGAGCCTTGCGGTACCCCACTAGTCACTGCCTGCCATTCTGAAAGGGACCCGTTAATCCATACTCTTTGTTTCCTGTCTGCCAACTAATTTTCTATCCATGTCAGCACTCTACCCCCAATACCATGTGCCGTAATTTTACCCACTGATCTCCTATGTGGGACTTTACCAAATGTTTTCTGAAAGTCTAGGTACACTACATCCACTGACTCTCCCTTGTCCATTTTCCTAGTTACATCCTCAAAAAAATCCAGACGATTTCCCCTTCGTAAATCCATGCTGACTCGGACCGACCCAGTTACTGCTGCTGTTGTGCCGCTGTTTCATGTTTTATAATTGACTCCTGCATCTTCCCCACCACTGATGTCAGGCTAACTGGTCTATAATTCCCTGTTTTCTCTCTCCCGCCTTTCTTAATAATGTGGGATAACATTAGCTACCCTCCAATCCACAGGAACTGATCCTGAATGTATAGAACATTGTAATATGCTCACGAATGCATCCACGATTTCTAGAGCCACTTCCTTAAGTACCCTGGGATGCAAACCATCAGGCCCTGGGGATTTATCAGCCTTCAGTCCCATCAGTCAACACCATTTCCTTCCTAATGTGGATTTCCTTCAGTTTCTCCGTCACCCCAGTTCCTCTGACCACTAGTACATTAGGAAGATTGTTTGTGTATATGAAGATTGAAGATTGTAATTATGTATAGTCTTTTCTATGACTGGTCAGCCAGCAACAAAGCTTTTGACTGTACCTTGGTACACGTGACAATAAATAAACTAAACTAAACTAAACTAAACTAAAACTAAAACTAAAACTAAACTAAACTAAACTAAAACTATTATTATTATTATTATTATTTATTATTATTTTTTTTTAATTATTATTATTTTTAGCTTGTAAAATCCGGGAGAGAAAAGGGAGAATTTGCAAGGGAGTCAGACATCCGCAGATCAGGTCATCCAAAACCCTGTACCGGCTGCAAACAGTAATTTCTACTTTGAGGTAATTACTCCTTTAAGGGTAGTGTTATGTTTTATTCTGCTCCATGGGTTTCAAAAACGCTTTCTTGGACTGATTCAAAGGCAGCTTCTGAGGAACGCCTGATCAAGCAATGCATATTTTGTTTGACCTCCTTGTGTTTCATGTATATCAGTCTGAAAACTTTGCCATGAACTGTTGACAGTGTTGGCCCCGCACCAAGTCTGGACAGTGTAGGAATTTGAATGAAGACAGCACATAACAGGGCGGCAGGGTGGTGCAGCGGTAGAGTTGCTGCCTTACAGCGCCAGAGATCTGGGTTTGATCACAACTATGGGTGTTTGTCTGTATGGAGTTTGTACGTTCTCCCAGTGACCTGTGTGGGTTTTCTCTGTGATCTTCGGTTTCCTCCCACACTCCAAAGACATAGGTGTAGGTTAATTGTCTTGGTGCAAATGTAAAAAAATTGTCCCTAGTTTGTATAGGGTAGAGTTAATGTGCTGGGATCGCTGGCCAGTGCGGACTCGATGGGCCGAAGGGCCTGTTTTCCGTGCTATATCTCTAAACTAAACTAAACTAAACTCAACTAAAAACGGGAACAGGCCCTTTGGCCCACCATGTCAGTTCCGACCGTGATGTCAATCTAAAGTAACCATACGTGCTTACATGAGGTTTACATCCATCTGTATCACCACCCTTGATGTGAAACGGTTACCCCTCAGATTCGTATAAAATCATTTCCCCTTCCCCTTCAAACATAAAGAGCTAGTGCAACATGCTCTCCCTTAAGTCATTAATTACCATACTAAACAACTTGGCTTTCCCAGTGATTGCTGCTGTTTCCCACCACAATAAGACAAAAAGATTCCAGGGTGCCAGCTGGTAACAGTGTGGCCACAAAGTTATGCAGCCTAGAGTGTTTGGGGAAGTTAGGATGCGACACTGTAACCACAGTGTATCACATCCTGGGATATGGAAGCAATCCAAGACACCAGAGAGTTGGTGACATACAACTCCTGTCAAGAAGAAAGGGGTTGAACTGGATAAATGGGTGGCTTTTGATAAATCAACTCTCTGGAGAGATGAAATGGGTGACGATTCGGGTCGAGAGCTTCTTCAGACTTGCATTTACTTCAGCATTTTGTGTCCATCTTCGGTGTAAAACAGCATTTCAGTTCCATCCTGCACTTAAGGTCATACGTGATAGGAGCAGAATTAGGCCATTCGGCCCTTAAGCCTATTCCGCCATTCAATCATGGCTGATCTATCTCTCCCTCCTACCCCATTCTCCTGCCTTCTCCCCATAACCCTTGACACCTGTACTAATAAAGAATCTATCTAACTATGATTTAAAAATATCCATTGACTTGGCCTCCACAACCTTCTGTGGCAAAGAATTCCACGGATTCACCACTGTAGATTAAGATAGATTAAGGGTGACTTTCTCAGAGTTGAAATTTGAGCATTCACTTTGGAAAACTGGAGGATGGTTCGACACAAAAGGAGATAATTTTGCTTATCATCCTGGTGTCAGAACCTTCATTACATTATCCAGTTCCCGTTCTTTTCTCAAAGTCCTGGGATTCCTCTGGGAACTTGTCTTGTTTTCTTTTGGAAATTATTACAAGAATTATTTTCAAATCATAACAACTTATGTAAATAATAATGCTTCTTCATTCCATTCTTGGCCCTTTTCCAATCACCCTTCTGTTCTCTGATTATGAATATTAAGCAAACATAGGCAGTTTTTCTTTCTCTGCACTATTAAAAAAATATATTTTTTCGAGCACTGTCCAAAAGTAAAATACTGCAGATGCTGGAATGATGAAATAAAAACTAAAAATGGTGAAGATACTCAGCAGGTCAGGCAGCATCCGTGGATTAAAGAATATAATTAATGTGCATGAAGGAACTGCAGATGCTGGTTTAAACCAAAGATAGACACAAAATGCTGGAGTAACTCAGCGGGACAGGCAGCATCTCTGGAGAGAAGAAATGGGTGACGATTTGGGTCGAGACCCTTCATTTGTAAATGTTTCAGTTTGATCATCTTTAATCAGGAGGAAAGTTAGAAATCAAACATGTTTTAAGTTGCAGAGAAGGGATATGTGTGGAGAGAATAGAGAGGATATCTATGACAGGGTGGAGACTGCAGGTACTTTCTCTGACTGCTGTTTTATTTGGTCTGAACCCATTTGGGCGTGGAAAATCAGACAAGCCTCACACAACAGCACGATTCAGAACACTGAAGAAGGGTTTTGGACCGAAACGTTGCCTATTTCCTTCGCTCCACAGATGCTGCTGCACCCGCTGAGTTTCTCCAGCACTTTTGACTACCTTCGATTTTCCAGCATCTGCAGTTCCTTCTTAAACACTTTTAAACAGTTTATTAAAAGATAACCAAATGTCACAATTAAAATAAAATATAAATTTGCTGGGGATACCTGATAGAAGTGTATAAAATTGTGCAAGGCATAGATAGAGTAGGCAGAAACTTTCTCCCAAAATGGGAAAATCAAATACTAGAGGTGTAGGTGAAGAGGAGAAGATTCAATAGGAACTTGAGGGGTAACCTTTTCACACAAATGGTGGTGGGTGTACGGAACAAGTAGTTAGGGCAGGGACTATGACAATGTTTAAGAAACAATTAGACCGGTACATGGATAGGACAGACAGATCTTCTTTGGTCTGAAGAAGGGTCCCGACCCGAAACATCACCCATTCCTTCTCTCCAGAGATGCTGCCTGTCCCGCTGAGTTACTCCAGCATTTTGTGTCTAACAAGGATAGAACAGGTTTTGATATGGGCCAAACATGGGCAAGTGGGACTAATATAAATCGAATATGTTGGTCAGTATGGGCAAGTTGGGCTGAAGGGCCTGTTTCCACACTGTATGACTCTATGGCTCTATGACTCAAGAGGGAATAGCATAAACGTGTGAGGGGCAAAGTTGAAAGGAGATGTGTGGGACAAGTTTTTAACATGGGGGATAATGGAATGTACTGCCAGGACCAGTGATTGAGGCAGATGCAATTGTGGCATTTCAGGGACTTTTGCTAAGTCAGCCCAGACCATCACACAAACCAACCTCCCTTTCATTGACTCCATTTACGCTTCACGCTGCCTCGGCAAGGCCAACAGCCTAATCAAGCACGTGTCGCACCCTGGCCATTCTCTCTTTGCCCCTCTCCCATCGGGCAAAAGGTATAGAAGTGTGAAAGCGCACACCTCCAGATTCAGGGACAGTTTCTTCCCAGCTGCTATCAGGCAACGGAATCATCCTACCACAACCAGAGAGCAGTCCCGAACTACTATCTAACTCATTGGTGATCTTCGGACTATCCTTGATCAGACTTTGCTGGCTTTACCTTGCTTTAAACGTTATTCGTTTATCATGCATCTTTACACTGTAAATGGCTCGATTGTAATCATAATTTGTCTTCCTGCTGACTGGATAGCACGCATCAAAAGCTTTTCACGGTACCTCAGTACACGTGACAATGAAGTAAACTGATATAGATATGCAGGGTTTGGAGGGACACTGATTTTGTGCAGGCAGATAAGATCTGTAGCTGGCATCAAGTTTATTAATGTTTTTATTATTACTCTGTGAGTTTAATGTGAATATCAATCAATCAATAAGGACTTTCATTGCACCCTAGTGAATCTGATAATAAATTAATCTGAATGTGAATCTGAAATCTTCTGTTTTGTGTCCTTATTCACTCCAAATTCCATTCACTAATCACCCATTTGCTCTCTATTCCCATTTAAACAGCACTTCAATATTTATAATTCTCATTGAACTTCTTTTTCACTGCTTTGAAGAAGGGTCCTGACCCGAAACATCACCTATCCATGTTATCCATAGATGCTGCCTGACCCGCTGAGTTACTCCAGCACTTTGTGTCCTTTTTCATATAACTCTCATCTTGGCTTTTGAAGCCCCTCCTTTATCTTGCCATCTCGATCCCTGTGGTTTCCTCCAGCCTCGCAAGTCCCTGACATATCTGCACTCATGAACCCTGAGTTCCAATTCATTCTTGAATTTACATGGCCCGACTTTGCTGCGAGAATATTTAAAAGCAAGTTCCGACTCAAATTTCAACTAGGTTTTGTTGAGTTTAGTTTAGCTTAGTTTAATTTGGAGAAACTTCAGCCCACCGAGTCCGCGCCGACCAGCGATTCCGAACACTTACACTATTCTACACACTAGGGACAATTTACAATTTTACTGAAGCCAATTAACCTACAAACCTGGACGTCTTTGGAGTGTGGGAGGAAAGGAAGATCCCTGAGAAAACTCACGCAAATTACATGGGGAGAACGTACAAACTCCGTACAGAGAGCACCTGTAGTCAGGATCGAACCTGGGTCTTAGGCGCTGTCACTGTAGAGCTTTTCACTGTACCTCGGTGACATGTGACACTAAACTAAACTGAACAAAGCTGTGCCCAAAAGGGGTTATGACAATGTGGGTATTTGATGGGAGTTTCACCTACAGTATGTATTCAAGAGAGAGTTAGATTTAGCTCTTAGGGCGAACGGAATCAAGGGTTATGGGGAGAAAGCAGGAACGGGGTACTGATTTAGGATGATCAGCCATGAGCATATTGAATGTCAGTGCTGGCTCGGTGGGCCGAATGACCTATTTCTGCCCCTATTTTCTATGTTTCTATGTTTCTAGTGCAATTTACTGACAAGGATGAAATGGAGCACAGGCTGGATATTTGGAAGATTGTGTCACTGATAATGGTTAATGAGTCAGCCAGTTTTACACAAGTCCTGTCACAATGGATTAGCCTGGAGCCCTAATTCAAAGAAGAGTTGGTCTTCTTTCCAAAGATAAATGAAATGCAGACCTAAACTTGATATACTGGCTCAGGGCACCTGAATGGTTGCTCTGAGAGTGGTGGTAGTTCTGTGCATTTGGACATGTACTGAGTTGAGTTGAGTTTAGTTTATTGTCACATGTAGCGAGGTACAGTGAAAAGCTTTTGTTGCGTGCTAACCAGTCAGCGGAAAGACAATACATGATTGCAATTGAGCCATTCACACTGTACAGATACATGATAAAGGGAATATTGTGAATAACGTTTAATGCAAGATGAGGTCAGTAAAGTCCAAACAAAAATAGTCCGATACTGCATGTTTCAGGTCTGAAACATCACTGGATGGGTATTGCTTAAGAAAGAACTGCAGATGTTGGAAAAATCGAAGGTAGACAAAAAATGCTGGAGAAACTCAGCGGGTGAGGCAGCATTTAGGCGACGTTTTGGGTCGAGACCCTAAACGTTACCTATTCCTTCTCTCCATAGATACTGCCTCACCCGCTGAGTTTCTCCAGCATTTTTTGTCTACTGGATGGTTATTGTTCATTACTGATCTTGCATACTGCTGTCAGAGATCCCAGGAATGAGTGGGTTAACATATGATGAGCATTTGACGGCACTGGGTCTGTACTTGCTGCGGTTTAGAAGAATGAGGGGAAACCTCATTGTACAGAATAGTGAAAGGCTTGGATAGAGTGGATGTAGAAAGGATGGTTCCACTGGTGGGAGAGTCTAGGACCAGAGGCCATAGCCTCAGAATCCTTTAGGAAGGAGATGAGGAGGAATCTATTTAGTCAAAGGGTGGTGAATCTGTGGAATTCATTGCCACAGAAGGCTGTGGAGGCCATCAGTGGATATTTTTAAGGCAGATAGATTTTTTGATTAGTAGTATTGTCAGCGATTACAATGAAAACATCCGGTGGGCGGCGCGACTCTTGTCAGCAGCGGCCTCTGCAGCCCGTCTGCGTTTAATTATTTTTTGTCTATGTTTCTATGTAGTTTTTGTTATTTTTTGTTGGGGTGTGTGTGTGTGGGGGGTAGGGGTGGGGTGGGAGGGAGGGGGGGAAACCTTTAAATCTCTCCCTGCACGGTGAGACCTTTTCTTTGTCGGGTCTCCGTTGTCGTTGGGGCTGCAATAGAGGAGCGGCCTCAGCCATGAGAAGATTGGGGACTCTGGTAGACCACCACCTGACCGTCGCGGAGCTGGCTGAATCCAGGCGGGTGGAGCTGGAGCGCTGCTGCTGCTGCGGCCCGACCTCCGGAGATTCACTGCAACTGCGGGTCTGGCGGACGGCGGCACCGGGAGCCCGCGGGTCCCTGGAGGGAGATCGCTTTTCAGGGCTCTCGCAACGGCGACTTTTCCCGCCCGCGTTGCGGGGTTGAAGAGCTCCTGGAGCGGGGCCTAACATCACCGCCCCGCGCGGCTTGGAATGGCCGCGGGGCTCTGCGAGCGAAAATGGCATCAAGACCTGGTGTGCGACATCGTCTCAGTGAGTGGCCGCGGGACAATCGCCATCGCCAGCCGGGGGCTTTGACTTTGACTCTGACATCGGGGGGGGGGGGGGGGGAGAGTGCAGTGGAGAGATACGTTTTTTTTTTGTGATGGGATGTTTATGTAAATTATGTTGTGTCTTGGGTCTATTTGTTTGTAATGTATGGCTGCAGAAACGGCATTTCGTTTGGACTTCAAGGGGTCCAAATGACAATTAATTTGAATCATGAATCTTGAATCTTGAATCTTGAGATTAGCAATGTCAGATATGATAGAATGGGAGAGTACTGAAACTGCTACTGCCCTTAAAATAAGAGCTGCAGCTTTGAAAATCACTTGTACTGGTCTCAGTGAGTTATACATGTGACAATACATGTGACAATAAACAACAGTGGAACCATTGAAGATTACCTCTCAGTCTGCTGCTTTCCAGTTTCATAACCTGCCCAACCCTATACAAGTCTTAAAAAATTCTGTTGCAGTGTCTTTTAAATCTTGTTATTGTACCTGCCTCAGCTACCTCCTCTGACAGTTCATTCCCTATACCCGTGAACAATTTGCCTCTCAGGTTCCTATTAAATCTTTCTCCTCTCGCTTTAAACCCATGTCCCCAACCCTGCTAAAGGACTGTGCATTCACCCTATCTATTCCCCTCATGATTTTATATACTTCAATAAGATTATTTAGTTTAGTTTAGAGAGACAGCTTGGAAACAGGCCCTTCAGGACCACTGAGTCTGCGTGGGCCAGTGATCCCCGCGCACGTACACTATCCTACACATACTAGGGCCAATTTACAATTGCACCAAGCCAATTAGCCTAGAAACCTGTACGACTTTGGAGTGTGGGAGGAAACTGGAGATCCTGGCGAAAACCCACGTGGGTCACAGGGAGAACGGCGGTGCAGGCTCGAAGGGCTGGATGGCCTACTCCTGCACCTAATTTCTATGCTTCTATGTTTCTATGTACAAACTCTGTACAGACAGTACCCATAGTCAGGATCAAACCCGGGTTTCTGGCACTGTAAAGGGCCTGCCCCACTGCAGCGACCTAATTGGTGTGTTTAGAAGAGTTTAGGAGAGTTTGAAAAAGTGTCATGTTGAAGACCTCCTTCGACTATGTTGAAGATCAGAAGATTAGCTTCGACTGGCTTTGGGAAAATTGGACATTGAATAGTGGAGAGTGAAGATGACCTCCTTCGATCTCCTTCGACCTCCCTTTGACTAGGTTGAAGACTATCTACGACTACCTTTGGTTACCTCTGACTACCCTCAATTACCTACGAATAACATGCCGCCCTACTACAACCTTCTATGACCTACTTTGAGTAAACCTACCAATAAAAAAAAACATTTTTTGCATGGCGACCTTTTTTTACTCGCGGGCATTTTTCAGCAGAAAGATACGCAACGACCTAGCTGAGGGCTTGAGTACGCGGGGACTACTCTCGAGCACGAAGGAGAGTTACAAAGACGTCCTATGTCCTGATGTTGACCATGCTGCGAGTATGAGTCAAGGGCAAACTTGCCAATTAGGTCGCGGCAGTGAGACAGCCCCTTAAGGCAGCTACTTCAGCAGTTCTTGCTAGGACTACATGTATCTGCTTGCACCCATTGTTTCTGTGGTACATGTGTCTAATTTGTATTCAGGTCGCAGTTCAGAGAACACCTGCACATTTGTCGATTGCTTCATGCCAGCTGCCCATATTGGGAAAGGAAACAAGTGCACACAGGGCTCTCACCCTTCAGAAATATTTAGTCATCAAATTATAGCACGTTAAAGAGAGGTTCAATGAAGCAGCTAACAAAATATGTTGCAGAATTACGCTTTCATCAGCAGTTATTAATTTGATACTGAAGTGAATCACCAGCTGCAAGCAGTGCAATTGATCGTTTCTTTTTACCGAAGGCTGCTACCAGACAACCAGCATTTAGTGTGTCCGAGACTGAGCCAAATACAAAGGGCGGCGCGGTGGTGCAGCAGTAGGGTTCCTGCCTTACAGCGCCAAGGGCCCGGGTTCAATCCCCACGATGGGTGCTGTCTGAATGGAGTTTGTACAGAGTTTGTATGTTCTCCCCGTGACCTGCGTGGGTTTTCTCCGGGAGCTAAGGTTTTCCGTGCAGGATAGTGTTAGTGTGGGGGGGGTCGCTGGCCAGTGAGGACCCTGTGGGCCGAAGGGCCTGTTTCCGCGCTGTATATCACTAAACTAAACTAAATGACCAGCGTTGAGTGAAGATAAACACACAACACTGGAGCAATTCAGCGGGACAGGCTGGAGAGAAGGAAAGGGTGACGTTTCGGGCTGGGAACCTTCTTCAGACTGAGAGTCAGCGGAGAGGGAAACGAGAGATTTTGATGGCGATATAGAAAGATATAGAACAAAGAAATGAAAGATAATCGCAGAGGGGAAGCAGCGAGAGAGGGTGTTGCAGAACTCTAATCGGAGAGAGGTGCTTCTGCTTGCACTGCGGTGACCTTTTGCATCAGAGGCCGCCTCGTGTTTGAGTCAGCAAGGGTGCAAATGGGCCTGTCCACTCCCACATGTGCACAGAGCTTTGGGTCTGGTCTGCTTCATGCTTTTTGTCATTGCATGCAAGTTTTTTGGCAGCCCTGCCTATGCCCCAAGGACTTCGATTTGCATCGCTCTCAGCCTTCTTCTGCATGTTATCACTTGTAAACCTCATTGAAGTCCTTTGCAGTAGATTCTGATGCACCCTCCCTCCCCCTCTGGTGAATTTGCATCTGCATTACTTGCCCTGCTGCAAGCCTCTCAATGCCAGTGCTCATCCCGCATCCAGTAAACAGATCCAGCCTAATCATTAACAAATGCTATGTTTTCTTTTCCGAGCCAATGCCTGAAAACGCAGTTATTTTTCAAAAAAATAAACTTCAATTGTAATAAAATATAAATACAACGCAAATGAACCATGCAAAACTCTTAATACATTCTTAATGTCTATGCATTCAATGTTGCTGGCCAATGGTGTCGGAACCTCCCTTTGTCTTTACACATAACACTATTGCCACTCTGTGTTGGTAGGAACTGCTGCTTTAAACCGAAGATAGACACAAAATGCTGGAGTAACCCAGCGGGGTCAAGCAGCACCTCTGGAGAGAAGGATAAGGTGACGTTTCAGGTCGAGACCCTTCTTCAAACTGAGAGTCAGGGGTAAGGGAAATGAGAGATATAGAACAGATGAATGAAAGAAATGCAAAAAAATGTAATGAGGAGCAAGGAAAGGTGGAGCCCACAATGGTCCATTGTTGGCTGTGGGCTTGGTGATAACGAGTTGCACAGACAGTGAAACTCAACAAGATGATAGTGACGGAGGGATGGAGAGGGAGGGGATGCAAGGGTTACTTGAAGTTAGAGAGGTCAATATTCATAGTGCTTGGTTGTAAGCCTCTCTCGTGGTTTTATTTATTTGAAAAACAATTTTTTTGTAACAAGAAATAGGCACATAAAAAAAACATGCAAAATACATTCTTAGTGTCAACACCGTCAATATTGCTAGTGTTGTACCCAGTGGTGCTAACACCTCCTTTTGTCTTTACACATAACAACATTGTCACACGTGGCTTAGAAATGCTATTGTAGGGTTGTGGTGGGAAGGAAAAGGAAGAGGAAAATAAGAAGTGCAGGGTTATGCTCTTGGCTTGATGAAAAATGTAAGGGTTTGTTGTGGATGAATTAGCATCAATCATATTATGGCAAGGACTCATACCTGCAACTGTACACTCCTTGGCATCTTGAACATCAGTTAGATGCAACATTCTCTTGCATTTAAGGGCGGCACGGTGGCGCAGCAGTAGAGTTGCTGCATTACACGCTTGCAGTGCCAGAGACCAGGGTTCGATCCTGACTATGGGTGCTGTCTGTACAGAGTTTGTACATTCTCCTTGTGTCTGCGTGTGTTTTCTCCGAGATCTTCGATTTCATCTCACACTCTTAAGACGTACAGATTTGTAGGTTAGTTGGCTGGTGTAAGTGTAAATTGTACAAGTGTCCCTGGTATGTGTGTAGGGTAATGTTAATGTGTGGGGATTGTTGGTCGGTGCAGACTCGGTGGGCTGAAGGCGCTGTTTCCGTGCTGTATCTCTAAACTAAATTCTCCTTGTGACCGCATAGGTTTTCTGCGGGTGCTCCGGTTTCCCTCCACACTCCAAAGACGTATAGGTTTGTAGGTTAATAGGTTTCTGTAAAATTGTGAATTGTGTAGGATAGTGCTAGTGTACGGGGTGGTCACTGGTAGATGTGGGCTCGGTGGGCTAAAGGGCCTGTTCCCGCGCTGTATCTCTAAAGTCGAAAGTCTAAATGTCTTTAAGGTGGGAGTCTTTATTGTGTCACAATCTATATGACTGAGCCTCTGCCTCGCAGTGCCAGGGACCCCGGTTTAATTCTGACCTCTGGTGCTGTCTGTGTGGGATTTGTACATTCTCCCTATGACTACCTGGTTTCCCTCTGGGTGCTCCAGGTTAATTAGACTCTGTATAATTGCCCCTATGGTGTAGGGCAGTGGTTCTTAACCTGGGGGTCGTGACCCCCCTATGGGGTCGTTTGGGGCTTTGCCGGGGGTCATGAAGGAGACACAAATAACATATAAATTTGTTGAGCCCATGTTTAGGAACCTAACAAAAGTACATACTGCATAGAGTGTTTTGTTTGCGTATGCACTAGTGCCAAAAAGGTTAAGAACCATTGGCGTAGGGTGTAGTTGAGAAAGTGGGATAACACAGAAGATGTGTGAATGGGCGATTGATGCTGGGCATGGAGTGAATGGGCTGAAGAGCCTGTTTACCGGCCATATCTCTAAACCACGTCTCTCCAAACTAAACATTGGTCCTAAAGGGCTGGCAGTCAGTGAAAGCTATGAGATGAGAGTCGAAATATGGCAACGTGCTCCGAGACCTCTTGCGCTAACATGGACATGTTTCCTAATTGAGCCATGCACTACGACTCGCTTTTTTTTACTTCTTTTATGTGAAATTCAGATGTAATTTGTGTTTTTGGCTGTGCTTGTCATCCTGCTCCAAGCTGCTTATCATGATGCATCACAGCTTGCTTTGGCAACGGCTCCATTCAAAACCGCAGGAAATTGCAGAGGGTTGTGGACGCAGCCCAGACCATCGCACAAACCAACCTCCCCTTCCATTGACTCCATCTACACTTAACGCAGCTTCGGCAAGGCCACCAGCACAATTCAAGAGCAGTCTCACCCCGGGCACTCCCTCTTCTCCCCTCTCCCATCAGGCAAGGGGTACAGAAGTGTGAGAACGCACACCTCCAGATTCCGGAACAGCTTCTTCCCAGCTGTTATTAGGCGACTGAACAGTTCACTCATCAGCTGGAGTGCAGTCCTGACCATCGACCTCTCTGAAGGCCTTTGAACTATTTTTAATGGATCACAGAGTGATACAGCGTGGAAGCAGGCCCTTCAAGTCAACCTGCTCATACCAGCCAACATGTCCCAGCTACACTAGCCCCACCTGTCCGTGTTTGGCCTATGTTCATTTATTGGACTTGAACGTGATATTATGCACTAAATATCGTACCCTTTCTTCTTAGTCTGCGCACTGTGGACAGCGTGATTGGATGGCATGTCACTTATGTTCAATCTGGCAAGGCCTACTGCATCTCCCGGTTGCTAACCATTTTATTGCCCCTTCCCATTCCCACACGGACCTTTCTGTTCTGGGTCTCCTCCATTGCCGGAGTGCGGCAATGCACAAACTGGAGGAACTGAAGCTCGTATCCCACTTGGGTAGCTTACAACCCAAGGGTATGAACATTGAATTCTCCAATTTTAGGTCATCTCCTATGAAACCGCCCCACAAACTCCCTCACCTTTCTCCCCACACACCATGTTTTCCCTCCCTCCCCTCTCCTCCCCTTTGCCCCATCTAGACTCACACCTATTTTGTCCCTCCCCCCTGCAAATTCAATTCATTTCAAATTCATTTCACTTGCACTTTATGTGCAAGTGACGAATAAAACTGATATTGATATATTGATATACTTTCCTCCCTCACGCTTCACAATTTGAAACTCCTCTACCTGTCTCCCTCCTTCTGCTTTTATCTCTGGCCTTTGTTCCAACCATCTTCCTATCAATAACCCAAGCCTTCACCTGCATCCACCTATTATCTGCAACACTTTGTCCTGCCTCTCCCCTCTTCTAGCTTTCTTCTCCCAGTGCCCACAGTCAGTTTGAAGAAGGGTCTCGACCCAAAATGTCACCTACCCATGTTCTCCAGAGATGTTGCCAGACCTGCTGAGTTACTACAGCACTTTGTATTCTTTGGCTTAGCTTAGGTTGGTTTCATTTAGTATAGAGATACAGCATGGAAACAGGCCCTTTGGCCAACCGAGTCTGCACCGACTAGCGATCTCCGCACATTAACATTATCTACACACATTAAGGAACAATTTACATTTATAACAAGCCATTAACTTACAAACCTGTACGTCTTTGGAGTGTGGGAGGAAACCGAAGATCTTGGATAAAACACATGCAGGTCTCGGCGAGAACGTGCAAACTCCGTACAGACAGCACCCTTAGTCGGGATCAAACATGGGACCCGGGACTGGCGCTGTAAGGCAGAAAATCTACCGCTGTGCCTCCGCGCCACCTCTATTAGTTTTGTTTTGTTTATTGTCACGTGCACCGAGCTGCAGTGAAAAGCTCTTGTTGCAAAACCCACACGGTCACAGGGAGAAAATGCAAACTCCACACAGACAGACGGCCACCGAGGTCAGAATCGCTCCCAGGTCTCTGGCGCTGTGAAGCAGCAACTCTACCAGCAGCACCACTGTGCAGTTTGTGTTTTAATCAGCATTTAAACTTTTGTGCTCCAACAATCACCCACAAAATGACTTCCACCAAACAGCCCGGCCACTGTGCATCCCCAAACACTTTAAGACGTGCAAACTCTCTTGAACAGTAACTAGCCATTCACACATTTGACCTCAGAGATAGTTAGACCTTTTTAGTTTAAGAGATACAATGTGGACACAGACTCCTCAGCCCACTGAGTCCGCGCCGACCAGCAATCCCTGTACACTAACACTATCCTACACACACTAGGGACAATTAACAATTTTTACTGAAGCCAATTAACCTACAAACCTGAACGTCTTTGGAGTGTAGGAGGAAACCGGAGCATCTGAGGAAAACTCACAAAGGTCACGGGGAGAACATACAAACTCCATACAGACAGCACCCATAGTCAGGATGGAACCCGTGTCTCTGGCGCTGTGAGGCAGCAACTCTACGCTGCGCCACCATGTCGCCTTGTATTATACAATACGGAATGAAACCTCTAGGCATGTTTCAGCGCGATTCTTTAATAGGTTTTGGAATAATTTCTGTGTGGTTGAATTCAAGATGCTCTACAGATTAACAATCAACTAGATTCTGACATCACAGACTGGCTTGTTGTTTTGACTCTAAAATATTTTCTTTCAAGAAGCCGCTTTGAATATTTTCAAAGGATTGTAATGAAACTTTTGACTTTTGAAAGAGAGAAAATGTAGCCTAGTCAAAAATGTTAAAATGAGAGAGAGGAAAAGGATTTGAATAGGGCAACCACAGTGGTGTAGAGATAGAGTTGCTGCCTTACAGCGCCAGAGACCCGGGTTCGATTCTGACCATGGAGTTTGTTATGGTCTCCTTGTTACCGCATGGATTTTCTCTGGGTGCTCCGGTTTCGAAAGAGATACAGATTTGCAGGTTAATTGTCTTCTGTAAATTGTAAATTGTCCGTAGTGTGTAGGATACTGCTAGTGTACGGGGTGATCACTGGTCAGTATGTGACTCGATGGGCTGAAGGGCCTATTTGCACGCTGTATTTCTAAAGTCTGAGGTTGAATAGAGATTCAGGATTGTTTAAATGCTTCATGCATACAATATAAAAGAAACCATCTCTCTGTGAAAGCAACTCTTATTGGAAATCGCATCCAGAATATCTGATTTTTTGATCTCACGCAACGTGATCCCAACTGTTATTGATGTGTTGTGACACGGAGCCTGGTGTGCAAGTCCATATTTGTATCTATTGTGCCACTAACTCACAGTATTTTATGTCAATATTTTGCAACAAGATTCAGGACATAAAGCTGAATTAACAACAACAACAAGGACAACATGAAAATGATTTACTTTTCTCCAGCCATACAATGATCTTGAAGTTCATTGCTTCCAGTCAGTATCCCCAAGTGTCCAGGTACGTTGGGAGTGCTTTTACCATTCAGCATCTCGGTGCTGACTCACTGGGCTGAAGGGCCTGATTCCACGCTGTATCTCTAAACTAAAGTAAACTAATTAGATTACAACGCAGTGGTATGAATATTGATTTCTCTAACTCCAAGTAACCCTGACATTTCCTCTATCTCTATCCCTCCCCATCCAATGCGTACTAGCTTCTCGTTTTCACCCAACAAACAGCTAACAATGGCCTGTTTCCTTTATCATCATTCCTTTTTTTCCATATCTTTCATTCATTGTTCTTTATCTCTGCACATCACCATCTATATCTCTCATTTCCTTTATCTCTAACCAGTCTGAAGAAGGGTCTTGACCCGTCACCCATTCCTTCTCTCCAGAGCTGCTGCCTGTCCCACTGAGTTACTCCAGCTTTTTGTGTCTATTTCAGGTATGTATGTAAATTGGCTTGGTAGATGTAAAAATTGTCCCTGGTATATATGTAGGATAGTGTTAATATGTGGGGATCGCTGGTCAGCGAGGACCTGCTGTGCCGAAGGGCCTGTTTCCGCTCTGTATCTCTAAACTAAACTAAACCAAACTAAATTGATCAAAAATTGCAACTGGACATTTGTGCTGTGTTCCCAGTCTGTCCCATTCATCAGCATCTTCGTTCAGCTCTGCACGTTGAGTGGGAGGTATTGGGAGGTGAGAGTGAAGCCACCAGCCAAAGCTCCCTTGTGCATTATTACCCACTACAAACCTTGAAGCAATTTATCATGATGGATGCCAGCTCTTCCTGTCATTGGCCATTTGTCTTTAAGTGGGTGTAGGAAGGAACTGCATATTCTTGTTTGTTACCGAAGATAGACAAAGTGATGGAGTAACTCAATGGCCAGGCAGCATCTCTGGGGAAAAAAGATGGGTGATATTACAGGTCTGAAACCTTCTTCAGACGGAGACAAGTGGGTTGGGTTCATGCTCCTTGTGGTGTACAATAGACTCACAAGCCCTTTGGCCCAACTCATCCATGCCGACAAAAAAATCTCGAACCCAGCTAGCCCCAATTGCCCACATTTGGCCCATTTCCTACCTATGTACCTGTCCAAATGTATTTTAGTTCTTATGTACCTGCTTCACCTACTTCCTCTGGCAGCGAGTCTCGTGTGCCCGTCACCCTCCCTATGGAAAAAGCTTTTCCTTGCCATTTTTTACAAAAGTGGCGGCACGGTGGCGCAGTGGTAGAGTTGCTGCCTTACAGCGGCAGTGACCCAGGTTCAATCCTGACCATAGGTGCTGTCTGTACTGAGTTTGTACGTTCTCCCCGTGACCTGCGCGGGTTTTGCCCAGGCACTTCGGTTTCCTTCCACACCACAAAGATGTACATACTTGTAGGTTAGTTGGCTTCCTTTGGAAATCGTCCCTGGTGTGTAGGATAGTGCGGATTGTACGGATATCAATGATCAGTGCGGACTCGGCAAGTCCAAGGTACTACTGCCACGCTGTATCTCAAAACTAAATGAAGAAAACTAAAATCATTCCCCTCACACCTTTGTACAATGTATAAGTGCTGAGAATGGTAGACTTGGTACAGCCAATCTTGGAAGCAGCAGGGGTCCATATGCACCACATCTCCTTGGAGTACAGGAGACCCCAGTAGAGAATCGGATATGCAAGGAATGGAGGGATATGGGTGATGTGCAGGTAGATAAGTGATCCTCTTGGCATCATTCTGGCACTGACATTGTGGGCTGAAGGGCCTGTTCTTGTGCCATAGTGTTCTATTTTCTACATTCTAATTAGACTGGAATCGTCACTGAGTCTTTGGTGAACAGCCAGTCATTCTGACAGAAACGAAACTACAACACAAATAACCGCATTGGTACGTGTAGCAGAGAGCCCGAGATAGATGTTTGAGATATGGCTTTGATCCAATAAAACACCCTTGAAGATTGCTGAAGAATGGTAAATGGAACACCCGGTAACACAACTGCATTGATTGAGAGTGAAGATCCAGTTGAAGTTTCAAAACAATTCAGCCATTGACTCTTGCCATTCACTAGCACAAATCATCAGCACAGTCCTGTGTGCTATTTAAAGCAGCCATGGGTGAAATGGGGGAAAGAAACCTATGGGGAACTTTAACTGACTCTAAAGCATATTCGAAAACAGCAGCAACATTGGTTTGTGGCACGGTGGCGCAGCGGTAGAGTTGCTGCCTTAAGGGCCTGTGCCACTCGGCAATTGTTTAGGCGACTCTCATAGTCGTAGCAGGTCCCCGAAAAAACGGCGACTGGACTAATGGGCCTGTCCCACTTAGGCGATTTTTTAGGCGACTGCCAGCAACTACGACAATGGAATTCACCGAAAACAGCATCGGTGACAACCAACATCACCACCTACGTCAGGAGAAGCCAAACTGCCCACGGTCGCCGACTGTTGCCAAAACATTTTGAACATTTCAAAATCCAGTGGCAACCAGAAAGACGCAACGACTCTTTGGGCGACTGAGGAGACTACTCACTACCATACAGGCGACACTCTGGCCACCGTGTGGCAACAATCTAGTTGCCGGCAGTTGCCTAAAAAATCGCCTAAGTGGGACAGGCCCTTTACAGCTCAGGAGACCCAGGTTTGATCCTGGCTACAGGTGCTGTCTGTACGGAGTTTTTACGGAATTTGACTCGTGACCTGCGTGGGTTTTTTCGCTGGGTGCGCCGGTTTCCTCCTGCAACCCAAAGACATACAGGTTTGTAGGTTAATTGGCTTTAGTATAATTGTAAATTGTCTTTCGTGTGTGTAGGATAGTTTGAGGGATACTGGGTGATCCCTGGTCTACGTGGACTCGGTGGGCTGAAGGGCCTGTTTCTGCACTGTATCTCCAAAACTCTAAAGTCTAAATAAAGTCATTTTAGTGATAATAATGGTTAGAAACAGAGTCTAAAGTCTAGTTTGACTAGTGCATGCTTTAACACATGAAATTGATTGAGCCATGGCTTGTGAAGCTTGTGGACCCACACAACCTGAAACTGGGCCGGAAACACCAATGGATCTTTTATATCTACACGGCATTTGGGCACAGTTGCTAAATCAAGCATTGATACATCCCGTTAGGATGCCTTCTATGCTGCATCTGTAGAAATTAGCAAGAGACATTGGAGACACGCCAAATTCACTTAATCTTCTGAGCCGTTGGTGTGCTATTTCTGGCTATGGTGTCAATGTGGCAGAACTTGACCACACAGACGTAAATATATTGGAAGCTTGGTGAAAGTGCCTGGAACTTGCTGATTAGCAACTTTCTCACTCCCAAATAAGGCACAATAGGTCAAAATAAGGGACAAATGCCCGACGGCAATTCGTTGACTGACTCAAATGTGGCTGGGTGAATGATGAGTTGTCCCGGGTGCTGGACTCTCCCTCCCCCTCTCTCTCTCCCCCCCCTCTCTTACTCCCCCTTTCTCTCCCCCATCTCTCTCTCTCCCCCTTTCACTTTCTCTCTCTCTCTCTCTCTCTCTCTCTCTCTCTCCCCCCCTCTTCCTCGCCCATTTGTAGGTGTGTGTGACGCCACCCCCCCCCCCCCCCCCCCCTCTCCCCCCCCCCCCGCAACCGTGCGTTGAGGGAAACGGGACCTGTTACTTGGTCTAGTAACTATTAAAAGTCTGATCTTGGATGTGTGTGTGTTTGTTCGTCGTGTGTGTGTTTGTTCGTGTGTGTGTGTGTTTGCTTGTGTACAATCACATCTTCTCAAAAACAATGATGCGCTAATAGTAACATTTTTACATATTCCAGTAGAGATTTTTCCCCTGGAGTCCAAAATCGCCTTATCTGAAAATTTCATGCTTTATTTCTCTAGTTTTTAATGAAAATCTTCAAAAATCTGACAAACATTGAAGTCTGTGCAGTTTTGCTCGCGCTGCGAGTGTCGTCACCCCCTCTAACCACCCCTCCCTCCTCCTTTGGTAGTTGCTCGCTCGCTGCTGCTCCACCCCTCGCAGTTCCTCTTCCCCCCTCCCCCCCTCCTCTCCCCCCCTTCCTCTCCCCCTCCCCCCCTCCTCTCTCCTCCCCCGGCTCCTCTCCTCTCTTCCCCCCCCAGTCGCCACGCCAGCAGCGCACCGAAAAGCAGCAGCAGATCGCCCCAAGGAGCCGCTCAAGCAGGGGGTTGGTGAAGGCAGATTGCGGCGCTCGCACTACGACTACAGCAGCCGCATGTCCCAAGCCTGCTCGGGCATGGACAATTTCTTCAAGCACTGCGGACTTGAGCCCGAGGTGATCGAGAACCTGGCCAGGGAGAAGTTTGCCAACGATGCAGACTTCAAAACTGTTGCCTTCAAGTTTCGCAGCGTGAAGCTGCCCAGACTCGGACAGCGCGCCGTCAATCAAATGCCGACCGTGAATTCCGGGCAAAATGACACGGCTTTTAGGTTGCCCGGCGGGACTTTAGGTGGCCATTGGCAACTGGGCCCCCTCTTTGAGCCCCCCCCTCTCAAGACCCCCATCTGACGGATACCCTCTAGAAGGTCCCCCCTACCCCCATGTTACATTGAAATGCTTTGTCCAACTCTCTCTCTCCCCGCTCAATTTTTTTCCCTCCCAAGCAGTTAGTACATAGGGGGATTTTTTTGGGGGGGTTTGAAGTATATCTACAGGGTTTCTTGGATGCGACCTTATTAGGGGGCAGTGTGCGGCATTCCCAGCAGGTGGGGGTCCAACTCCAGGTGGCGTCAGCCCAGCAGCAACATCATCAATGGGCTGCCAGTGCGGGATGGATGGTGGTGTGAAAACACGCAGATTTTCTGTGGGGGGGGGGGCGAAAGTGGTGTGGGCCCAGCGGGGAGTGGCATGGGCCCAGTGAGGGGGAGGGGCGTGGCATGGGCCCGGCAGCGGGGAATGTGGGGAGGCGAGGGCCTGGCCGTAACGGCACCTGGTAACGCGGTCAAGGCCGCTGCAAGGACTGGGTTCAGATTCAGTCATTCCCGCTCCCGCCCGGTGATGGGAGAACGGTCACCCTGGACCACCAGCAGCGGACCCGCTCACTGGATGCCAGGCTGACCAGCGACAAGGCTTCGACGCTGTGGATGGAGGCGATGGACCGGGCAGGCAGACACCGCAGCCCTCCCCCCCCGGAGAAACCCCCCTGGGCCCAAATAATCCCGCGAAACGGGGCACTCCGTCGGGTAATTTCTGTCAAAGTGGAAACGCTGATTGCGCTCCAAATTTTTTATTTTCTCTCGGGAAAATGGTTTTTTTACTGCACATGGGAGACAAAAAGGGGGGTGCTACTGCGTCATCAGCTGCCCCCAACTGCGCAGACGCGGATGGTCACATTTTATCCCCCCCCCCCAAATCATCCAGCGGGCCGGAACCCGAATTTCGGGTAATTTCTGTCAAAGTGGAAACGCTGATTGCGCTCCAAATTTTTTCCCCCCCCCCCCCCCCCCTTTGGATGGCCATGCGCGCAAAGTCCGGCATCCCATCCAACTCATGAACCGATCAGCCATGAGGAGGAAATGTGGTGGTGTTGGCAGTAAGCGAAGGTCCGAAGGTCGGACAAGTGGCCGGGCAACCGACAGACGGGGCCACGAGCGAGGAGCTGCTGCTACACTCCATGGGCTGCTCTACGTCGGGACGGGTGAGGTGGGGCCAGACGCAGCATTCCGACATGACAGTCCCCTCGACCCAAGTAGTAGCAGTCAATTACGGGAGCAGGGCAGTCCCATATGGGACAAACCAATTTAGTCCAATATACGGGATGTCCTGGCTAATAAGGAATGGTTAGCAACCATAGTGCTGATGTGTGTGAGAGCTCCAAGAAGTAACTGAAAAAATAATTTCAATGCAAAATGTTTCTGTTGCCAGCCGTGTTATATTGTGGAGCATTGCTTGTGTTACACAGCTGGGCCATGGCCTGATTTGAACAGTAATTCTGTACTATATCTCCTTTCGTTTCTTTGGCCAAAAAAAGTTCAGAGTACAAACACTGACGGGAAAAAGTAAATCCTGTTTTTTTGGCATTAACCAAATCCCAAACTCGTATCACAGAGCAAACATTGTTTTGTCGTGTTTTTTCTGCAAGCTTGAACAGGCATTGTGCAAATATTAGTTTGTTTGAACTAATGTTAACATTTCTGCATTAAGTAGCTATTCTCCTTAAATGCAAAGGACAAAACAAGTAGTGCTGCAATTTTATGATACATCTTGTCACTCATTCCCTGCGGACTCTTGCCAACCACAACTTGACCCATATAATCTGCCCATTGGAGACACCATTGTCAACCTTCATGACTTCTTCCCAAGCCTCCAAGAATTAATAATTAATTTTGAAGACTTTGATGAGTAATGTATCCTTTTCTGAATGTGTTTAACAAGCCTCACAGTAATGGCTTTGCATTGCACCCCTGCTTCAGACGTTTGTCTCTTATTCCATTGACTGTGAAACTTCCTCAGAAGTTCCAAAGTCAATGGAAATGAACCTCAGATGTAGGGCAATAAAGAGATTCATTCATTCATTCATTCATTCATCATCCATTCATTCATTCATAATGCACTGTTTCTTCAACGTCGCCCATTTAGCACGATTGATCAGATACGTTTCATCAACCATCTTTATTTACTTTAGTTTGTCAATTGTAAAAATATTGGAGATAAGGGACAAGGAGGCTGATTGCACAGATGGGGTTGAACTCAGAGGTCATAGGACAGAACCTCCAGAGGTATATCTAATCACTGGTCAGTGAGCCTAATCAAAGACCAAACTCTTCTCACCCACTCTTTTCCTCCTCCGCAAGGCCAGATAAGCAATAAAAATAAAAGCAGCTTTAACAAGAACATTGCAACATAGAGCATCAATCTAGTTCCAGGAACCAGAAATGGAATGCATACATGCATGTACATGAGATCTTCTGACAGAAAAACGGTATAGATAATCCCTTTCTTAAACAATGTACATTTTTGGAGTCACACAGTCATACAGCGTGGAAACAGGTCCTTCAGCCCACTTGGCCCACATCAACCAGCATATCCCATCTTGGCTGCATTTGGCCCATAGCCCTCCAAAACTGTCCCATCCATGTACCTTTCAAATTGTTTCTTAAACGTTGCAATCGTCCCAGCCTCAACTATCTCCTCTGGCAGCTCGTTCCATACACCCACTAACCTTTATGTGAAGAAGTTACCTCTCAGTTTCCTATTAAATCTTTCCCCCTCCACCTTAAACCTATGTCGTCTGGTTCTCGATTCACTTACTCTGGGCAAGAGACTCTGTGCGCCTAAACTGATCTAGTCCTGTCATGATTGATACACATCTATAAGATCAACTTTAGCTTGGGTTTAATATTTTCATTGAAAGGCTATTTCTCTGAAAGAAGTTCAGTCTGACAGTCGGCACTGCAACATTATCCCAGACTTTGGTGCTTGTGTTAAGAAGGCAAATGGTACGTTGTTCTTCAGTAAGCAATGGAGCAAAGATATCTTGATGCAGTTGTGCAGGGTATGATATGACTGCATGCGGAATATTGTTTGTAGTTTCCGTCTCTTTACTTAACCAAAATAATATCTTTATTAAAGAGCAAATTTGGCAAAAATTCACCAAACTGATTTCTGGAAATGTCAGGTCTGCAGCATGAGGAGAAAATGGGTCTATGAAGCCTATATTTACTGTAATTTTAAACAAGAAGAGGGTCATGTCATAAGTGATAGGAGTACAATTAGGCCATTCGGCCCATCAAGTCTACTCCACCATTCAATCATGGCTAATTTATCTCTCCTTCCTAACACCATTCTCCTGCCTTCTCCCCGTACTTCTGACATCTGTACTAATCAAAAATCTATCTATCTCTGCCTTAAAAATATCCAATGACTTGACCTCCACCGCCTTCTGTAGCAAAGAATTACACAGATTCACCACCTTCTGATTAAATAAATTTCTCCTCATCTCCATCCTAAAAGAACCTTTAATTCTGAGGCTATGACATCCTCTCCACATCCACTCTATCCAAGCCTTTCACTATTCTGTACATTTCAATAAGGTCCCCCCTCTTTCTTCTAAACTCCAGAGAGTACAGGCAATGATCCATCAAACGCTCGTCATAGGTTAACCCACTCATTCCCGGGATCATTCTTGTAAACCTCTCATTGGGAGGGGGTCTCATTGAAGTGTGCAAAGGTCTCGGTGGGTCGGATGCTGAGAGGATGTCACCATCTGTCTGGGTCAAGGACAAAGATCACATTTTCAGGATACACAATGTGACATTCAGGACTGAGACAGGGTGACCATTTTTGTTTACTCATAGATTGGTGAACCTGTGTGATTCTTTACCAAAGAATGAATTTGACTATTGTAGCAGGGACATGTTGGCCTGTGTGGGCAGGTTGGGCCGCGGAGCCTGTTTCCACGCTGCTTCACTCTATGAGTCTATGAGAAGCCAGTGGAGGCCAAGCCGCAGTATTTTTAAGGAGAACGCAGTTGGATTTCTGGTCATCGAGGGCATCAGGGGGTATGCAGAGGGAGGGGAAATATGGCAAAGAACTAGAGAATCAACCATCACCACTTTGGGACTCCAATGCGAACCATCTGCCTCAGGTTACCCACAGTTGACAAAATAGAAAAAAAAATCATGAATTGTAGTTTAGAAATAGCCTGATTGGACACCTGGTGCAATTTTGTGCCATTTACTAACCTTATTCATCTTCTTGATCAATGCGGGTGTTAAAGGTTACGGGGGCAATGGGATTGAGAGGGAAAGATAGATCACCCATGTTTGAATAGTGAATGTCCTATTTCTGCTCCTGTGACTTATGACCCTTAAAACTTCGTGGGACAAGCCAGATACCTTTCTGAAATTCTGCTTTCCGGAAGAGTTGTTTCACCTATCCAATATTCCACAGTGTTCAGTGATCTTGAGTTTAAGAGGGAACTGCAGATGCTGGAGAATCGAAGGTTACACAAAAAAGCTGGAGAAACTCAGCGGGTGCAGCAGCATCTATGGAGCGAAGGAGATAGGCAACGTTTCAGCCCGAAACGTTGCCTATCTCCTTCGCTCCATAGATGCTGCTGCACCCGCTGAGTTTCTCCAGCTTTTTTGTGTAACCTTCAGTGATCTTGATCCAGTTTGGTTGTGTTTCTGTGTACAGGCTTCATCTGCTCAGGAGTTGCGAATGGAATTGAACTCTGATTACTCAGCAAACACCTCTGCTTCTAAAAAAAATCAAAGTTGAACACATTATTCATATTGTATGATCTCATACGACAGTGGCATTTTTTAAAAATTTTTTTAAAGATATTTTATTTTATTAGAAGTAAGTACAATCATATGGCACCAAAGTGCCTAATATATATTTTCATAATACATTTTATGTACAGCTTCTTTTTTTTTTTTGTTATAATAAAGAAAAATAAGAATAAGAAAAAGAAATTAGACAGTAAAGGATAGAAAGACGTGAGATATATAGTGTGTGAAGAAGAAGAAAAAAGAAGAATGAGTGAAGAAAGTTGAAGAAAATAAAATAGGAAAAAGAGAATAAGACATAAGGAAAAGAAGTAAGGAGATCATTGTTTATAATCTTGACCATCCCTCATCCAGTCCTGAAACAGTTAGCTTTTACAATTGTGATGCACCATATGATTCCAAAAAGACGACAAAAGGAGACAGTGGCATTTAAGAGACATTTGGATAGGTACATGGATATTCAGTGAATTGAGAGATATGGTTTAGTTTAGTTTAGTTTAGTTTAGTTTAATTTGGAGATACAGCACGGAAACAGGCCGGTCGGCCCACTGAG
Organism: Leucoraja erinaceus; assembly: GCF_028641065.1. Classification (NCBI taxonomy): domain Eukaryota; kingdom Metazoa; phylum Chordata; class Chondrichthyes; order Rajiformes; family Rajidae; genus Leucoraja; species Leucoraja erinaceus. The sequence goes on from NC_073381.1 coordinate 80,283,710, forward strand.
TCCGCACCGACCAGCGATCCCCACGTATTAACACTACCCTACACCCACTAGGGACAATTTTTACATTTACCAAGCCAATTAACCAGCAAACCTGTACGTCTTTGGAGTGTGGGAAGAGATCGAAGATCTCGGAGAAAACCCACGCAGGTCATTGGGAGAACGTACAAACTCCATACAGACAGCACCCATAATCGGGATCGAACCCGGGTGTACGGTGCTGCATTCGCTATAAGGCAGCAACTCTACCGCTGCGCAACCATGACTATACTCAATTGTGTAAGGAAAGAACTGCAGATGCTGGTTTAAACCGAAGATAGACACAAAAAACTGGAGTATCTCAGCAGGACAGGCAGCATCTCTGGAGATAAGGAATGGGTGACGTTTTGGTGATAACTATATACAGGCAGCTACGAGTCTGTCTTAGCATCAGGTTTGGCACATACATTGTGGGATGAGGGGCCTATTCCTGTTCTGTACTGTTCTACGTTTTATGTTCTATGATTTCTCCTAGGATTCTGTCAATAAGGAACTCTTGCGGTGATGCAGCAGTGCTGGGCTGACCAACCTATGACAACTAAAATGATCTTTTGTATGACACAAGGTATACAGTGGCACAGTGGCGCAGTTGGTAGAGCTGCTGCCTCACAGCGCCAGAGACATGGGTTCGATCCTGGCCTCAGCTGCTGCACTGTGTTGGGTTTGTAAGTTCTCCCTGTGACCGCGTGGGTTTCCTCCGGGTGCTTCGTTTTCCTCTCATATCCCAAAGACATGCAGGTTTGTAGGTTAATTGGTCTTTGTAAAATTTTACAACCCAAAGATAAACACAAAATGCTGGAGTAACTCAGTGGGACAGACAGCACCTCTGGAGAGAAGGAAGGGGTGACGTTTCCGATTGAGACCCTTCCTCAGCAGGGTCTCGACCCGAAACGTCACCCCTTCTTTCTCTCCAGAGATGCTGCCTGTCCCGCTGAGTTACTCCAGCATGTTGTGCCTTTCTGGAGCTATGTCCTTTTATTCTGAAGCTGTAGCCTCTGGTCATAGACTCTCCTATTAAAGAAATGGCTCATAAAATAAACTCCTGGAAGAACTCAGCAAGTCAACTGCATCTGTGGAGGGATGTTTGAGACACTGTACCAAAATGCAGGCTCCCAACCCAAAATAGCAACCTTCTCTTTGCCTCCACAGATGCTGCTTGATCCACTGTGATGTTCCAGCTGTGTGTATTCCAGTCAGATTCCAGCACCTGCAGTTCTTTGTGTCTCCCCTTTGCTGCCAGTACTGGGCATAAGCAGCCTCGAAGTCACACTCATGAATTCAACTCTGTGGCACGTGTTTGGATAAAGGCTGTGCTGAGACCGTGAGCCAACGGTTCCTGCCAAAATTGAAACTGGGCATCAGTCAGCAGGTTATTAGTGAAAAGCACCACTAAATAGACCCATTGGCAACACTATCCATTGCTCTGCTGATATTTGAGGGCAGACTGATAAGGCATTCATGAACCAGATATGATTTGTCCCGTGACATAGCTTTGTGAACATGACATAATGGGGCAATAACCCACATTGTTGAATAGCATCAGTGTTGCAATTACTAGATCATCTTGGTCAGAGGTGCAAGCTGGCCTGGTGCACAGGTCTTCAGCACTGTAGTAAGGTTGATGTAAGGGAATTAAAGTGGCTGGAGACAGGTCTACAGCATTTGTGGAAATCGTTGACACAGTGGTAGAGCTGCTGCCTTACAGCAGGTTCAATCTTGACTAGGACAGCTTTGTTTAAAGATACAGCAGGGAAACAGGCCCTTTGGCCCACCCAGTCCGCACTGACCAGCGATCCACATATACTAACATTATCCTACACACACGAGAGCCGATTTACAATTTTACCAAGCTAATTAACCTACAAACCTGTATGTCTTCAGCGTGTAGGAAGAAACTGGGAGCACCCAGAGAAAACCCACGCAGGTCGCGAAGAGAATGTACAAACTATAATGCACACCTGTAGTCAGGATAGAACCCGGGTCTCTGGCGCTGTAAGGCAGCAACTCTTCCAATGTGTGCTGTCTGTATGGAGTTTGTACGTGCTCCCCGTGATCACGTGGGTTTTCTCTAGGTGCTCGGTTTTCTCCCACAATGCAAAGACGTACAGGTTTGCAGGTTAATTGGCTTCAGTAAAAATATGTTTTATGTGTCGCCTGGACAAGTCAGAGAACCACATAATTGAAACCTTAGTCAGCCCTCTGAAAAGCTGCTATAGATTCACTTCTAGGCTAAGACGGCATTGGTGCAATAGCTTATATATATTTTAGGCTAATATGCAATTTCTTAATGTATCTTTGTAATTCTTTGTACTGTTTGATGTGTATATGGACCTGTGTCTGAAATAAAGCTTTAATAATATAAATTGTCCCTAGTGTGTAGGGTAGTGCTTGTGTACTAGATGATCGCTGGTCGGCATGGACTCAGTGGGCCAAAGGGCCTGTTTCCGCGCTGTATCTCTAAACTAAACTAAACAAAATCTCAGGAGGAAGTCAAGATAGATCATTAGTTTCACAAAGAATTAATCCCACTGAATGTTATCATTTATATATTTGACAAAGTTTAGTCATTATTGAATGGTTATGACTATAATTTTAGGATTATGACCTGCACTTGGCTGTGAAATTTAGATTTGAAAATTCTCTCTAAGGTCTTATAATGTTATAAAAAAGCTTATACAAATAATTACTCTACAAAGATTACTGACACTGCAGTCGTTCAATACCATCAAGATTGCACAAACAAATCAGGTTTTTTTTTGTGATACTGATTAAGCAACAGCTATGAGCCAGCACTCTCGGAGAAACCCTTGCTCTTGTTTAAATAAGATTTTATTCGGCCATCTAAAAAGCTAAATTCATCAGTGAATTTAAAGAATTACATTTCCGACAACATTGTCTTCCCTCAGCTTCATCACAGTACGTAGCATGGGCTGAAATCACGGGGGTGGGGGGGACGGAAACGTCCCCTCCATGTTTTGAGAGGTGGGGGACAATACCTCCCTTGTTTTGTAATCCGGATCTTTAAATTTGGTGAAAGAAAAACGATTAAAAATCTCCGTTTTCTGCGAGACAATGGGGGAGGGACTGATGATCGAGGGCACCGATTGGATGAGAGAGACATCGGTCAGCAGGCAATGGGGGGGGGATATGATGATTCAGCACGATGATTAGAGGAGGGAGGTGTCGGTCAGAGGCGGAAGTAGGGGTGTGGGACTGAAGACAGAGTGCGGTGATTGGAGGAGAGAGACGTCCTGGTGGAGCAAAGATCATAGAATGGAGCTTGAATCCGCCTGTTCGTAGGGCCTTTTATCGCCCGGCCCGGCATGGGCGATCTTCCATCACCCCACGGTCAAATTGCTGCATCGAGGCGATCGAGGCTTCCGATGTTGAAGCCCCCGCCAGGCGATGAAAGGCCCCGCGAACAGGCCGATTGAAGCCCAATTCGGGGGGAAAGAAGCTGCTGTTGCTGGATTTCATAGTCGGTCACCAAGCAGATCAACTCCCGATGTTACTGTCCACAGGGCCCACGGACGAAGCCTCCGAAGTCTCGCGTGTGTGTGTGCGCGCGCGTCTACGAAAAATCATGTCCCCCCCATGTTTTGATAGTGATTTCCGCCACTGGTACATAGAACATAGAACAGTACAGCACAGGAACAGGCCCTTCAACCCACAATGTCTGTGCTGAACATGATGCCGAGACCAAAAAACTATCTGCCTGTACCTAGCCCACTATCCATAATCCATCATCACACAAACATTTCTCCATAATCCAGTGCTCCAAGAAAGGGCGACATGGTGGTGCAGCAGTAGAGTTGCTGCCTTACAACGCCAGAGACCCGGGTTCTAACCTAACCTGGGTGATGTCTGTACGGAGTTTGTATTTTCTCCCCATGACCTGCGTAGGTTTTCTCCGAGTGCTCCGGCTTCCACCAACACGCAAAAGATGTACAGGTTAGTAGATGAATTGAGTTTGGTAAAATTTGTAAATTGTCCCCCGTGTGTAGGATAAGGCTAATGTATGGTTATCACATGGTCAACATGGACAGTGGGCCGAAGATCAGTTTTTGCATTGAATCTCTCAACTGAACTAAACTCAGAGTGAATTCCCAGAAATTCCTCCTTATAACAAACCACCTATTTCCCTAGGTACTTTCACCCAGTAAGTGTCACATTTAGTTCTTCGGACCATATATTCTAGGTGTTCTAGGTATTTTGAGTATAGGAGCAGGGAGGTTCTACTGCAGTGGTACAGGGTCTTGGTGAGACCACACCTGGAGTATTGCATACAGTTTTGGTCTCCTAATCTGAGGAAAGACATTCTTGCCATAGAGGGAGTACAGAGAAGGTTCACCAGACTGATTCCTGGGATGTCAGGACTTTCATATGAAGAAAGACTAGATAGACTTGGCTTGTACTCGCTAGAATTTAGAAGATTGAGGGGGGGATCTTAGAGAAACTTACAACATTCTTAAGGGGTTGGACAGGCTAGATGCAGGAAGATTGTTCCCGATGTTGGGGAAGTCCAGAACAAGGGGTCACAAGGATAAGGGGGAAGTCTTTTAGGACCGAGATGAGAAAAACATTTTTCACACAGAGAGTGGTGAATCTGTGGAATTCTCAGCCACAGAAGGTAGTTGAGGCCAGTTCATTGGCTATATTTAAGAGGGAGTTAGATGTGGCCCTTGTGGCTAAAGGGATCAGGGGGTATGGAGAGAAGGCAGGGATGGGATACTGAGTTGGATGATCACAGCCATGATCATATTGAATGGCGGTGCAGGCTCGAAGGGCCGAATGGCCTACTCCTGCACCTATTTTCTATGTTTCTATGTTTCTATATGTGGTCCAAAGCCACAATTGCCAGATCCACTCATTAGAACATTGTCAAAACAATCAAACTGATAATGCAGGTATCGACTTGCGTTAACTAAAACAAATCGTTATACACGCAGGAATTATCCTTTTAAGCTGCTGGGCACTTGTGTAGCATGCCTCAACTTGATAGTTCCACATAGCCATTTATAGCACAAGTTACTTGCAATGGTGAAGCAGCAGCTTTAAAAGTAGATCAACAAATACAGCAGACAATTTGTGTTATGCTCAGATTACTTGGCCTCCTTTCAGGTTGGTACGCAAAGCTTGGCACATAAAGATTTTAACAGAAGCCCCTGCCTTAATTGGCGAGAGGAATACAACAAAGAATCTTCTTCAGCACATTTTTAGTTTAGTTTAGAGATATGGTGTTATAGAGTTATACCGTGTGGAAACAGGCCCTTCGGCTCAACTTGTCCACACCGACCAACATGTCCCATCTACACGCATCCCACCTGCTTGTGTTTGGCCCAAATCCCTTCAAACCTGTCCTATCCATGTACCTTTCCAAATGTTTCTTAAACATTGCAATAGTCCCTGCCTCAACTACCTCCTCCTGCAGCTCGTTCCATACAACCACCACCATTTGTGCTGTCAAAGCAATTCCAGTGTTTATTGCCACATCCCTGGCAGAGCCAAAGCAGATAATTTAATCAGATCTAGCAATTACAGAAAAAGAAGTAATATGTAGCATTCAACTCTGAGTAGCAAATAGCATATTTATACAATATAATATAAAACCAAAAACATATGAGAAATTTAGTTTAGTTTAGTTTGATTTTGAGATGTAGCAAGGAAACAGGCTCTTCGGCCTACCCAGACCACGCCAACCAGCGATCCCTGCACATTAACATTATCCTTCACACACTAGGGACAATTTATAATTTATACCGTCAAATAGCCTACAAGCATGTAAGTCTTTGGAGTGCGGGAGGAAACCAAGCTACCCGGAGAAAACCCACGCAGGTCATGGGGAGAACATACAAACTCCATACAGACAGCACTCGCAGTCAGGATCGAACATGGGTCTCCAGCGCTGTAAGACAGCAACTCTACCGCTGCACCACTGTGCAGCCCTGGTACTCTGGTGATGGGTATATGGACTGAGCTGCCAGCGGTGGAGGTTGAGACAGGTACTATAACAACATTTAAAGGACATTTGGACAGGTAAATGGATAGGAAAGGCTTAGAAACATAGAAACATAGAAAATAGGTGCAGGAGTAGGCCATTCAGCCCTTCGAACCAGCACCAATATGATCATGGCTGATCATCCAAAATCAGTACCTCGTTCCTTCTTTCTCCCAATATCCTTTGATTCCATTAGCCCTAAGAACTAAATCTAACGCTCCCTTGAAAACATCCAGTGAATTGGCCTCCACTGCCTTCTGTGGCAGTGAATTCCACAGATTCACAACTCTCTGGGTGAAAAGGTTTTTCCTCATCTCAGTCCTAAATGGTCTACCCCTTACTTTTAAACTGTGACCCCTGGTTCTAGACTCTCCCAACATCGAGAACATTTTTCCTGCATCTATCCTGTCCAATCCCTTAAGAATTGTATATGTTTCCATAAGATCCCCTCTTATTTAGGTTTAGAGGGATGTGGGCCAAACACGGGCAGATTGGGGTATCTTGGTTGGTACGGGCAAGTTGGGCTGAAGGGCCTATTTCCGCACTGTATGGCTCCATGACTCTATGACTCTCTAGTCAACAGATTAGGGAATATCCCTGGAGAGAGAACAAAGAGTTAACAGAAAACAGAGTGCTTCAATGTTTGCATAACTATTTAAGATTGATAATTTAAATTAATATTCAGTTAATAGTTCATTATTTCAAATAATAAATGATCATTGCCCAACCAAGAGACATTTCTTTGCGGTTGGTTGGCAGGGAGGAACGGTAAACTACTTACAACCTAAGGTAAAGTTAGGTAGTCATGCCATGTTATTTATGTACCTTGTGATAATTGCTACACAGCAAATTCCAAACAGCCAAAACATTATTTCAGTCCATACCTGTGCAGATAGGGATACCTCCATTCATTTGCATGTCAACACATAGAAACATAGAAACATAGAACATAGGTGCAGGAGTAGGCCATTCGGCCCTTTGAGCCTGCACCGCCATTCAATATGACCATGGCTGATCATCTAACTCAGTATCCCGTACCTGCCTTCTCTCCATACCCCCTGATCCATTTAGCCACAAGGGCCACATCTAACTCCCTCTTAAATATAGCCAATGAACTGGCCTCAACTACCTTTTATCAATTATCCCACCCGTCAACATGTTAATGGACAAAGAAATGCGTGTAATGGTGATGCTCAAAAGGAGGTTCAAGGTACCAACAAAGATATTGATTGCAATGATGTCAGCAATGAACATGGGATCAAAATCGCTGTTATAAATTGCCGCAGTATAAGAGGAAAATGTGCTGTGATCAATTCATTTATTGAAACTGAAAACCCTGATATCCTTATCGGGTCTGAATCTTGGCTGGACCCATCAATCAAATCTGCTGAGATTTTCCCTCCTCACCTCCAAATATTTAGAAAGGACAGAAACACGCATGGAGGCGGTGTCTTCATCCGAGTTAACAATACCATTCCTTGTTTTGAAAGAACAGACTTAGACAGCGACTCTGAGCAAATCTGGTGTCAAGCTACACTTGAGGGTCAGTCGTTACAGATCGGAAGCTTTTACCGTCCACCTGACATGAAAACGGAGCCTCTTTTAGATCTTGGATCAAACATCTCCAAAATTAATGCCTTGTCACGCTCTCCACTTATCATCCTAGGGGGCGATTTCAATGTCCCGGCTGTAGATTGGTCTGACGGCATACAAAGCGAACCAAAAGGGGCTCTCCAGGAAGCCCTAGCTGACACCTGTCCCAAAAAGTCACTTTCCCTACCAGGCGTGATGAGACAAGTGGCACCGAAAATATTTTAGATTTATTGTTCACTTCACACCCAGATTTAATTTCGGAAGTTTCATCGTGTGCTGGAATTAGCGATCATTATATTATCCAAGCAAAACTGCACTTAATGCTTAAAGTTCCTTCAAAACCACCACGTAAAATTTCCCTTTGGAAAAAAGTGAACAGCGAGGAATTTAAAGTCTTAGCAAAAAAAACTGGGAAAAGATTTCTTCAACCTGCAACCAGATAAAAGATCCGTAAATGACAACTGGGTGTGGCTGAGAAACTCCTTAAATAATATTGTTACAAATCATGTTCCTCAAAAACTCATTAAGGGCCATATGCGTCCTCCTTGGTTTTCGGCAAAACTGAAAGGTCTCTGCAGTAAGAAAGAGAAGTTTTATATCCGTGCCAAACCAAAAAAAAGGGGTACAAAACTGGACTGGGACAATTTTATTAGAGTGCGAAAGCAAGTCGGTCGTGCAATTAGGAGTGCTCATAGACAACATGTTTACGGATTTAGTTGTGCTGGACTTTTCTAAAGCATTTGATGTCATCCCACGCCAGAGACTACTTTGGAAGCTTGACTTCTATGGTATTCGTTCCAACACGAAACGATGGATTTCCAGTTTCCTGACAAAACGTCTTCAGCGTGTGTGTGTGAATGGAAAGAGCTCCAATTGGCATCCAGTGTTGAGTGGTACACCTCAGGACACAGTACTTGGCCCACACCTATTTTTGCTTTACATAAATGACATCCATGAAAAAGTCGCAAGTACGACCAGACTTTTCGCTGATGATTGTTTGCTGTACCGTCCAATTAAGTCAGCTGATGATGAAGATGCTCTCCAAAACGATCTCGATACTATGGTTGAGTGGCCACAACAATGGGGCATGCAGTTCAACCCTTCCAAATGTGAAACCATGCGTGTCACCAGAAAGATGAATCCAGGCGTAACATCTTACAATATACTTGGTGCCACCCTTGAAGAATCCAAACAAACCAAGTATCAAATAGCAGAATGATCTGCGTTGGAATGGTCAGACTCATCATGCAACGGTGAAAGCAACAGGTGTCCTAAACTTTCTGAGGCGCAACTTTCATCATTATTCAACTTCTGTCAAGGAGAAGCTATACTTCACCCTCGTTAGACCTCATTTGGACTACGCAGTTGCAGCATGGGACCCATACACAAATAAAACATTTCGTCCATCGAACGTGTCCAAAGACAGGCAGCTCGATTTGTTACTAACACCTATGAGAGAGAAGCGAGTGTCACCAAACTTCTGACTTCTCTGGGGTGGAACCCTCTCCAAGACAGACGTGAAGTTCACCGTTTGACCTGTTTTTACAAAATGTTAAATGGTCAGCTCAACATAGACTACAAGACCTACACCAAACCCAAACCAACTAGGAGCAGACGAGGGCATTCGATCCAATTTGTGATCCCAGCTACAAAGACAGATGTATACAGCAATTCGTTCTTCCCCCGCACAATTAAAGCATGGAATAATAATCTCCACCCAACTATAGTTACCCAACCAGTTGCAACTAAATTTAAAGTAACTCTTTCTTCCCAATAACCCTTTCTGGCTTAAGCCCTCCCTTCACCACCTCCAGTTTAAATTCCATTTGGAATATTTTGGAGGACCAAGAAACCAAAAACCTTCTGTGGCAGAGAATTCCAGAGATTAACCACTCTCTGTGTGAAAAATGTTTTTCTCATCTTGGTCCTAAAAGACTTCCCCCTTATCCTTAAACTGCGACCCCTTGTTCTGGACTTCCCCAACATCAGGAACAATCTTCCTGCATCAAGCCTGTCCAACCCCTTAAGAATTTTGTACGTTTCTATAAGATCCCCCCTCAATCTTCTAAATTATAGCGAGTACAAGCCGAGTCTATCCAGTCTTTCTTTATATGAAAGTCCTGACATCCCAGGAATCAGTCTAGTGAACCTTCTCTGTACTCCCTCTATGGCAAGAATGTCTTTCCTCAGATTAGGAGACCAAAACTGTACGCAATACTCCATGAAATCCACTCTAAGCTCAGATCCCTGCAAATGTCTGGTTTAGTTTAGTTTAGTTTAGTTTAGAGATACAGCTGGCAACAGGCACTTTAGCCAACCAAGTACAAGGCGACCAACAATCACCCACGCCTTGTTCTATGTTATTCCAGTTTTGCATCCTACACACCAGGGGCAATTAACCAACAAACCTGCACATCTTTGCAATGTAGGAAGCAACCGGAACACCTGGAGAAATCTCGTGCGGTCACAGGAGAGGATGCTTCCACTCGTGGGAGAGTCTAGGACTAAAGGTCATAGCCTCACAATTAAAGGACATTCCTTTAGGGAGGAGAGAAGGAGGAATTTATTTCGTCAGAGGGTGGTGAACCTGTGGAATTTTTTGCCCCAGAAGGCTATGGAGGCCAAGTCATTGGATATTTTAAGGCAGAGATAGATAGATTTTTGATTAGCACTGGTGCCAGACATTAGGCAAAGAAGGCAGGAGAATGAGGTTAAGAGAGTGAGATAGATCAGCCATGGTTGAATGGTGGATAGATGATGGAATAATTCTGCTCCTATCACTTATGACCTTGTGACACCCAAAACTCTCTGAATGAAAAAGTTGCACCTTAAACCTATGTCCTCTCCTTATTGATTTTCCTACCCCAGGTAAAAGACTGTGCATTCACCCTATTGATTCCCCTCATGATTTTATACACTTGTATACGATCACCCCTTAGCTTCCTGCTCTCCAAGAAATAAAGTCCTAGCTTGCCCAACCTCTCCCTATAGCTCAGCCCGTCGAGTCCTGGCATTATCCTCGTAAATCTTCTCTGCACTCTATACAGCTTAGGGACATACTTCCTATAGCAGGGTGACCAAAACTGAACACAATACTCCAAATGCTGCCTCACCAATGTGTATGTAGTACAATGGCAATAAAATATCCCAACTTCTATAAATACCCTGATTTAATGATAGAATTTAAAGATGGTAATGTTTGCAGGAAACATGATTGAAAAATCAAACACTTAAGATGCATAGCTTTAAGTTTACAAGAAGGAACTGCAGATGCTGGAAGATCGAAGGTACACAAAATTGCTGGAGAAACTCAGCGGGTGCAGCAGGATCTATGGAGTGAAGAAAATAGGTGACGTTTCGGGCAGAAACCCTTCTTCAGCTTTAAGTTTAGTTTAGTTTAGAAATACAGCGCGGAAACAGGCTCTTCAGCCCACTGAGTCCGCGCTGACCAGCGATCCCCGCACATTGACATTATCCTACACACACAAGGGACAATTTAGAAATTATACCAAGCCAGTTAACCTACAAACCTGTATGTCTTTGGAGTGTGGGAGGAAACCAGTGATCTCGGTGGAAATATCCACACAGGTCATGGGGAGAATGTACAAACTCCGTACAGACAGAACCCATAGTGAGGATTGAACCCGGGTCTCTGGCACTGTAAGGCAGCAACTCTACCGCTGCGCCACCGTGCCGGCCTTAAGGTGAGAGGGGCAAAGTTTAAAGGTGATGTCTGGGGCAACTTTTTTTACACAGAGAGTGCCTGGAACCCACAGCCTGGGGTGGTTGCAGATATGGTAGTGGCATTTAAAAGATGTTTTGATAGACATATGGATATGCAGGGATTGGAGGAATATGGATTATGTGCAGGCAGATAAGAGTTGGTTTTGGCATCATGTTCGGCACAGACATTGTAGAGCAAAGAGCCTGTTCCTGTGCTGTACTGTTCTATGTTCTACACTGCTGCCTCAGAGTAAGCAAAAGTAAACTGGAGATTTCCAGATAGAGTAGACACCTGGAGAAACAAGAAACTGCAGATGCAGGTCCACAAAGAAAGACACCAAGTGCTGGAGTAACTCAGCAGGTCAGACAGTTGGGTCACAAGAACATGGATAGTTGACGTTTTGGGCCAGGATCCTTCTTCAGGCTGGTTATGGGGGAGGAGTAGAAAGCTGGAATGTTGTCTTTTCATCTCTGGCTTTTGTCCAACCATTCACCTATCAAAACATCCCTCACCTGTATCCACTTATCATTCGTTCTACCCTTCCTCTCTTCCAGCTTCACCCCACCCCTCCCAGAACACAATCAGTCTAAAGAAAGGTCACCTATCCATGGTCTCCAGAAATGATGCCTGACCTGCTGAGTTACTCCAGCACTTTGTGTCTTTTTTTAGAATGGAATCTCTATTTACATCATTGACCAGGCTCATTTCTATCAAGGTAGCAGATTTAAACTTCAGATTTTAGAGATACAGTGTGGAATCAGGCCCTTCAGCTCACGCTTGTCCACGCTGACCAGCGATCTCCGTACACCAACACTATCCTATGCACGAGGGACAATTTTACTGAAGCCAATTAACCCGCACACCCGCACGTCTTTGGAGTGTGAGAAGAAACTAGAGCTCCCAGAGAAAACCCACGCAGGTCACGGGGAGAAGGTACAAACTCTGTACAGACAGCACCCGTAGTTAGGGCCTCGGGCATTGTAAGACAACCACACTGCCGCTGCACCACCATGCCACAGCTTGTGTCAAGATCAAGCAGCTTCTGCTTTACAGAGAAATAAAGTTTACGTTTCAGGTCAATGGTGGTTCATCGGAAACTCTATGGATGTTACCTGATCCACTGTGTGTTTTTAGCATTCCCTGATTTTATTAGGTGTTCCCATCACTCAAGTTGTTTTGCTTCTATAAAGTGCAATCGTGTGGGATGTGAATACTTTTCTGTTTTATTTTCCAGTGATCTGTTAGAAGAAAATCTATCTGCTAATTAGACACAGTGGCGTAACGATACATTTGCTGCCGTACAGCGCCAGAGACCCTGGATAACACGCAACAAAAGCTTTTCACAGTGCCTCGGTACATGTGACAATATACTAAACTGTACCCGGGTTTGATCCTGACTACGGGTGCTGTCTGTGCGGAGTTTGCACTTTCTGCCCGTGACCTGTTCTGAGATCTCCGGTTTCCTCCCACACTCCAAAGACGTGCCGGTCCGTAGCTTAATTGGCTTGGTGCAAATGTAAATTGTCCCTAGTGTGTGTAAGATGGTGATAATGTGCGGGGACTGCAGGTTGGTGCAGACTGATAGACGGAAGGTCCTGTTTCTGCGCTGAGTCTCTAAACTAAACCAAACACTAAACTAAGCAGGAATGAAAACTATTCTGCCTGAGGGCCATATCGTGACCGATGAGCATGGCTGTGCTCTGGGTAACGTACGTTAGGGATGAGCTGTGCCTGTCCAAACACATTACACCTATGATGCTTGCAACCGATGGGTAGGGCAACCGTTCTGCCTGACATGGTTGTATATATATTCACAGCCAAGATCCAGATATGAAAGAAAAGTGTTCTCATTGTAAACATCTCAATTGTCACCTCCTAATCACTTACCTACATTTCAATAAGTATTTTAAGGGCCTGTCCCATTTGGCGATTATTTCGGTGACTGCCGGCGTCATATCAGTGTCGCCAAATGATTTTGAATATTTCAAAATTCAGTGGCGACAAAAAAAATGTTGCGACACTTGAAAAATCACCGCGGGTCAAACGTCATCACGCCACGTCGCGGCCACAGCACGCCGCGTCACGCTGCATTACACCGCAAATTTTTCAGTGATCTGATACATCAGTCAATGATGCCGGCCGTCGCCGAAAAAATCGGCAAGTGGGACAGACCCTTTAGTCTCAGTAAGCGTTTTCCTGTTCAGCAATAGTACCATGAAGGGAGTATCTCAATAATAATGTTGTTTTTCCTATGTTGTTAGAAAGAAAGCACTTCTTTGGATTTCATAACCTCAAGGGAAAAACATTTGAAGAGCTGTAATTTAGGTAGACTGTTGTGACTTGCCCCTCATCGTAGCAACAGTATTTGTTTGAAAAGGCCAAAACCTTTTCAAACTGATAAGGAAATGTGAACATTTTTGGTGAAGCGCAATCCTGGAAGCCTAGGGCTCAGAGCAAAGAAACTGAAAAAATGTAGAATATTTTTGCATGGATTGACAAGGAAGAATATGTGTATGAGTAAGAATGAACTGAAGAAGGGTCTCGAGAGATGCTGCCTGTCCCGCTGAGTTACTCCAGCATTTTGTGTCCATCTATGGACTTGGAACCCCAAGGTATCTCTGTTCATCAACATTCCTTCGCAGCCTACCCTGTATCCCTATTCGACTTCCCAAAGTTATTACCTCACACTTTCCCGGGTTGAATTCCATCTTCCATCCACCCATTCAATCTATCTGATCCATATCCTGCCGTAGCCTTGGCAACCTTCCATGTTGTCTGCAACCCAACCAACCTTTATGTCATCTGCAAACTCATTTTGTCACATCGTTTCACACATCCCGGGGAAAGATCAAAGAGCTATTGTGTGTTTTAAAACAGTTCTAATGTTGCATGAATGTGACACATCTCAAAGCAATTACACTAATTTGGGATTGTTTTTCAAACCAGCAGGTCAGCACAAATGGCCCAGTTTGTCTTAAAGAGTAACAGCTCCTTTGAGCTTGAGTAAATGAGTCATCCATAGCCCCGCTCACATTTCTCGTCTCACGTGATTCTATTTAGCTAAATTTAAGACACTGATTCTTTTTATTTTGCAAAACAAGCTATAACGTTCCAGATTAAATCTGCCTTTTACTTTTCGCTCCACATGCATCGTCTGTGAACGCCGCATGCAGGAAGGGGCAGGTTGCTCTAAATACCAACATTAATTCATTTTTAGTTTGAGGGAAACGGCACAGAAAATGGCCCTTTGGCTCATCATGCCCATGCCAACCCTTTCACACTGATTCTATGTTATTCCACTTTCTCGTCCACTCCCGACACATCAAGGGTGATTATTTTTACAGAGACCAATCACGGCACGGTGGTGCAGCGGTATAGTTGCTGCCTTACAGAGGAGGAGGAACCATCTTGGGGAATGGCTGCTAACCAGCAGCTGTCCGTTTAACTCATTTTTTTTCCAGTTTTTAGTTAGTTTTGTTCGTCGTTTTTTTCAGAGAAATTGACTTTTTATTGTGGGGGGAAGGAGGTAACCTTACTTCTAGGTCCCTACCTGGCCGGTGAGGCAGCTTTTACTCCGGGCTGCCCGTCGACCCGTCCTCGTGGCCTACCAGCGGGCTTGGAGCGCCGTTTCCTGGTGGGGACCGCCCAGCACCTCGGCTTCAGTGGCGGCACAGCGCTGGAGCGCCATCGCGGAGCGGAGCGGGCGATGCCTTGCCTCGGTCGCCGCGCTGGATTGACGCGCTGGAGCTCCGGTGAGCTGGACCGCCGAGAGCAACACCTGCGGGTCTGCGGAGCGGAGCGGAGCGGGCGGCGCTGACATTAACATCGGGAGCCTGGGAGTTCCAACTCGGTGCGTTCTTGTCAGCTTCGGAAGCCGACAATCCCCTGCTAGGAAGCGGCCGTTCCAGGTGGCCCAGCCGCTGTGAGGACTCTCCCGACGCCGGGGCAAGACCACCCGGCCAGAACGGCCAGGAACATCGGGCCTCCGTTGAGGCAACAGCGGTGGCCTTAATAGGCCTGACTTTAGAGAGAACTGGGGTTGGGGACTGGACTCCGCCACAGTGGTAACCATTGTGGGGGGATGATATTTCTGTGTGTAAGGTACGATGTTAGTCTGTGTCCAAGATGGCTGTCGGAAGGGAGAGTGCACGCTGGCGCGCTTTAGCTGCCGCTGCTCTCTCTTCACATGTGTTTTTTTTTATTTTTTGATTTTGTGTCTTTGGAGCGATTTCTATCTTTAATTTGCATATTGATGATGTCCTTATTATTTATTTTTCTCCGACTATATGTTTTTTTTCTCTTCTGTTTAATCTTTGTAAGGTGACCTTGAGATTTGAAAGGCGCCCGAAAATAAAATTTATTATTATTATTATTACAGCGCCAGAGACCCGAGTTCGATTATGACTTTGGGTGCTGTCTGTACGGACTTTATACGTTCTCCCTATGACCTGCATGGGTTTTCTCCAGCTGCTCTGGTTTCCTTTCACACACCAAAGGTTTGTAGGCTAGTTGACTTTGGTAAAAATGATAAATTGTCCCTCGTGTGTGTAGGGTAGTGCTAGTGAACGGGGATCGCTGGTTGATGGGGGACTCGGTGGACGGAAGGGCCTGTTTCTGCACTGTATCCGTAAACTAAACTAAACTAAATTAGGCTATAAACCTGCATACCTTTGGGATGTGGGAGGAAAACAGAGAACCTGGAGGGAGTCCACACAGTCACAGGGAGAAGATGCAAACTCCACATAGACAGCACCTGAGGTTGTGTGGAACCGGGGTTCTGTTGCTGTGAGGCAGCAGCTCTACCGGCAGCGCCACTGTGCCGCCCCCGAGCTAATATCCCCAACGCAAAATCCAATATCTTGAACGGAGGATTAATGTCAGATGGCAGCATTTATCTTGGGTGGAGGAAGTATTGGAGCTGGGGCTTGGCCTCTGTACTAAAATACTCAAAGCTTCCACGGATTGATATTTGAATATTGCTGGGGAAAAAAAATAAAACGCTGTTAATGCATCACGGAAAAGATGAACCACTTTCAGCGTGATCATACTGTCATTCTGTAGATACATCATGTCCACCTGAGCACTGGTGGCATTTTACATTAGTGCAATGCCAGCTACAGTTACGGATTTGGAAAAGGCAAGACAAATATATAACGACAGGTCATACAACCTTCGATAGAGATGAAACTGATGCAAACTCGCCATTATTCTGTAGCTGTCAGCGTCAGCATCTCTCATTGCCACAGAAGGCTGTGGAGGCTGTCAGTGGTTATTTTTAAGGCAGAGATAGATAGAATCTTGATTAAGGACCTGCCCCACTTTCACGACCTAATGCACGACCTCTGCCGAGTTTGCCCTTGACTCATACTCGCAGCATGGTCGTCACGAGGTCGTAGGAGGTCGTGGGAGGTCGTAGGTAGGTTGTAGCAGGTTGGTATGCTAGTCGTAGGTACTTGTGGCATCAAGTAGGTCGGGGTGTTTTTTCTAGCATGATGAAAAATGTCCACAAGGAAAAAAGGTTGTGAATTAGGTCGTGAAAGTGGGACAGGCCCTTTATTACGGGTGTCGGGTTATGAGGAGAAGGCAGGAGAATGTGATCAGGAGGGAGAGATTGATCAGCCATGATGGGCTGAATGGCTTAATTCTATTCCTATCCCTCATGAACTTATCACTTCTGTGTCATGTCAGAACCCCATCAACTCCCCCTAGTTACACGTGCAGGAAGGAACTGCAGATGCTGGTTTAAACCAAAGATAGACACAAAATGCTGGAGTTACTCAGTGGGAAAGGCAGCGTCTCAGGAGAGAAGGAATGGGTGATGTTTTGAGTCGAGACCCTTCTTCAGAGACCTTTGTAGCGTACGTTGATCAATCCCTATATCAGGCATACACTGGGCCGATCCCCGAACTCTATCTCTGTTACATTAACGATTGCATCAGTGTTATCTCCTGCACTCAAGCAGAACTCATGGACTTTATCAACTAACACTGCTATTATCTCTGCCTCCGTCATTACCCCCAGCAGCACATTCCAAGGACTTATCTCCCTCAGTCTATAAAACCTGCCCTGCATATCTCCTTTAAACTTTGCCCCCTCACCTTAAATGAATGAATGAATCTCTTTATTGTCATTGCACATGGTACAACAAAATTTAAAAGTCAATCCCACGGTGCGATTCACAAGAGCAGTTTAAATATATAAGATAAGGTAAAAATACATACATATAATAAAAAAATTAAAATATTACAGATAAATAACAATAGCAGCTGAGGTAGAGCCATTCAGTTGAATGTGACTGTTATTTCTTATTTTGCATTATTAAGTTCACGTATGGCTATGGCGTAGAAGCTGTCTCTGAGTCTGTTTGTGCGAGTTTTGAAAGACCTGTACCGTCTGCCAGAGGGCAGCAGGTGGAACAGGTTGTGTCCAGGGTGGGAAGTGCTCCCCTCCAGTAGTTGATATTTCCACCAGGTTAAAAAGGTTCTGATGGTCTATGTTATCTATGGAACTCATAGTTTTAGATACTTCTGTCAGGTCTCCTCTCAGCCTCCAGCATTCTAGAGAAAACAATCCAAGTGTTTTCCCTGACGTCAGTACAAGGACATAGGTGGACAACATTTTAAGGTTGTTCAAATTGAATTGATGGAGTTTGGTCACAGATTAAAGAGGAGGACCTTTGGTGTCACGTGCCAGTTAATATTGGAGAAGGAGAATAGGTAAGATGAATCAATGGCTAAAAGTTTGTGTTCATAAGTTCTAGGAGAAGAATGAAGCCACTCTGCCAATCTAGTCTACTTCGCCATTCAATCATGGCTGATTTATCTTTCCCTCTCAACCCCATTCTCCTGCCTTCTCCCCATAACCCCTGACATACGTACTGATCAGGAATCTGCTAATGCCTTAAAAATATCCATTGATTTGACCTCCACAGCCATCTGTGGCAATGCATTCCACAGGTTCACCACCCTCTGACTAAAGAAGGGGCCTGACATACTGAGTACTTCTGTTTAGTAACAGGTTTCCAGCATCCACATTATGTTGTTTTTGTGCAGGCGTGGGCAGGTTGGGCCGAAGGGCCTGTTTCCACACTGTATCACTCTATCACTATGACTCTATGACTATTCGGTAATAGCCCTGTCCCACGGTATGAGTTCATTCCAAGAGCTCTCCCGAGTTTAAAAAAATATTAAACTCGTGTTAAGCACGGAGAATGAACGTAGCGGGTACATCGGAGCTCGGGGACATCTCTTAGCGGCTCGTAACGCTAACGGCAGGTACTCGGGGAGACTTGCTAATGGCAGGTAAGCACGGGAAGACTCGTGAAGATTTTTCAACATGTTGAAAAATGGCCACGAGAGCCCCGAGTACCGACGAGTGGCCATAACCGTAAATCTCTCAGTTCGAATCAGGGCAAACTCGGGAGAGCTCTTGGAATGAACTCATACCGTGGGACAGGGCTTTAAGTTTCAGTGAGGTTCCCCCTCATCCTTCTTAAAGGATGATGTTGAAACGAGGACTTTAAAGTCTTGCAAGAGTGGGACCATTTTAAGGAAGTTTCCTTGCATTGTTCAAAGGGTTTAATCTAATTTGGCTGGGGTTGAGGGCACAGAGCAGATGTAGATACGACAAACTAAAGAAATGATTATTTGTGCAGCTCAACAGGCTGATAAACACATATACACGGATAAATATATTATTACCAATAAAACAATAAATCAATAACCGTAATTAATACTAATTATCCAAATAGTGCAAAACCGAAGTCCGCAGTGCACCTAAAGGCACAGGCCATAGAAGATCACAGTTGCTGTGGATAGTATTGTGCAGTGTTCAAGAGCTCAGTAAAGAAGATGTTCTTGAACCTGGTGGTCATGGCTTTCAGACTCCAGTATCTTCTTCCCGATGGGGGTGGTAGCAAAATGAGAGCGGTGGCCAGGATGGTGTGGGTCTTTGAGGAGATTCGTTGCCTTTTTATATTTATAGAGAAGAAGAACTGAGCCAGTCCAGTCGGCAGAGCAGAGATGGGCGACACCTAAAAAAAGACACAAAGTGCTGGAGTAACTGATCCTACTGCTGCTTGCTGACTGACCCGCTGCATTACTCCAGCACTGTGTGTCTTTTTGTTTGTAAACCAGCCTCTGCAGTTCTTTGCTTCTACAGACGTGAGCATGATGATGCATGTGGGAGGAATGCAAGGCCAAATGATATCTATTTTAATTCAAGGAGCTTGTCTGGCAGTGATAACCTTTAAGGACTGACCACTCATTCATCCGCGTAAGAGTCATGCTCTTCAAGTTAAAATAGATACAATTTAGTCTTGTATTCCCTGCTATTTGCCTCATCATGCCCATGTCTTAACAACTCAAGGGATAGGATCTTCAGGCATGGTAAGAGAAGGAAGTAAAAGAGGATGGGACATGACATTATTGATCAAGAAGACAGGCAGTGCAGTAATGAGGCAGGTGTCCAAGAAGCCTCTTCAAATGAAACACATAGGTTGAAGTTAGAAATACAAAAATTGCCACTTTCATTTCACTGCACATCGCGTATGTGTATGTGACAAATAAACTTGACTTGACTTGACTTGAAATGGGACTTTTACCTGGTCTGGCTGGAATTATACTATAGCCTACCTGATAATCAGCCGGAGATGGAAGAGCAAAGTGCAGAGGAGTGCTGCCTGTACGGAGTTCGTAAAACACAGGTGGCCCCAGGTAGAACATGCAAACTCCACACAGACAGTCCCCAAGGTCAGGATGGAATCTGGGTCAACTGGCGCTGTGAGGCATCAGCTCTACCTGCTGCGCCACAGTGCTTGCTCATCTAGAGAAAGACCTTAGCGGGACAGGCAGCATCTCTGGACAGAAGGAATGGGTGACGTTTTTGGGTCCAGACCCTTTTTCAGACTGAAAGCCAGGGAGACATGGAGGTATGGAAGGGTGAGGTGTGAAAACAAGAGATCAAAGTCGACGTAGATCGAGGAAAATGTAGAATAGATCATTATTAGCTGAGGGAAAGGTGACAACGAGGCATGCAATCAGTAAAATTTATTCAGGAGGACAGCCAAACTAATTTTTAGAATGAGATGCTGCCTTCTCCCCATAACCTCTGACACCCGTACTAATCAGAGCATTCTTTCAGGAATGAATAGGTAAAATGTGGGGATGTTATTCTTTGCTGGGCATCTGCAAAGGGGAGTTTGAGTTTAGTTCATTGCCACGTGTACCGAGGTACAGTGAAAAATTCTGTTGTGTGCTAACCAGTCAGCGGAAAGACAATACGTGATTACAATTGTGCAATCCACAATGTACAGATAGAAGATCAAGGGAATAACGTGAATGACGTTCGCTGCAAGATAAAGTCCAGTAAAGTATGATCAAAGACAATTCGAAGATCTCCAATGAGGTAGATAGTAGCTCAGGATTGCTCTCTATTTAATCAGTTTAGTTTAGTTTAGCGATACAGCATGGAAACAGGCTCTTCGGCCCACCGAGTCCGCACCAACTAACTATCCCCACACATTAATACTATCCTACACTAGGGACACTAAGACAAAGATCAATAAATGTGTTGGAGGGAACTGCAGATGCTGGTTCACACCAAAAATGCTGGAGTAACTCAGTGGGACAGGCAGCATCGCTGGATAGAAGGAATGGGTGACCTTTTGAGTCGAGACCCTTCTTCGGAAGAGAGACAGTGGAGAGGGAAACGAGAGAAATAGGTGTGAAAATGAGAGATCTAAAGGGACGAGGTTGAAGGAAAAGGTAGAATAGATCATTGTTAGCTTGGGGGAGGTGACAAAGAGGCAGGCAAAGTAAAATTAAATCAGGAGTACAAACAAACATGTTGGACAACTAGAATGGGGTGGAATGGAGAGAGAGGGAATGCAAGGGTTACTTAAAGTTAAATAAATCAATATTCATACCTGCATGACCGACCAAATGTTTCACACCTGTTTGTGTTTCATATGTTCTTAAATTATTCTGTATAGGTTTCTTAAAGTAATTATCAATAACATTTTATGAGGATGTTGCCAGGACTCGAGAGTCTGAGCTATAGGTAGAGGTTGAGTAGGCTGTGGCTCTATTCCATGGAACGCAGGAGGATGGGAGGTGATCATGAGAGGTGTATAAGACCATGACAGGGATAGATCAGGTAGAGGCACAGAGTCTCAGGTAGAGGCACATAATCGAGGACCAGAGGACATAGGTTTGAGGTGAAGGGGAAAAGATTAAATAGGAATCTGAGGGGTAACTTTTTGGATGTGGGTGTATAGAACGAGCTGCTAAAGGAGGTAGTTGGGGCAGGGACTATAGCAAAGTTTATTTTGACAGGTACATGGATAGGATAGGATTAGAGGAATATGGGCCAAATGCAGACAGGTGAGGCTAGTGTAGATGGGACATGTTGGCCGGTGTGGGCAAGTTGGGGAGAGGGGCCTAATGTCTTTGGACTCATTTGCAGGATGCCAAGCAATTAATAAAGAGATAAATATACTAACACTGCAGTGTTTGGGAATCTCACTGTGTTCAACTTACTCAGAGCAGCAAGGTGGTGCAGCGGTAGAGTTGCTGTCTTAGCGCCTGAGACCTGGGTTCCATCCTGACTACGGATGCTTGTCTTTACGAAGTTTGCACGTTCTCCCCGTGAACTGCGTGGGTTTTCTTTGGAAGCTCCGGTTTCCTCCCAGACTCCGAAGATGTACAGGTTTGTAGATTAATTGGCTTGGTGTACATATAAAATTGTCCCTAGTGTGTATGTGTGTTGAGTAGTGTGAGTGTGCGGGGGAACGATGGTCAGTGTGGACTCGGTGGGCTGAAGGGCCTGTTTCTGTGCTGTGTCCCTAAGAAGCATTAAGAGCCTGTCCCACTTAGGTGATTTTTTCAGCAACTATAGGCGACTAGGCTGTCACCACATGGTTGTGGGATGACGCCTTTGAGTTGTCTCCTCAAGCCGCCGAAAGAGTCGTAACTTTTTCTTGTTGACGCTGGATTTTGAAATGTTCAAAACCTTTCGACGACTGTCGGCTTGCCGTAGCTTGTCTTCTCCTGTGATAGGTGTTGTTGTAGGTTGTCGCCAGGTGACACGGGTTGTCGCCGGGTGATGACCGGTGAATTCCATTGGTGACTGCCTACGTCAACCTACTTTAACTGGTGACAGGTACCGGCGACTGAATTGTCTTCAATTGTCTGCAGTTGTTGCCGACAGGGTCGGAGCTTGTAGCGGGGGAACGTAGGTTGACTTCGATTGTCGTAGGTTGTCGCCTGGGTGGTCGTAGGTGGACGTCCTAATGGGTCGTCGGTTGTCGGTAGCTTGCCGTAGCTTGGCGCTGATTAGGTGGTAGGTTGTTGGGGGGGGGGGGGTCCATTCGCCATTTTTCAGTGACCTGCCACAACTGTGACTGTTGCCAGCAGTCGCCGAAAAAAAATCGCCAAAGTGGGACAGGCCCTTTAAGAAGGCTTCACTGTTACAGTTGTGGAAAATGAAAGCTTTAAAACAAATGAGCAAAGCTAACGTCTTTGGATTCAGTGGCAGGGTGCCAGGCCATTAGTAAAAGGATAAATATAACATCCATTGCTAACAGCACAGTGCCTGTGAATATCATAGAGCTCAACTTGCACAATTAAAATTCTAAACTTGGGAGAAACCTTCTAAAAAAAAATTCCAGCTAACATGGTCCAGTGTGGTGATGCTTCATCTTTTATTATTATGTTTCAAAGGAATCAATTCTTATTTTCCTGTAAGGCATAGTAAACAGAATCACAGACACTGGCAGCCTCTAAAGCACATCACGCATGTTATCTGCCAACAAACCTCCGGGGGTTAGTCACGCATTTGATTTTGTTATACTTCGGGCCTTTAAAGAGCAGACATTTCAGGCGCTTATTCAAGGTTATTCCCATCAGAGAGAGAGAGCGAGACAGCGAGAGGAAGGAAATTAAAGCCAGAGCTCCAGAGATGATGAGAAAGATGTAGTAAAATAGAAACACTCTGCGGGTGAGCCAGCAGCTAAGGAGAGAAGGAATTGGCAATGTTTTGGGTCGAGACCCTTCTTCAGACTGATGTTGGGGGGGGGGGGAACGGCGGGAAATAGAAAGGAAGAGGTGGAGATAGTAGGCTTTGTGGGAAAGTTGGGAAGGGGGATGGAGGGAGAAAGCAAGGGTTATCTAAAATTAGAGAAGTCAATGTTCATGCCATTGGGGTGTAAACTACCTAAGTAAAATATGAGGTGCTGTTCCTCCAATTTGCACTTGGCCTCACTCTGGCAATTCTCTCCATAAATGCTGCCTCACCCGCTGAGTTTCTCCAGCATTTTTTGTCCTGTTTCAATTTTTCCAGCATCTGCAGTTCTTTCTTAAGGGGCTGTCCCACTGCGGCGACAATCTGTGAGTTAAGAAGAGTGCCTTCGACCATCAAGCTCAAGCTGGGTCTACCGTCCACGTTGAAACCGCGAGCTAGATCGACCAGCTGCACACACACAAACATGTCGCAAAGGCGGGGGCCAGGGAAAGCGGGGGAGCGCTGTCTGAAATTCACACCCACAATGAAGAGGGAGGTAAACGGCTGCCACAGTGACAGTACGTCCTTTAGAGAGCGCGGGGGGGGGGGGGGGGGGGGGGGGGGGGGGGGAGAAGGGGGAGAGAAGGGGAGAGAAGGGGAGAGGAGACACTTAGAAGGAGAGAGAGGAGAGAGAGAGGGGGAGAGAGGGGGAGGAGAAGAGGGTGACAAGGGGGTGAGAAAGAGTCGAGACACTTTTAAGAAGTATAAGAAAGTTTAGCGGGCATTTTACCTACCGGTCGGTTTTCCCAGGTCCTGAAAACTCCAATGAGCCAATTAATATGCCCGGTCAACGAAGGAGATTGTCTACGGCTGCCCTCGACTGCCTGTAACTAAATAGTGACCTCAATCCACTGCACTACGAGTCAAAAAGAACCATGCTGACCAAATTTTACTTGTGGAAAATTTACACAAAGGACGGTGGGTGATATTTCCTTATGTGGAAAGAAATATCCCAGAGTCATATAGTCATACAGTCATTCATGCCCGGATTTAATGCCAACCAAGATGCCTCATCTAAGTTACATCTGTTTGCTAATTAGGCCCTTATCTCTCAAAACCTTCCCTATCCATGTACCTGTCTAAATGTTTCTAAAATGTTGTGATAGTCCCAGCCACAACTACCTCCTCCGGCAGCTCGTTCCAAACACCCATGTCCTTTTGGTAAAAATGTCACCTTCTCAGGTTCCTATTAAATCAGGAACTCCTAGGAATTCCTATTAAATTAATATAGCTCAGACCCTCGAGCCCTGGCAACATCCTGGTAAATCTTCACTGTACCCTCTCCTGCCTGGTGACATCTTTTCTATAATATACCGCCCAAAACTGAACACAATACTCTAAATGTGGCCTCACATTTCTGATATAACTGCAACGTGACCTCCCAACCTCTACACTCGATACTCTGACTGATGAAGGCCAACGTGCCAACACAGCAAGAGCTAAAATAGTTATGGAGAAGAAAGAGATGATCCAGCTACCATGTTGCACACTGAAACTAACGGAATGAAGTTTTGCTGCAGGATTTATGTAGCTGAGCTTCAAATTTGTGAGCAGAATTTGAAAGGTACAAACAATTTGGATAGCTATCTCAATCAGACACGAATTGACATATGTCAAAACGGATCTGAGATTTAAATGCACTAGTGGTGAGGTATTGACATCAATTCTGGCAAAGGATTAGCTATTCCATGAGCACAGAATCCTTTTTAACTGGGCTGTGACTAATTTTAGCATAACAACTAACTATGGCTGAAGAAGGCAGTAGAGTGTGTTTGAATGAAAGGGACATTTTATTTCATGCTTTGGTTGGATGGATTTGGAAGTCCTTGCAAAACGCAACAGCCAGGAACAAAATGCAACAAGGAAGAGGAAGGTGCGGCCCGGTGGCGGAGCGGTAGAGTTGCTGCCTTACAGCGCCAGAGACCCGGGTTTGATCCTGACCATGGGTGCTGTCGGTACGGAGTTTGTATGTTCTTCCTGTGACCACATGGGTTTTCTCCGGGTGCTCCGGTTTCCTCCCACAGTCCAAAGAAGAGCAGGTTTATAGGTCAATTGGCCCTGTAAATTGTTACTAGTGTGGGATAGTGCAAGTGTACATGGTGATCGCTGGTCGGCGCGGATACGGTGGGCCGAAAGGCCTGTTTCCACACTGTATGTCTAAAGCAGTGGTTCCCAACCTTTTTTTGGCCATGCCCCACCTAATCACCTCTAAAATCCTGATGCCCCCCCCTTGCTTTCCCTTGAGAGAAAACGGTGGAAAGAGATATTATAAGGGTAACTTAGCAAAAGCTCTTTGAATCGCATTTCTAAATCCAATTCAATAAATAAGGTTCTCCCATGACCTCGCGCGCTTCGTGTGACGTGCATGAAGAGCGATGGCGCGGTGATTATGTAATAACTACACAATAAAGACCTTTTTTACCCAAAAAAAATTATTTACTCAAAATAACATCTGAAACATAAACTACATATGTTTACCTGATGTAAAATCCAAAAAAATAAAAATCGAAAATTTGGACCCAGACCTCCTCAGTCGCGCTCAATTGCCCCCTTAAAAATCAAATTGCCCCCCTGTGGGGTGTACGCCCCACGTTGGGAACCACTGGTCTAGAGTATAAAGTCTAAAGAAATACATGTTGCTTTAAAGGAGTTGAAATCCCTGATTAAGGCAGATTAAGGATGTTTTTATGTTTTAATGTTAAACTTCTTGAATGCTATGTTGCATTTTTATTAGTGTGCTGCAAGGACATCGGAATTTCCCGTGAATAAGGGGATTAATAAAGTAATAATATCTATCTATCTATCTATTATAGAGACCACACCTTAAATAATGTATGTAGTTTTGTTCCATGTACTGAAAGAGAAACATATTTGCCTTTGAGGCAGTGCCTTAAGATACATTACATTAAATCTTGGAATGCAACGGCGTTTCGGTACTGAAGTTATATGAAGTAACTGTAATGACATAATGATGAGACAGTGGTTCGTGATAGGATGGTTTAATTGCCTTTCCCTTCACTCTGCCTATTGTACTTAAGTTCAGTTTGTTTGTACATATGTATAGTATTAACCAATTTGTTTGGATAGAAAGCAAAACAAAGTGTTTCACTGTACCTTGGCACATATGACAATAATAAGTTCATAAGTTTCTAGGAGCAGAATTAGGCCATTCGGCCAATCAAGTCTACTCTGTCATTCAATCATGGTTGATCTATCTCTCCCTCCTAACCCCATTCTCCTGCCTTCTCCCCATTAACCCATGACACTTACTAATCAAGAATCTGTCAATCGCCACCTTAAAAATATCCATTGACTTGGCCTCCATAGCCATCTGTGGCAAAGAATTCCACAGATTCACCACCCTCTGACTAAAGAAATTCCTCCTCATCTCCTTCCTAAAGGTACGTCCTATAATTCTGAGGCTGTGGCCTCTGGTTCTAGACTCTCCCACTAGTGCAAACATCCTCACCACACCCACTCTATCCCGGCCTTTCACTATTCGGTAAGCCTTTCACTATTCGGTAAGCACAGTGCCATCAAATGCCTATCATATGTTAACCTACTAATTCCTGGGATCATTCCTGGAACCTAAATCTGGATCTAAAGTGAGTGTGATGGGTTAATATGTCCACAAATTAGGGAGAAGGCATCTCAGATTCTGAGAGGAATTGAAAAGTGCAATGTTGAGAGGCTTTTCTCTCTTGCTGGAGAATCCGGGACATTGATCCACAATCTCAGGACAAGTGAGTCAGCCCCTTAAGGATGTGATGAAAAAAATCTCATTCATCAAAGATTGATAAATCTTTGGAGAATTGTGGATGACCAATTACTGATTATATTCCGGATGAGATAACACGTGTTTGGTTCCTGAGGGAATCAAGGGATAAGAGGAATTGGATAGCCATCACAGTTCGGCACAAATTGCAGAGTGCACTTGTGGGTGAGGACCAGCTATGATTAACAGTAAATGGGTGGCTGGGGTGAAAAGAGGTCCCCTTAAAGATAAACATGGCCCCCTTTGTTTAAAGCCACAAGAGATGGGGGAGATATTAAGTAAATATTTTCATCTGTTCTTTTTCTGAGAAGTTCATGGAAGAGTCAAAGAATCATACAGCAATGAAACAAGGCTCTTCAGCCCAACTTGCCCATGCTGACCAACATGCCCCATCCACACTGGTCCCATCTACCCGCATTTGGCCCACAGGTTATTAACCACAGATGAAGTTCAGGAGGGTCGCTAACGTTGCACCATTATTTTGTCTTATTTCAAGGCAGTTGGTGATCGGGGATGACGGAAGAGTTGATGGCATGATTTTGTGAATCTCCTTGTAAATTGCAATAAGTCTTAGCCTTTTTCTGCTCTAGGGTATCCCATCCGAGAGAAGTCAGCATATTATTCACGCTTGATTTGTGAATGTAGTCATTACATACAAAGCAGGCTGCTCGGCGTTGTACTTTCTCCAGGGTGATCTTGTTGTTGTTGTTGAAAGGATCCCATACGGCTCCACAATACTCCAATTTGGGCCTGACCAAGGGCTTGTAGGCATTCTCTTTGACGGATGTACTACATGCGTGAAAATTTATTTTAAGAAGACCGAGAGTTCGATTTGCTTTGTTAGACACTTGACTAATATGTGTTGCCCAACTTAAATATGTGTCACCCAGCTTAATTCGACTCCTAGATATGGGTGATGGTCGACAGCAAGCAATGTATGGCTACCCATGTTGTATTCCGATAAAAGTGGTTTAGTCTTGTGTGAGACATGCATGGTATGACATTTGGTTGTATTGAATGACACCTGCCAGGTTTTTCCCCACTCACAGAGAGCATCCAGATCCTTCTGCAAGGCCAAGCTGTCTTCTGGTGTTTGAATCTCTCTATAAATTATAGCATCATCTGCGAAGTTGAATTCTGGACAAAATTGCATTTGGAATGCCATTAGAGCAATGGACCCATGACAGCCCCCTGTGGTACACCTGATGTCACAGAAGTTTCAATAAATGTCTCTCCCTCCAAGAGAACTCGCTGGTGTCTCCTTGTCAAAAAGATCTTAATCCATTTTAAGAGGTTGCCATCAATTCCTACATGGTTGAGCTTCTAGAGAAGCTGCTTGTGGGGAATCTTATCAAAAGCCTCACTGAAGTCTAATATAATCAGGTCAGTCCTACCCTTGTTATCGAGTGACCTGGCTAGATCATCGATGAGCCCCGCCAGTTGGGCTTCACATGATCGAGCCTGTCTAAAGCCATGTTGGTGGTTTGTTAGTACCTTGTGGAAGTCAATATGGTCCATAATATGTTGGTGGATTATATGTTCGAGAATTTTGCATGGTATGGAGGTCAGTAAAACAGGGCAGAATTTATTCTATTTGTAGGTGGATGAAAGTCATAGATCCAGTGGCAGGGGATGGGTGTTAATTCGGATCGACTGGTCTTGTATTCACTGGGATTTAGAAGGATGAGAGGGTATCTTATAGAAAGAAATAACATTCTTAAGGGATGGACAAGCCAGATGCAGGAAAAATGTTCTCAATGTTGGGGGAGTCCAGAACCAGGGGTCACAGTTTAAGAATAAGGGGTAGGCCATTTAGGACTGAGATGAGGAAAAACATCTTCACCCAGAGAGTTGTGAATCTGTGGAAGGCAGTGGAGGCCAATTCACTGGATGTTTTCAAGAGAGAGTTAGATTTAGCTCTTAGGGCTAATGGAATCAAGGGATGTGGAGGGAAAGCTGGAACATGGTACTGATTTTGGATGATCAGCCATGATCATATTGAATGGCAGTGCTGGCCTGAAGGGCCGAATGACCTACTCCTGCACCTATTTTCTATGTTAACTCCTTGGTGCAGGATCTTGGGGATGAATTTGAATGAGACTATGGTGCTGAAAGTGGAGCTTGCCCTTCCCAATTTCCTAAGAGTAGGTCCAGCTTTGCCCTCTCCCTTGTAGAGCCATCTACATATTGCCTGAGCAATGTTTCCTGAACACATTTAACAAACTCAGCCCCATCCATGCCCTTGGCACTGAGACAGTCCCAGTCTATATTTGGAAAGTTAAAATCCCCTACAATGACAACCCAATAGTCTTGCAGCTGCCTGCAATCTCCCAACATATTTGTTCTGCTAATTTTAGATGACTATTTGGGGGCCTATAGTACACTCTCATCAAAGTAATCATCCCATTTTTATTTCACAGCTCCACCCATTTAGCTTCACTGGATGAACCATCAGTCATACCATCTCGGACTACTGTCTTGACATTCTCCTTAATCATTAAAGCAACTCCCCCCCCTCCTTCTATTTCATCTACAGCGTGTGTACCTTGGAACATTGAGCTGCCAGTCCTGTTCCTCTCATAGTCAGGTTTCCATAAGTCGCAAGTACCTATTCACGCCCTGGGTTCATGCACCTTATCCGTCAGGCTTTTTTTTAGTTTAGTTTTGAGATAGAGTGCCTGAAACAAACCCTTCAGCCCATCGGCCCCGCGCTGACCACCGATCCCCGTACTATCCTGCACACTCGGGACAATTTACAATTTTAACCAAAGGCAAATTAACCTACACACCTGTACATCTTTGGAGTTTGGGAAGAAACCGAAGCACCGGA
The DNA here is from genome assembly GCF_028641065.1 of Leucoraja erinaceus. Taxonomy (NCBI): domain Eukaryota; kingdom Metazoa; phylum Chordata; class Chondrichthyes; order Rajiformes; family Rajidae; genus Leucoraja; species Leucoraja erinaceus. The sequence continues at coordinate 80,313,726 of NC_073381.1, forward strand.
GAAAACCCATGCGGTCACTGGGAGAATGTACGAACTTTGTACAAATATCACCCGTAGTCAAGATCAAACCCGGGTCTCTGGCATTGTAAGGCAGCAACTCTACTGCGGTGCCACCCCTCACAATGCCCCAAGGCCCCTCGCATTGAGATATATCGAGCAGTTAGTGCCGATAATCATCAAGGTCAGCATGAATTAGATGGGCGAGAGGGCTCATTTCTGTGCTGTACAATTTTATGAATGTCTGATTCTATGTGGTGCACCTAATGACTTCTACATCCAATCCAGATCACCAAACACTTTCTCATTAAACAAGAAACCACGTTTGATGAGAGTCAACTGGAAAACCAGGATGTGCCAATTAAATAGCATCAGGCTTTGGTTCTCAATCTTGCAAAACAAGATCAAGTGGTTTCTCAAGGACGTTCCACCTTTGTCGCACCCAACATGATGGTGCTGACTCACTGTTGAGAGCTGCTGACTACAGGAATGAAAACTGTGCCAATGTGAGCCTGCTGCTAATCAGGCATAGCCTTAGGATTATTGGGAACCCATGATCTGGCTCCTACGATACGATACGATACGATACGATACGATACGATACGATACGATACGATACGATACGATACGATAGAACTTTATTTATCTCAGGAGGAAAATTGTTCCACCAACAGTCATAATCAACACAAAATCCATGAAACATGAAATATATTCCTCTTACCCGTAACAACATGGCACTCATTACTCCACGATAGCGTGGAGATTAAAGGGATGCGTCACTATGCCTAAAATACAGTCTACACAAAACCTGTAACACAAGGTGCTGGAGTAACTCAATGGGCCAGGCAGTATCTGTGGGGGGAATGGATAGGCGACGTTTCAGGTCAGGACCCTTCATCAGACTAGAAAGTGAGGAGGATAGTAAGACAACACAGAGAGACTAGTTGAATGGGCAGATGTAATAGATCAGAATTTTATGCTGCAATTTGCAAGCGGGTACATTTTGATAGGATGAGTAAGGATAAACAATATGATATAAAACTATTTAAGAAGGAACTGCAGATGCTGGAAAATCGAAGGTAGACAAAACTGCTGGAGAAACTCAGCGGGTGCAGCAGCATCTATGGAGCGAAGGAAATAGGCAACGTTTCGGGCTGAAACCCTTCTTCAGACTGATATAAAACTACTTTGAATTACTATCTACCTCTGACGTCCCTCGGACTATCCTTGACTGGACTTTACCTTGCACTAAATGTTATTCCCTTATCAAGTATATATACATTGTAAATGGATTGACTGTAATCATGTATTGTCTTTCCGCTGACTGGTTAGCACGCAACAAAAGCTTCTCACTCAGTACACGTGACAGTAAACTAAACTGAAACTGAAACTGAACTGAAACAAAAGTATCCTGTCTCTTTAATTCTCTGTCCAAATTTAAGATCTTACAGTTTCTGAAATCAACTGGCCACAATCTTCGCCGATATAAGGTCATACGTTCATAAGTGATAGGAGCAGAATTAGGCCATTCAGCTATTCAAGCATGTCTGAACTATCTTATCCTTCTAACCCCATTCTCCGGCCTTTTCCCCATAACCCCTAACACCTGTACTAATTCTATCTATCTATCTCTGCTTTTAAAATAGCCATTGATGGACTCCACAGCCTTGTGTGTCAAAGAATTCCACAAAATTACCACCCTCTCATCTTCTTCCTAAAGGAGCGTTGTTTTATTCTGATGCTATAACCTCTAGTCCTAGACTTTCCTAAAAAGTTGTCTCCACTCCTTCTCCCCCCTCTCTCCCCCCCCCCCCCCTCTCCCTCTCCTCTCCCTCCCCCCCTCTCTCTCCCCACCCCCCTCTTTTAAAGGACTTACTGTACACTGTGCTTTAGCCGTCTTTTTACAGCGCCAACCTTCCTGTTCATTGCCGTGTGTGTCTGTTTCACCTTGGCTTTGCACCGTGTGAATTTTTTAGACAGTGCTCCCCCGCTTGCCCTGTCCCCTGCCTGCATAACGGGCTGGTGAAAGAAGCGATGATAACTCTACCTCATCCAGTTATTTCATTTTTGACTTCAGTGTTTGCTGCTCTATTTCAGATTGCATTACAACCTTTACACCATTCTGCTGTTTTGGCATTTGCCAATGTTTATTGTTGTATCTATCATTGTGTCTACAATATATGTTGTATCCACAATACACGATACTAAACTAAAATTATCATTAATAGTGTATACCTTGTGATGTTCAGTCAACAAGAAATTTCATTGCACCCTGGCGCATAAAACAATACACTAGTCTTCAGCTTCCTACATTGATCCACTAAAGCTCACCATAAACTTAAGAAACATCACTTCCTTCTCCATCTGATTATATAATGGCCTTTGGATTAAATAATGAACAACAGTTTCAAGTAACTACTCCCTTTTATATTTCTCAGTCTCCGAGTATGTGTAGAAGGGTCCCGACAAGTCACCTATCCATGTTGTCCAGGTCTGCTGCCAGACCCGCTGAATTATTCCAAATTTTTGTGTCTTTCCTTGGTAAACCAGCATCTGCAGTTATTTGTTCCTACATGTGTCCATACCATTCAATTTCACTTTTTTTTCTGTCGATGAGTTTTTAAAGTAAATGTTAAATTGATAACTTGGCTTACCAACATGCCTTGTCACACACTTTCCCTAAGTTCTCTCCATCTTTCTTCTCTCTGAAACTTAACATGCTTGTTTTCTTACTTTTCCACCTCTGTCGAAGGGTCCATGAACTTGGGGCCCAAACCATTGGCTTTGTCTGTCGCTACTGCCTGACACTGTGTGCGCTTTGCTGCATAATGTTATGTTGTGGACTGCCATCATCTGCTGTTTTTTTTGCTCCAAATAATATAATGTTCCAAAGAGTGTGCGTGATGGTGTGTTTAGTCCACGAATGATTAAAAGAGGCAGGGTGAGTTGGAGAAATGGTTCAGAAAGTATATGGGGTCCTAGAGGAACAAAGTGCAAAACTGAAGAAATTGCAATGAAGATTTAGTTTGGTTTGTTGAGAGACACAGCGTAGGTTAATTGGCTTGGTACTAATGTAAAATGTTGTGCAGGGATCGCTAGTCGGTGAGGACGTGGTGGGCCAAAGGGCCTGTTTCTGCACTGTATCTCTAAATTAAATTAAACTAAACTAAACAGACTCTTCGGCCCACCTAGCCCGTGTCAACCAGCGGGCACCCTGTACACTGACCCTACTGAATATTAGTGACAATTTACAGAAGCCGATTAAGCTACACACCTACACGTTTGTGGAATGTGAGAGGAAACCAGAGCACCCGCACCACACAGTCACAGGGAGAACAGACAAACTCCATTACAGTCTGCACCCGTATTAAGGATCGAATCTGGGACTCTGGTGCTGCGAGGCAGCAACTCTACTGTTCTGCCGTACCCTTTCATAAGGGTCCCTGTGCCACCCTTGTGGAACACATTTCCTGGTGCAATATTGTAATCAGCACTTTAAGATTCAGTGAAGCTCTTGGAAAAAGCGCAGGAAAGATTTATTGGAAAGGATTTAGGACTTTGTGGACAAGTTGGAGAAGCTGGGAATGTTTCCGGAGAGGTTGCTCCTAAAGCAGAGAGGTTTCAGAGGAGAAGTGATAGAGTTGTTGAAAATAGTTAGCGGGTTCCATAAAGATTGGGCAGAAACTGTTGCCATTAGGTGGAAGGGTTGAGAACTGGAAGATACAACTGGCAAACGAACATGAAGAAGAACAGTTGAATATCATGTGGCAGGGGAATGGAGGTTGACCCAATCATAATTTTATTAATAACATTTGAAAGCTTTCAAACGAAAAGGTTTGCGGGGTGAGAGAAAGATTTCATAGGAATCTGAGGGGTAATCTTTTCACTCAAAGGGTGGTGAGTGTATGGAACGAGCTGCCAGAGGAGGTAGTTGAGGCAGGGACTATAGCAACGTTTAAGAAACATTTAAACAGTTACATGGATAGGACAGGTTTAGAGGGATATGGGCCAAATATTGCAGGCAGGTGGGATTAGTGTAGATGGGACATGTTGGTCAGTGTTGGCAAGTTGGGCCAAATGGCCTGTTTCCACACTGTAAAACTCGATGACAATGATTCCTGTCCAGATCTGCTGTAATGGTCCACACCGCCCAGTCCTGGTGCATACTCCACAAAGTTCAGACCTGGTGCAGGGGCTACACTATTCAAATCTGGTGCATAATCCACATGGTCCAGACTTGGTACATGGTCCATACTGTCACAGTCCACAGTCCTAGAACGTGGTTCACACTGTCCAGATCTAGTACATAGTCCATTGTTTAGAGGGATATGGGCCAAATGCAGGCAGATGGGACTAGTGTAGATGGGACATGTTGGCCGGTGTGGGCAAGTTGGGCAGAGGGACCTGTTTTCACACCATATCATTCTATGACTATATGACTCTGGCTACAGGTCAAGGGCAGGGAAGTACTAGCTGCATTGGTCTGATTGAAAGCTAATACAAAATTGAAGGGTCGAATGGCTTCCTGCTGCTCTGTTGCCGTTTTACGATACCTCGGTGAGATTTGTCCTCACAATGTTTTCCCTGTTGATTAATATTTATAGGTACATTTAAATTGATGGTTATACTTGCAGTTATTAAATCACATGTTTACATTATTTTCTAAATCCTGTAAAAGCACCTAAGGCAGAAGAAGTCCAAACTTTGTTGCCGAATAAATAATTTGTTTTTTACTCTCTCTCTCTCCCCCACACCTGCGGCATTAGTTCTGCAAATTCTTACCAGAGCCAAGAAAAATATTTTGTAAGGAAACAAGAATCACAATTGCACTGTAATCTAGCTGAAATCAAACATCTTTCATCGGACTGCCTCACAGCATGGTTTGGGAACAGCTCCACCCAAGACCACTAGAAATTCCAGAGTGTTGTGGACACAGCCCAGACCATCAAACAAACCGATCTCCCTTCCCTTGACTCCATTTATACCTCAGGCTGCCTCGGTAAGGCCAACAGCATAATCAAGGACAAGTCGCACCCTGGCCACTCCCTCTTCTCCTCTCTCGCATCAGGCAAGTGGTATAGAAGTGTGAAAACGCGTCAGGGACAGTTTCTTCCCAGCTGTTGTCAAGCAACTGAACCATCCTACCAATAACTAGAGAGCAGTCTTAAGCTACCATGTACCTCATTGGAGACCCTTGGACTATCTCTGATTGGGCTTTACTGGATTTTATCTTGTACTAAACGTTATTCCCTTTATCATGTATACTGTGGATGGCTCGATTGTAATCATGTATTGTCTTTCCTCTGAAGATAGACACAAAATGCTGGAGTAAGCAAAATTGTATTGTATTGTATTGTATATCTTTATTGTCATTTCCTGAGTATTCGCATACCCAGAGGAAACAAAAAAACGTTACTCAACCAGTGTCCATTCAGTGTGCATGAAAAATAAATAGAAATAAAAAAAATAAAAAAAATACATGTATCATGAACAAATTTAACACTTTACTAAACATTCAACAGGCGTTCCGACCGGCAGCGGCACAACAGTGGCTCTGCTGCAGTGTGGGGGTTTGTGCGCGATATTTGGCAGGGGGCAAAGTCCATTTAGCAGTCTTATAGCCTGTGGGAAGAAGCTGAGGAGCATCCTGCTGGTTTTGCAGCTAATGCTCCTGTACCTCTTCCCAGATGGCAGGATGGAGAAAATGTCATGCGATGGGTGGTAAGGGTCTTTGATGATGGAGATGGCTCTGCTGATACATCTCTTCCTGTATATGTCCAGCAGGAAGGGGAGTGGAGCACCAATAATCCTGCTGGCGGTCTTCACTATCCTGTCTAGTTGGTGCCGTTCGTACGCCTTGCAGCTCCCGAACCAGGAAGTGATGCCGTAGGTCAATGTGCTCTCGACAGTCCCCCTATAAAAAGTCCGTAGGTGTGTAGTGGGGAGGCCTGCTTTACGTAGTCTTCGGAGAGGGTGAAGTCGCTGCTGGGCTCTTTTGACCAGAGCTGTGGTGTTGGCCGTGGACGTCAGGTCATCAGACAGATGTAGTCCTAGGAACTTCATGCTGCTGACCCTTTCCACATCAGCTCCGTCGATGTGCAGAGGTGTATGGTGTTGTTTCCCCGCCCTCCTAAAGTCAACCACCATCTCCTTAGTTTTTCCCACGTTAAGAATGAGGTTGTGGGATTTGCACCAACCTGTGAGCAGCTCCACCTCCATCCTGTACGCCGATTCATCATTGTCACTGATGAGACCCACCACTGTTGTGTCATCGGCGAACTTGTTGATGAAGTTGTTATTGAGTCTGGCAGTACAGTTGTGTGTCAGCAGACTAAACAGAAGGGGGTTTAGGACACAGCCTTGGGGTGAGCCAGTGCTCACGGCTATGGCTCAACGGGACAGGCAGAATCTCTGAAAAGAAGGCACAGGTGACATTTCGGGTCGAGACCCTTCTTCAGACTAGTCAGGGGAAAGGGAAACAGGAGATATAGATAGTGATGTAAAGAGATATAGAACAAATGAATGAAAGATATGTAAAAAAGTAACAATGATAAAGGAAACAGGCCATTGTGAGCTGTTTTTGCAAGGTGAGAATGGGAACCTGGTGTGACGGGTGGGGGAGGGATGGATAGAGGGGGAGTGCAGGGGTTACATGAAGTTAGAGAAATTAATATTCATACCGCTGGGGTGTAAGTTGCCCAAGCGAAATACGAGATGCTGTTCCTCCAATTTGCGATTAGCCTCACTCTGACAATGGAGGAGGCCAAAGACAGAAAGGTCAATGTGGGAATGGGAAGGAGAATGAAATTGGCGACTGATTCACACGCAACAAAAGCTTTTCACTATGTAGTTGTTGTTGTTGTATTCAATTTATTGTCACTATCTCAAAAGAGACAACTAAATGGATTTTCCTTACAGTCAAGTAACATAAAAAATAAATAATAAATAAATAAATAATGTTTTAAAAAAAGCACAAACACAGAATTCCACGACACAACATAACCCCACAGCGGCACTAAAGTAATGGAAGGTGCCATAATCCAGCCAGCCTCCCCGCCGATCTTCTACACCTTGGCACAGGTAAAAATAAACTGAACTCAAACTCAAACATCCTCCGTATGCTCAGTAAATTCAACGTTTTAGCAGGTTGCTTTGAGGTTTTATATGCTGTCTTTGATTTTCACCCCACTCCAACACACGCTGAGGTCTTTCTCTGACTAGTTCTGTGTTGCCATACTGCTAATTAGATGTACAATTACTGGACCATTAACAACACATAAATGTCTGCAATTTCAAACTTCTGCAGACTTCAAGGCAACACTTAGAACACTGAGAAACCCCTGGTGGCCTTGAGAGAAACAAAGCCAGATGCAATATTTTTGATTAGTTTGATAGCCAAGATTGCCACTTTCCAATATTAAACACAAGTTGAAATATATTTCCAAGATTCAACTTTGTATTCTGCTGGAGTCGTTTAGCTTGGTCTGGAGATACACTGTGGAAACAGGCCCTTCGGCCTACCAAGTCCGCGCCAATCAGTGTTCCCTGCACATTATCACCATCCTACCACAGAATGTAGTTGAGGCCAGTTCATTGGCTATATTTAAGAGGGAGGTAGATGTGGCCCTTGTGGCTAAAGGGATCAGGGGGTATGGAGAGAAGGCAGGTACAGGATACTGAGTTGGATGATCAGCCATGATCATATTGAATGGCGGTGCAGGCTCAAAGGGCCGAATGGCCTACTCCTGCTATTTTCTATGCTTCTATACACAAACACTAGGGACAATTTACATTTATACCAAGACAATGAACCTACAGATCTTTGGAGTGTGGGAGGAAAACGAAGATCTCAGAGCAGGTCATGGGATCAAACAAACTCCGTACAGAAAGCACCCGTAGTCAGGGTCGAATCCGGGTTGATTCTCGGAGAAACCCACGCGGTCACGGGAAAGAACATACAAACTCCATACGGACAGCACCTGTAGTCAGTATCGATCCTGGTCATCTGGCGCTGTGAGCACTGTAAGGCAGCAACTCTACCACTGCGCCACCGTGCGTACAGGTAATTCCGATTGATAGAGCAGTTATGCCACACGCAGACTTCGAATAAGGGTGTTTTTTCTAATCCAGCAATAAGGAAGTATTGCACACATGAATTTAGATCATATTTATCATATATATGAAAATACGATATCCTCAGGCCACATGAATTATTGACAGAAATATGAATAGATTACGCTCACTGAAAACATAATGCGCAGTTTTGTGTCTCAAAATTCTCGTGGACTTAATTATGACAATGTACAAAATTATGAGAGGAATAGATCGGGTAGATGCTCCGAGTCTTTTGCACAGAGAAGGGGAATCAAGACAAAGGACAAAGGACATTTATTGTCACATACACCAATTAGTGCAGTGAAATTTGAGTTACCATGTAGCACACAAATAAGATAAACACAACACTATAAAATTTAACATCAAACATAAAAAACATCCCCCACATCGGAATCAACGTTTCCCACTGTGAGGGAAGGCAATAAAAGTTCAGTATCTTCCTCATGTTCACCCGTGGTCAGGGCCTAATGAGCCCTCCGCAGTCACCGCAACGGTAGCCCGATGTTTCAGGCACTCTCGCCGGAATGATGAAACTCTAACGTCAAAACGGAAGAACACTCTCAGCGGCTTGGAGTTTCAGAATTGGCCGCTTCCTACCAGAGACCACGGCTTCCGAAGTCTACAGGCCGAGCTGGGCGGAGCTCCAACACTGGCAATCATCGGCGAAAGATCAGAATCAAGTACCAGCGGACATAGGTTTAAGCTGCCAGAGGATGTAATTGAGGCAGGTGCTATAACAACATTTAAGAAACATTTAGACAGGTACATGGATGGGACAGGTTTGGAGGGATATGGGCCTAAAGCAGGCATGTGGGACGTGTAGATGGGCATGTTGGCCGATGTGTGCAAGTTGGGCTGAAGGGCCTGTTTCCACACTGTATGAGTATATGAAACTAATTGGAATCACTAAATGGGTATAGCAATGGAACACCAGTGGCCACTATTGTTATTAGGTGGGTGACGGGATTATAAGGTCAGTAATAATTGGATATTAAGGGGATTAAGAGAAGGCGAATTGTGGATTGGCTAAGAGGTAGCAGATGATTGAAACGGAGACCAGAGGCTCAGAACAAAGACTGGGGGATGGCCACCAAGGGCAAATTATATGCCTGCCTGTCAGGTAAGCTGAAGAAGAGTCCCAACTTGGAATGTCACCTATCAATGATTTCCAAAGAAATCCCTGACCTGCTAATTTACTCCTGCACTTTGTCTTATTTTGTAAACCAGCATCTGTAGTTCCTATTTCTGCAGTCAGCCCAGACGAAGTGGGACGGAAAGGTGAAAGGCTTGTACAGAGGGACTATGGAGAAGATGTTTCCACTGGTGGGAGAGTCTAGGACCAGAGATCATTGCCTCTGAATAAAAGGACATATCTTTAGAAAGGAGATGAGGAGGAATTTATTTTGTCATAGGGTGGTGAATCTATGGAATTCTATGCAGACCATCAAGCCCTGGGGATTTATCAGCCTTCAGTCCCATCAGCCCAACACCATTTCCTGCCTAATGTGGATTTCCTTCAGTTCCTCCGTCACCCCAAATCCTCTGGCCACTAGTAAATCACGAATATGTTTGTGTCCTCCTTAGTGAAGACAGATCCAAAGTACCTGTTCAACTCATCTGCCATTTCCTTGTTCCCCATCATAAATTCACCTTTTTCAGTCTTCAAGAGTCCAACTTTAGTCTTAACTATTTTTTTCTTCTTCACGTACCTAAAGAAGCTTTTACTATCCTCCTTTATATTCTTGACTAGCTTACCTTTGTACCTCATTTTTTCTCCCCGTATTGCCTTTTTAGTTATCTTCTGTTGTTCTTTAAACTTTCCCAATCCTCTGGCTTCCCACTCATCTTTGCTACGTTGTACTTCTTCTCTTTTATTTTTATACTGTCCCTGACTTCCCTTGTCAGCCATGGTCGCCCCTTACTCCCCTTGAAATCTTTCTTCCTCTTTGGAATGAACTGATCCTGCACCTTCTGTATTATTCCCAGAACTACTTGCCATTGTTGTTCCACTGTCATCCTTGCTAGGGCATCTTTCCAGTCAACTTTGGCCAGCTCCTCCATCGTGGCTCCATAGTCCCCTTTATTCAACTGTAACACTGACACCTCCAATTTACCCTTCTCCCTCTCCAATTGTAGATTAAACCTGAGTTTGTCCATCTCTACAGGAGCTTGAAACCTGGAATATCCAGGTTCAGGAACAGCTTCTTCCCCACAGCCATCAGGCTATTAAATACAACATCAAACAAGCTCTGAACAATAACAGTCTATTATTACTATTGCACTTTATCTGTTTATTTATTGTGTGTATATATGGTCTATGGTATATAGACACATTTATCTTTTATCTCCTGTTCTGTATTATCTCCTCTCCTGCTGAGAGAATGGAGCACCTGGGCTTGTACACTCTGGAGTTTAAAAGGATGAGAGGATATCTCATTGAAACATATAAGATTGTTAAGGGTTTGGACACGCTAGAGGCAGGAAACGTGTTCCCGATGTTGGGGGAGTCCAGAACCAGGGGCCACAGTTTAAGAATAAGGGGTAAGCCATTTAGAACGGAGATGAGGAAACACTTTTTCTCACAGAGAGTGGTGAGCCTGTGGAATTCTCTGCCTCAGAGGGCGGTGGAGGCAGGTTCTCTGGATGCTTTCAAGAGAGAGCTAGATAGGGCTCTTAAAAATAGCGGAGTCAGGGGATATGGGGAGAAGGCATGAACGGGGTACTGCTTGGGGATGATCAGCCATGATCACATTGAATGGCGGTGCTGGCTAGAAGGGCCGAATGGCCTACTCCTGCACCTATTGTCTATTGGATTACGTTTACATATTCTGTTGTGCTGCATGAAGCAAGAATTTAATTGTCCTATTTGGGACACATGACAATAAAACTTTCTTGACTCTCTATCTCTCCCTTCAAAATATCCACTGACTTGGCCTCCACAGCCCTCTGTGGCAATGAGTTCCACAGATTAACCATCCTCTGACTAATCGGGTGGTGAGAGGTTGGTTAATCTGGTCGGTATGGTCTCGGTGGGCCGAAGGGCCTGTTACCACAATGTATCTCTAATGTAAAGTAGATATTTGGCATCTTTGTTAATCCTAATTATCAGCTGTCCAGGTGTTCAGCATCATCGAAGGATTTGTGTTTGGTAACATTTGAGGATCACTGCAACGAGAAACCAATTAACAAAGTTCGTTCCCACTGAATATTATTCCAACTTTACGACATCATTATTCGCTTTAATGCTAATAAACCCCGTAACAATCAGGCATTGATTGCTATTTTCTCTAATCTCCATTAACAAAGCAGCTTAATAGGCTTCAAACAGATTAGCCAACAAACTAGCAAAAGTGCACCTGCTATTGATATTATTCTAGACTCTTCAAAATGAACAATGGACCATCTACGAGCAATTATTGCATTCTTTTCCTTTTCGAATGAAAGCCAAACATTATTACATGCAAAACTCCTTTTCAAAGCAGTCAAAGGAAAGATTTGTATTATTGAAGCCACCTACAACTAATTCCATGACTAATTCCCTTTCTTCTGTCATGGCAAGGATTAACAGACCGGAAAACAAAAGAAGGGATATTGATTTGTATAATTTGTTCCTGCATATATCTTGCAGCAGCGAGCTCAGCTCAGCTCAGCTGATGAAGAAACGTTGTTGTTGTGGAATTTCCGGAGGTTGGTGCAAGACTGGGATCACAGGCCGAAACAAAACAAAACATGGCTGAGATAATAGGCCAGGTCGATGGATTGGGTTTAGGTTTAGTTTTAATTTTAGTTTTAGGCTTATTATTATTATTGCCACATGTACCGAGGTAAAAGTTTGGTTTTGCCTGCAATACAAACCGATCAGAAATACCATGCATAGATAAAATCAAGTCTAACTCAAGTACACCAGATAGAGGAAAATGGAAGATACAGAGTGCAGAATGTATAAGAAAGAACTGCAGATGCTGGTAAAATCGATGGTAGACACAAAGTGCTGGAGAAACTCAGCTGGTGAGGCAGCATCTGTGGAGAGAAGGAACGTTTTCACACAAAGGGTGGTGGGCATGTGGAACGAGCTGCCAGAGGAGGTGGTTGAGGCAGGTACTATCGCAACTTTTAAGAAACATTTGGAAAGGGTATATGGATAGGACAGACACTAAATGCTGGAGTAACTCAGCGGGTGAGACAGCATCTATGGAGAGAAGGAATTGGCGACGTTTTGGGTTGAGACTCGATATGTCGCCAATTCCTTCTCTCCATAGATGCTACCTCAACCTCTGAGCTTTTCCAGCATTTTGTGTCTACCTTTGAGTGCAGAATGTAGTTGGCAAAAGGACCCGTTTCCATCTTATACGCATATAATTTTAAGACTTAACTTTTGACTACAGTTAATAATCTTGAAAGGGGGCATCTCTCTTGATTATCATTTCTTTTGAATTTGGGAGGTACGTATAGTAGACCTTCCTGAATGGAGATTGCTCAGTTTGGTTTCTCAACTCTGTCCAAAATTATCAATAACAACTTCTAAACCATAGCAGACAAACCCTTCAACTTAAATTATAGAGCGATACATTGTGGAAACAGGCCCCCTCAGCCCAACCTGCCCAAACCGACCAGCATGTCGCTTCTACACATCCCACTGCCTGCGTTTGGCCCGTTTGGCCCGTGTGGCTAAACCTGTACTCTCCATGTGTAGGAAAGAACTGCAGATGTTGGTTTACACTGAAGACAGACACAAAATGCTGGACTAACTCAACGGGTCAGGCAGCATCTCTGGAGGACAGGCAGCATCTCTCGAGAAATGTTCTGACCCTATTCCTTTTCTCCAAGGATGAAGCCTGACAGGCTGAGTTACTCTAGCATTTGTGCCTGTCTTATCCATGTACCCTGTCCAAATGTTTCTTAAACGTTTCGAGAGTACCTGCCTCAACCACCTTCTCTGGCAGCTCGTTCCATATGCTCCATAAGTTACCGCTCAGGATCCTATTACATTTTTCCACCCCCTCACCTTAAACCTGGATCTGGATTCCCCTACTCTGGGCAAGAGACTCTGGGCGTCTACCCGATCTATTCCATTCATGCTTTTTGTACACAAAATGATGCAAGTACTTGGGGATTGGCACTGATGTTTGCTTGAGCCTCTGCAACACCAGGTGGGAGTGAAAGGCAACTGATGTGTACTGTTAAGATAAACAGGATGATCTGGTTTAATGGGTTCAATATCTGCAGTGACGCAAGGACTTGCTGCAGTTGTCAAGTGTCACATCCAGTAACCTAAATCCACACCGAGTATTTGGGAGATAAATCAAACCTAGGCAACTGTTTTATTAAAAGTCAGACCGTTGAATCAATGTCAAGCTAATTACAGAATGCTCATGTTTACACAGTTGCTCAATTACTCACCACAAATCAAATTAACCTCGATTATGCTTCTTGGTAAAATTGAGCATTGCAAATATTATTTTTAGTACTCCTGTTTAAATCTTTTGGTAAGCAAAAAAAAGTTTTAAAATATTTTTATTTCTCAACATGTAAGTTTTCTTTTAGTTTAGTTTTGTTTAGTGAAAAGCTTTTGTTGCCTGCCAGACAGTCAGTGGAAAGACAATACATGATTACAATCGAGCCATCCACAGTGTACAGTAAAGAGAAAATCATCCAATCTTTCCAGAGTGTTTTTGGGGTTGTTCATTCGTCGTTTTGAAAGGGCTTGCCTCATTTTGATTGAACCAAAACCAATAATTCTGGCAGAAAGTTAAAAAGCAATTTATACTGCAGATTATCTTCTTGATATACGATAGAAAATTATACGTACATTCAGAGAACACAGCTTGGACATGGTGCATCTTTATCAGTATGGCTGGGCGCAGTTTGGACATTAACAGAATACATCCATTGTTTTTATTTGATCTGCTGGTTAAAAAAAAATCCTGCAAAGTTTTTCTCCGCACTGCAGTTTAGTTGCTAGGAAAATTGAAAACACTTATGCCAGATTCAAGGGCTTTAATATGATGATTTAAAGATTATCTCTCATCACTGACCTACTTAATGTACATAATACGAGTTTACTTGTTGTCTAGTTCACTAACAATTGTCCCTTTTATTATATACTGAAAATATATACTAACTGTACATGGGATATTTCATTTTGCTGTAGGGACCCACATTTAAATAAAGTGAATAAAGTTATTTATCTTTAAGTCCAGTACCTTTAACCCAGATCAGTCATAATGTATTAGGGTAAGGATCAGTAAAGTACTGAGAATAATCTCATTAATATGAGGCTGCAGTCAATTACAGGAGTTTATTTTTGTGACAGTAACTCCACTCAGTAATTGCAGCTCTCTAGGGGAACAGATTGCTCCAAGTGGAAAGAATACTATGATTTACAATATTTGTGATCACTGCTGGTAGAGTAGCTGCCTCACAGCGCCAGAGACCCGGGTTCGATCCTGATTTCGGGTGCCAAAATTTTAACTCCCTTTAACTGAGTGGGTTTCCTCCGGGTGCTCCCATTTCCTCCCACGTCCCAACGATGTGCAGGTTTGTAGGTTAAAGTCATACTCATACAGTGCGGAAACAGGTCCTTTGGCCCAACTTGCCCACTCCCACCAACATGCCCAATCTACACTAGTCCCACCTGCCCGTGTTTGGCCCGTATTCCTCTAAACTTGTCCTACCCATGTACCTGTCTAAATGCTTCTTAAACGTTGCGATAGTACCTCCTCTGGCAGCTTGTTCCAGCAGAGGTCAATTGGCCTCTGTAAATTGCCCTTATCATGTAGGGAATGCATGCAAAAGTGGGATAACATTGAACTAGTGTGAACGGGTGGGTGATCAACGGCTGGCATGGACTCAGTGGGCCAAAGTTTCCACACTGGGTCTCCAAACTAAGCTAAACTAAATTAAACTAAACTAAACAGTTGTGGAATGAGAAATGGCAGCATTTTGTACCCAACATAATTTCACCAACAGCAAATTATAAAGGCTGGTTCATTTTGATGATGTTAGTTGAGGATAAAAAATGGTTGAAATGTTTTGGTCTTGATTTCGTAACTCATCTGAAGGACAACATCCCTGAGAGAACTGCATTCCTATCAGTGCAGCACTGAAGGTTGATTTTAAATTAGTTACACATAGCCATCATGCCACTTAAATTAATACAGGAAGTGTGACCATTACCAAAGGAGCAAGCTGACGCCTTTAGGGTTGCTGCATGGATGAAGAGAATAGATTGCTTTTGGAAAAAAACAGCATAATTTAATATCCAGTACATGACTCACTGCTTGGTCTATGAATCAAACATGCATGCTCTTAATCATCTTCTCTAAAATGAGACGCATTAAGCTTGTTTAAAGTGAACTCGGGAACAGGGTTAAATGAAGAAAGAAGACAAAATACATCAAAAATACATTTTTAACTTATCCGCAAACCAATAATGTGCCGCTATTTCATCTTTTATAATTGACTCCAGCATCTTCCCCACCACCGATGTCAGGCTAAGGTCTATAATTCCCTGTTTTCTCTCTCCCGCCTTTCTTAAAAAGTGGGATAACATTAGCTACCCTCCAATCCACAGGAACTGATCCTGAATCTATAGAACATTGGAAAATGAACACCAATGCGTCCACAATTTCTAGAGCCACTTTCTTAACTACCCTGGGATGCAGACCATCATGCCCTGTGGATTTATCAGTCTTCAGTCCCATCAGTCTACCCAACATCATTTCCTGCCTAATGTGGATTTCCTTCCGTTGTGGTGTGAAAAAAAACCCAAATCAAAGCTGGCACCGATGATCAAGGAAAGAGTTCAAGAGATAATTTAAAAGAAAGAGAAGGAATTGACTGGAATATTAAAAGAAACTGAGATCAGTCAAAAATAAATAGTCTGCTTTATGCTCCACAATTCTTAGAAGAGGTTTAAATATACATACAAACATCCATGGGCGGAAATTCCAGGGGACACACATCCCCTCTATGTTTTGAGAGGTGGGAGACAATCCCCCCCATGTTGTGTAAACCGGATTTTTAAATTTGGTGAAAAAAAATCTATTAAAAATCTCCGCTTTCTGCGAGACAGTGGGGATGGGACTGATGATCAAGCGTGGCCGATTGGGCGAGAGAGACGAGAGAGACAGCAGGCAGTGTGGGGGGGGGACACACACACACACGCACACGATGATTCAGTGCGGTGATTTGAGGAGGGAGGGAGGTGTCGGTCAGAGGCGGAAGTAGGGGTGTGGGACTGAGGATAGAGCGCGGTGATTGGAGGAGGGAGACGTCCTTGTGGAGCAAAGATCATAGAGCGGAGTTTGAATCAGCCCGATTGCGGGGCCTTTCATCGCCCGGCGCGACTTAAAATCGGCCGCGGGGTCTTCCATATTGCTGCGTCGAGGCGATCGAGGCTCCCGATGTTGAAGGCCCCGCTGGGCAATGAAAGGCCCCGCGGCAGTCAATGTTCATACCGCTGTAATACGTTAGGCGCTTTCTCTCCTTCCGCCTCGAATTTGCTCTGCTATTCAGTTCTGTTCCCCACTACCCCAGGCCTTTAACTCTTCATTCCCCAACGAAACAAAACTACTTCATCTCAATAACTCCTCACCCACAGCTCCCTCGAGGGAACAGTTCCAAAGGGTTCAAGGCCCTCAGAGAGAGGAATTCTTCGCCTCAGCGTTACGCAACTGAGCTCTATTTCTGAGATCGCACCCCAGTCCTACCCACCCGCAGTTGTACGTGAAATTTGTCAAACTAAAGTTGCCTCCTCTGCGTTTATGGAACGGCTTGTTGTGATAAAATTAATTGGGCTGAGTTCAAAGCCAAACACTTTGAAGCATTAACGACAGCATCTTGCAACTTTCACTGATGTAAGTACACCATATTGAGTTAGTGCCTTCAAAGAAAGAATATCCCAATGAGCTAAAAGAAGACACTCAAATCCTATGAGTTAATCGTCGACAATATTAATGAAAAGCCAAGTTCAAGATAATGATATGAAGAGGATTTGGTGAATTTGGGAGGCTTTGGGCAAGGTCTTAAAGGAAAGAGAAGTGTTTTTGTAGCAGAAACAAGGTGGGATGGAGGGATGTCAGCACTTAAACTGCTGAGTTCCTCCAGCATGTTGTGTCTATCTTTGGTGTAAACCAGCCTCCGCGGTTCCTTCTTACAGATTTTTAACATACGCGCCAATTTCATGTCTTCGGCTCTTTAAATTCCTTATTCATTTAATTATTTAAATTATTTCAATTGTTTAAATTCCCCAGCTACCATAGTGAGATTCGACGTCTCCAGAACAATGGTCCAGAACTCCAACTTCACATGCAGCATGTTAACTACCACGCTACCACACAAACAGTTACCCAGAGGTATTGTCCTCTGCATGTCAATTGCAGAGTTTGGTGAAGCTGTCCAAGTACAATTCTTTGGATATGGTTGATATTCACTCACATGTTCCTACTGGTTTCAAAGTTAAATCCACACCTTTGAAATAATGGACAAAATCATTTACACAACTGAAATATTTATCTGCACTTCTATAGCTCATTTCAATAGGTAATAGACAATAGACATTAGGTGCAGGACGAGGCAATTTGGCCCTAGGGTGGCACAGTGGTGCAAGGGTAGATTTGCTGTCTTACAGCGCCAGACATCCAGGTTCAATCTTGACCTCGGTTGCTGCCTGTACTGAGTTTGAACATTCTCCCTGTGACCGCTTGAATTTTCTTCAGGTGCCCTGGTTTCCTCCCACACTCCGAAGATGTACAGGTTTGTAGGTTAATTGGCTTTGATCGCTGGCCGGCGTGGTCTCTGTAGACCGAAGGGCCTGTTTCTGCTCTGCAGTCTCTAAAGTCTAAAGTCTGTATTTTTTAGATTTATGTCATACGGTCATAAGTGACAGGAGCAGAATATGGCCATTCGTCCCATCGAGTCTACTCCGCCATTCAATCATTGCGGATCTATCTCTCCCTCCTAACCCCATTCCCCTGCCTTCTCCCCATAACCCCTGACACCCGTACTAATCAGGAACCTATCAATCTCTGCTTTAAAAATATCCAATAACCTGGCCGTCAAAGAATTCCACAGATTCACCACACTCTGACGAATGAAATTCCTCCTCATCCCCTTTCTAAGGTACGTCCTTTTATTCTGAGGCTGTGACCTCCGAGACTCTCCCACTGATGGAAACATCTCATCTCATCTCCTTCCTAAATGAACGTCCTTTAGATATGAGGCTATGACCTCTGGTCCTAGACTCTCCCTATAGTGGAAACATCCTCCCCACATGCACTCAAGCCTTTCACTATTCGGTACGTTTAAATGAGGTCCCCCCTCAATCTTCTAAACTCCAGCGAGTACTGGCCCAGTGCCATCAACCGCTTATCATAAGTTAACCCACTCATTCCTGGGATCATTCTTGTAAACCTCCTCTGGACCATTTCCAGGGCCCACACATCCTACCTCAGATGCCCTAAATTGCCCACAATACTCCAAATACGGCCTGACCAGCACCTTATAGAGCTTCAGCATCATATCCTTGTCCATTAGTAGTACTGGAGGCAAGTTTGTAAATATGTTTTCACCCAACGAATGGTGGGGGTCAAAAACTCCTGCCCTGAAACCCTTACATTACAAGAGTACCTGGATGAGCCCATGCAGAACAATGACCTACAAGGCTGCGAACTAAGAGCTGGGAAACAGTCATATTTTGGCCAACATTGAAAGGAGGAACTGAGTGTCCATCTTGTTGTGCAGTCATTTTCAAATATTCCTTTGTTATAGTGTAAGTTTATAAGTTCTAGGAACAGTATCAGGCTATTCGGCCCATCAAAGAAACAATTAGCCAGGTACATGGTTAGGACAGGATTAGAGGGGTAAGGGGCAAATGCAGGTAGGCGGGACTAGTGTAGATGGGACACAATGGTTGGCATGGGAAGTTGGGCTGAAGGGCCTGTTTCTACACTGTATGACTATGACTCTATGATTCTGTGACTATTTACTGCAAATTTAGAATCATCAGCTTCGTTATTCTGCATGAAAAAAACATGGCTTAAATGCTATGATGCATATTTCAAGATGAACTAAATGAAACAAGATTGAATTTGCTGAATATCTGTCCTGAAATGCTCTTGTTAGCTACATACAAAGCTCAACATCAAACCAGCACCAATACCTCTCTTCAGGACAATATTCTTTTAATTTTCACTAATTTATTCCGTGGTTTTCTAGTTTAAACCAATGCAAACATACTCTACCACAGGACGAGTTCCATCATGCAAAAACTACACTTCCATATGCCAATTATTGTATTGTGTTTATGCTGAAAATGTCATTTGTAAATAATTATAATTAAGTAACACCATCAAAACTAAAATCCAAAATGACACAACAACCACAATAAACAAATTGTGATTTCAGTGCAAATTTTCATATTGCAACAAGATATTAATTTTCTAGCTGAGGAAAAAACAAACACTCACCATCTGCTTACAGAATTTATGGCAGATTCCCATGTGAATCATACACCCAGCAATATTTGTATGTAATTTACAAATGACATACACTGGTGTGATAAACGCACTAATACAATATTATGACAGATTGTGCATTGATCAACATTTAACTACAGATCTATAAATTACTCGAAAAAACCATGGTAACTCTACAGCTGCATTAAATGCAGCCAAAATCATCCCCTAACATGCAGTATATAATGCAGTCTATTGCAACCCGCATGCAGACATTCAATGTGTAAGAAGGAACTGCAGATGCTGGTTTAAACTGAAAAAGCATCTCTGGAGATGCTGCCTGTCCCACTGAATTACTCCAGCTTTTCGTTTCTATCTTCAGAGACATTTGATGCTGATCATCTGCAAATATCCAACTAACATCAGGATATATCCCACCAGTTGCTCCCTTCTCACAATTTTGCAGTTCACAAGTTATAGCAGTAGAATTAGGCCATTCGGCCTGTCGAGTCTACAATGCCGTTCAATCATGGCTGATCTCTGCCTCCTAATCCCATTATCCTGCTTCTCCCCATAACCCTTGACACCCGTTCTAATCAAGAATTTGTCTAGAATATGCACTGATTTGGCCTGATATGCACTGATTCCACAGAGTAACGACCCTCTGACTAAAGAAGTTCCTCCTCACCTTTCCAAACGTACGTCCTTTTATTCTGAGGCTGTGGCCTCTGGTCCTAGACTCTCCCACTAGTGGAAACATCCACTCCACATCCACACTATCCAGCCTTTTGCCATTTGACTGCAATGCCAGGGTTTCAACCCTCCGGCAATCAAAGGCAACATTCAGGGCAAGTCAGGGCTAGTCAGGGCTAGTCAGGGCTAGTCAGGGCTAGTCAGGGCTAGTCAGGGCAACTTACTACCTGACAGTCCATAAACGCAGATCCTAAAAGAGTGTCATTTGGACATCTTTGATTCTCCTATATCTTGGGTCAGGTCAAGAAGGCAGCTCCTCACCCTCTTTTCAAGGCCAATCACAGATGGGTAATAAATGCTTGTTTCAGTTTTGTACATACAGCGTTGAAACAGACCCTTCAGCCCATCAGGTCCCTTCCTAACAGCACTCACATATGTTAGTTCTATCCTACACACTAGGGACCATTTACAGAAGCCAATTAACCTACAAACCGGCACGTATTTGCAATGTCGGAGAAAACCCACACGGTCACCGGGTGAACCTTACAGAGAGCAAGAATCAATTGCCACAGATGGCTGTGGAGGACAACTCAATGGATATTTTTAAGGCGGTGGTTGACATATTCTTGATTAGTGAGGATGTAAGGGAGAAGTGCAGAAGAATGGGGTTGAGAGGGAGAGAGAGATCAGCCATGATTGCATGGCGGGTTAGACTTGATGGCCTAATTATGCTCTCTTATGAACTTATGAAAGAGAGGAGACGGGTATAGTTAACTGAGGAGAATGTTGACTCACTTCATTCTTTCATTTAAGACCTTTATTTAGTTTAAAGGTACAGCACGGAAACAGGCCCTTTGGCCCAACGAGTCCATGCTGACCATTGATCACCAGTTCACACTAGTTCCATGTGATCCCACTTTCTCATCCATTCCAGCGGCAATGTACAGAGGCCAATTAAGTTGCAAATTCCCACGTCTCTCGGGTGTGAGAGGAAACTGGAACACCAGGAGAAAAACCGAGAACATGCAACATCCACAACACCTGATGCCAGGATCGAACCAAGGTCCGTGGCATTGTGAGGCAACAGCTCTACCCGCTGCTGCACTGCTGCGAGAAAAGAATGGTTCTGGGTAAGCCTCGTTTATAGTCTGGGAAATCTATTGTGTGGGAAGGAACTGCATCCAAGATAGATACAAAATGCTGGAGTAACTCCGCGGGACAGGCAGCAACTCCGAAAAAGGGTCTCGACCCGAAACGTCACCCATTCCTTCTCTCCAGAGATGCTGCCTGGTCCACGGAGTTACTCCAGCATTTCATGTGTATCGTGGGACATCTATTGCACCATTTACAGAAGTTGAGCAATTATGAAATGCATCGTTCTGTTGTTACAGCAATGAATCTTTCTTGGTGGTCGACTGTCTCTTGAATTGACTCCAACCCTGTGAAGAATCACAAATTCTATCAGAGCGGCTGCACGGCATCCTCGTGAGGGAGGGGAAGCATCTCATGCTAGTGAAGGTAAGAACAGGAAGATTGGGGAAGTGAATGTGTGACTGAGGAGTTGGTGCTGGGGGCAGGGATTCAGATTTCTGGATTATTGGGATCTCTTCTGGGGCAGGGGTGCCCTGTACAAAAGGGACGGGTTGCACCTTAACTGGAGTGGGACCAATATCCTGGCGGGCAGGTTTGCTAATGCTACACTGGAGGGTTTAAACTAGATTGGCAGGGGGGTGGGATTGTGTGCAGGACAGAGGCAAGTGAGAGGATAGAAGTTGGTATGGAAGTTGGTGATGGAAAGTGAACAGAATTAGTGGACAAAATAGGCAGGTGAAAGGTGGAGAGCGAGGATGGAGGTTTGGTGAGACCGCATTTAGAGTATTGTGTTCAGTTCTTGGTGCCATGTTAACAGAAAGATATTGTCAAGCTTGAAAGGGTTCAGAGAAGATTTATGCGGATGTTGCCAGGACAAGAGGGTGTGAGCTATAGGGAGAGGTTGAGTGGGCTGGATCTTATAAAGGTGTACAAAATCATGAGATTATTAGATCAGGTAGATGCACAGAGTCTCTTCCCTAGATCAGGGGAATCAAGGACCAGAGGACATAGGTTCAAGGTGAAGGGAAAAAGATATAATAGGAATCCGAGGAGTAACTTTTTCACACAGAGGGTGGTGGGTGTATGGAACAAGCTGCCAAGGAGGTAGTTGTGGCAGGGACTATCCCATCGTTTAAGAAACAGTTTGACGGGTACATGGATAGGACAGGTTTGGAGGGATATGGACCAAGCACAGGCAGGTGGGACTAGTGTAGATGGGACATTGTTGTCCGGAGTGGGCAAGTTGGGCTAAAGGGCCTGTTTCCACACTGTATCACTCTGTGACTCTCCGATTCTATAAATGCCTGTGGTATGGAAAGCAGGGTGTTATGTATATGTGCAGGAGCTCCTGCAAGTTACTGTGGAGTGGCACAGAATGTTTTACAAATTGTAACGCTTCATATAGAACTCCTGGGAGAGAGAACTATTTAAAAATTCTCAGTAAAATTAATCAAAATTCTCCTAAGGCAAATATTTACCGGAAAAATCAGAGGCACAAGTGACTGCAGATGCTGCAACCTGGAGCAAAGAACAGACTCGAGTAAAACACAAAGTGCTGGAGTTACTCAGCAAGCCAGGCAGCATCTTTGGAGGACATGGATCAAGAGAGCCAAGAGAGTCAAGAGTGTTTTATTGTCATGTGTCCCAGATAGAAAAATTACATTCTTACTTAAGCAGTACAACAGAATATGTAAACATAGTACACTGTAAACAATATGATAAATGAGAGAGGAAAAAAAGTTCAGTATACATACAGTACATACAGTGTACACATACTCACACACATAACATACAGTATATACAGTGTACACATACTCACACACATACAGTATATATATATATATATATATATATATATATATATATATATATCCACGTATATACATATACACACACACACACAAAGGGCAGGCACAAAGGAGGGCAATAAATGAACTTGCCAATGCCGCCGAACGGAGCAGTCACTGGCTGTGGCTGAAGAGGAAAGATGCTGTCTGGGCTGCCACGTGACCATCTAGAGGCTAACAATAAGACACACACCCAGGTCTGATCAACCTGCGGTGGGCCTGCATCGACTGAGGGTGTCTTGTGATAAAAGGCCGAAACACCCAGTGACGTTGAGGTACACAACTAAAGATGTGTCTGATTGTTAGCAAAATCACCTCGTGGTCATAACCAAGAATGGCAATTGTAGTGAAATCTTAGGGATTGTAACACCTAGTCCTACTAATCAATCATACACACACACTCAAAAAACAAACAATAGTAGTGCAATAACAATAATAATAATAATAATAATAATAATAATAATAATAATAATAATAATAATAATAATAATAATAATAATAATAGTTTATTGTAGTTCAAAGCTTATTTGAGGTTAATACAGCCTGATGGCTGTAGGGAAGAAGCTGTTACTGAACCTGGACATTACAGTTTTCAGGCTACTGTACCTTCTTCCCGTTGGCAGGGGTGGAATGATCGTGTGACCAGGACTGTGTGGATCTCTGATGATGCTAGCTGCCTTTTTGAGGCAACAAGTTCAATAGGGACATTTCGGGTGAGAACTTTCCCCAGTCTGAGGAAGGGTGCCAACCCAAAATGCCGCCGATCCATTGATGGAGGCACGGTGGCGCAGCGGTAGAGTTGCTGGCTCACAGCGCAATAGACCCAGTTTCGATCCTGACTATGGGTGCTGTTTGTACGGAGTTTGTATGTTCTCCCCATGACTGCAAGGGTTTTTTCTGGGTGTTCCGATTTCCTCCCACACTCCAAGGATGTACAGGTTTGCAGGTTAATTGGTTTCAATAAAAATTGGAAATTGTCCCTAGTGTGTGCTGTATAGTGCTAGTGTACGGGAATCGCTGGTCAGCGCGGACTCGGTAGACCGAAGGGACTGTTTCCGCGCTGTATCTCTAAACTAATCTAAATCTAAACATTCCCTCCACAAATAATGCCAGACCTGTTGAGTTACTCCAGCACTTTGTGTATTGCCCAGGATGTCAGCATCTGCAGTTCCTTGTGTCTGTAAGAAACGGAGTGCAAGAGGAACTCAACAGGTTAGGAGTTTTCTGTGGAGGCAGATTGATTGTTGACGTTTTGAGTCCTGATGCACGGTCTCCACCTGAACCATTGACCACTACTCTACCTCCACCAACACTATAGTTTTGTATCAACAGACAATAAGTGCAGGAGTAGGCCATTCGGCCATTTGAGCCAGCACCGCCATTCAATGTGATCATGGCTGATCATCCTCAATTAGTACCCCGTTCCTGCCTTCTCCCCATATCCCTTGACTCTGCTATCTTTAAGAGCTCTGTCTAGCTCTCTCTTGAAAGCAACCAGTGAGCCAGCCTCCACCGCCCTCTGAGGCAGAGAATTCCACAGACTCTGTGTGAAAAAGTTTTTCCATTTTTCCTGCCTCTAGCATGTCCAAACCCTTAATAATCTTATATGTTTCAAATCAATTCTGAAAAACAATGGGATTGATTGCAAAGTCCTGGCTCCAAAACAAAACCTGTCCATCTTCTCCAGAGTTGTTGACCCATTGACCCATTGAGTTATTCTAGCACTTTGTGCCTATTTTTGTACGCATTGTGCATCCACTCCCTACAGCAAAAGCATATTAATATCCCACACAAATAACTTGCGTTCAAAAAGGAGATATTGCTGGACAGAACTGACCGTGACCTGAGTGAACACCAATCCTGAACTTGCTGGCACTAATGCTGAGGAATGGCAGTAATTCTGTACTGAACTTAAGGGCAGCACAGTGTACGGTTGGAAGAGCTGTTGCCTCCCAAAGCCAGAGATCTGGATTCAATCCTGTGCCTGGGTGCTCTCTCTACGGAGTTTGAACGTTCTCCCTGTGACCGCATGCATTGCTCTGAGTGCTCTCGTTTTCAAGAGTCAAGTCAAGAGTTTTATTGTCATGTGTGCCAGATAGGACAATGAAATTCTTGCTTGCTGCAGCACAACAGAATATGTAATCATAATACAGTACAGGAGATAAAAGTTCAGTCTGTCTATATACCATAGACCATATATATATACACAATTAATAAACAGATAAAGTGCAATAGGCTGTTATTGTTCAGAGTTTGTTTGATGTCTTGTTTAATAGCCTGATGGCTGTGGGGAAGTAGCTGTTCCTGAACCTGGATATTCCAGATTTCAAGCTCCTGTACCTTCTTCCCAATGACAACGGAGAGATGAGTGTGTGGCCAGGATGGTGTGGGTCTTTGATGATTTTGGCAGCCTTTTTGAGGCAGCGACTGTGATAGATCCCCTCGATGGTGGGAAGGTCAGAGCCGATGATGGACTGGGCAGTGATCACAACTTTCTGCATTCTTTTCTGCTCCTGGACGTTCAAGCTGCCGAACCAGGCCACGATGCAGCCAGTCAGTATGCTCTGTAGAAGTTCGAGAGAGTCCTCCTTGACACATTCCTCCCACATTCCAAAGATGTGTGCAGGTTTGTTGACTAATGGGTTTCTGCAAATTGCCCCTAGTGTGTAGGATGCGAAACTGGGATAATATAGAACTAGTGTATGGGTGATCGATGGTCTTAATGGACTTTGTGGGACGAAGGGCATGTTTCCATGTGGTATCTCAAAACTAAACCTAAACAATCAATCAAATTGTAAGCCAAACACAACAAATTTCAGAAATGTACTTTCCTCACAGTTTTCTTTCCACTTATCCAGAGTTGTTGACGTATCTGTCAAAAACGTTTAAAATGTAGAAACATAGAAAATAGGTGCAGGAGTGGGTCATTTGGCCCTTCGAGCCAGCACCGCCATTCAGTATGATCATGGCTGATCATCCAAAATCAGTACCCCATTCCTGCTTTCCCCATATCCCTTGATTCCTTTAGCCCTAAGAGCTATGCCTAACTCTTCTTGAATATATCCAGTGAATTGGTCTCCACTGCTGTCTGTGGCAGAGAATTCCACAGATTCACAACTCTCTGGGTGAAAATGTTTTCTTCATCTCAGTCCTACATGGCCTACCCCTTATTCTTAAACTGGGGCCACTGGTTCTGATCTCCCACAACACGGGGAAAATTTTTCCTGCATCTAGCCTGTCCAATCCCTTAAGAATTTTATATGTTTCTATAAGGTCCCCTCTCATCCTTCTAAATTCCATTGAAGATAAGCCCAGGTGACCCATTCTTTCATCATATGTCAGTCACGCCATCCAGGGAATTAACCTGGTGTATCCACGCTGCACTCCCTCAATAGCAAGAATTGTCCTTCCTCAAATTAGGAGACCAAAACTGCACACAATACTCCAGGTGCGGTCTCATCAGGGCCCTGTACAACTGCAGAAGGACCTCATTGCTCCTATACTCAACTCCTCGTGTTATCAAGGCCAACATGCCATTCGCTTTCTTCACTGCCTGCACCTGCATGCTTACTTTTAGTGACTGATGTAAAAGCACACTCAGTTGCACCTCCCCTTTTCCTAATCTGACACCATTCAGATAATAATCTGCCTTCTTGTTCTTGCCACCTAAGTGTATAACCTCACATTTATCCAAATTCTACTGCATCTGTCATGCATCTGCCCACTCACCCAACCTATCCAAGTCACCCTGCAGCCTCATAGCATTCTCATCGCAGTTCACACTGCCACTCAGCTTTGTGTCATCCGCAAACTTGGAGATGTTACATTTAATTCCTTTGTCTAAATCGTTACTATATATTGTAAATAACTGGGGTCCCAGTACTGAGCGTTGCAGCACCCCACTTGTCACTGTAGGAAAATGTGAAATAATTAATCAGATCTAAAAAACTGAAAGCTTCTCAAAGGCAAAAATAATTTGAAAGATTAAATGTTTGCAGCATGCTGCCTAATAAACATGCACAATAGCAAAGTAACCACTAGACCATAAACCATACGACATAGGAGCAGAATTATGCCATTTGGCCCATCGTATCTACTTCACCATTCTATCAAAGCTGATCTAATTTTCCCTCTCAACTCAATTCTCCTGCCTTCACCCCAAAACCCAAGTGGGAGGTCGCGGTGGCGCAGTGGTAGAATTGCTGCTTTACAGCGAATGCAGCGCCGGAGACCCGGGTTCAATCCCGACTACTGGTGCTGTCTCTACGGAGTTTGTATGTTCTCCCCGTAACCTGCGTGGGTTTTCTCCAAGATCTTCAGTTTCCTCCCACACTCCTAAGATGTACAGGTATGTAGGTTAATTGGCTTGGTAAATGTAAAAATTGTCCCTATTGTGTGTAGGATGGTGTTAATGTGCGGGGATCGCTGGTCGGCGCGGACCCGGTGGGCCAAAGGGCCTGTATCCGCGCTGTATCTCTCTAAACTAAACTAAACTAAACCCTTGACACCTGTACTAATCAAGATTCTGTCAATCACCATTTTAATAATAACCAATGTTCTGGCCTCTATAGCCATCTCTGGCACTGAATTCCACAAATTCACCACCCTCTGGCTAAAAAAATCCCTCCTCATCTTCATTCTAAAGACATGTCATTTTAGGCTGAGGCTGCGCCCTCTGGTTCTAGACTCTCCTATGACTGGAAACATCCTTTCCGCATCCACTCAGTTTAGGCCTATCATTATCCGGTTGGTTTCAATGAGATCCCCCCTTCACCCTTCACCGGGTACCGTCCCTGATCCTTCAAATGCTTCTCATGTGTTAAACCCGATCATCCCCTGGATCATCCTCATAAACCTTCTCTGGACCCTCTCCAATTCCAGCAGATCCTTCCTCAGATGTGGGGCCCAAAACTGTCCTGATTCAATGACAATGGATTAATGTTTAGGTGTCAAATTGATGCACGTCCAGAAGGAGGATATCTCATTGAGAGCACTGGGTACCTTCCGGCAATTCCCATTCCACTGAAGGACCCATCCAAGGTTGTAGTGCTTCCATATTCATCTAACATCTTCATCAAACCTGAACAACTATCTACCTCACTGGTGACCCTCGGACTATCCTTGATCGGACTTTACTGGCTTTACCTTCTACACTAAACATTATTCCCTTATCATGTATCTATTCATTGTGAATGGCTCGATTGCAATCATGTATTGTCTTTCCGCTGACTGGATAGCACGCAACCAAAGGTTTTCACTGTACCTCGGTACTCGCGACAATGAACTAAACTAAACTAAACTAAATCTTTATTATCCCGATGCTTATGCGAGAGATGTCAATCCCTGTCAGGGTCAAACCTGACCCATTAACTTGCATTTGCATGATGCCTTTCAACACTGAATATTATTTCAAAATGTGCCAGGTATCGCATCCATTCAATACAGTAATAAGGAACAAACTAAGAATATGTGAAACAAAATGAAAACACCAGGAACAAATAAAAATGTTCCCAAAGGATATGCCAGTGGTGTTCAGATCAGAAAATAGGGAGAAAACAAACGCCACTGGGTGATTCATGTAGCAATTTCTGAGCAAGGAGAACATGAAAAATGTTGCTTTAAAAGTGAGTATAAAATTATTATTGGTTATGTTGTGTTTGGTTTTTAAAACTATTCTTTGTGTACAGAGTGTCCCAGGCAGGAACCAATCACACTTTTAAATCATTCTTATATTTTTACAGAAGAAATTTGTTCAACGTGACATCATGTAAGTCACAGATATTGCAGCTGTAGGGCCTGTTCCTGTGCAGTTCAGTTTATTGTCACGTGTACCAAGGTACGTTGAAAAGCTTTTGTTGCTTGCTAACCAGTCAGCGGAAAAACAATGCGTGATCACAATAGAGCCATTTACAGTGCACAGACACGTGATATGGGATTAACGTTTAGTGCAAGGTAAAGCCAGCAAAGTCCAATCAAAGATAGCCTATGGGTCACCAGTGAGATAGATAGTAGTTCATGCACATATATACGTTTACACACATCTACCTTTTGTCTAATGCGGAGTGCAGAGAAGATGAAATGGCCAGGGTGCGACTAATCCTTAATTATGCTGCTGGCATACGCCAAGGTAGCGTGAGGTATAAATAGGGTCAATGGAATGGAATTTGGTTTACATCCACAATTCGCAGCAATTTCTCATGGTCTTGGATGGAGCTGTTCCCATCCCAATATTGTACTGGTCTATGTTCCAGTTGCTTGTAAGATGGTGCCCATAATGCAATCAGATTTCTGATACTCCATGCTGCTGACTAAGAATTGCTGCCAATCCCTCGGCCCAAAACTATTTGTTCTCTGATGCCTTACTCAAAACCAATAAATCTCAGGTCACAGTCATACAGCATGGAAACAGGCTATTCAGCAAATGTTGACCAAGATACCCATCTACACTTGTTCTACATGCATACATTTGATCCATACATCGGTCAGGTCAGGTCAGGTCAGGTCAGGTCAGGTCAGGTCAGGTCAGGTCAGGTCAGGTCAGTAAGTAAGTAAGTAAGTAAATAAGTAAGTAAGTAAGTAAGTAAGTAAGTAAGTAAGTAAGTAAGTAAGCCAAATATTCACATACAAGGAATTTGCCTTGGTGCTCCGCCCACAAGTAACAACATGACATACAGTGACAGTTGCTAATCACTCAGAAAACACTAAACATTAATAATAATAAAACATTAATCATAAAACACCATTGATCAAGCATGTGAACTAACAAAATGCCAGATCAAAGGGAGGCTACAGATTTTTGGCTGTTGAGTAGAGCAACTACTCGTGAATAAAAACTGTTTTTATGTCTGGCTGTGGCAGCTTTGACAATCCGTAGTCACCTTCCAGAGGGAAGTGATTCAAAGAGTTTGTGGCCAGGGTGAGAGGGGTCAGAGATGATCTTTCCCGCTCGCTTCCTGGCCCTTACAGTGTACAGTTCATCAATGGAGGGAAGGTTGCAGCCAATAACCTTGTCTGCTGATCGGACGATTCGCTGCAGCCTCCAGGTGTCGTGCTTGGTGGCTGAGCCAAATCAGACCATGATGGAGGTGAGAACAGACTCTACGATGGCTGTGTAGAATTGGGCCATCATTGCCTGTGGCAGATTGTGCTTCCTCAGCTGCCGTAGGCAGTACATCCTCTGATGTGCCTTTTTGACTGTGGAGTCGATGGTAGCCCCCCACTTAAAGTCCTTGGAGATGATGGTTCCCAGGAATTTAAAGGACTCCACAGATGTGACTGTGGTGTTGTTGATTGTGAGTGGGGCGAGGGGAGGGGGAGCTCTCCTAAAGTCTACAATCAATTCCACTGTCTTAAGAACATTGATCTCTAGGTTGTTGCGATGGCACCAGGATGCCAGCTGTGACACTTCCTGTCTGTAGGCAGATTCCTCCCCATCCTGGATCAGTCCAATCAGGGTTGTGTCATCCGCAAACTTGAGAAGCTTGACAGAGGTGTCTGTGGAGGTGCAGTTGTTGGTGTAGAGAGAGTAGTAGAGGAGAGGGAAGAGTACACAGCCTAGCGGTGCTCCTATGCTGAGCGTTTGCGGGTCTGAAATATGCTTTCCCAGCCTCACATGCTGCTTCCTGTCTGTCAGGAGGAAGTTGGTGATCCATGGACAGAGGGGTTCAGGCACAGTCAACTCGGAAAGTTTGTAGTGTAGTAGCTCTGGCACAATGGTTTTGAATGCAGAGCTAAAATCAACAAACAGGATCCTCGCATAGGTCTAGGTGCTGTAGGATGAAGTGCAGGCCCAGGTTGACTGCATCATCCACTGATCTAGTGTTAATGTGTGGGGATCGCTGGTCGACGTGGACTCGGTGGGCTGAAGTGACTGTTTTCGCGGTGCACCTCTGAACTAAACTAAACTAAAGTATCTTCGGTGTAAACCAGCATCTGCAGTATCTTGCTACACTCCCATGCCACCACCATCTCCTCGGCATCAGCTGATGTGAGTTAATCAGTTGGGGGTCGGATGGATGACGGAGATTGCATACTTTCTTCCTTGGAAAGTCTTTTGGTCAAAGTTTGGCCGCTATCAAAATTTAGACTACCATTTGCAGAATGATATAAAGCCATTCTGTGCATTACTTTTAACTGGGAAGTGGTGAGCATCCACGGAGGTTAAAAAACGTGGTCAGAATTTATCTTCAGAAGAACTATATTCAATGTTCATTTTTTTTGTTCGCACACTTTAAAAGTTCTCTCCTTTTCCCCCCTTTGTATCAATCTGTTGATGACACCTGAAGAATTGAGTATAGAAGAGAGACACAAAGAGACCCTTCTTCAGAACCGAAACTTCACCCATTCCTTCTCTCCAGAGATGCTGCCTGGCCCGTTGAGTTACTCCAGATTTTTGTGTCTATTTTCGGTTTAAACCATCATCTGCAGTTCCTTATTACACAATTGAGTATAGAAGTTGGGAGGTCATGTTGTAGATATATTAGACGTAAGGGATGCCACCATGGGCACTGTGTTTTAGGAAAGATGTTGTCAAGCTGTGCAGAGAAGATTTACAAGGTTGTTGCCAGGATTCCAGAGCCTGAGCTATAGGGTGAGCAGACCAGGACTCTATTCCGTGTAGTGCAGGAGGATGAGGGGTGATCTTATAGAGGTGTATAAAATCATGAGAGGAATAGATCGGGTAGGTGCATTTGATGAATAGAAATTCTGAATCAATGTTATAAGATTGTTCTGAAAGACAAAATGGTTGGCCAGGTAGACTGAAACAAAGGACATAAGATGGCTGCTGACCAGACTTGCTGGAACCGGCTGCAATTAAGGAAATCACAATGTCTTGCAATTACTGTGTAGTCATGAATAAAGGATCACAGGCCCAGTCTGACAAGATTGAGGAATACACAACCCCCCCCTAGCCAGAAAGACTAAGGAATGTACTGGTCTGAGATTATGCGTGGTTCCTCTAACATCCCCTTATATGGACATACTTGGTTTCCTGTATTCTCCCAACGTGTTGGTCCTTTGATCGGGGGGAATGTGGGAGGTGCTAAACGGTGGCATTAACATATAAAGAGCCTTGCAATTAAGGGCAGGCAGCTTGACTCTTTGCCAGGTTGTAACCTGTGTGGAGATTCCTGCTCAATAAAACGTACGTTTAAAGCAACCCTGGTGCCTGGTCGATTATTGTCGAAACAACCGATGTGAGAGAGAAACGTGAATCAACATTTTGGTGTCAGAAGTGGGATGTCAACCAGCGACTGATCGAGCCGGCGAGTGAATCCACTGGGCGACGGGATCGATGTGAAGGGTGCGCAGCCAAGTGAGTAGATTTAGTTAAATCTCCTCTTGGTCCTTCCTCGTATCCCGGCGTAGCAGGGTAATTCGCTGACTTGCGTCAGTTGGTGGGACGACATCCGAACATTCCGGTTGTGGGCACGGGGATAGGGCCGTCTCGAGGATTATCCTAGTCTGATCGAGCGGATAAAACACCCCGTAGAGGGGGACCGTAGATGGTATATAAGAGGAGTGCACTGTGTATAGGAAGTTAACTAGTTGAAAGAGTTAGCAAGTATTGAGTGTTAGCCGAGACCAAAGTACCCTCATATCTCACAGAAAGTCCACTTTAAAGTGGCCGAGTGAGATACGACGGAACCAAGGACTCACGGTTAACCCTGAAATTTTGTTGTGATATTTGTGTAATAAAGTTAACTAGTATTGAGACGTTAACTGAGACCAAGGTACCCCCATATCTCACAGAAAGTCCACTTTAAAGTGGCCGAGTGAGATACGGAGGAACCAAGGGCTCTAGGTTAACCCTGAAAGAGTTAGCAAGTATTGAGTGTTAGCCGAGACCAAAGTACCTCCGTATCTCACAGAAAGTCTGCCTTAGACTGGTTGTTAAGAGAGGAAATCCTCCACGCGAAGGTCAGGAATTGAAGTGACCGAGTGAGATACGGTGGAACCAAGGACTCGCGGTTAACCCTGAAATATTGTGTGTAATAGTATAAGTTTAAAAATGGGTAATGGTATGGACACCAGTTGTCACCCAGACCGGCCATTACATCAGCTATGTTTCTTGCATCCAGAAATGGAGGAGACCTTTAGGCGTATGTCGGGAGGACTCATTCATAAACTGGGGAAGGATGAATGGCCTGAAGGGGGTTCCAAGGACATGAGTGTGTTATCCAGAGCCCAAAGTGTAATATGGAGAACGGATAAAAAAAAATATATATAAAAAGGCCATTCAGTTGTGGATCGATCATTATAACAAAGAAAAGGCACGGTCTTTAACGGCCAGTTGGCAGAGTAATGCCTTGAAACTAGGAATACCCCTGACCGAGGGGGGTCAGGAGAAGTCAGTGACAGTATTAAAACAGGAATGCAGGCATGCTAAGGAAAGTAAGGATCGTCAGGAGAGAGAGAGAGACAAAATATGGCCAAGGTAGATAAAGACTTACGTAAGTCGGTGGCTGGCATAGATTTGGGAGGTGACGACGAGGAGGAGGTAGAGGATTATCCTTGGGGAGTCCGTGGAGCACCCCCGTTGAACCAGCCTGCCCCCGTTGCCAGTCCTGTTTGGTAACAGGTTGGCTGACGATGCGGCTAAGTGTGCTTCACGCGGTAGATTTAAAGTGGTGGGTAGTATGATGAGGCAGGTGAAAAGCCTTTATATGGGCTCGTCTGAATCTGAGAAACCTATGCCAACCATAAATGATGTATAGCTCTTACAGGGGGACGCCTCTGCTAATGTTATAATGGAATGGGAGCAGCTGGGCTGTCGGAAGGCTGACTCTGGATTGTGGCTCACGCCGGCCGGACAGACCTGTATGACAGACCAGTTAGCGACCTGGGTTGTTGATTGCCTACATTTAGCCACTCACTGTGGGGCCACCTTGCTAGTAGGCGCTCTCTTACAGGCATGGTGGCATCCTCAACTTAAGGTTTTGGCAGCCCAAACTAGTGCGCGGTGCCTCACCTGTGCTACACACAACCCTGGTAAAGGAGTTGTCTGCCAGACGGGTCGTACTGCATTACCTACTGCTCCGTTTGAAACCTTACAGATGTATTTTATTGATTTGCCTAAGTGTCAGTGTTATAAACATGTACTTGTTATTGTTGATGTGTTTTCTAGATGGATTGAAGCCTTTCCAACCACTGATTGCACTGCCTC
This sequence comes from Leucoraja erinaceus, assembly GCF_028641065.1. Lineage (NCBI taxonomy): Eukaryota > Metazoa > Chordata > Chondrichthyes > Rajiformes > Rajidae > Leucoraja > Leucoraja erinaceus. The sequence continues at coordinate 80,348,093 of NC_073381.1, forward strand.
TACGGTGGTGTCTATTTTATTACGGCAGGTTGTTCCTCGCTTTGGGGTTCCAAACACCATCAGTTCGGATAACGGCCCTCACTTCATTGCCGCTATCAATAAAGAATTGTACCGACAGCTGGGCGTAACCCAGCGGCTACATTGTGCTTATCGCCCACAAGCTGCAGGAATGGTGGAACGCTTGAACCAGACCCTGAAGACCAAGCTTGCCAAGCTGGTGGACCAATCAGGCTCCACCTGGGTTAAAATGTTGCCTGTCGCTTTGTTCCAGATCAGAGTCCTTCCAGCAGGGAAGACAAGGTTGTCTCCTGCAGAGATCATCTATGGCCGACCTCTGCACACCCCTTGGACAGACATTATCCCGGCCACAATGACGTTGCATCACATGACGGAGGAGATGGTCTCTTATGTCCTTGCCCTTACAAGGGCCCTGCGTGAGATTCATGGGGAGGTCAAGGCCGCTTATGTGGGCGACATAGAATTTCCCGTTAATGGACGGATCACCCCGGGTTCTTATGTGTTGATTAAGAATTGGGTTCGTAAGGACACCCTTTCTCCTCGATGGTTGGGCCCCTTCCAGGTTCTCCTCACCACCCCCACCGCAGTAAAGGTAGAAGGACGATCGGCGTGGGTGCATTTGCACCATTGCAAAGTGGTTGGTGACACCAAGCAAAGGTGGGAGGTCGAGGTCAGGGAGGGGGATCCAGTCCACGGAAAGCAGGGCACGAATTAATTTTGCTATGAGATTGCACGTTCTTTTTTTCCCTCCCTTGTCTTCACAGATACGAAATAAATCACTGAGATCAGGGTCTTTGTGGCATTAATATGTGTGGCGACCACTGCCAGGTTAATCGGTTTCGGCTGGAAATGGACAAAGACTGAACACGGACGGAACTAACAGGAGACTCCTAACTAACTCCAATTTATTCATCCAGGCACACAACGAGCTATTCGGGAAGGGGCAGGTGCTTTGTTATCCACAAATGACATCAGTTACCTCCCTGTTTACCCCATCCCCTGCATGGGGTTGAACTGAACGACTGGTGAAGTGCCAGGACAAAAAACCGGTCCCCGTCAAGCCCGATTAATGGTGGCCTTATTGGGTTTGGGGACCACCCCCGAGGAAGCTAAAAGTTCTGTACGAATGATGGTCTTACAACGTGAGCAGCAGAGACTGTTACCATTCCCCAACGACAGCGAAAACGATGAAGTGCGTGAGGAAGGAGAATTGGGGATAAAGGTTGGACGGTCCAAGAAGCCTTGGCCAGGGAACTAAAAGGTTACGAGTTTTGGCGAATGGGACTTTTAAATGGACTATGAGTGTTGCCATAAGAATGGCAAAAGGGGGGAATGATGAATAGAAATTCTGAATCAATGTTATAAGATTGTTCTGAAAGACAAAATGGTTGGCCAGGTAGACTGAAACAAAGGACATAAGATGGCTGCTGACCAGACTTGCTGGAACCGGCTGCAATTAAGGAAATCACAATGTCTTGCAATTACTGTGTAGTCATGAATAAAGGATCACAGGCCCAGTCTGACAAGATTGAGGAATACACAACCCCCCCCTAGCCAGAAAGACTAAGGAATGTACTGGTCTGAGATTATGCGTGGTTCCTCTAACATCCCCTTATATGGACATACTTGGTTTCCTGTATTCTCCCAACGTGTTGGTCCTTTGATCGGGGGGAATGTGGGAGGTGCTAAACGGTGGCATTAACATATAAAGAGCCTTGCAATTAAGGGCAGGCAGCTTGACTCTTTGCCAGGTTGTAACCTGTGTGGAGATTCCTGCTCAATAAAACGTACGTTTAAAGCAACCCTGGTGCCTGGTCGATTATTGTCGAAACAACCGATGTGAGAGAGAAACGTGAATCAACACATTTACCCTGAGAAGGGGAATCAAGAACCACAGGAACATAGGTTTAAGGTGAGGGGGAAGATTTAATAAGAACCTGAGGGGTAACTACTTTTTCACACAGAGGGTGGTGGTTGTATGGAATGAGCTGCCAGAGGAGGTCGTTGCGGCTGGGATATCCAAATGTTTAAGAAACATTTGGACAGGTACATGGATAGGACAGGTTTAGAGGGATATGGGCCAAATGCGGGGGTAGTGTAGATGGGACATGTTGGCCAGTGTGGGCAAGTTGGGCCGAGGTGCCTATAATGGGCCTGTCCCACTTAGGCGATTTTTTTGGCGATTGCCGGCGACTGTCATAGTCGTAGCAGGTAATCAAAAAACACGACTGGACCCCCCCTACGACAATGTCTACAACAATGTCTGCAACAACCTACCACCTAGTAGACATCCAGCTATGGTAAGCTACCGACAACGACGACCCATTAGGACGTCCACCTATGACCACACCTACGACAACCTACGTCCACCCGCGAAAAGCTACGACAAGGCTAGACAATTCAGTCACCGGTACCTGTCGCCGGTTGACGTAGGTTGACATAGGCAGTGGAATGGAATTCACCGAAGTCAGCACCGGCGACAACCTACGTCATCCTGGCAACAACCTACGTCAGGAGAAGTCTAGCTACGCTCATTGACATCAAGCCAACTGTCACTGACTGTCGCCGAAAAGTTTTAAACATTTCGAAATCCAACGGTGACCAGAAAAAGACTACGGTTCTTTGGGTGACTTAGTAGACTACTCACGACGATACAGGCGACACCCCCGACGACCACGTGGCGACAGCCTAGTCGCTTGTAGTCGCTTAAAAAGTCACCGGTGGGACAGGCCCGCCCATAATAGGCCTTTCTCACGGGGCGACTTGACGCAAGATGTAACCAGAGTGAAGTGGTCGTGGTCTAGCACGATATCACACGATATAACGGGGGGATAGACAAAGAGTTCCCACGGTACTCGGCATTTCTGTTATTTGTGCGAGTGACTTGTCCGTCTCCCGAGCTTTCCCGTTAAATCTTGAATGAACATTGTAACTGTCAAGTGTAATTAAATCATCACGTGGCACAAATGATGTCACTTTTTTTTTCACACACTATAAATATCCTCCCTTGGTTGAATTGGCTCATTTGGAGACATGCCTGTACTAATGCCGTGACTTTACTGCAGGAAGATGCCACATTACTTAGGAGAGAGGGGGAGAGAGACAGAGAGAGAGGCACAGAGGCAGTGTGATGTACTTCGGGGTGACTGGCGGAAGAGAAACAGCGCACATGACCTTGGTCTATCTGTGTGTGTGGGAGCGAAGAGAGACTAAGCAGAATACATCGGTCTTATTGTGTGTGGGGGAGAAAGAGAGAGGTGGGGGAGGGGGAGAAAGAGGGGTGGGGGAGGGGGGGGGAGGGGGGAGAAAGAGAGGGGTGGGGGAGGGGGAAGAGAGAGGTGGGGGGGGGGGGAAAGAGAGGGGTGTGGGGGGGAGAAGAGAGAGAGGTGGGGGGGAGGGGGAGAAAGAGAGAGAGTGGGGGAGGGGGAGAAAGAGAGAGGTGGGGGGGGGGGGAGAAAGAGAGGGGGGGGGGGGGGAGAGAGAGAAATGAGGGGAGACGTATATACACACACAAAGCAGAGTTTTACTGTGTATGTGGGAGACACAGATGGACTGAGCACAGTACCTCGGTCTTACTGTGTGTGGGAGAGGGGGAGAAAGAGACGTACACTCACAGAGGCAGAGTCTCTCAGCCTGTGTGAGAGGGAGGGAGGGAGATAGAGAGAGGCACACACAAGGTGGATGTGAAATCTCACCTGCCTGTTTCAGTGACAGACACCCGCCGCCAGTAAATGACGACACCCCCATCTGTCTCCCCCTCCTCTCCCTCAACTCCCCCACCTTTCCCTCCCAACTCCAGTCCCATCCCGACCCCCTGGGAAACTGAAGGGAGCAACAATTAACTGCTGCCTGCCCGCTGAGTTAAAGAGTTCCCACGGTAGTAAGACGATGTTAGTTGCGCCCAAGTTTAAATTTCCAACGTGTGTTTCAGAGTAAATCAAAAACTGTCTGAATCAGCAAGTTAGACACAAAATGCAGGAGTAACTCAGCGGGCCAAGCAGCATCTCTGGAGAGAAGGAATAGATTCCATTTTTGGTCGGGACCCTTCTTCGGGATGATTGTAGGGGGGAATTGGAAGCAAGAAAAGACCGGGACAAATCAGGGCCAACAACAGATTACCTCAGCAGGGTATTTTGAAGAGGGGTCCCGACCCGAAATGTCGCCTAACCCTTTCCTCCAGAGATGCTGCCTGACCCACTGAGTCACTCCAGCACTTTATGTCTATATTTGGTTCCCTGATGGGCCAATGGGTCAGGCAACATCTCTGGAGAAAATGAACAGGTGGCGTTTGTGCCTATCTTCGGTAAAAACCAGCATCCGCAGTTCCTTCCTGCAAAATGGATCTCAGTGTCAAGTCTCTGACTCCCATTGGCAGGCCATTCGGCCCACAGCCCGCCCAGCGATGACTAACCCATGTCACAGGGGGATGGTGTGAAGGCGGAGTTAGACAGAGCTTGATTAATGTTACGGTTGGGGAATGGGCCATAATATGGCCAGGGAAACGCTGTTATTCGTGACTCCCCCTCCGCCCTTTCCCAGCTGCTCTCAATCTCACCCCTGGCCACACAAAAATTTATACTTTAAGAAGGAATACACGGAACATTTAAACTCAGAACGCTTCTAACAGAGTGAGCCATGTGAGCACTTTGATCATTCTCCCTGTATTTGCATTTGACAAAATAGTCGGAAAAAAATGTTTAGAAGTGTTCATACCTTTTGCTATGCCTAATTGGCCCTACGAAAATAGTCTGATATTCGTAGGTGAAATGTTACCAACAATAATTGATTCTATTATTAATTGACTAATAATTGACTCTATTAGCGGAAAGATGCAATTCTGATCCAATATTATAAGTGCCTCTGTCTTTGGAAGCAACACCAGCAATTTATTAAATCTGACTACATGCGGCACAGTGGTAGAGTTGCTGCCTCACAGCCCCAGAGACCGGGGTTCAATCCTGACCATGGGGGAGAGAGAGACAGTTACCTAAGTTAACTAAGTTACCTAAGTTACCTAAGTCAGATCTGGGAAGAAAAACATAAAAAGCTGGAGCAAGTCAGCGGGTCAGGCAGCATCTCTGGAGAAAAAGAATAGGTGGCGATTCGAATCGGAACCCTTCTTCAGACATCCTAATCGAAATTGAGTCTGAAGATGTGTCTCGTCCTGAAACATCACCTATTTTTCTCCAGATGCTGCTTGACTCGCTGAGTTACTCCAGCTTTTTGTGTCTGTTTTCGTTTTAAACCAGCATGTGCAGTTCACTCCTTTACACGGGTCTCTGGAGAACATTGATTGGTAGCGTTCCGGACCCTGCTTCGGAAAGGCATCGATCGCTGGTCGGCGAGGACTCCGAGCTGTATCTCTCAAAGAAGTACATGTGAAAAATTTCTCACGGACCATAAAAATGCGGGACCTTTCAGTAAAGTCCCTTTTAAAGATTATAGTTATTTTCTTGAATCTCATTAACATAACTCATGAATAAGTTGATGTCCATATGCGGATGCAAATCTTTATTTTTTAAATTCAATCCCACAGAAGACAATTTTTACTCACCTTCTGTCCCCTCTGTCCAGCTTCCGGGTTCACCGTTCGCAGGAGTTCCCACGGTACACGCAAGAGTCAGTACGGATATCGCACTGGCCACTATGTGCATATAATGTTGCAATGTTCAACCACAAGTGTACAAGTCACTCTTGGAGAAATTCAAGCTTGTTTGAATTTTCTCCCGAGTCACCAAGTCACACGAGTACCTGCCGTTAGCGCCACGGTGGTTCACGGTGGTCCACGAATGCCGTACGGTTATCGCAAGAGGTTCAACTCTGGTTAACTCTTGTGTCAAGTTGCCCTGTGAGAAAGGGGTTTAAGACTCGAGAGGTCTATTTCGCTTTAGTGTCAATTGCTTGCTGACAACTGCAGAAAAGTGGCTCAGATGGATGTTTTCTGTGAACAGATGCATTTCCTCTCTGTCGTCAGTGTGTGTTCACGAGGGAGTGGGATACAGCCTGCCAAGCTCCCCAGAACTACACTCCATTTTTATTGGATTCATTTCAGCTGCTTGGAATCGAAATTCCTCATTGACTTGAAAGCTTCTTCCTGGTAACAGCGATAAAGATAATAATTCCCGACATTTCTTTTTTGACAGTTTTAGCAACAGTCTATACTACTCTCATTAGTACATTCTCTTAGCTTTGCCCAAATACAATTTGTTCCAGCAGCATCTAAATCACAGTTTGGGCACCACAGATAATATAGTCTCATTGAAACAAAAACATAAACCACATTCAAAGTTTGTTTGGAGTACACAATCATATAACACACAATATTATTTTGTGTGAAAGGATGGCACTTTTACTTTCAAGTGTTTGATTTATGTTCATAAGTGATAGGAGCTGAATAAGGCCATTCGGCCCATCAGGCCTACTCTGCCATTCAATCAGAGCTGATCTATCTTTCCCTCTCAACCCCATTCTCCTGCCTTCTCCCCATAACCCCTGACACCCGTACTAATCAATAATCTATCTCTGCCTTAAAAATATCCACTGACTTGGCCTTCAAAGCTTTTTGTGACAATGAATTCCACAGATTCACCTTCTGACCAATGAAATTCCACCTGATCTCCTTCCTAAAGGAACGTCCTTTAATTCTGAGGCTATGGCCTTTAGTTGGGGTTGCCAACTGTCTCGTATTAGCCTTGATATCCCGTATATTGGGCTAAATTGGGTTGCCCCATTCGGGACCGCCATTGTCCCCTATTTGACTGCTACTACTTGGGTCAAGGGGACTGTCGGATCGGAGCGCCACGTCCGGCCCCGCCTCACCCGTCCCGACGTAGTGCAGCCCATGGAGTGCAGCTTAGTGCCTTGCCTGTAGCCCCGTCGGTCTGCAGCCCAGCCAGCTGTCCGACCTTCAGACCTTCACTTACCGCCAACACCACCAACCCTCCCCCTCAAGGCCGATCATCGAGTTGGATGAAGTGCTGGACTTTGCGTGCAGCAGAACACAAAGCCCAGCTGGCAGGTCAGCTAAGGAGTTTTGGCCCAGGCGCCGGACTTTGCGAGCGATGTCCGCCAAAACCCCTCAGCTAGCCCGCCAGCTGGGCTTTGTGTGCAGTCCAGCACCCGGGCCAACTCATCATTCACCCAGCCACGGCCGAGTCGGTCAACGAATTGCCCCAGACTTGGTGACTTGGTTGACGTCCTGTCACTTTCCATGCATCAGTTGCACGCCTGGTTCATCGAAAAGATCAAAATTCAAAGTACGGTTTCTACTGAATGTGTATCGCTTTTGCACCATCGTAAAGTCGTAATATCATAAGTCGAAGCATCGTAAATCGAGGATCATCTGTACTCTGTAATCACCAGAGGGCACGATTACAGACAGATCCTGGCTCTGATACAACAGCGTGCGTGCGTGCTGCATGTGCTGTTGACGCCACACACGAGTGATTCACCCGTCATCTAATCACAGGCCCCCTTAAGCGCATCAGCTGTGCGCTATATTTTGCCAATTCCTGCCAAACCTAAAAGTTTCAGTAACGTCTGGTGTTGTCTCGACCATAAACGTCGCCTATTCCTTCTCTCCATAGATGCTGCCTCACCCGCTGAGTTTTTCCAGCATTTTTGTCTACCTTCGGGTGTTGTTCTGTCATTGGCATGTGCAAATATGGATAAACCTGCAAAAAAGAAGACTGTGCCGTTATAACAAGCAATGGGAAGCAAAAACGACGTGGGTTAAGCCCGTCAGCGGTGACTCGGTGAATGCCTTCTGTACGTTATGCCGTTGGGAATTCTCAATTGGCCGTGGAGGTAAGAATGATCTAACTCAGCATGCTTCCACAGAAGTGCACAAGAAGGCCACACTAGCCAAAGGTGCAAGCAATATTGGTGCATTCTTCGTGAAATCTTCTGCGGAAAATGACCAAATCGCGGCACGTGAAGCCTCGTATGTGTACCTTACGGTTAAACACAGACTCAGCTACAACAGCACCGACTGTCTTGCTGAGCTCAACGTTGATTTACTTAATGACTCAAATGTTGTGAAGAGGATGCACTTGGGAAGAACGAAAGCTGAGATGATTACAATAAATGTTTTAGGACCAAAGACTGCGGGATATTATGGATGATCTGTCCCTGACCGCAGAAGGTGAGTCCGTGGAACCTGCATATTTCTCAGTTGCCTCCGATGCCTCAAACAAGGGAGATATTTCCAGTGTGCGTGAGATATTTCTCTGTGAATGACGGAGTGCAGTGTAAGTTACTTGACTTTTATGAAGATAGCGATGAAGCTGCAAATGGCTACATCAAGCTCTGATTAGTTGTCTGGGAAAGTATAAACTGGATATTGGACACGTCACAGCCTATGCTGCAGATAATGCCTATGTAAACTTTGGAAAACACCACTCGGTTAACCAGTTATTGAGCAGTGGCAACAATCACATTGTGAAAGCTAATTGCCCAACTTACATAGCTCATGATGCCTGCAAGCACGCCTTCGATCAGCTGTCAATGAATAATGAGACAATTGTTCTAAAGGTCTACAGCCACTTCTCAATATCTGCTTCCCTAGTTGCCTTTGTTGACATTGAGTGGCGTGAAATTCTGCTTCATGTTTGCACACAATGGCTCTCTCTTCATCCAACTGTTTAACGTCCCTTACGAAGTTGGCCAGCCCTTACGTCATACTTCAAGTCTCTTGAGACATGTCCTGTTGCACTGAAGAGGATTTTTGAGGATGGAGAAAAAACTGGAGCTACTGAAATTTATCTGTGCTTTTTCCACAAGGTGGGGTGTGTTTTTGACCAAATTGTAAAAAAGCTGGAGGAAACAAAGCTCTGCATCACAGATGTTTGCGAGGATGTCCGAAAGTTCAAAATGAAGATGCTTCAGTGGATACAGGACAGCTTTTTTGGATACCAGACCAAGCAGCCGATGGACAAACAAGTGGCAGCACAAAGGGCCAAGCAGCAACAGGACTTTGTGCAGTTTCTATGACTCTGCCATTACATACATTGTCAAGTGGTTTGATTTCTCACCAGAAAATGTAATGATGAAACTGAAACCGATCGGCCTCTATGAGGAGCTCTCCTTCACTGATCTGGGGCAGGTGGTGGCTGCAGTAAAAATGACAGAGACAGTCAATGTGGACCAACTCTATGAAGAGTTTTGTGTTCGCCGGGAGGAAATACAGAAAGCCAGACAGGATACCACAAAATCCACCAGTGAGAAGTGGGTGGCAGTTCTCCAAAACATAAGGAAAGCCAACATGTTCAGGATGGTCTCATTTGTCCTCAGTGTGCCAGGCCCAAATGCCTTTGCAGAGAGGATTGTCTCTCTGATAACCATTAAATGGTTAGACTCAAGAAACAGATGCAGCACAGAGCTGATCAAAAATGAACTTCAAATATCTGTGAACCATGACTGGTCATGTAAGAACTTCTCTCTGGCTGTGCAAAATGACAAAGGAATGCTTGAATCAGTCAAGAGCAGCAAGAAATATCCATGGAAAAAGTACTTGGTGAGTCCCCCCCCCCCTTGACTGAAGGTGTTATTGCATTGTAAATAAAGTATTCAAAGTATAAAAGCATTCAGAAAAAGAAAATGGAGACAAAAAAGGCTGTGGATGATGGAGCAATTATTTTTGCAATGAGAGAAAGCAACTGATCCTTTATAGATTAATGAGGCTGTCATTTTTTAATCTCAGGTGATTGTATAGAGAAGTAAAAAATCATGAGAGGAATAGATCGGGTGGACAAACAGTTGTTTTCCCAGATTAGGGGAGTCGAGAACCAGAGGACATAGGTTTAAGGTGAGGGGGAAAGATTTAATAGGAATCTGGGGGGGTAACGTTTTCACACAAAGGGTGGAGGGTGTATGGAACGAGGTGCCGGAGGATGTAGTTGAGGCAGGGACTATCACAATGTTTAAGAAACATTTAGACAGGTACGTGGATAGGACAGGATTAGAGGGATTTGGGCCAAACGCAGGCATATTGGTAGCGTGGGCAAGTTGAGCCGAAGGGCTTGTTTCCACACTGTGTGACTATGTGACTCTATTCATACACCAACATGGCTGAAGCTTACAAAGCCATCCCCCTCCCCCACCTTGGTCAGTCTGATCACGTCTCATTGTTCCTGCTCCCTAAGTACTCTCCACTCATCAGACGGGTTAAACCAACTGTAAGGACAGTTAAAGTCTGGTCAGAGGAAGCGGACTTCACACTTCAGCAGTGTTTTGGAAACACTGACTGGAAGACGTTTGCAGCCCAGGCCACCCTTGACTCTCACACGGACATTGATTCCTATACATCCTCTGTTCTGGACTTTATAAACTCCACCATCAATAGTGTCACCTCCCTCAAACAGGTGACCATATACCCGAATCAGAAGCCATGGATGAACAGCGAGGTCAGGCTACTGCTGAAAGCACGGGACACCGCTTTCAGGTCAGGCGATGCTCGAGCCTACAGTTCATCCAGGGCTAACCTGAAGAGGGGCATCAGGAAGGCCAAGCACTGCCATAAGCTCAGGATTGAGGAGCACTTCAACAACAACTCCGACCCCCGACGCATGTGGCAAGGCATCCAGGCCATCACGGACTACAGACCCTCCAACATCACCCCCACATCCAGCGACGCCTCCTTCCTTAAGGAGCTTAATCACTTCTATGGCCGCTTCGACAGGGACAATCTAGAGACAGCCATCAAGGCTGTGCTACCTGCCGATCACCAACCCCTCACACTCACCCCCTACGACATGTACGTGGCACTGAGTAGGACTAATGCACGTAAGGCTGCTGGCCCTGACGGCATCCCCGGGCGCGTGCTCAGTGCCTGTGCTGCGCAGCTGACAGACGTCTGGACTGACAACTTCAACCTGTCACTTGCCCAAGCAGTTGTCCCCACTTGCCTTAAAGCCACCTCCATCGTGCCAGTGCCAAAACACTCCACTGCGGCAAGCCTCAACGACTTCCGCCCAGTTGCACTTACCCCCATCATCACCAAGTGCTTCGAGAGGCTGGTCCTGGCACACCTCAAAAGCTGCCTACCCCCCACACTGGATCCCTATCAGTTTGTCTACCGCAAGAACAGGAGTACGGAGGATGCCATCTCAACGGCACTTCACTCCGCCCTCTCCCACCTTGACAACAGAGACACTTATGTAAGAATGCTGTTCATCGATTACAGCTCAGCATTCAACACCATTATTCCATCAAAACTAATCACCAAACTCGGTAACCTGGGCATCGACCCCTCCCTCTGCAACTGGATACTGGACTTTCTAACCAACAGACCCCAGTCTGTGAGGTTAGACAAGCACACCTTTTCAACCCTCACCCTGAACACCGGCGTTCCTCAGGGCTGTGTGCTGAGCCCCCTCCTCTACTCCCTCTTCACCTATGACTGCACACCTGTACATGGTACTAACACCATCATCAGGTATGCAGATGATACAACGGTGATTGGCCTCATCAGCAACAACGATGAGCTGGCCTACAGGGAGGAGGTCCAGCACTTAGCAGCATGGTGCGCTGACAACAACCTGGCCCTTAACTCCAAGAAGACCAAGGAGCTCATTGTAGACTTCAGGAAGTCCAGAGGCGGCACGCACACCCCCATCCACATTAACGGGACGGAGGTGGAACGGGTTTCTAGCTTCAGGTTCCTGGGAGTCAACATCTCCGATGACCTCTCTTGGACCCACAATACCTCTACTCTGATCAAGAAGGCTCATCAGCGTCTCTTCTTCCTGAGGAGACTGAAGAAGGTCCATCTGTCTCCTCAGATCCTGGTGAACTTCTACCGCTGCACCATCGAGAGCATCCTTACCAACTGCATCACAGTATGGTATGGCAACTGCTCTGTTTCCGACCGGGGCATTGCAGAGAGTGGTGAAAATTGCCCAACGCATCACCGGTTCCACGCTCCCCTCCATTGAGTCTGTCCAAAGCAAGCGCTGTCTGCGGAGGGCGCTCAGCATCGCCAAGGACTGCTCTCACCCCAACCATGGACTGTTTACCCTCCTACCATCCGGGAGGCGCTACAGGTCTCTCCGTTGCCGAACCAGCAGGTCGAGGAACAGCTTCTTTCCGGCGGCTGTCACTTTAAAATTGAATCTGAATCTGAATCTGAATCTGAATGTCTATGTTCTGTCATAAGCCTTATTCTCCATCGCCTCTCAGTTTACAAAGTACTGTATAAAAATGACTTAACTACAATAGTCTCTCTTTATTTCCCATACAGATTTAAGGGCTTGCTGTGCCCTAATACAATATTCTCTTCCAATTCTATTATTTATTATGGCGCTTACAGAGAACTATGTTTACATATCTGTTGAGCTGCTGCAAGTGAGAATTGCATTGTTCTGTTTCGGGGCATTTGACAATAAAACACTCTTGACTGAGCTTCAATGTTATAAATTGCAGCATTTCTTCTCCGAGTTGACCTCGTGACTTTTCTCCTTACACTGTATATCCGCTGTACATCTATCTATCAGCTACAGAAGCATGCATGGTATCAAAGTAGACCTTCAGGCAAATCACTAACAGGGAGAAAGTTAGTATTTTGTTTTTCCAAAGATGTTGCTAGGAACACAGAACTTCTTGGAGGAAGTACAAATTGTTGAAATAAACCTTGTACATAAACCAAAACAAATCCATGAGTTTTCATTCCTGCTTTGGGAAATCAGCTTGCATTTTTATGTGTCTTTCAGTTTTATCATTTACTTTTCCTGTGGTTCATCTGGCTGGAGATGGGCCACATCATACATTTGTGAACAAATACCTCTGATATATCCATACTACAGCAGGTTAAAAACATCAGATTTCCATTTAGAATGCATCTTCTGCGAAACATCTTCACTCACAATTAAAGTGTCAGCTAAAATGAAAACCATCCAAGTCATCAGAACTGGACTTTACTTTCGACTTTTGACTTTAGAGATGCAACGCAGAAACAGGCCCTTCGGCCCACCGAGTCCACGCCGACCAGTGATCGCCCCATACACTAGCACTATCCAACACACACTCGGGACAATAGCAATTTTTAACCAAAGCCAATTAACCTACAAACCTGTACTTCTTTGGAGTGTGGGAGGAAACCGAAGCACCAGGAGAAAACCCGAGTGGTCGCAGGGAGAACAGTCAGCACCCATGGTCAGGATCGAACCTGGGTCTCTGGCGCTGTAAGGCAGCAACTCTACCTCTGCACCACCGCGCCGCTCCTAAACAGCTATCTGTGGTTAAATGTTGGGTTGTCAATGCACAGTGGTGCAAAGTGTTAGCTTAATATTAACATTGCCAGTGTTGGCAGCATTGGAGGAAGATTGATGTTTCAGCCCAAAACGTTGCCTATTTCCTTCGCTCCATAGATGCTGCTGCACCCGCTGAGATTCTCCAGCACTTTTGTCTACCATTGATATTACAGTCTGCTATCTGCAAACCCCATGCTTATGATCATCTTGTAGGTGCTGGAACCCTTTCCAACATTGCTGACAGTGTGATTTATTCTCCAGGTATCGAGTCATAGAATCATAGAGTGATACAGTGTGGAAACAGGCCCTTCAACCCAACTCGCCCACACCGGCCAACAATGTCCCAGCTACGTTAGTCCCAGTTGCCTGCGCTTGGTCCATATCCCTCCAAACTTGGCCTAACCATGTAACTGTCTAAGTGTTTCTTAAACGATGGGATAGTCTCAGCCTCAACTACCTCCTCTGGCAGCTTGTTCCATACACCCACCACCCTTTGTGTGAAAAAGTTACTCCTCGGATTCCTATGAAATCTTTTCCCCTTCACCTTGAACCTGTGTCCTATGGTCCTCGATTCCCCTACTCTGGGCAAAAAAACTCTGCCAGATCTATTCCTCTCATAATTTTGTACACCTCCATAAGATCTCCCCTCATCCTCCTGCGCTCCTGCGCTCCGTGCAGTAGAGACCCAGCCTGCTCAACCTCTCCCTATAGTTCACACCCTCTAGCCCTGGCAACATCCTTGTAAATATTTTCTGAAACCTTTCAAGCTTGACAATATCTTTCCTATAACATGGTACCCAGAACTGAACACAATATTCTAAATGTGGTCTCACCAACGTCTTATACAACGGCAACATGACCTCCAAACTTCTTTAGTCAATATTCTGAATGATGAAGGCCAAAGTACCAAAAGCCTTTTTGACCACTTTATCTACCTGCGACTCGACCTTCAAGGAACCAGGCACTTGCACTCCTAGATCCCTCTGCTCTACATCACTACCCAGAGGCCAACCATTTACTGTGTTCGACATCCCAAAATGCAACACCTCACACTGCTCTGTATTAAATTCCATCAACCATTCCTCCGCCCACCTGGCCAATCGATCCAGATCTTGCTGCAATCGTTCACAACTATCTTCACTACCTGCAAAACCATTAACTTTAGTATCATCAGCAAACTTGCTAATCTTACCCTGTGTTCTCATTCAAATCTTTGATGTAGACGACAAACAGTAAAGGGCCCAGCACTGAACCCTGAAGCACACCACTAGTCACAGGCATCCTGTCTGAGAAGCAACACCCTCTGCTTCCTTCCATGAAGCCAATTTTCTATCCATTCAGCTATCTCTCTGTGGATCCCATATGATCTAACCTTCCAGAACAGCCTAACGTGCGGCACCTTGTAAACACCTTACTGAAGTCCATGTACACAACATCTACAACGCTGCCCTCATCAGCCTTTTTGGTCACGTCTTCAAAAAAATCAATCAGATTTGTGAGACACACCCTCCCACGTACAAAACTTTGCTGACTGTCCCCAATCCAAATGCTTGTATAACCTATCCCTCAGAATACTCTCCAGTGCCAACTTACCAACTTCAGATGTTAAGCTCACTGGCCTATAGTTCCCAACATTTTCCCTGCAGCCCTTCCTGAGTAATTACTCACGTCCCTGAATATGACTCATTTATAATTATATATTTATATATCTATGGAAATTGTTCCCAATTGGGCCCCACACCTCCTAAGGCGGGCCCGGAGTGTTGAGCAACCAGAAGATCAGGTAGGTTAAGGTGGACTGAGCAGTCGTGTTTTGCGAAACGATCGCCAAGCCTGCGCTTGGTCTCGCCGATATACAGGGGATGTTCTCATTAGGGAACGATGGTTCCCCTCTTCCATTGTAAATGAGGCTCTCACTAGGGTCTCCTCGATATCCTGCAGCTCCGCTCTTGCTCCCCCTCCCCCCATTTGTAACAAGAACAGAGAGTCTCCCTTGTCATCACCTTCCACCCCATCAGCCGTTGCATACAACATATAATCCTCCAACATTTTCGCCACCTCCAAAGGGATCCCACTACTGGCCACATCTTCCCATCTCCACTCCTTTCTGCTTTCCGCAGAGATCGTTCCCTCTGCAACTCACTGGTTAACTCGTCCCATCCCACCCAAACCACCCCCTCCCCAGGTACTTTTCCCTGCAACCGCAGCAGATGCACCACCCGTCCCTTTACCCCCCTTTACCTCCCCCATCGATTCTATCCAAGACGTTCACAAGGGCGACTCTCCTATTTTCCCAGACAAGTTGGGATAGGAATTGGTTGCTGGCATGCAAATCAGTTGCAACATCAGTAAATTAAGAGTCACATTTCAGTTTTGAATTGTTGCTAAGTAACTTTCACAGGACAGTCCAATTTGGTAGGGCTGTGTCTGGTAATGTTTTAAGTTGTGACGTTAACATTAGACTTGCCCACACTCATTTACTGGCATTGTCAAACTCCTCTCAATGCTCAAAGTATTCCTCAACCAACAATGTCTGAAACAGGCATGGTCTTGCAGGTTTGCCGAAGTGTAATGTGTACAATTACTAGGTACAATGGGTATTGTAATGTCACAGTAGACAAGAGTGTGATGTGTAACAGGAAAACTGGTGGGGAAAAAGAAACTGCAACATACCGGGAATAGGAAAGAGACTGGCTGCCCATTCATCAATGATACACCCATTATCCATCAATGATCCACCCATTATATCATCTTCATAAGTGATAGGAGCAGAATTAGGCCCTTTGGCCCACCAAGTCTACTCTGCCATTCAATCATGGCAATTCCATCTCTCCCTCCTAACCCCTGCCTTCTCCCCATAACCCTTGACACCTGTACTAATCAAGAATCTATCTATCTCTGCCTTAAAAATATCCATTGACTTGGCATCCGCAGTCTTCTATGGCAAAGAATTCCACAGATTCACCATCCTCCTCATCCCCTTCCTAAAAGAACGTCCTTTAGTTCTGAGGCTATGCCTTCTGGTCCTAGTTCTCCCATGAGTGGAAACATCCACTCTATCCAAGCCAATTATCAACCAATTGATAAATCCATCAATTTTATACCCAACCCAAGAAGAGAGAGTGGTGGGTAGAGTGGTAAAGAAGGCGTACGGTGTCATCGGCAAAGAAGGCGTGCAGTGGAGGTGGAGGTGGAGGCAGATACAATATTGGTATTTAGGAGATTTTTAGTTAGGCACATGGATATGCAGGGAAAGGAGGGATATGGATCACAAGCAAACGGAGGAGATATGATTAACTTGCCATCATATTTGGGCTGAAGGGTTTGTTCCTGCGCTATTCTTTTTAATGTCCTATGGTAACTTGGGAATACTTGAAGCTGATATGGAATGAACATAATGGAAAGGATACCATTTCCCACCATTAGTTGTGGTCATCTTTATGAGTGTAGCGCAATAAACCTAATAGCAAATAGCTCCAATAGCTTCAATCCACTTTCCTGTGAATTGCTCCATGCACCATCATCACACTTGGAATAGACTAGTAAAGAGTCAAGAGTCAAGAGTCAAGAGTCAATTTAATTGTCATTTGGACCCCTGGATGCCCAAACGAAATGCCGTTTCTGCAGCCATACATTACACACAAATAGACCCCAGACACAACATAATTACATTTAACATAAACATCCATCACATAACTGTGATGGAAGGCCAAAAAAACTTATCTCTCCACTGCACTCCCCCCCCCCCCCCCCGATGTCAGAGTCAAAGTCAAAGCCCCCGGCTGGCGATGGCAATTGTCCCGCGGCCATTGAAGTCACGCCGGGTTGTGCGAGGTCGCACACCGGGTCTTGGTGTTGGAGCCCCCGGTGTGTGCTCGCAAAGTCCCGCGGCCGTTCCAGCCGCGCGGGGCAATGGTGTTGGGCCCCGCTCCAGGAGCTCTTCGACCCCGCAACACGGGCGGGAGAATTCGCCGTTGCAGGAGCCCCGAAAAGCGGTCTCCCTCCAGGGAGCCGCGCGGGGTCGTCCGAGCCGTCCGCAGACCCGCAGTAGCAGCCTCCGACTCAGCAGCAGCAGCAGCATCGGCAGCAGCAGCAGCAGCAGCAGCAGCGGCAGCGGCAGCGCTCCTCCACCGCTCCACCCGCTCCGGTCTCGGCCAGCTCCGCGACGGCAACGGTGAGTCGGCACCAGAGTCCCCGGCTTCTTCCCCTTGGAGGCCGCTCCTCGTTGCGGCCTCAACGACACCTGAGACCCGACGAGAAAAGGTCGGGTCTCCAGTGCAGGGAGAGATTCAAAAGTTTCCCCCCCCCTCCCACACACACACCCCAACATAAAATAACAAAAACTACATAAAAACACAGACAAAAAATAATAAAAACGCGGACAGGCTGCAGAGGCCGCTGCTGGCCAGAGCCGCGCCGCCTACCGGAAATATAAGATACTAAAATAACCTGATGCGGGTGTGGCACAATGGCGCAGCTGGTAGAGCTGCAGCGTCACACCACCTGGGTTGGATCCTGACCTCGGATGCTGTCTGCGTGGAGTTTGCACGTTCTCACTGTGCCACACAAAGCTCTGATGGAGCTCAGATGGATTAGTTTGAAGTTGTGGTATTTGAATGGTGGACACCTGTCACTGCCTGGCACTCAGTGAGCTAGGAACCTGATTTTCATCAGATATGAGGAACAGCAGATGCTGTTTTACAAAAGAAAATATAAAGTGCTGGTGTAACTCAGCGGGATTTCCCCCCCTGGAATGGCGGGACTGTCATATGAGGAAAGATTGAAAAGACTAGGCGTGTATTCACTGGAGTTTAGAAGGATGAGGGGAATCTTATAGAAACATATAAAATTGTAAAAGGACTGGACAAGCTAGAAATGTTCCCAATGTTGGGTGAGTCCAGAACCAGGGGCCACAGTCTTAGAATTAAAGGGGAGGCCATTTAAGACTGAGGTGAGAAAAAACTTTTTCACCCAGAGAGTTGTGAATTTGTGGAATTCCCTGCCACAGAGGACAGTGAAGGCCAAATCACTGGATGGATTTAAGAGAGAGTTAGATAGAGCTCTAGGAGCTAGTGGAATCAAGGGATATGGGGAGAAGGCAAGCATGGGTTATTGATTGGGGACGATCAGCCATGATCGCAATGTATGGCGGTGCTAGCTCGAAGGGCCGAATGGCCTCCTCCTGCACCTATTTTCTATGTTTCTATGTTTCTATGACAGGGAGCATCTCTGGAGAACATGGATAGATGATGTTTTGGCTCGAGACCCTTCTTCAGATTCAACTTGAGCTTGAGGAAGGCTCTCAACACCAAACATCACCTATCAACATTCTCTAGAGGTACTACCGAACCCACTGAGTACATCCAACACTTTATGTATGTTTTGTCTGATTTTAGTTAATGGATTTTAGTGGTAAGCAAAATTCTCATTTGCAGCTCCAGCAATATTCACATTCTGCTGTGCAACAGTGATTTACGGCACCTTTTAAAAAACAAATATTATAAAATGTGCATTTTATTACATGATAAAATGTGCAGCTGCATGATTTTGGATGCAAGTCCATCCAACCTTCCAGAAATGCTCTTACCACCCTTTCCTCCCCCACCATCATCCCGTCAGCATCAAAATGTTTAGTAAATGATAACGGATTTTTTTGCACAAGCAGGCTCTATCGTTATATGCTGAACATTCTGTATAGAAAGAAAAGTTTCCTGATATCAGTTGTGAACTTATCGCTTACTTTTGTGACCTTGCGTTTACTTGTTTAGCCGCAGAGCTTTCACTTAAAGCAGCATTTCGGGTGAACATTTTCCAAATAGCTGCTGACTCAATTGCATTTTAACCCAGAAGGTTGTGAGTTCAGGTCCTGCTTCGACAGTTCAGCACATGATCTATGCTGCGACTTCAGATCATTGATGGAGACTCTGACCCGGATATGTTTAAGTGCATAAGAGAGCACATTATAGTGGTGGTTTTGTGTGAAACACCAGGGGTGGCACAGTGGCGCAGCAGTAGATTTGCTGCCTTACAGCACCAGAGACCCGGGTTCAATCCCGACCATGAGTGCTTGTCTATATGGAGTTTGTTCGTTCTCCCCGTGACCTGTGTGGGTTTTCTCCAGCTGCTCCAGTTTCCTTCCACACTCCAAAGATGTACAGTTTTGTAGGTTTGGTATAATAGTAAATTGTCCCTAGTGTGTATAGGATAGTGTTAATGTGAGGGGGTCACTGGTCGGCGCAGATTCGGTGAGCCGAAGGGCTCGTTTCTGAGCTGTACCTCTAAACTAAGCTAAACCCAAGAGCAATATTCTATTGCATTCATGGCCTGAGGCTTTGTGTACAATAGGAGCAGTCAACAATATGAAAAATATGATGATAATCATGGTGACACTTTATTGTCACATGTGGCTGTGTACCTGGATACAGATAAAATCTTTGTTTTTGCATACAATCCAGTAAAATAATACTATAGACAAGACAATCATAGATAAATATCGAAGTGAAGCAATTGTAGTGTGATAGTAGACTTCACTGACGCAGTACACAAAGTCACCACTTTTCTGGCACACACCAAGTTTCACAATTCAGACGAGTTTAGTCCTATCTTGGCCTTAAAGGCCCGTTGTCCTGGCAACACCGATCCTCTCCACCGTCTGCCGCCATCTTGAAAACGGCCCTTTTTCCTCTGTAAATGTGTACAAAGGCATTAATTCTACTTAGTTGATTAGTGCGGGTGTCATGGGTTGTGCAGGGGAAGGCAGGAGAATGTGAAGAGGGAAAGATAGACCAGTCACAATTGAATGGCGGAGTAGACTTGATGGGCCGAATGGCCTAATTCTGCTCCTAGAACTTATGAACTCTGCCATATGGAAGCAGCGTGGAGAGTCAGGTTGGCTGTGGACTTCACAATTGTCCAAGGAGTATCGTGATGGTTAGGCCTGGAACAATGCAAGAGGATCAGGGATGACAATAGAACAGTACAGCACAGGAACAGGAGCTTCAACCCAAAATGTCCATGCCAAACACAATACCCAGTTAAACTAATCTCCTCTGCCTGCAAGCAATCTATATCCCTCCAACCCCTAAATATGCATGTGTTTTTTTAAAAGCTTCTTAAATGGCACTATCATATCTACTTGCACCACCATTTCTGGCAGTGCGTTCCAGGCATTCACCCTCCTCTGTATAAAAAACTTGCCCTGCAAACCTCCCTTAAAATTAGCTCCTCTCTTCTTAAAGCTATGCCTTCTAGACTTTGACATTTCCACCCCAGGCAAAATAATCTGACTGTCTACTCTATCTATGCCTTTCATAATTTTACATACTCCCTTCAGCCTCCGGCCCTCCAGAGAAGATAATCCAAGTTTGTCTTACTTCTGCTAATAACTAATACCCTCTAGAGGATTTAGTTTAGTCTAGATATATAGCGCGGGAACAGGCCCTTCGACCCACTGAGTCCACGCTGACCAGTGATCCCTTCACACTTACACTATCCTACACACACGCAGTTCACAATTTTTACCCAACCCAATTAGCTTACAAACCTGTACGTCTTTGGAGTGTGCGAGGAAGCCGGAGCTCATGGGGAGAGCGTGCAAACTCCTTACAGACAGCACCCGAAGTCAGGATCGAACCCAGGTCTCCGGCGCTGTAAGGCAGCAACTCTACCGCTGTGCCACCCTAATTTAGAGGAAGAGTCAAAATCATGGAAAATTTTACCAGAGAGAGTCCAGACACATAATCAGGCCCTTGGTAACAGCAAGGAAAAGGAGTGGGAACAACCAGCAAAAAAACAGCTTAAAGAACACCTTACTGCCAGAAGACTAACGTATTGGAATCTCTGGGAAAGTACCAGCTAAGTGTGGTCCATTTTAACTAACACATAGCCAAGTCTTCTTTAACGTGTGTGGTCCATGCACTTTCCAGTCTTTGAGGGGACGTCAATCTTCAGCCAGCCTTGTATGGATTTGTGTCAAATGAACAGTGTGCCTGAAACAAATTTGTGTGATCCATGTGCAGCGGTCTAATTGCTTTGTGAAAGAATTTCCAGCCTGTTATCTTTACAGAGTTTTAAGACCCGTCTGTCCTCACAAATTAAGAGTAAAAGCAATTTTACGAGTAAAATAGAGGCACTGTAGCTCCATGCTCTGTTCCCCAAAATCTCCAAAGAGCCAAAATCTATTCATTTTTTGTTGCTTTTGCGATATTTTACTGTGAAAAATGTATCGGTATCACAAAATCAACTAGACTTCAAAAGTATTCAATGAGTGGGAGACACTTTTGAACAAAAATGCGCATGAAATGTCCTGGACTCATAAAGTTATATCCAGCATGGAAATAGGTCCTTCCGCAAAACACATCAATGCCAACCAAGATGCCTACCTGAAGCTTGAGCCATTGCCTTGTGTTTGGCCCTTCCATCCATGTTTTAGTTTAGTTTAGTTTAGAGATACAGCGCAGAGAAAAGCCCTTCGGCCCACCAAATCCATACTGACCAGCGATCCCTGCACATTAACACTACCCTACACACACTAGGGGCAATTTTACATTTACACTAAGCCAATTAGCCTACTGTACAAACCTGTACATCTTTGGAATGTGGGAGGAACCCGAAGATCTCGGAGAAAACCCACGTAGGTCATGGAGAGAGTGTACAAATCCTGTAGTCAGGATCAAACCCGGCACTAGTATAAGGCAGTAGCTCTACCGCTGCGCCAACGTGCCACTCACCGTATTTGTCTAAATGTCCTTAAAATGTTGTAATTGCATCCATCTCTGCTACATCCCCTGGCAGCTCGTTCCGTACACCCAGTGCTCAGTGCTGGGACCCCAGCTATTTACAATATACATTAATGATTTGGACGAGGGAATTGAATGCAACATCTCCAAGTTTATGGATGACACGAAGCTGGGGGGCAGTGTTAGCTGTGAAGAGGATGCTAGGAGGCTGAAAGGTGACTTGGATAGGCTGGGTGAGTGGGCAAATGCATGGCAGATGCTGTATAATGTGGATAAATGTGAGGTTATCCACTTTGGTGGCAAAAACAGGAAAGTAGATTATTATCTGAATGGTGGCCGATTAGGAAAAGGGGAGATGCAACGAGACCTGGGTGTCATGGTACACCCGTCATTGAAAGTAGGCATGCAGGTGCAGCAGGCGGTGAAGAAAGCGAATGGTACGTTAGCATTCATAGCAAAAGGATTTGAGTATAGGAGCAGGGAGGTTCTACTGTAGTTGTACAGGGTCTTGATGAGACCATACCTGGAGTATTGAGTATTTGGTCTCCTAATCTGAGGAAAGACATTCTTGCCATAGAGGGAGTACAGAGATGGTTCATCAGACTGATTCGTGGGATGTCAGGACTTTCATATGAAGAAAGGCTGGATAGACTCGGCTTGTACTCGCTAGAATTTAGAAGATTGAGGGGGGATCTTATAGAAATTTACAAAATTCTTAGGGGGTTGGACAGGCTAGATGCAGGAAGATTGTTCCCGATGTTGAGGAAGTCCAGAACAAGGGATCACAGTTTAAGGATAAGGGGGAAATCTTTTAGGACCGAGATGAGAAAAACATTTTTCACACAGAGAGTGGTGAATCTCTGGAATTCTCTGCCGCAGAAGGTAGTTGAGGCCAGTTCATTGGCTATATTTAAGAAGGAGTTAGATGTGGCCCTTGTGGCTAAAGGGATCAGGGGGTATGGAGAGAAGGCAGATACAGGATACTGAGTTGGATGATCAGCCATGATCATATTGAATGGCAGTGCAGGCTCGAAGGGCCGAATGGCCTACTCCTGCACCTATTTTCTACGTTTCTATGTTTCTATGACTCGCTGGGCCAAATGTCCAGTTTCCACATTGTGTCTCTAAAGTCTAAAGTCTAAAATAAGACACCATTCTCTTGATTCCTCTGTGTTCCCTTCTATATTTGTATGGCTCAATTTTTCACCTGGAAATGTGTTTCAAAATAATCTATTTGATTATGGGTTAATAACGGGGGAAAAGCTTATATTTAAATTATGGAAAAACGCTCCTATACCAAAAATAAATATGTGGATTTCAAATATTTTGGAACATTACACCTGGAAGATATGAGACTCCTCCTTGCAGGCAAATCAGACCACTTCCAAAAGACGTGGTGTGCATTTGTCGACTTACTACAAGTATAAGGTGCAACAGTACTGTAAAAAAAAATGGTGTCAGAATCTGGTAAGGGGGAATGAAAAATACAAAGTTGGTATATCCCTTTTTGCATGGTTTTTATAATAGAGCTTGTTTCTTTTGCTTTCTTTCATTTCTATAGCCTATATCTTAACTTTTTTCCCTAACTCTTTGTTTAATTGTTTTTTCTTTTTGATCACTCTTTCACACTAACACGACTCTCTCTCACTTTCTTTACTTTCTTTATTTCTATCTTTCCTTAAAGCTCAAAAAATGAAGGGGTACAATAAATGTAA
This sequence comes from Leucoraja erinaceus, assembly GCF_028641065.1. Lineage (NCBI taxonomy): Eukaryota > Metazoa > Chordata > Chondrichthyes > Rajiformes > Rajidae > Leucoraja > Leucoraja erinaceus. The sequence goes on from NC_073381.1 coordinate 80,371,811, forward strand.
TAAGATATATGTGGCTTGTACTTCTGTAACTTAATGCACTTCTAATAAATAAAAATATAAAATAAAAAATAAAAAAAAAAATTTCCCTTGGTGTTCACTGTTCAAGCAAACGAGATATAGTGATTTGATTGCATAATTGCTTATTTTATTACCTGCTTTGAATTACTCTTCATTATTTGAATTTTCTGCTGCGAACCATTTGCATTTCTAAATGTTCTTTCAACCTAATCTCAGGGTATTTCAACACCATTCAGGCAAACAAATGTCATCTGTTTTTCCCTTCCCACACAACCCAACATAATCCCTTGTTTGCCATTTCACAATCGGCCCAGGTGGCTTATCCAGCATTACTTTATACACTAGTTACACAAAAAAGCTGGAGAAACTCAGCGGGTGCAGCAGCATCTATGGAGCGAAGGAAATAGGCAACATTTCGGGCCGAAACCCTTCTTCAGACTGGCGTACTGGTGTATAAGTTACCTTATACACATCCTTCTTCTGGGCCAATTCTTTGGAAAGTGAACCAAAATGTCACACACGTTACCAAATGGCATCACATAAAGCAATACATTAAAAAAAAAACATTCTTGTAAGAGATTAATTGCTAATTTCCTACCTACATGGGCTATAATGCAAGTCTGCTAAAGATATGAACATTTTAGCTTTTCAAAATTCACAAACTGAGTTATGAAAAAAATGCTTCCGTGAGATGTCACATACGTGACCAAGTCTATTTGACCTCTGATCCTAAACATACATTCTCAGCATAACATAAATATTTCACTTGATAACATCTGTAAAAAAAAAAAGAATCATATAAACAGCACAAAACTATATATGTAATGCTTTCAGAAGACATGTATTCCACAATTTTTGGTCACACACATGACTAAGAACGGGCTACACAAAATTGCTGGAGAAACTCAGCATCTATGGAGCGAAGAAAATAGGCGACGTTTCGGGGCGAAACGTCGCCTATTCGATCTTCGATCTTCCAGCATCTGCAGTTCCTTCTTGAACACTAAGAATGGGCTTTCTGCTTCTTCCAATTCCATTAGCTCTCCTGGATTTACTATCACTTTGCATGGAGGTTTCCGAAGGCATTGGGAAATTAAGGAATTTTCTGCCATCATCGGAAGCCCCTAAGGCTCTGAATTACAATCTACCCTTTTCTGAGGCTATACAACAATTACATTCATAAGTCTTAGGAGCAGAATTAGGCCATTCAACCCTTGTCTACTTCGCCATTCTATCATGGCTGGTATATCTTTCCCTCTTAACCCCATTCTCCTGCCTTCTCCCCATAACCCGATACCCGTATTAATCATGAATCTATCAATCTCCACCTTGAAAATATCCATTGGCCTCCACAGCTTGCTGTGGCAAAAAATTCCACAGAGTCACCACCCTCTGACTAAAGAAATTCCTCCTCATCTCCTTCCTAAAGGAACATTGTTTAATTATGAGGCTATGACCTCTAATCCCAGACTCTCTCACTAATAGAAACATAGAAAATAGGTGCAGGAGTAGGCCATTCGGCCCTTCGGCCCTTCGAGCCTGCACTGCCATTCAATATGATCATGGCTGATCATCCAACTCAGTATCCTGTACCTGCCTTCTCTCCATACCCCCTGATCCCTTTAGCCACAAGGGCCACATCTAACTCCCTCTTAAATATAGCCAATGAACTGGCCTCAACTACCTTCTGTGGCAGATAATTCCAGAGATTCACCACTCTCTGTGTGAGAAATGTTTTTCTCATCTCGGTCCTAAAAGATTTCCACCTTATCCTTAAACTGTGATCCCTTGTTCTGGACTTCCCCAACATCGGGAACAATCTTCCTGCATCTAGCCTGTCCAACCCCTTAATGGAACCATCTTCTCCACATCCACTCTATCCAGGCCTTTCATTATTCAGTAAATTTGAATATAGCCCCTTTTATTAAGGTTGCTAAGAGGGACATATTATGCATTGCTTAATGTTCTTCACAATCATGCAATGGGAGAAAGATCCTCACCCCAGGGCCCTTAACTGACAACTTTCCACCAAGAAGCACAAAAACAACATAATCTGGATGCTGGAAACCTGTTACTAAACAGAAGTACTCAGTATGTCAGGCCCCTTCTTTAGTCATAGGGTGGTAAACCTGTGGAATTAATTGCCACAGACGGCTGTGGAGGCCAAGTCAATGGATATTTTTAAGGCAGAGATTGATAGATGGGTGTCAGGGGAGAAGGCAGGAAAATGGGGTTACAAGGGAGAGATAGATCAGCCATGATTGAATGGTGGAGTAGACTTGATTGGCTGAATGGCCTCATTCTTATCCGATGACATGAACTTCTGTGGAGACAGCAACTGAGTCTGAAATGGCCTTAAAGTCATTTGATCTATCTCCACACACTCTCACTCGTCTGTATCCACTTTGTAGGCTTTGTCCCACCACCAGTTCTTGTCCAGCTTTCTCTTAAACCCACACCACCCCCACTACAATCAGTCTGAAGAAGGGTCCCGATCAGAAACATCACCTATCCATGTCCTTCAGAGAAGTTGCCTGACCCCTTTGTGTTTTCCTCGAGATTCCAGCATCTGCAGTTCCTCGTTTCTCCATTTGAAATGTATTGGTTCTTTATTATCTATTCTTGAGGTTTCCACCAATTGTTGATAATTTTAGTTTGGACCATTAACCTCTCCAACTATTTTATCAAAGCTTTTTGAACAGTAGCGCACAATGTTAAGGTGTTACCTCATTGTCCCTCACTCTACCCAGTTGCTCCTTTCCAAATAATTCTCACTGTTAACAGAGTGATTATCCTGTAAAAATAATTACTGATTATTGATTTCATTATCATGCATGTGCGAGAGACTAATGCATTTGTAATTGCCCATGTTTTAGATTGCTGCCAACCTCTGTGCTGTCCAGTCTCATGAAAGCTAGCCCTGAGTCATAAATCAGTACCGCACAGTGAACTAGAAAGAAAAAGAAAACTGCGGGAAAAAAAGACCCAAAGTGCTGGAGTAACTCAGCAGGTCGGGTAGCATCTCTGGAGAACATGAATGCGCGATGTTTATACTGATCAGTCTGAAGAAGGGTCCTGACCCAAAACATCAACCATCCAGTTTCTCCAGCTTTTTTGTGTAACCATCCATGTTCTCCAGAGATGCTGCCGGTCCCACTGAGTTACTTTGTATCATTTCTTGTTTCTGCAGATGCTTAAAATCTAAATAAGAATACACAATGCTAGAAAGATCCATCAATTTAGTAACATCTGTGGAGAGAAACGGAATTAATATTTCAGGGTGAAAATGTTTCATCTGATTAAACTTCCTTTGTATCATTACTTTGTACCATTAGTTTAGTTTTGTTTAATTTGGTCTTATCATTGTCACGTGTACCGAGGTACAATGAAAAACTTTTGTTCAAGCACTTTTGATTGCAACATGCGCCTTAATTTAGTTCAACAAAGAAAATGACAAGTTACTAAAGAACTTTTGTTTTTCATCCTATCCAGTCGTCATGACTGGATAGCACGACAAACAAAAGTTTCAAACTTCTGCACCTCTTGCCTGGTGGAAGAGAGGAGTAGAGGGATTGACTGAGGTGAGACATTGATTATGCTGAGGCGACGTAAAGTGTAGATGGAGTAATTGGAAGAGAGGTTGGTGTGTGTGATGGTCCCGGCTGCAGTCTCGGGAAAGGGCTGTTCCCAAACCATACTGTGATGCATACCGATAAAATGCTTTCTGCAACACATCTGTAGAAGTTGGTGAGGGTTGTGAGGACATGCTGAAGTTCCTTGGTCTTCTAAGGAAGCATAAGCGATGGTCCGCTTTCATGGCCATTGCTCCGATGTGGCTGGTCCAGGTCAAATTGCTGGTGATGTTTACCCCTAAGCATTTCAAGCTATCAACCATGGATTGTAGGAAGTGGTAGAGCAAGGCATTCCAACAAGTTTTCATCCTGTGTCTACTCTGGCATACAACATGGTCATTTGGTCATGGTTAATCTCTATGTTAATGTTATCTCCTGTACTAACCATGTTTAGTTTAGTTTAGTTTAGATATACAGTGCGGAAACAGGCCCTTTGACCCACCAAGTCCGTGCTGACCAGCGATCCCCATATACTCACCATCCTTCCTACACACTAGGGAAAATTTACATTACCGAAACCAATTAACCCTCAAACCTGTAAACCCTCATAAACATGTGTAGCCTTTCGGATAGTGCTGTAGATGCAAGATAAGGCAGTGGCACCAGGTCCAGTTCTAAGGCACAGCGTGGCAAAGTCAGACAGGGCTATAGTGAAAGGAGACTCTAGATTTAAAGGGATAGCCATGAGATTCTATGGCAACCAATTGGACTGCAGGAAGTCTTGGAGAGGCTGGAGAAAGGTTTGAGACCTGCTGAGTTACTCCAGCACTTTGAGTCCTTTTATCTCCCTCGTAATGTTTATATATTTATATGCCATTGCCCAAAGTAAGGTGAATTGAGGACCAGAGGACAAGGGTTTAAGGTGAAGGGGAAAAGACTTAACAGGAATCTGAGGGGTGACCTTTTCACATAAAAGGTGGTGGGTGTACGGAACCAGCTGCCAGAGGAGGTAGTTGAGGCAGGGACTATCCAAACATTTAGGAAACAGTTAGACAGGTACGTAGATAGGGCAAGTTTAGAGGGATATGGGCCAAGCACAGGCAGGTGGGACCAGTGTAGCTGGGACATGTTGGCCGATGTGGGTAAGTTGGGCTGAAGGGCTTGTTTCCACACTATGACTATATACTTCAAAATAAGGAGGCATATGTAAGATTTTGGCAGTCAGGATTGTCTGTGAGTACATGAACTGTAGGAGTATACTTAAGAATGCAATAAGAAGAGAAAAAATTCAGAAGATATGAAGTGGAACTGGCAGGCTATGTAAAGGAAAATCTTAAGGGATTTGGCTGAAAGGGTGGCTTGGGAATGGACGTACAAACTTCATACAGACAAGCCGCCCTAGTCAGGATCAAACCCGAGTCTCTGGCTCTACCGCTGTGCTGCCGAGACGCTTCTGATCTGTTTTACTGAGGAGAAAATCATAGACGCTAAGGAATTGAAGCTTTGGAGTTGGGGGAACAGCATCTCATATTGGACTGGAGGGCGGCAGCTCCGACCACTCCGGGGCGGTGTTTGAGCCGGCACATTCGCGGAGCTCGGTGAGCCACGGGACTGATTTTGCCATCGCCCGGTGGGGTATCGCCTCACCGCAGAGGGAGAAGAGGAGGGAAGAGACTGCAGCCCTAAGATTTTTGCCTCCACCACAGTGAGGAGGTGCTTGGTGGACTCACTGTGGTGGATGTTAATTTGTGTTTACTGTTGTTTATTATTGTATTATTGTATGTATGACTGCAGGCACGAAATTTCATTCAGACCAAAAGGTCTGAATGACAATAAAGGAAATTAAATTTCGCTTGGGCAGCTTACAGCCCAGTGGTGCGAATATTGATTTCTCTAACTTCAAGTAACCCCGGCATTCCATCCTTCCCCCACCCAAGTTGCACCAGCTTCTCGTTTTCACCCAAAAAACAGCTAACAATGGTCTGTTTCCTTTATCATCATTACATTTTTGCACATCTTTCATTGATTGTTCTGTATCTCTCCACATCACTGTCTATATCTCTCATTTCCCTTTTCCGTCACTTTCAGTCTGAAGAAGGGTCTCGACCAAAAAGGTCACCCATTCCTTCTCTCCAGAGATGCTGCCTGTCCCGCTGAGTTACTCCAGCTTTTTGTGTCTACATTTGAGTTAAACCAGCATCCGCAGTTCTTTCCTGCACATCTGCAGTTCCTTCCTACACATAGGAGTGAGATGTCTTTGATCAGTAATGAATTACTAAAGAGGATGTGTTGGCATTAAGATGGATAAATCCCTGGGGCCTGAACAAGTGAACATCGGACCTTGTGGGAAACCAGGGAGGAAATTGCAGAGGCCCTTGCAACGATATTTGCATTATCTTTAGCTACAGAGGGTGGCTAAGGTTGTATCGATATTTAAGAAGGTCAGCTGGTAGAAGCCAAGGATCAGAAGCCTCAGAGCTGCCAAGGAAAGGTACTCTGAGAAGTTGAGGAGCAAGTTCTCAGCTAGTGACCATTCTTCAGTTTGTAAGGGCTTGCAAGAAATCACCAGTAACAAGAGGAAAGCCCCCCCCCCCCCCCCCCCCCCCCCCCCCCCCCCCCCCCCTCGCTTTTCGGACAATCGTCAGCTGACCAATGACACTTGAATGAGTTCTACTGCAGGTTTGACAAGCAGAAACGTAACCCTGGTACCTCCTCCTCCCTAGTCTACAAAGACTGGACTCTTCTGCACCCACTCCTCCCCATTCACCACTTCACACCTACTTAAAGCAAGACTCCAGTCTGAAAAGACTGGATCCTTTCCCACCCCAACCAACACTTCACATCCACTCATAGCCTCCTCCAGTCTGCAAAGACTGGACATTTCTACACCCACTCCTCCCCAATTACCACTTCACACCTACTCCAAGACTACAGTCTAAAAAGACTGGATGCTTTCCCACCCACCCCTCCCCAATCACCACTTCAAACCCAATTACCCACACCCTCCGTGCTGTTGAACATCACTTTTTTATCATCAACAATAAAAATAGAGGAGGCGGAGAGGCTGTTCAGAAGACCGAAAAGCCGGAAATCTCCAGGACTGGACAATGTTTCCCTCTCTTCTCTCAAGCTCTTGCCAAACAACTGGCAGACAGGAAGTGGCACCGCTGGCGGCCTGCTGCCATTGCAGCAACCTGAAGCTCAGTCGACTTTAGGACATCTCCCCTTCCCCTCATCCCACTCACCATCAACACCACAGTTACATCTGTGGAGTCGTTTTACTTCCTGGGAACCATCATCTCCAAGTACCTTAAATGGGAGGCTACCATCGACTCCACAGTCAAAAAGGTACAACCGAGGATGTACTTCTTGTGGCAGCTGAGGAAGCACATGCTGTCACAGGCAAATGATGGTCCCATTTTATACAGCCTTCGTGGTCTGGTTTGGCTCAGCCACCAAGCACGACATCCGGAGGCTGCAGCGAATCGTCCGATCAGCTGAGAAGGTCATTGGCTTCCAGGCCATCACGGACTACAGACCCTCCAACATCACCCCCACATCCAGCGACGCCTCCTTCCTTGAGGAGCTTAATCACTTCTATGGCCGCTTCGACAGGGACAATCTAGAGACAGCCATCAAGGCTGTGCTACCTGCCGATCACCAACCCCTCACACTCACCCCCTACGACGTGTACGTGGCACTGAGTAGGACTAATGCACGTAAGGCTGCTGGCCCTGACGGCATCCCCGGGCGCGTGCTCAGGGCCTGTGCTACGCAGTTGACAGACGTCTGGACTGACATCTTCAACCTGTCACTTGCCCAAGCAGTTGTCCCCACTTGCCTTAAAGCCACCTCCATCGTGCCAGTGCCAAAACACTCCACTGCGGCAAGCCTCAACGACTTCCGCCCAGTTGCACTTACCCCCATCATCACCAAGTGCTTCGAGAGGCTGGTCCTGGCACACCTCAAAAGCTGCCTACCCCCCACACTGGATCCCTATCAGTTTGCCTACCGCAAGAACAGGAGTACGGAGGATGCCATCTCAACGGCACTTCACTCCGCCCTCTCCCACCTCGACAACAGAGACACTTACGTAAGAATGCTGTTCATCGATTACAGCTCAGCATTCAACACCATTATTCCATCAAAACTGATCACCAAACTCGGTAACCTGGGCATCGACCCCTCCCTCTGCAACTGGATACTGGACTTTCTAACCAACAGACCCCAGTCTGTGAGGTTAGACAAGCACACATCTTCAACCCTCACCCTGAACACCGGCGTTCCTCAGGGCTGTGTGCTGAGCCCCCTCCTCTACTCCCTCTTCACCTATGACTGCACACCTGTACATGGTACTAACACCATCATCAAGTATGCAGATGATACAACGGTGATTGGCCTCATCAGCAACAACGATGAGCTGGCCTACAGGGAGGAGGTCCAGCACTTAGCAGCATGGTGCGCTGACAACAACCTGGCCCTTAACTCCAAGAAGATCAAGGAGCTCATTGTAGACTTCAGGAAGTCCAGAGGCGGCACGCACACCCCCATCCACATTAACGGGACGGAGGTGGAACGTGTTTCTAGCTTCAGGTTCCTGGGAGTCAACATCTCCCATGACCTCTCTTGGACCCACAATACCTCTACTCTGATCAAGAAGGCTCATCAGCGTCTCTTCTTCCTGAGGAGACTGAAGAAGGTCCATCTGTCTCCTCAGATCCTGGTGAACTTCTACCGCTGCACCATCGAGAGCATCCTTACCAACTGCATCACAGTATGGTATGGCAACTGCTCTGTCTCCGACCGGAAGGCATTGCAGAGGGTGGTGAAAATTGCCCAACGCATCACCGGTTCCACGCTCCCCTCCATTGAGTCTGTCCAAAGCAAGCGCTGTCTGCGGAGGGCGCTCAGCATCGCCAAGGACTGCTCTCACCCCAACCATGGACTATTTACCCTCCTACCATCCGGGAGGCGCTACAGGTCTCTCCGTTGCCGAACCAGCAGGTCGAGGAACAGCTTCTTTCCAGCGGCTGTCACTCTACTCAACAACGTACCTCGGTGACTGCCAATCACCCCCCCCCGGACACTTATTATTTTTTATTCAAATCGTTTGCTATGTCGCTCTTCAAGGGAGATGCTAAATGCATTTCGTTGTCTCTGTACTGTACACTGACAATGACAATTAAAATTTAATCTGAATCTGAATCTGGCTGCAACCTTCCCTCCATTGATGAACTGTACACTGCAAGGGCCAGGAAGCGAGCGGGTAAGATCATCTCTGACGCCTCTCACCCTGGCCACAAACTCTTTGAATCACTTCCCTCTGGAAGGTGACTCTGGACTGTCAAAGCTGCCACAGCCAAACATAAAAACAATTTTTATCCACGAGTAGTAGCTCTACTCAATAACCAAAAATCTGTAGCCTCCTTTTGCTCTGGTATTTTATTTAATTCCCATGTTTAATCAATGATGTTTTAATATTAATGTTTAATGTTTTATGTGTCATTCCTAACTGTCACTGTATGTCATGTTGTCACGTGTGCGGAGCACCAAGGCAAATTAGAATAGAATAGAATAGAATAGAATAAAATAGAATAGAATAGAATACCTTTATTGTCATTCAGATCTTACGGTCTGAACAAAATTTCGTGCCTGCAGTCATACATACAATAATACAATAATAAACAACAATAAACACAAGTTAACATCCACCACAGTGAGTCCTCCAAGCACCTCCTCACTGTGGTGGAGGCAAAAATCTTAGGGCTGCAGTCTCTTCCCTCCTCTTCTCCCTCTGCGCTGAGGCGATACTCCACCGGGCGATGGCACAAACAGTCCCGCGGCTCACCGAACCCCGCAAACGGGCCGGCTCAAACACCGCGGCCCGGGGTGGTCGAAGCTGCCGCCCTCCAGTCCAGCGGACGCAGCCGCTGGCCCGCGGCTAAACCCCGGACTCAGGTCACCGCCGCCAGAACGCAGTCTCAGCCACCGGAGCGCCCTCCGACAGGAGCGCCATTCCCCCTCGAGCTGGGCCGCTCCGACGGGAGCGCCATTCCTCCCTTGAGCTGGGCCGCTCCGACGGGAGCGCTGGGCCGCCCTCACGGGAGCGCCACAGCCCCTCACGGGAGAGTCTCAGCACCTCACGGGAGCGCCGTTCTAGCCCTGAGCTGGGCCGCCTTCACGGGAGCGTGCCCAGGGCAAGTCCTGAATGGCTGCCTCCGGAGTCTCGAGGTCGCCAGCTCCGCCATTGGGCCTCAGCGCAGACGGAGGCAGAGAAGGGGGATACGACAAAAAAGTTGCATTCCCCCGAAGGGGGAGACAGCAAACCCCGTTTCAACCCCCCCCCCCCCCCACATAAACACAACCTAAAAACCAAAAACTTAACTAGACAAAACAAAAAAAACAACACAAAAAAGTAAAAACAAACGGACTGCAGGCGAGCCGCAGCCATTCACCAGCGCCGCCATTTCCTTGTATGTGAATACTTGGCCAATAAACTTATTCATTCATTCATTCATCATCCATTCAATCAATCATTCATTCATTCACTCTTTCAAAGGTTGGTGAACTGGACATCAGTGGTGGGCAGGTTATTGGAAATGTTTTTTAGGGATAAAATCTATGAGCATTTTAGTTTAGTTTAGTTTTTTTTAGTTTAGAGATACGGTGTGAAAACAGGCCCTTCGGCTCACCGAGTCCGCGCCGACCAGCGATCCCCACACACTAACAGTATCTTACACACTAGGGCCAATTTACAATTTTACCGAAGCCAATTAACCTACAAACATGTATGTCTTTAAAAAAGAGCTCTGGGATGCCTTGAAGTTGCAAGAGACATTATTTTAATAATCTAAAGAAGGCTCTCGACCCAAAACGTCACCCATACCTTCGCTCCAGAGATGCTGCCTGTCCCACTGAGTTACTCCAGCTTTTTGTGTCTATCTTACTTTCATTCAGGCCGGCCTTCAATGGAATGGCAAGGAAGTTGTGCTTGCAATGTTTTCAATCATCTCCACACTTTGCTATTTTGGTTTCTGAACAGTGATCCCTGCATTACATTAGTGCAGATAATGGGCTCCTTTGGATCAAGCGTTGTCACTGCAACCACATCTGTGGCTAATAAACAATTTCCATTTGAAGACAATGCTCTGTTGTTGTGCTCACAAAAGGTCAGATATTTTTCAAATGATCTGTAGCCTCCTTTGCAACTGCCAAAGCACAGCAGGTGGAGTTGCTCCAATGGCACTATTTCATTCTTCAGCGTGCAGTCATCACAAATTATACCAAGAGGTGAATCCACAGATGCAACCTGTGGTGGGAAAAGGCTACTTCCTAATTCACTCATTGGCAGCACCAACCTGTGGAAATGGATGAAAAATTAAAAAAACTCTGCAGAAACAGGCCCTTCAGCCGCACGTCTTTGGAGTGTGGGAGGAAACCGGAGCTCCCGGAGAAAACCCACGCAGGTCGTGGGGAGAACGTACAAGATTCTTACAGACAGCACCCGTAGCCAGGATCAAACCCGGGTTTCTGGCATTGTAAGGCAGCAACTCTACCACTGCGCCACCGAGCCGCCACAAACACATGGACTGAATGTGGATACTCAGCATGGCTTTGTGAATGAGAAATCTTGTCTTATCATCTCAATCAATAGGGTTGAGCTGTTGAGGAGGTGACCAAGTGGATTGTTGAGGGTCAGGTGGAAGATGTCGTCTTCATTAACCCTAGCAAGGTTGCATGGTAGGCTAGTGCAAAAAATTATTCAACTGTTTATCTAGGGTGAGTTAGCCAACTGGATACAAAATTAGCTTTGTGGTAGGAGACATGGGATAATAGCAAATAGTAAAGGGGATTTTTAGCAAAAGGTCTCAGAGTGAATGTGGCGAGGTTTTTTCCACTAGTTTATGTGATAAGGGCAGAATTAGGCCATTCGGTCCATCAAGACTACTTCGCCATTCAATCATGGCTGATCTATCCCTCAGATTCAGATTCAGATTCAATTTTAATTGTCATTGTCAGTGTACAGTACAGAGACAACGAAATGCATTTAGCATCTCCCTGGAAGAGCGACATAGCAAACGATTTGAATAAATAATAATAAGTGTCCGGGGGGGGGTGGTGATTGGCAGTCACCGAGGTACGTTGTTGAGTAGAGTGACAGCCGCCGGAAAGAAGCTGTTCCTCGACCTGCTGGTTCAGCAACGGAGAGACCTGTAGCGCCTCCCGGATGGTAGGAGGGTAAACAGTCCATGGTTGGGGTGAGAGCAGTCCTTGGCGATGCTGAGCGCCCTCCGCAGACAGCGCTTGCTTTGGACAGACTCAATGGAGGGGAGCGAGGAACCGGTGATGCGTTGGGCAATTTTCACCACCCTCTGCAATGCCTTCCGGTCGGAGACAGAGCAGTTGCCATACCATACTGTGATGCAGTTGGTAAGGATGCTCTCGATGGTGCAGCGGTAGAAGTTCACCAGGATCTGAGGAGACAGATGGACCTTCTTCAGTCTCCTCAGGAAGAAGAGACGCTGATGAGCCTTCTTGATCAGAGTAGAGGTATTGTGGGTCCAAGAGAGGTCATCGGAGATGTTGACTCCCAGGAACCTGAAGCTAGAAACACGTTCCACCTCCGTCCCGTTGATGTGGATGGGGGTGTGCGTGCCGCCTCTGGACTTCCTGAAGTCTACAATGAGCTCCTTGGTCTTCTTGGAGTTAAGGGCCAGGTTGTTGTCAGCGCACCATGCTGCTAAGTGCTGGACCTCCTCCCTGTAGGCCAGCTCATCATTGTTGCTGATGAGGCCAATCACCGTTGTATCATCTGCATACTTGATTATGGTGTTAGTACCATGTACAGGTGTGCAGTCATAGGTGAAGAGGGAGTAGAGGAGGGGGCTCAGCACACAGCCCTGTGGAACGCTGGTGTTCAGGGTGAGGGTTGAAGAGGTGTGCTTGTCTAACCTCACAGACTGGGGTCTGTTGGTTAGAAAGTCCAGTATCCAGTTGCAGAGGGAGGGGTCGATGCCCAGGTTACCGAGTTTGGTGATCAGTTTTGATGGTATGATGGTGTTGAATGCTGAGCTGTAATCGATGAACAGCATTCTTACGTAAGTGTCTCTGTTGTCGAAGTGGGAGAGGGCGGAGTGAAGTGCCGTTGAGATGGCATCCTCCGTACTCCTGTTCTTGCGGTAGGCAAACTGATAGGGATCCAGTGTGGGGGGTAGGCAGCTTTTGAGGTGTATCAGGACCAGCCTCTCGAAGCACTTGGTGATGATGGGGGTAAGTGCAACTGGGCGGAAGTCGTTGAGGCTTGCCGCAGTGGAGTGTTTTGGCACTGGCACGATGGAGGTGGTTTTAAGGCACGTGGGGACAACTGCTTGGGCAAGTGACAGGTTGAAGATGTCAGTCCAGACGTCTGTCAGCTGCGCAGCACAGGCCCTGAGCACGCGCCCGGGGATGCCGTCAGGGCCAGCAGCCTTACGTGCATTAGTCCTACTCAGTGCCACGTACACGTCGTAGGGGGTGAGTGTGAGGGGTTGGTGATCGGCAGGTAGCACAGCCTTGATGGCAGTCTCTAGATTGTCCCTGTCGAAGCGGCCATAGAAGTGATTAAGCTCCTCAAGGAAGGAGGCGTCGCTGGATGTGGGGGTGATGTTGGAGGGTCTATAGTCCGTGATGGCCTGGATGCCTTGCCACATGCGTCGGGGGTCGGAGTTGTTGTTGAAGTGCTCCTCAATCCTGAGCTTATGGCAGTGCTTGGCCTTCCTGATGCCCCTCTTCAGGTTAGCCCTGGATGAACTGTAGGCTCGAGCATCGCCTGACCTGAAAGCGGTGTCCCGTGCTTTCAGCAGTAGCCTGACCTCGCTGTTCATCCATGGCTTCTGATTCGGGTATATGGTCACCTGTTTGAGGGAGGTGACACTATTGATGGTGGAGTTTATAAAGTCCAGAACAGAGGATGTGTAGGAATCAATGTCCGTGTGAGAGTCAAGGGTGGCCTGGGCTGCAAACGCCTTCCAGTCAGTGTTTCCAAAACACTGCTGAAGTGTGAAGTCCGCTTCCTCTGACCAGACTTTAACTGTCCTCACAGTTGGTTTAACCCGTCTGATGAGTGGGGAGTACTTAGGGAGCAGGAACAATGAGACGTGATCAGACTGACCAAGGTGGGGGAGGGGGATGGCTTTGTAAGCTTCAGCCATGTTGGTGTAGACTTTGTCCAGTGTCTTGTCTACTCTAGTGGGGAAGGATACATGTTGGTGGAATTTGGGGAGTACAGTCTTCAGGTTGGAGTGATTGAAGTCACCCTCAACAATGAAGGCTGCCTCGGGGTTGTGCGTCTTTTGTTTGCTAATGGCAGTATCCTAACCCCATTCGTGTATGAAGGTATATGTATGGACCGAAGGGCCTGTTTCCACTCTGTATGACTCTATACACTTGTTCTTAATTATGATTGGGCTTAATTATAGTATTATTTTTACTGAACTGTGTGCAAAAAAGGAATTTCACTTTACATGCGACCATAAAGTACAATTGAACCATTCAAAGGCTAAATCTGATTTTTATCTCTCGACATGAGGGGAATAAAAACCCCATCATCTGAGTCGGTCTGTAATGTTCAGACTGGAATTACACAGCCTACAATCTTGCCATCCCGCTCCACTGGTTTCAGCAGAACACCACCAAACGCTTTCATAGAGTGATACAGTGTGGAAACAGGCCCTTCAACCCAACTTGCCCACATCAGCTACACTAGTCCCACCTGCCCGCATTTGGTCCATATCCCTCTAAACCTGGCCCATCCATGTAACTGTCCCACTGTTTCTTAAACAATGGGATAGTCCCAGCCTCAACTACCTCCTCTGGCAGCTTGTTCCATACACCCACCATTTTTTGTGTTAAAAAAATTATCCCTCAGATTCCTATTAAATCTTTTCCCCTTCACCTTAAACCTATGTCCTCTGGTCCTTGATTCACCTACTCTGGGCAAGAGACTGCGCATCTGATTTCATCTATCTCATCGTCACTTTGTGTGGTTTAGTTCCGCCTGCAAGTCGTCTATCTATCGTTAATGAGGAAGATAATCATAAACTGCAGGTGCAGCAGGCAGTGATGAAAGCAAATGATATGAGCATAGACGCAGGGAGGTTCTACTGCACTTGTACAGGGTATTGGTGAGACCACACCTGGAGTATTGTGTACAGTTTTGGTCTCCAAATCTGAGGAAAGACATTCTTGCCATAGAGGGAGTACAGAGAAGGTTCACCAGACTGATTCCTGGGTTGGCAGGACTTTCATATGAAGACAGGCTGGATAGACTCGGCTTGTACTCGCTAGAATTTAGAAGATTGAGGGGAGGATCTTATAGAAACTTACAAAATTCTTAAGGGGTTGGACAGGCTAGATGCAGGAAGATTGTTCCCGATGTTGGGGAAGTCCAGAACAAGGGGTCACAGTTTAAGGATAAAGGGGAAATCCTTTAGGACCGGAGATGAGAAAAACATTCTTCACACGGAGAGTGGTGAATCTCTGGACTTCTCTGCCACAGAAGGTAGTTGAGGCCAGTTCATTGGCTATATTTAAGAGGGAGTTAGATGTGGCCCTTGTGGCTAAAGGGATCAGGGGGTATGGAGAGAAGGCAGGTACAAGGTACTGAATGTGGATGATCAGCCATGATCATATTGAATGGCGGCGCAGGCTCGAAGGGCCGAATGGCCTACTCCTGCACTATCTATTTTCTATGTTTCTATCATGGAACCATCTTTTTTTTTCAAAATCGACTTTATTTGAGAGATAAATATATACAATACATGATCCTTACAAAACTCCATCCGATATTCTCGGAGGCTATACATACATACAATTTCCCCAATCACAATTTTTACCCCACACCGTTGCCACTCATGTGGCCCACTGGCGTGATGGGACCGTCGGAGGTTTAGCTGCGTCTTGCGATTGTGTTTTGCTCCACTTTTTGCCGACAGGAGGCGCAGCCTGCACGCCACAGACGGGGTAAGTCTCGCTTTATTTTTTTTTTGCTTCGACAAACTGACCGCAGCTTACAGAAGAAAGAAAATATATTTTATATTAAGCTTTTTTAAAACAAAAACTCGCCAAATCCCCGAGGAATGGCAGCAAGGTGCAAGGAGATAGTTGGGCTGGATTTGGACTGTCTGGTAGGATTCCAGTGATCCGAGCAGATTGTTGTATTAAAAAAAGGGGGAATGACGCACATCCACAGCTGACCTCTCCTGCATAAGAAATACAAAACGAGTTTCCGAACACTTTCAAACCAATCTTCAAATGCGATGCGCCTTGCTGATAGCAATCAATATTCTGCAGTGTGATCCACTCGCCTTTTCATTAATGGGACCAATGCAGTCTGGGGAGGTAATTAACACGAAACCGCCAAAGGTCTTCCTTGTATGGGATTGCCATTAAAATTACAGTTCTCGGGCGTTCGTGTCAAAATTATATAGAAATATTGAAAATTAAGTGCAGGAGTAGGCCATTCGGCCCTTCGAGCCAGCACCGTCATTCAATATGATCATGGCTATTCATCTAAAATCAGTTCTCCGTTCCGGCTTTCCCCCCATATCCCTTGATTCCTTCAGCCCTAAGAGTTAAACCTAACTCTCTTGAAAATTGTTTCTTAAATGTTGGAATATCACTGTCCTCTACCTATAATCGATCAATATAAAGTCTACCGTCCGCATTCCCCGTCGGCTCGAAGACAGAATTTCCAACATTCATTCAGCATTGTATCTCTAAACCAAACCATTCTTTGTACCCTTTCATTACCTCGAGTTCCCCTCTCCCCTGACTCTCAGATGCTGCCTGGCCCACTGAGTTACTCCAGCATTTTTGGTCTATGTCTATCTTCCATATATAATCTTTTTTTGCAAAAAAAAAAGGAAATCATTGACGGGTATTTTTTTTAACGCTATTTGCAGGTTGCTGGGGTATTGGACAGGCGACAACAGCTGGTGGCGTTTTATTCCTCTCCCACTTAAAGCCACTACTGCCTTCACTGTCCCGTTAAATTTTACTGGGCAGTAAATTTCATGCTGGCAAGGCTGACAGCCGCGGTCCTGCCCAGTCACTGGAGGAACATTGGCCGCTCTGTGCCAGTGGAATGAGGACCAGACTTGGTATAGGCCAGCACAGCATTCAATCAGTCCATCAATCACCCCTCTTTGGCCGGCAACTTTCGAGTTACTTCGAGTGGCAGACAGCCCCCTCTATTTCTCCTGTATCTTTAAAGCCTATCTTTCTTCCAGCTCGGTAAAAAAAATGTGAGTGTGAAGGGTTCGCAACGATTTATATAAAAGAGAGAGAGAGAGAGAGAGAGGGGGGGGGGGGGGGGGGGGGGAGAGGGGAGGGAGGGGGAGTTGTCGTGTGTTGTAAAAGTCGCATTCTTGCATGCTGTTTTCAATTTTTGAGTGTTTCCCAAAAGCAATTTATGCAAATAACATAGGCGTGCCATGTCAATGACTCACAGCCGGAACTGCTCACAGGAGCCATATAAAAACTAATGGCAGAGTTAATACGCAGATAGCGAAAGCTTTGCACAGTGAGCGTAGCTGATGGAATAACAGCAGAGAGGGCCGGAAGAAAAAATATATATAGTGCAGAAGGGCAAGGAAAATTGATCCCGTCCGCATTTATTTTAATCTTTAAATTGAGCCGGTGAATTACAATGGCCGATGAAAATGACAACGATAAGTGCAATAATTTTAACGTGTTGAACTGGGAACAAGTGCAGCGGCTGGACAGGATCCTAACGGAGACCATCCCAATCCACGGGCGAGGTAATTTCCCGACGCTGGAGCTGAAGCCCCGGCAGATTGTGCAGGTGGTGCGGAGTCGCTTGGAGGAGAAACGCATCTGTGTGCGAGATGTCAGGCTGAACGGCTCGGCGGCCAGTCACGTCCTGCACCAGCACAGCGGGCTCGGCTACAAGGACCTGGACCTGATCTTCAGGGCCGACCTGAGCGGCGACAAGGAGTTCCAGAC
This sequence comes from Leucoraja erinaceus, assembly GCF_028641065.1. Taxonomy (NCBI): domain Eukaryota; kingdom Metazoa; phylum Chordata; class Chondrichthyes; order Rajiformes; family Rajidae; genus Leucoraja; species Leucoraja erinaceus. Next base: position 80,389,405 of record NC_073381.1, read on the forward strand.
CGTCAAGAACGTGGTGCTCGACTGCCTCTTGGACTTCTTGCCCGAGGGTGTGAACAAGGACAAGATCACGCCGCTGACTCTGAAGGAAGCGTACGTGCAGAAGATGGTTAAGGTTTGCAACGACTCTGACCGCTGGAGCCTCATCTCGCTGTCCAACAACAGCGGCAAGAACGTCGAGTTGAAGTTCGTGGACTCTCTCCGGCGGCAGTTCGAGTTCAGCGTGGACGCTTTCCAAATCAACCTCGACTCGCTCCTGCTCTTCTACGAGTGCTCCGAGAACCCAATGTCCGAGCACTTCCACCCGAGCATCCTGGGCGAGAGCGTCTACGGCGACTTCAGCCAGGCCTTGGAGCATCTGCAGCAGCGGCTGATCGCCACCAGGAACCCGGAGGAGATCCGGGGAGGGGGGCTACTAAAGTATTGCAACCTGCTGGTGCGGGGCTTCCGCGCCGCCTCCGAGAGCGAGATGAAAGGCATGCAGAGGTACATGTGCTCCCGCTTCTTCATCGACTTCTCCGACATCGGCGAGCAGCAGCGCAAGCTAGAGTCCTACCTCCAGAACCACTTCATGGGGCTGGAGGATCGCAAGTACGACTACCTGCTCACCCTGCAGCGGGTGGTGAACGAGAGCACCGTCTGCCTGATGGGCCATGAGCGGAGGCAGACCCTCAACCTCATCACCACGCTGGCCTTCCGTGTGCTGGCCGAGCAGAACATCATCCCTAACGTGGCCAACGTCACCTGCTACTATCAGCCAGCACCTTATGTCTCCGATGCCAATTTCAACAACTACTACATTGCCCACGTTCAGCCGGTGTTCCCTTGCCAGCAACATAACTACTCCACCTGGTTACCTTGCAACTGATTTTTGAGGGGGGAGGGAGGGAGGAGGAGAAAAAGGAGCACCAGGAAAGAAGAAGGGGGTGAGGGGGGTAACAACGACAAGGGGAGCATTGGGGGTGAGATTTGTGGCTCTAGTGGCCGAGACAGGAGAGGGATTGAGACTGGGGTGGACTCTCTGTCAACGATTGGGAAGTAGGGAGGAGGAGCGAGATTGACCTAGGCTTGGCTTGTGACCTGCTTCAAGTTTTTTGGGTTTTTTTAGCGTTATTTTGTTTTAAAATCAAATTCAAAGTTTTTTTTTTAAATTCGTGTTTGAAGAGCGTCGATTTTGTTTTACTCTCTGCAACAATAACAACCCCGAGCCTGGTTATAGACATCTTCGGCTGCAAGAAGCTCTCTTCTCCCCACACACTGGTTCTCCCCGCGCCCACTCCTTTCCCCGAGGTTTGAGCAAGAAATGACAACATGGGATTTCAGCACCCATAGCCTTTTCTCATGAGGGTTGAAGAGCCTCTCGTTTCTCCCTTTAATTTTTGTTGTTGTTTAGATGCTGATTTTTTTATAGGCGAGGGGCAAGGGCTCCTCGTTAATTCCACCCCATTCTCGCCTGTTCTCCGACCCCTCGCTCATCTGGTAAGTCCAATGTAGCACAGGAGCCGAGCGCCGTGAATAGCAATTGCGTTTGGCTTCTGCGAGAGAGAGAGAGATGGCGAGCGAATGGGAACGGTTGCAATACGGCTTGCAAAACACTATGGATGATGCACCAAGGGATGCTGCTTCTTCACAGTTGCTTTTGTTTTTTGGTTGGTGTGTGTTTTATTTCGGTGAGAGCTCTTCTTTTGTTTTCTCTCTTTGGAATAATCCAAAAAACGTTTGCTACAGGGAAAAAAAAGGAGTGATTGTTGATGAGAGAAGTCGCTCTTGTGCTAACCCGACGGTGGTCTCACACAGACAGAGAGAGAGAGAGAGAGGGAGAGACTGTTCTCACTGTTCATAGAAACTCTGCAAAACGCTGTGACTAATTAAGGACCAAAGATTTTTTTTTCCGTTTTTATATATCCATAATCTATATCTTGAAAAAAAAAACACAAAACCCAAGGAAAAAGATGTGGCTAATTTATATTTGTCTATATACGAACATGAATCAAGTGCCTATGAAGATGGAATAGAGATACTGTATTCAAATCTTGTGGCTTAATCCACATTTTTTCTTTACATCAGGGACAAAAAAAACGTGTTCTTGCACGAATTATTAAATTCCCTATTTTCTTGGAAAATACTTGTATTAAAAAAAAAATTTGTTTGTGATAGTTTAAAGTATGTATGGTCTTGAACGGTGTAGCACTTAGGCAAGTATTTAAACAAAGTACTCTATATTTTCCAGTTTATAACAAGTTAATTGGTGCTTTTTTCCCCCTTGCCCCTGATTACAGGTACTGTGTTGCAGCTGTATTTGAGTTTCTAAAGTTAAAGCCTAGATGAGTGTCTTTAAAAAAAAAAAAAAAAAAAAAAAAAATTAAAATAAAATAAAAAGTTGGGGGGTGGTTGGGAGTGGAAGACTAATTTTTGTTTATTTGGTTGGTTTTGGTGGAGTACATAATTTAGCAAACCCTGCTGAAAGCCAGCGATTGGCATTAGCTGATCCGGCAGCTAGCTTAGCAAATGAATTGAGCGGAAAAATAGCTGGCCCCGTGCTTGATGAAGAAGAATAGTACATTTTGGATATGGTTGATTTGACTTGTCACGGGGGCATCCATTAATTTAATTTGACAGTTGTTAAGAACAAGCCTATTTCTGACCACCAAAGAAAAAAAGGAAACCCTGACAATGGCTTTAAACTTGATGATATTGGAAGCGATTGGGGAAACTGAGCCAGTGACTGACTTGCAAATAACATTCTACGGATTCTGCATATTTGGCAGGTCTGCTTCAATGAAGGGAAAAATCATTTGACTCTACGCAACAATAAACCCGTTCTAAATTGCGCTGCAATGTTAACTATTTGACCAAAACATGCAATGTTCATTCCCTTCTGTTTTGCAACAATTTAAAAGATATAAATGTATATTAGTTTCATAGTAAATGAATTTTTGCTTCCAAGTGCTTGGCAGCAGAATGCTATGCCTGATATGCTGGGGCTCAATGTTTCAATGCTAAATTTGCCTTTTTCAAAGTTTCCCCTTTTAAAACAAAACAGTGCCCGTTTCCAAGGTTTGTAATCACCGTTTCCTGTAATGCAATGGCTGCAAGCCCACCAATAATTGCAAGTTTTGCAAAGAATGGGTTGGCAGAGGGGAAGGGGGGGGGTAGGAAAAAAAAACTTAGCACTTTGAATCCAGTCAAGGACTTTGAGAAATATTCTCCGGTTTGCAAAGCGAGGGAAATGCCAGATGATGAGGTTTAAACTATTTTTTAACAAAAATGCTTGCTTGAATCGTCTGTTCTGAAATCTTGCTCAGTTAAATGAAAAGTCTCTTATCTGGAGATGGGGGGGGGGGGGGGGGGGGGGGAATTAGAAGTCCACAACTCGAGGGGATTTTCTGTGTCTATATCAAGAGCTCCATTTGTTTACTATTGCATATTACTTATTCATTCTGCAGTGTTTCACAACGTCTCGAAGTGCAGCGCTCTTTGATGTTTACTTGAGAAAAATGAAGGGTGGGGGGTAGGAAATTCCTTCTCTTCTACATTATATGGTGTGTATCTTGCTGTTTATTTGGTGTAATACTAAAGTGATTGATCGTGTTAAAGGGTTTTGTATCCTTCAATTCATAAAGAGTGGATGCCCGTGGATAGGTAGTGTGGCAGCTGCAATGTGAGGCTTTGACTGGAAAGGAGAGGCCAGGGGGAAATGGGATCAGCTGGTGACAGGGTATGTCCATTATTGTTGGTGACTTTAAATAACCATAGATCACAATCATGTGGGATCCTTGTGGGTCCCTTGTGGGATTGCTTCCAGAGCAGGCTGTAGGTATTAAAAAAAATTTTTTTAAAAAAATTAAAAAAGGAAACTGCAAAATAAGAAGGTTAAAGCTTTGGCTGTCATGCACAGGGCTGAGAGAGGAGGGAGGGCCGGGAGTCGGAAAGGGAGGATCCAACTAACCTGTATCACTGCCAGATTTAGCAAAAGGTTGAATCGAATGCAATGTTGTATCAAATGCAATGTGACAAATGTTGAGAGAAGTAGCCAGAGTGTATTTTTAAACTCTCTGTGGAAATTGAGACCAGAATATGCCATGTGCATTGTCTCTTCTCGTATTGTGCGAGGGATTCTTAACTTGGTTAAAAGCACTGTAACAACATGGGTGCTCGAGCAGTTTTTTGTTCTGTAACAGTCAACTGAATTTTAGCTGGATGCTGCACTCTCATCACCAGTAAAGTTTTTTAACTAGTTAGGTTCTGTATTTAAACATTGAATGTGTCCAACATAACATCATGCCTTCATTCTTGAATTGGATTAGCTGTAGTTCAACATTCTTTCTTTATGGATTTGCTTTAATTTGTAAAGTGTCCCCTACTGTATTTGTATAAAATGCATATTCCTGTCTCTTCCTTCCCCCTTTTTTGCTTTTACCACTGGTGAGGTGAGAGCTGCATTTCCAACTAGATAATGGTGCACCAGCTGAAACTCTCCATGAGTGCTATAGCTTGCAATCTTAAGCTAAAATAAACTGTATTCCATTTGTTTTTTGAGATCAATGCTTTTGTTGGAATGTTAATCTTTCCCCCCCCCCCCCCCCATGTAAAATTAAAAAAAAAAACTATTTATCGCAAGGACTCATGGGCACATGAACAGTTTGAATGCCCCCCCCCTCAAAATCCACAGCATCTTGGTTGACTTGCTGCAAACCTTGGAATATGAAGGAGGCTCTGTGCATTTACTTCCTCGTCAACTGCCGCACATATATTTGGCTTCTGAGAGGCTTCCTCTTGCAGCAAACTGACTTGGATTTGTCTGTCGGACTTTCAGTGACTGGAGGCTCTTGTCAAAAAGTAACGCGAATAACTGATGAAGCCTGGACTCTTGAAGACTAAAGCACCTGTGTCGGTCACAAAGGGAACAGATTGTGAATTTTGTTTACACAATCCAATATTTGGATTTTCTTTTGGTAAATAAAAGTTATTTTTTTCTATTAAGGTGTATCTGGCGTCATCAATCTCTGCCGAGAATGTAACGGTTAGCTCTTCAAAAAAAAAAAATCTGTTTAAGAAGCATTTTGTTAGTGCTTTTAAAAAAAAAAATAAAAAAAAAAGCTAAACTCAGCACTTTCCCAGAAGCTGAGCATTCAGCAGCTTCTGACTGTAACTCAATAAATAGGCAAAATTCAGCCCTATAAGCCAAGTTGGTTTAAGCAATTCAAAATAATGAGTAGCTGCAAGGAATTCTCAGTTTATGCACCACCCTGAATTTTAGAAAGTTAACATTTTCTCCCACTGGTTTAACATTTTCTGGTTAACATTACTGGTTGACAAGTTAACATTTAGGTACTAATCCCAATTTATAATGTTTGGGGCAAAGACCAATTTTATTTATTTGCCTCTACTCCACCATTTGACATTTGCAACAGATAAAATCACATGTGGTTAAAGTGCACTTTGTCAGATTTTAATAAAGACCATTCTTATACAATTTGGTTTCATCATGTAGAAATTACAGCCGTGTTTATAGATAGATCCCCCCCCCCCCCCCCCCCCCCATTTCATAGCACCATACTGGGACAGCAATATCATGTAAATGAAAGTAGTCTTGTTTAGTATTTTGTTGCATATCCTTTGCATGCAGTGACTACTTGAAGTCTGCGATTCATGGACATCACCAGTTGCTGGGTGTCTTCTCTGGTGATGTTCTGCCAGGCCTGTATTGCAACCATCTTTAGCTTATGCTTGTTTTGGGGGCTAGTCCCCTTCAGTTTTCTCTTCAGCATATAAAAGGCATGCTCAATTGGGTTCAGATTGGGTGATTTGACTTGGCTACTCAAGAATTGACTATTTGTTAGCTTTGGAAAAACTCCTTTGTTGCTTTACAAGTATGTTTGGGATAATTGTCTTGCTGTGGAATGAACCGCTGACCAATGAGTTTTGAGGCATTTGTTTGAACTTGCGCAGATAGGATGTGTCTATACACTTCAGAATTCATTATGCTACTACCATCAGCAATTGTATCATCAATGAAGATAAGTGAGCTAGTACCTTCAGCAGCCATATATGCCCAGGCCATAACACCCCCACCACCATGTTTCACAGATGAGGTGGTATGCTTTGGATCTTGGGCAGTTCCTTCCCTCCTCCATACTTTGCTCTTGCCAACACTCTGGTATAAGTTAATCCTCATCTCATCTGTCCACAAGACCTTTTTCCAGAACTGTAGTTGCTCTTTTAAGTATTTCTTGGCAAACTGTAATCTGGCCATCCTATTTTTGCAGCTAACCAGCGGTTTGCATCTTGCAGTGTAGCCTCTGTATTTCTCTTCATGAAGTCTTTGGCGGACAGTGGTCATTGACAAATCCACACCTGACTCCCGGAGAGTGTTTCTGATCTGTCGGACAGGTGTTGGGTATTTTTCTTAATTATAGAGAGAATTCTTCTGTCATTTCTTCTGGGGGAGATAACTATGTATAAAAACAGCTGTAATTTCTGCATGGTGAAACCACAATGTATACAAATGACCTTTAATAAAACCTGACAATGTGCACTTTAACCACATGTGATTTTATCTATTACATCTCAAATTGTGGAATACAGAGGCAAATAAATAAATGATGGGTCTTTGTCCCAAACATTATGGAGGGCACTGTATATAGAAGTATATAAAAATTAGGAGGAGCATGAAAGGACTTGAGTGCTGGAGGAACTTACTGGGGCAGGCAGCATATCTGAAGAACATGGATGGGTGATGTTTTGGGTCAAGACCCTTCACTTCAGACTGATTGTGTGTGGGGAGGGGGAACAGAAGAGGGGAGAGACGGGCCAAAGCATTGCAGGTAATGGATCAAAATGTGCAGGAAGAAACTGCAGGTGCTGGTTTACACCGAAGACGAATGCAATATGCTGGACTATCTCAACGGGTCAGGTAGGATCTCTGAAGAAAAGGAATAGGTGGTGTTTCTGGTTAAAACCCTTTTTCAGAGGAAAACTAGAGGTATGAAAGTTAATAGGTCAACATAGGCAAAAGGTGATTTTTTTTTTTTTACAGGTGAATGTAACTAAGGCCAGAGAATGGCGCATAGATAGGGCAACAGATTATTTTTCCTCCGGTGGTAATTTCAAAGGGCACAGCTTGAAAGTGAGATGGGCAAAGTTTAAAGGGATATTTTCCTTTTTAGTGGAGAAATACACTAAATGCAGCCTAACCAAAGCCTTGGAGCTGCATCACGACTTCCTGACCCAATGTGCTGCCATTGGTGGTGGTGGAGGTAGACACAAAGGTAGCATTTAGGAGGATGTTGGATGAGGACATGGATATGGATCACGTGCACGAAAATATCTTGGCACCGTGTACTTATGGGCCGGAGGGCCTGTTCCTGCTCTGTGTTAATACTTTTATTTGGGGTAGTACAGCTGCTGCCTTACAGCACCAGAGACCTGGGTTCGATCTTGGTTACAGGTGCTTGGTTGTATGGAGTTTATACTTTCTCCCCATGTGGGTCGACTGAGTTTTCCCAGAGAACTTCGGTTTCCTCCAACATTCCAAAGACGTACAGGTTTGTAGACTAATGGGCTTGGTAATATGTAAAAATTGTCCCTAGTGTAGTGTTAATGTGTTGGGATCGCAGGTCGGTGTGGACTCGGTGAGCTGAAGGGCCTGGATCTCTAAACTGAAAATGTGTTTTTGAGGGTTGAGAGAATATATTTTCTCCAGCCACTTGATACGTTGCAGCATTTAGTCTCCAGTAGAACCAGTACTAGTTGGAGCTATTTTTCTTTTACCTACTGTTAACAAGTGCAGCTAGCATTTAATGGAACAAGTGATTTAATAACCCCTTTGCAACTAGCTGTCAAATAGTTTACTTGAACTCCTGACTTTAAATCGGTTCAAGTGGCTTCAGCTTTATAATATTAGTGTGTTTATTTTATGTGGTAAGGCTTTTACTTCATGTGGCTGAACCCATCACTGCTAAAGATCACTCTGCAAGAGTAAATTATAGCCCCACTTAAGCACAAGTTAGTAATTTGCACTTGTGTTACAGATCAGATGCTTGTGCTTTGCTGTGGGGAAATTAATCGGTAATTAATAAATGGTAATTGGTGAGAAAAGTGTGGTGAGTGTCCCTAATTGCTTCCTTTTAAGGGCCTGTCCCATCAGGCGACTCTTTAGGCGACTGCCAGGATCTAGTTTTGATGGATTTCACCAACAACACATGGCGACAACCTTCGACAACACCTACATCAACCTACGACTGCAAAAATTGTCAACATGTTGAAAATTTTGCAGCAGTTGCCTGTAGTCGCCCAGAAAATCGCTTAAGTGGAACAGGCCCATTAGTCTGACCTTAAAGAAATACAGACACAAATACCCCGCCCCCTCCACCTCTACTTTCAGTCAGAGGAGAGAGTTACTCCAGCATTTTTTTGTCTATCTGAAACATCACCAATTCTTTTTTGCCAGAGATGTTGCCTGACCAACTGAGTTACTCCAGCATTTTTTTGTCTATCGTTTGTATAAGCCAGCATTTGCTACACTTTAAAACATAAATATATATATATTTCTAACTATAACTATATAAGGGGTCACAGTTTAAGGATAAAGGGGAAATATTTTAGGACCGAGATGAGGAAAACTTTTTTCACACAGAGAATGGTAAATCTGTGGAATTCTCTCCCGCAGAAGGTAGTTGAGGCTAGTTCATTGGCTATATTTAAGAGGGAGTTAGATGTGGCCCTTGTGGCTAAAGGGGTCAGGGGGTATAGAGAGAAGGCAGGTACAGGATACTGAGTTGGATGATCAGCCATGATCATATTGAATGGTGGTGCAGGCTCGAAGGGCCGAATGGCCTACTCCTGCACCTATTTTCTATGTTTCTATAATCCTTTGGAATAAATTGCCAATCTAGTTTTAAAGATTTCCTCCGCATGAAATTGGTTTGTTTACAAAATTAATGGAAGACACATAGGATGTTAGAACTTACCGAATGGTTACAGGCATGGTTAGAGTGGGTGTGGAGAAGATGTTTCCACTAGTGGGAGAGTCTAGGACCAGATGTCATACCTAAGAGTAAAAGGATGTTCCTTTAGGAAGGAGAAGAGGGTTTTTTTTTTTTGTTTTGGTCATAGGATGGTGAATCTGTGGAATTCATTGCTGCAGAAAGGCTGTGGAGGCCAGGTCGATTTACATTTTTAAGGTAGAGAAAGATAAATTCTTGATTAGTGCAGGGGTTGGGGGGAATGGGGTGAAGAGGGAAAGATAGATCAGCCATGATTGAATGGCAGAGTAGACTTGATGGGGTGAATGGCCTAATTCTGCCATCACATGAAGTACAGCACAGGAACAGGCCCTTCAGCTCACAATGTCTGCGTCAAACATGACACAGAGTTAAACTAATTTCCTCTTCCTGCACGTGATTCATATTCCTCCATTCCCTGCATATCTGTTTATCCATCCAAAAACCTATTAAATGTATAATATCTCCCTCCATGGTCATCTCTGGCAAAGCATTCCAGATACCCACCATCCTCCGTTTATAATAAAAATAAAAACTTGCCTTGCGCATCTCCATTAAACTTTGTTCCTCTTGCCTAAATACTATGCCCTCCAGCCCTTGACATTTCTACCCTGGGACAAAATAGATTCTGTCTATGCTATGTATGACTTGTTTTGTTTGGAGATCAGTGAAACGTATGGAAACAGGACCTTCAGCCCACTGAATCTGCACTGACCAGCAATCTCTGCACCTTATCCAACACGCACGAGGGCCAACTTTTACATTTATACCAAACTAATTAACCTACAGACCAGTACCACTTTAGAGTGTGGGAGGATACCGAAGATCTCAGAGAAAGCCCATGTACCACAGGGAGAACGTACAAACTCTGTACAGACAGCGCCCGTAGTCGGGATCGAACCCGGGTCTCTGACGCTGTGAGCGCTGTAAAGCAGCCAATTTACCGCTCCATCACAGTGGTGCATGATTTTGTATACTGCCATCAGTTTCCCACTCTGATTCTGATGCTCCAGAAAATATTATCCAAGTTTGTCCCAAATGTTTAATATTTAATAAGGTACAAGTGGGCCACAGGTTTCTGGCACCTCATCCATTGTATTTGTTGTTCAAGATGTGGACTCTTGTACATCGGTGAGACCAAGTGTAGACTGGGCGATCATTTCATTGAACACCTTTGCTCAGTCGGCCTGGACCTACCTTATCTCCAGGTTGCTAAACACTTTAATTCCCCTTCCCATTGCCACACTGACCTTTCTGTCCTTGGCTTCCTCCATTGTCAGACTGAAACTAATCGCAAATTGGAGAAACAACATCTCATATTTCGTATGGACAGCTTACAACCCAGTGGTATGAATATTGATTTATCTAACTTCAAGTAACCCCTGAAGTTTCCCCTGAAACCCCTGAATGCATTTTGTTGTCTCTGTACTGTACACTGACAATGACAATTAAATTGAATCTGAATCTGAAGTTAGGGGTTACTTGAAATTACGTCACCTATTCCTTCCCTCCAGAGATGCTGCCTGTCCCGCTGAGTGACTCCAGCATTTTCTGTCTAACACAAGTTTCTTGACCCTTTTTCATTCAGTGAGATTGTAGGTGATTGTCCTTGGCCTCTCTACCAGACCATTTTACATAGACCCTTGATTTACCTGCAGGCCAAAAGTCCCTCTTGTTCAATAGTCAAGTGTGTTTTATTGTCATATGTTCCAAAATGGAACAGCCCAACCAGTACGTAAACATGTGTAGGGAAGAACTGCAGATGCTGATATAAATGAAAGGTAGACACAAAATGCTGGAGTAACTCAGTGGGACAGGCAGCATCTCTGGAGAGAAGGAATGGGTGACGTTTCGGGTCGAGACGGCTGAAGAAGGGTCTCAAACCAAAACATCACCCATTCCTTCTCTCCAGAAATGCTGCCTGTCCCGTTGAGTTACTCCAGCATATTTTGTCTACCAATATGTAAACATAATAACCTGTAGATACCATAACAAGCAAGAAAACAAATTTGATTAATAAAAAAAATATATATAGTACAAAACCAGAAGTCCGTAGTGCAAGCAAGGCAGTTTGTAATTTAGTTGGAGTTCATAGTGTTCAATAGCATGATGGATGTTGGAAAGAAGCTGGTTCTGAACCTAGACATCACAGTTTTCAAGCTCCTGCACCTTCTTCCAGACGGCAGGAGTGAAATTATGCCCCTGTCCCACTTAGGAAACCTGAACGGAAACCTCTGGAAACTTCCGTGTGGTTCCCAGAAGTTGCAGATGGTTGCCGGAGGTTGCAGGTAGTGGAAGCAGGTAGGGAGACTGACAAAAACCTCCGGGAACCCCACGGAAACCTTAGGTGGGGCGCAAAGTCTCCAGAGGTTTCCGTTCAGGTGTCCTAAGTGGGACAGGGGCATAAGAGTGTAGCTAGGGTCGTGTGGATCCTTGATTATAACTTCATTGATGTACTAAGGACAGACAGTAGAGATTTCAAGATTCATTCTGCTCCTCTCAGTCTCAATTGTCCCGGCCCTCTATTGCCGAGATTCAATTCTCCTCTTGAGGAAACCTTGAACAGGGGGCAACCTTCATTGCACCAACATTGTCAAGCCTCCTCAGATAGAAGGTACACATGACCTTTCCAATTGACCCTTGTACGATTCATTCCAGGTTCACAGAGCAGATGGCCAAATATCTCCATTTGTAGCAAGGTTACCAATGCCATTTCACAACATGCCTAGTTCATTTCATTAATCTTAATAAACAAAGCAAATATAGCAATGATAATAATGCACTAGATGTTTCTGAGCACCAGCACTCAATAGTCAAGTGCCTTATTGTTATATGTCCTGACACGCAACAATAAAATTCTTACTTGCAGCAGCGCAATGGATCTGTAAACACAGAATGCTGTAGTAAAAAGGAATTGGTGACATTGCAAGTCGAGACTCTGATAAAGGGTCTCGACCTGAAACATCACTATACCGTTTCTCCAGAGATGCTGCCTGTACTGCTGTTACTGCAGCATTATGTGTCTATCTTCAGTGTGAACCGGCATCTGCAGCCATTTCCCGTATGTCTGCATTCTCAGACCCTTATTAAATTGTCCTTAGTGTATGTAGGATAGTGCAGGGATGACTGGTTGGTGAGGACTTGGTGGGCTGTAAGGGTTGTTTCCACACTGTATCTCTAAACTAAACTGAATATCACCAGCAATTTATCCAACTTTGACAGCAATGAAAAGCAGCCAACATTATCAAGGTATCCCTCTTCTTATCGCATCTTCCCCTGCCAACAAGGGCCCATTATGGTCTCCACCCTTGCTGAGGTCATCTGTTGCCGGTCTCAACCCGAAACGTCACCCATTCCTCCTCCCCAGAAATGCTGCCTCACCCGCTGAGTTACTCCAGCATTCTGTGTCTACCTTCATCTGTTGCTGGCCCTGATGTGTTCTGGTATTTTCTTGCCTCCCGTTTATTCGGGTCGAGACCCTTCTTCAGAGATGCTGCCTGACCCACTGAGTTACTCCAGCATTTTGTGTCTACCTTTGATTTAAACCAACATCTGCAGTTCTTTCCTACACATGTATTTTTTCTCTCCAGTGATGCTGCCTGACCTATTGTGTTAGTCCAACATTTTGTCTATCTTCAACATAACCACTCATACCCTGGTCATTCTTTCTAATCCCTCCCCCGTCGGGCAGAAGACAAAAGTTTGAAAGTACATACCACCACATTCAATAATAGCTTCTTCTCCACTCTTATCAGACCCTCAAATGGACCCCTCATACGCTCAGAATGAATTCCCGATCTTCCAATTTGCTCCTCTGCAATCTTTGCACTTTTTAAATTTAATCTGCACTTTCTCTGTAACTATGTCCTGCACTATATTTATTTACTCTTTCGTACTATCACATATTCACCTATGGTTTGCCAGAATGCCGCACAGAACAGTTTTTCACTGTTTCTCGGTACAGGTGACAATAATAGCACATTACCATATCAGCATTGGTCTATCTACCATTGTGTATCCACTCATTTAATTCATCTTTATCCTTTTAATAGTCTGTCTTGTCTTTGCAACTTTAGTTTAGTTTATTGTCATGTGAACTTTCTCACCAATCTTTGTCAAAGTGCAACATATTCAACTTATTAAGAAAGATTGAAAACTAATAACAAAGAACCAATTTGAAAATGCTTATTTCAGTTTGCACCATTGGTTATTAAACCAATGAGCCCTTTGGAGTGTAGGGAGGTACTGCAGATGCTGGTTTAAACCAAAGACAGGCACAAAAAGTTGGAGTAACTCAGCTGCAAAGAGCTGGGGACAGACACAAAATGTTGGAATAACTCAACGCGTCAGGCAGTCTGGAGAATAGAAATAGGTGAAGTTTCAGGTCAAAGAAGAGTCTCGGCCCGCAACGTCACCTATCCCTTTTCACCAGATATGCTGTCTGACCTGCTGAGTTAAGGGGCTGCCCCACTTGGGCGACCTAATCGGCAGGTTTAGAGCAGTTTAGGAGAATTTTGAACAATGTCATGTTGAAGACCTCCTTCGACCTCCTTCAACTATGTTGAAGACTAGCTTTGACTAGCTACGACTAGCTACGGGAAAATTGGACACCGAATAGTGGAAAGTGAAGACGACCTCTTTCGATCTCCCTTCGACCTCCCTTCGACTATGATGAAGACTAATAAACTACTACCTTTGATTACCTTTGACTACCCTCGATTACCTACGACTAAAATGCCGACCTACTACGACCTACTACGACTAAACCTACGAGTAAAAAAAAGTATAGATTTTTTCCATGGCGACCTTTTTTAACTCGTGGGCATTTTTTAACATGTTGAAAATATGCCGTGACCAAACTGAGGTCTCGAGTGCACGGGGACTACTCTTGAACATGAAGGAGAGTTACATGCTCGAGATCTCCTACGACCTCGTGTCGACCATGCTGTGAGTATGAGTCGAGGGCAAACTCACCAGAACTCGTGGATTAGGTCGCCCCTTTATCCCAACATTTTGTGTCTGTCTTCGGCTCTTTGTGGTAATCTCTTTTGCAACATCTTATCAAATACCTTTTGGAAATTAATTTGCACTCATTTTCTTTTCCAATGTGGAAGTTATAAGACTTTCAAAATCATATTTTTGCCTAAATGTTTGCCATTTAATTTAATACAGCATGAAACAGACCCTTCGGCCCACTGAGTCTGTACCGACCAGCAATCCCCGCACATTAACACTACCCTAAACACAATCGGAACAATTTTACATTTTATACCAAGCCTTAGAAACGGAGCTAACGCACACTATCAACCCCTATAGTGGAATGTATCCAGTTCTGACTTGGAGAAGCCCTGGCTGAAGCTTTCAGAAAACCTGACATGAATTATGGATCAGGTTATTAGCAGCAAAACCAAACACGGATCAAATCAGCAACACTGTTTGATCTACAAATTAACCGACAAACTGGTACGTCTTTGAAGTGTGGGAGGAAACCGAAGATCTCAGAAAAAATCCTCGCAGGTCACAAGGAGAAAGTACAATCTCTATATTGACAGCACTCATAGTCAGGATCGAACCCGGGTCTCTGGCGCTCTTATGCCGCTATCTCACTTAGGGAACCTGAACGGAAACGTCTGGAGACTTTGCGCCCCACCCAAGATTTCCGTGTGGTTCCCGGAGATTTTTGTCAGTCTCCATACCTGTTCCACTACCTGCAACCTCCGGCAACCACCTGCAACCTCTGGGAACCGCACGAAAACCTTGGGTGGGGCGCAAAGTCTCCAGAGGTTTCTGTTCAGGTCTCCTAAGTGGGACAGGGGCATAAAGCAGCAGCTCCACTGCTGTGCCACCCAAAAAGGGTTAGGTAAACCAATGGCAGGCAATTCATTGTAACATTGCCTCTATCTAATGTTAACATTTGTCTTGTATGGGAGATAAGAAATCTGTATTTGCAGCAACAACTTGAATTTGTGATGGTTATGTACATATTGACATTCGGGAGTATGCTGCAGAACGAGATTCTGAAAATCAAAACCCAGAATGAATTGGGAAGAATGACAAAAAAACACAAAGTGATTTACAAAAGGGGAAAATGACAAGTGCTAGAAATCAGAAATAAAAATAGAAAATTGGTCAGGCATCTTTAAAGAAACAGCATGGAAACAGACCCTTCGGCCCACCGAGTCCACACCAACCATTAATTACCCATTCACACTACTTCTATGTGTAGGAAGGAACTGCAGATGCTGGTTTAAACCAAAGATAGACACAAAATGCTGGAGTAACTCAGTGAGACTGGCAGCATTTCTCGAGAGAAGGAATGGGAGACGTTTCAGATCGAGACCCTTCTTCAGACTGATGTTTCTTCTCACTAGTTCTACAATGTTCCACTTTCTCTAGCTCACAGTTATACCACATTTTAATCTCCCTGCTCATTGGGGGCAATTTTATTCCAAAGGCCATTTAACCTACAAACCCCTTTGCGATGTGGGAGGCAACCAGAACACCCGGAGGATACATATGTGTTCACAGGGAGAACATGCAAACTCCACACAGACAGCACCCGAGGTCAGGATTGAACCTGAGTTGCGCCATGAAGCAGCAGCTCCAACAACTGTGCCATTGTGCCACCCTTCTCTGGGGATAGACACACAGATTTAATGATTCAGGGTCAAGAAAATTGATAGTGAGGAAGTTTATCTAATGTAGCAAACAGGAAGAGTGTATGACTCCAGTAGGCATGAGCACAATGAATGAAAGAGCATTGATATTTGAGTCTGTAAGAAGGAACTGCAGATGCTGGTTTAAACCGAAGATAGACACAAGAAGCTGGAGTAACTCAACATAGGCTGTGGGCCGAGCATCAAAAATGTGTCTAGAAATAGGATATCGTGACCCAAGTCATCAAACTACATGAAATTTTTACATATTGTGTAAAAATATTTATATAAATCACCCCTGAAACTCGATATGAAGAAGACTTGCACATTTTTATTAAATTAGAGAAAAAACGGAAAAATGTCGGGAATTTTTTAGTCCAATCAAAGTACGTTTAACATTGAGTTGTCTGCCAGTTGGCCAATCACGCGCTTTGTTTCAGGCTAGCACACAAAATGGCTGAGGGGGCTTCACAGATGCCTGTTTTACTGGAGATTCCGATTTGTTGTTCTGTGGAATAAATGTTGTGGAAACTTGCAGCAGGTTAATTGTATTTAGTGGGAAAAGCATTAAAAAGGCTGAAGAAAGTGCTGCAAAGTGGATTAAAGTGCAAGAAAGCCTTCAAAGTCCCTGCTGATGTGCTGGAACACAAAGAAGGCCCCCATGAATCAACTAACTGAAAGGTAAGACTAAAGTCTGAATTTATGCAAATCTATCTGTATGGACTTTAATTAATTTAATTGCACCCTTTTATAATGTGAATAAATTCATTCATGCATTCTTTATTCATTCACTCACTCACTCACTTACTCATTCATTCATTCATGAAATTGAGGGCCTAAACTATAACTCAGTCAATTAAACTAATGCCAGCGTGTAGTAGAGTAATAAGTCTTTAACAAATAATCTCGGAGCTGCCTGCGAAAACTTACCGGGAAAAAGTGCTCCGATCGCGGGGCCTAATCGAACCTAATCTGGAAGAAGTCAATGCTAGTCCATTATAAATGAAATGTCACCATGTAATTTGTTGCAATTGGTTACAGTTTGCAGAGGGCTTGGAAAATTAAGAATTGGGAAATAATATGGATTAGGAATTCTAACATTTTTAACTGCTTTAAAGATTTTAAACTATACTGCGGCACTTAACAGGATCCTCCAGAAATCTCCATTTTAAGTTTGGTGCCAAACTGACTATGAAACACAAACAGTTTATATGTAAATATTCATATATTTAAAATGTCACAGTGCCTTTTATTAAATGTACCAGTGCAGTTTATAGCATTAGTATGCCCACCCTGTTCTTAAGAAAATACCCTTCCCCACCCTAGTCGACCCGAAATATCAACCATTCCTTCTCTCCAGAGATGCTGCCTGTCCCGCTGAGTTACTCCATCGTTTTGTGCCTATCTTTCGTTTTTACTATCGTCCTGTTGAGTACCTCTATCTGTTTACTCGTTATCACCTGAACCACAGACAAACAATATGTGCGCCTCATATTTCTTTAATCATCATTGCTTTCTCCATATCTTCCATTCATTTCTCCTAAGTACCGTCTATATCTCTCGTTCCCCTTTCCCGACTCTCAGTTTGAAGAAGGATCATGACCCGAAACGTCCGCTGTTTCCGTGCTGTAATTGTTATATGGTTATATGCTTATATGGTCACCTATTCCTTTTCTCCAGAGATGTGGCCTGTCCCGCTGAGTTACTCCTACCTTTCTGTGTCTATCTTCGGTGAAAACCACCATCTGCAGTTCCATCCTACACATGCTGTTAAAGGAATCGGGTGTAGATGCTGTTTATTTAAAAATGTGTTGAATATCCAGTAATTTCTGTTTGCAGCTCAAACCAAGTGGGTTTTAATTGTAAACATATCACTGAGAATAATACAGCGATGTGTCTCTAATCAAGATTAAAAGATGTTTTTAATTGATGTATTTCAGTGAATCCTATTGTTGAATAATGCATTTTAGAAGCAATGCAAGTACTCCGTAATTATAACACAATCACATCGGCCACCTTGCTGCCAACATTATTGACTTGCATGAGGTTGATGCTACTTAAGTGAGCAAACTGTTCCCATAATCACACCTTTTTGTCATTCCTGTGGGAAAATGTAAGTCAAATGTGGACTCCAAAACTCAAACCCACACAAGGTGCCCTTTTCATCTTGATAGCTTGTCATAAAGTACGGTATTATTAAATTTTAATGGAGCTAAAAAGCCAGCAGTGTTGCCCTTTCACAACATTATTCACTCTTCCTTCATTTCATGAGTGTAAGTGTTTTTTCAGCTGGTCCTTATTTAATGCGAGTGGGCTGCTGCTTTTAAATGGATCGCAAGAGTTGTGGGGATGTTGTTTTTCCATGCTAGGCACATTGGTAAAATGGATGCCACTGCAGGTAGACATCCTCTTTAAATCCTTCTCGCTCTGTTCTCGTGATTCAAGTTACTAAAGAGGGCCAAATTTATTCGATTCACTGCAAGTTCCAAGATTTATTCATTATTATCAAAATGGATGAGTGATGAACAAAGCACCTCATATTCCACTTGAGGAATAGGGGGGTGCCGTCCTGTATGGGTAAGGCTGCCCAGCCTGCAGCTGTCCGTTTTTTCACCTCTTTTTTTTATTTTTAGTGAGTTAAAGTGTTTTGTTTCTGGAGCTCTAGTCTTTTTTATGTGGGGTAGGAGGGGGGGGGGGGGGGGGGGGGGGGCAAAGGGGGAAACTGCTTTTCAGGGTCCCTACCTGGTCGGAGAGGCGGCCTTTCTCCGGGCAGCACTTTCGACCCGTCCTCGCGGCCTGCCAGCGGGCCTGGAGCGGCATTTCCTGGGGATACCGGCCAGAGCCTCGGCTTCGGCGGCGGCACAGCGCTGGAGTGCTATCGCGGAGCCTGGGTCGCCGCGCTGGAACTCCGGTGAGTTGAGAACGCCGATAAAAACATTGCGGAGCTGCGGGTCTGTGGAGCGGCCAGCCGCGGGCGATGGCACTGAACATTACATCGAGAGCCTGGGATCGCTCGCCGAGATCGCCATGGTGGTACTCCATCCAGCGTGGCCTGTCGGCTTCGGAAGCCGCGGTCTCCGGTAAGCAAGCGGCCGTTCCAGGTTTTCCATGCCGCTGTGAGGATTCTCCCGACGCCAGAGCATCATCATCCAGCGAGTGGGGCCTGGAACACCAAGCATCCGTAAAGGGGACTGTGGAGGCCAAAATAGGCCCGACTATGGGGATTGGGACTGGACTTTGTGCCTTCCCTCATAATGGGAACCATTGTGGGGGGATGGTTTTCATGTTTACATTTCTTTATTATTGTTATGTCAGTGTTCTTTTTTTATGTGCTGCAATGGCAATACGCATTTCACTACAACAATTGGTGTATGTGACTGATAAAGAATCTTTGAACCTTTGAGGATCCAACAACACAACAGTTTGACCCGTTGCATTCCTAAAGGGTGGTGAATCTGTGGATTTCATTGCCACAAACTGCTGTGGAGGTCAAGTCAATGGATATTTTTAAGGCAGAGATAGATTCTTGATTAGTACGTGTCAGGGGTTATGGGGAGAAGTCAGGAGAATGGGGTTGAGTGGTATTCAGCCATGATCAGCCATGATTGAATGATCTGATGGGCTGAATGGCCTAATTGCTCCTATCACTTATAAATTTATGAAAGTAATAAACAGAATCTCAGAACGAATATGGTTTTTAATTGTCCAGTTTAGCTAAATGTATAAATCCAAAGCATAATGTTAGTGTTGCTTCTGTGAATATACTGTAGATGTGCAATGGGAATGCCTTTAGAAGAATCCTTCTGGATACTTGGATGACATTTATCCCAACGAGGACATAGGTTTAGGTTGAGGGGAAAAGAGTTAATAGGAATCTGAGGGGTAACCTTTTCATAAGTTTGTGTGATAGGAGCAGAATTAAACCATTCGGCCCATCAAATCTACTCCGCCATTAAATCATGGCTGATCTATCTTTCCCTTGTAACCACATTCTCCTGCCTTCTCCCCATAACCCCTGACACCCGCACTAATCAAGAATGTATCTATCTCCACCTTAAAAATATGCATTGACTTGGCCTCCACAGCCTTCTGTGGCAATGAAGTCCATGCAAAGGGTGGTGGGTGTATGGAACGAGCTGGAGGTAGTTGAGGCAGGTACTATCGCAATGTTTAAGAAATGTTTAGATAGGTACATGGATAGGACAAGTTTAGAGGGAAATGGGCCAAAGGCGGGCAGGTGGGACAAGTGTAGATGGGACATGTTAGCCAGTGTGAGCAAGTAGGGCCGAAGGGCCTGTTTCCACACCTATGACTATATGGATATTAGGGGGGAAAAACCCATCTAAACTGAATGGTTTCGAACTGAATGTGAATGTTGCAGATGTGCTTGCTATTCTCGGCACTGCAATGACTGGTCTTTATTAATAGGGACCCCTTGACTTTTTATAGGTTGTTGTTGGCAGCACTAATTTAATTACAAGTTGATGTTGGCATTAATTATGCATTTAACTTTGGCATTCCTGACCTGTACATTGATGTTGGCATTGCTAGATTTTGGTCAAGAAACCACTGTAAATTCCTGGTTTGGAAAGAAACGCAAAATGAATTGTTTAAAAAAAAAATGCTGTTCACAGTGCAGAGATAGATTTTAAAGAGTGGTGGCAAATGTTCATCTCGGTGTATTGTTACATTTGGAAGATCGCTAGGTAGCCCATGTCAAATTCAGGAAGACTAAGTACAGTGATATGTACAAATCTTTACATAAGGTGAAGTGTGGAGCTAGTCACAGTATGAATCAATACTAAAAGGTCCTGTTGACAGACTTAATGTGCAAACGATCTTGAAGGGGACTCATTAAATATGATATTACTGTCTTAAGAGTGCCACCATCGTCCCTGTCCCGAAGAAACCAAACCCAGCCTGCCATAATGACTTTCGACCAGTGGCCCTAACACCCATAGTAATGAAGTGTTTTGGCGACTGGTTATGCAGCATATCAAAAATAGTCTACCTGCCGACCTAGACCCACTGCAGTTCGCCTACAGAGCCAACCGATCCACAGAGGACGCAGTCTCAACAACACTGAACCTCGTACTGTCACACCTTGATCGGAAAAATACTTATGCCAGGATCCTCTTCATAGACTTCAGCTCTGCTTTTAACACAGTCATTCCGCAGCAGCTGGTGGAGAAGTTGGAGCTATTGGGGGTTGATGCTGGCACATGTAACTGGGTCCTGAACTTTCTATCGCAACGGCAGCAGACAGTCAGGGTGGGCAGTAGGACATCAAAAACCATAGCCGTGAGCACTGGCTCGCCCCAAGGCTGTGTCCTAAGCCCCCTGCTGTTTAGTCTGCTGACACACGACTGTACTGCTAGACTCAACAACAACTTCATCAACAAGTTCGCTGATGACACAACAGTGGTGGGTCTCATCAGTGACAATGATGAGTCGGCATACAGGATGGAGGTGGAGCTGCTCACAGGATGGTGCAAATCCCACAACCTCATTCTCAACGTGGGAAAAACTAAGGAGATGGTGGTTGACTTCAGGAGGGCGGGAAAACAACACCATACACCTCTGCACATCGATGGAGCTGATGTGGAAAGGGTCAGCAGCGTGAAGTTCCTAGGACTCCACCTGTCAGATGACCTGACGTCCATGACCAACACCACAGCACTGGTCAAGAGAGCCCAGCAGCGACTTCACCCTCTCCGAAGACTACGTAAAGCAGGTCTCCCCACTATACACCTACGGACTTTTTATAGGGGGACAATCGAGAGCACATTGACCTACGGCATCACTTCCTGGTTCGGGAGGTGCAAGGCGTACGAACGGCACCAACTTGACAGGATTGTGAAGACCGCCAGCAGGATTATTAGTGCTCCACTCCCTTTCCTGCTGGACATATACAGGAAGAGATGTATCAGCAGAGCCATCTCCATCATCAAAGACCCCTACCACCCATCGCATCACATATTCTCCATCCTGCCATCTGGGAAGAGGTACAGGAGCATTAGCTGCAAAACCAGCAGGATGCTCCTCAGCTTCTTACCGCAGGCTATAAGACTGATGCCCTCTGCCAAAGTATCGTGCACCAACCACCAACCTGGACACACTGCAGCAGAGCCACTGTCGTGCTGCTGCCGATCGGAATGCCTGTTGATGTTTAGTAGAGAGTAGAGTGTTAATTTGTTCATGATATATGTATTTTTATTTCTATTTATTTTTTACTGCACACTGAATGGACACTGGTTGAGCAACGTTTTTTTGTTTCCTCTGGGTATGTGAGTACTCGGGAAATGACAATGAAGATATACAATACAATTAATTAGAACATAGAGTGTATAGTTACAGGAACAGGGCAACTAAGTTCCGAACACAATTTCTAAACCAAATGTTATCTGCTTGCACATAATCAGTTTCTTTCCATTCCCTGCGTATCCATGTGCCTATAGAGTGACAGAGTGATACAGCACGGAAACAGGCCCTTCGGCCCAACTTGCCCACACCGGCCAACAGGTCCCAGCGACACTAGTCCCACCTGCCTGCATTTCGACCATATCCCTCCAAACCTGTCCAATCCATGTACCCGTCTAACTGTTTCTTAAATGTTGCAATAGTCCCTGCCCCAATTACAATAGACAAGGCCAATAGGTGCAGGAGGAGGCCATTCGAACCTTCGAGCCAGCGCCGCCATTCAATGCGATCATGGCTGATCATCCCCAATCAGTACCCCGTTCCTGCCTTCTCCCCATATCCCCTTTAAGAGCCCCATCTAGCTTTCTCTTGAAAGTATCCAGAGAACCGACCTCCACCGCCCTCTGAGGCAGAGAAATCCACACTCACAACTCTGCGTGAAAAAGTGTTTCCTCGACTCCGTTGTAAATCGCTCTCTCTCCCTCTCTCTCTCTCTCTCTCTCTCTCTCTCTCTCTCTCTCTCTCTCTCTCTCTCTCTCTCTCTCTCTCTCTCCCCTCTCTCTCTCTCTCTCTCCTCTCTCTCTCTCTCTCTCTCTCTCTCTCTCTCTCTCTCTCTCTCCTCTGTCTCTCTCTCTCCCCTCTCTCTCCCTCTCTTTCCCCCCCATGCCGGGTCTCCTTTGTTCTCGGTGGCGGGTCCGTTCCCCAGCACCCACATGGCCCCGTCCTTGACCGCCGGCCGCATCATCGTCTTTGAACGCTGACCCCTTACTCGACCTTGACCGTCATCCTGAAGTGAACGGCCGGCCCAACCTCGACTGCTGGTGCCCTCGTCGACCACCGACCCCACCTCCACATCGGGAGGTTACAGAGAAGAGTAGCCAGGAAGTTGACTGAATGGCCAATGAAATGGGCCAATATGTGACAAGAGTGTGAAAGGGGGTTTCAACAGCAGGATGAACTGAAGTTTGGACCAAGTCCAAGGAAGCTATGGAGGTGAAAGGACATAGGTGATCGGTTAGAGGTTGGAATTTTAGCATGGTGAGTATTTTTGGTCTGTGGAAAGATGCGCTGGCCTTTGAGTGGATCCAGAGCAGGTTTCCGAGAATGATCCCAGAGACGATTGGGACACCTGATGAGCATTTGTCGGCACTGGGCCTGTACTCGCTGGAATTAGAAGGATGAGGGGACACCTCATTGAAACATACAGAATAGTGAAAGGCCTGGATAGAGTGAATATGGAGAGGATGTTTCCTCTGGAGATTTTTAGGGCGGAGATTGACAGATTCTTGGTTCATATAGGTGTCAGGAGTTATGGGGAGAAGGCAGGAGAGTGGGATTGAGAGGGAAAGATAGATCAGCCATGATTGAATGATGTAGACGATGGGCCGAATGGCCTAATACTGCTCCTATCACTTATGAACAGTTATTCAAACAAATGCCTGCACAAATAACTGCTAACATCTTAAAATGTATATAAAGGGGAAATATACAAACATTTATTTTACTTCGGAGTCACGTGAGTGACTATGTGAAGAGCCTGCCAGCCCGCATGCGTCATATCGTCTAACGCATGGCGCAACGACTGGCTGGCAGGCACGCTGCTCCTCCAACGGTAAGTTTTCAAGTACGGTAAGTAAGTTTCAAACTTATTTTCAGGTTGTGCTTTACTTGCAGGAAGCTCTTTTACAGAGTTCCTGCTGACGGTCTGGGGTCAAATTCCTGACGGGGAAACCCGGCTATGGAGACCGTGGGGAATCCTGGCTCCACAAGGGAAACCCCGGCTCGGGGAAAACCCGGCCACAGAAACCGCGGGGAATCCCGGCTACGGGGACCGCGGGAAAACCCGGCTGCGAGACAACGGGGAAACCCTGCTCGGGGGAAAACCCGGCTACGGGAACCGTGGGAAGACATGGCAATGGACCGCGGATGTGCGGGTAGCCGGCAGCGGTAGTCACTGACAGTGCGGTCAGCGACTTCAGACTCCGGTAGCCCCGAGAGGGTGTGCAGCAAAACGGAGTCTGAGGGGCCTAGACTGGGCCAAATCAGGCCAGGAGGGTTCCCTCCTCGGACGTTTTTACCCAGATGGAGCATGGATAGCGTCTGCAGGGCGTTCATCCCACTGAGGTGATGCTTCATCCTGACATGGTCCGTGGACATTGCCAGTCCAAGGGTACAAGCTTTGTAAGCATCAGTGACCTCACGTCACATAGGGCTGGCAGTGAACAACGCTATCTGTGGAGGCTATGGATGGCGGGCTATCGTACGTCCAGCGGGATGCCCTGGCGTTGATGTGTAATGCACACTTCGGAATGAACTGCTTTCAGAAGAACGCCATCAGACCTCTTAAAAAATCCCAATTTTGCAGGCTTATGTAAGGCCAGCAATGTCCAGCCGCCAAATCTTCTCCTGGGATAAAACCTAGCCAAACAGGTAAAAAACCTGGATGAGGAAGACCTACGATGAGCAAAAGCCTCACCATTTCGGCAACAACACCCCTACGCCTCCATCGGCGGTAAGTGATTCACTGAAGCTGGTGGCAACTTGTAAGCTGATTCTCTGGGCAGAGGTCTTTCAGGCCAAGGCCCAAGCCAGGCCTAAGGGTAAATGTGCAATCCAAGCACCCCAGCAGTCCTATCCTCCACATCAAGGACGGAAATGAAACCCACGTCAAGGGGTCTTTGGGCTTACCATAAGACCACTGGTAACCATGGAGGTAGGGGGTCTGGTTCATTCCGAAACATGGGGTGTGTGGACCAGTTACAAGTTGGTATAGATTACACTTGTTTTGCACGAATGACGACGGATAACTTCAGATCCATTTATAACTGACAAGATGATATCAGATCAGTTTATACTGCATGGTATACAAGGGTTCCAAATTGAATTTACCCATACAATATACACCAAGTTGGACATTCATTCATTCCAAACAAAAAGGTTTGGGTATACAAGAAGATCTGGTTGAAGAAGCAACGCACCCATGATGGGCATAGCTTCACCGTTTCAACGACGACACCCTGCACTTTCATAAAATTCATAAAATAAATATGGAGGATGTCGGATCCTTGATTAACTCCCATTCACATGTGCAATATAGACTTTTAGAATGGAAAACTTTGTTACTGTCTAACAACTGATTTCCATAGGATACTTTATGGCATGCATCGATCTCAAAGATGCATGCTATTAAGTTACCATTCACAAGGTTCACCGGAGATATTTGAAATGTAGATGGATGGGCAACGAGAGCTAGATAGTACCAAGAAATTGTACATCTCCTATATCAAGGTATGGGATGTGTTCTGTTTACAGTCCAATATATCGTATGACACGATACGTGTAACAGATGTCTTGGAAATCCTCTCAAAGCTATATTTCACGAGAGATGGAGTTATAGCGCTATAAATTGTGCCAGAAGTACTTTGTCGTCATACTTCCTGCTGGGGTCGGGACACCACGTTGTCGGGTCTCGACCTCTGATATCCAGATTTATGAAGGGTATCTTCAACTCAAATTCCCCCAGGCCCATGTACTCGGAGATATGGGATGTTTATGTTCTGCTGACGCTGCATCGCCGGTGAGCTCCAGCTACATCCCTGTCCTCTTACAAAGTGGTTATGCTCATGGCGCTGGGTTTCAGCGCAACGGATCCAGTCGTTTGCATAAGCTGTGACTGGACAGGATGGTTACATCTGCAAATAATATAACATGTCATGAGTTAGTCTTACAGAGTAGACCGGGGGCATCAGGTCTCAAACTAGTTTCATGGCATGCCCCATGGACCTTTGGTTGTGTGTGTGGTCACACATCTACAACAGTACATTAGGTTACCTAGAGCCTTAGAACTAGCAATGTTTGTTAGTTACAAAAAAACTCATACGTAGGTATCTATATAGACCATCCCCAGGTGATTAAAATGGGGTTTGGCTTGTGCTGGAGTGAACACTGATGTTTTCAAATGTCACTCCACCAGGCTGCAACAACATCAGCAGCGAGGGTTATGGATGTTCTGCTGGACCACATCCTTGCGGCTGCCGGATGGTCAAACAAGCGAATTTCCAAATGTTTTATAACAGACCCATTTCCAGACAGGGGGTATTTGCCAACTCTATTTTAAGTTCTGTTTTATAATTCCTGGATGAGTGGAATTACTATGATTATCATTTCATCATTAAAAAGCATCAGCATGTTTAAATCTATGTCATGCTTTATTAAATTTGATTCATCCCGGTAAATTGATGCAGTGTGTGATGCATGGACTCGTGTCCATGGCATGAAATCACAGAGCTTTGAAATCTTCACATAGTCACTCACGTGACTCCGAAGTAAAACAGTAAGATTAAACGAGAACTTACCAGTTTGAGGTTTGATGTTTATTTTATGAGGAGTTACGTTGAGGGATTAGAAACATAGAAACATAGAAAATAGGTGCAGGAGTAGGCCATTCAGCCCTTCAAGCCTGCACCGCCATTCAATATGATCATGGCTGATCATCCAACTCAGTATCCCATACCAGCCTTCTCTCCATACCCCCTGATCCCTTTAGCCACAAGGGCTCCATCTAACTCCCTCTTAAATATAGTCTATGAACTGGCCTCAACTACCTTCTGTGGCGGAAAATTCCACAGATTCACCACTCTCTGTGTAAAAAATGATTTTCTCACCTCGGTCCTAAAAGACTTCCCTATTATCCTTAAACTGTGACCCCTATCTGGACTTCCCCCAACATCGGGAACAATCTTCCTGCATCTAGCCTGTCCAACCCCTTAAAAATTTTGTAAGTTTCTATAAGATCCCCCCTCAATCTTCTACATTCTAGCATGTACAAGCCGAGTCTATCCAGTCTTTCTTCATATGAAAGTCCTGACATCCCAGGAATCAGTCTGGTGAACCTTCTCTGTACTCCCTCTATAGCAAGAATGTCTTTCCTCAGATTAGGAGACCAAAACTGTACGCAATACTCCAGGTGTGGTCTCACCAAGACCCTGTACCACTGCAGCAGAACCTCCCTGCTCCTATACTCAAATCCTCGTACGTGCCCTCCACTCCCAACCCTCTATCATAAAGGTCAGCTGGTATTCTAGTTTTTCTAATTTTACTATATTCAGTTGAACAACTGTTATCTGTGATTTCACACCGCTGCTTTGAAGATTGACGCGCATGCGGTCTGGCGGGCTCTTCACGTAATCCCTCAACGTAACTCCTCATAAAATAAAGATCAAACCTCAAACTGGTAAGCTCATTTAATCTTACTATTTTATTTCCAACAATTTATTGCTTGAGGTTCTGTGGTTACATAGTTATATAACACATATCATCATTTGGATTTTAATTACACCTTGATTTACCAAATTATATGTTTATGAAAGGACCGATATGGCATTTAAATTCTCAAACTTTGCTGATTCATTCTTGGACTCAGCTCACAGCTTCTAAAGAATGTAATTTAATATGTTAAAAGGACATAACTGAAGGCTGAGATGTTGGTTGCAAGGTATACCTGGTTTATCAGAAGCACACAATAATTAGGTCTACTGATCCATTACATAAGTATCTGTTAACCATCCCATAAACGTTTCTGGGTTCATTTGGCCAACGGTTAAATTAGCCAAGATATCAAATGCATATTCTCACGCAAACAGCAAAACGTGGTTGCTTATAACCTATTGGTATAAATATTGAAGTCTGAAGAAGGGTCTCGATCTGAAATGCCACCTATTGCTTTTCTCCAGAGACGCTGCCTGACCTGCTGAGTTTAACATCAGAATGCAGATATCTAATTGAGGCTGATGGTTGTCAGGACTGCTGAAGTTCAGTGTCATTAAGGCTGACAGATTTGCCTTTGTGCTATGAGGTGCTCCACGCAGATCGCTGTCATCCTAGTCATGCATTAGTGTAAACGCGTCAAATGTCATGGCTCGTAAAGAAGGTGTCATTTTGTGCTTCCCATGAGGAAACAATTGAGGTAAAAACAATCTTTTCATCGTACCCTAGTATAGGGGCCTCCAAACTTTTCAGCTTGAGGGCCACATTATATACTTGGCACATTTTTGCGGGATGTAGGAAAAACAAAAGAAATGTCACACACGCACGCACACGCACACACACACACACACACACACACACACACACACACACACACACACACACACACACATGCACACACACACACACACTGCACACTGACACACACATACACGCACATGCAAACGTGCACACACACACACACACACACGCACACACTGATGTGCACACACACACACACTGCATGCACACACACTGACGCGCACACACACACACACTCACTGACACGCACACACACACACACACACACAGACCCGGCTACCGATCCACCCATCTCTGCAGGGCTGGCGCGCATAGAGCATAGAGAGGGGGGGGGGAGCAGTGGAATCGGAGATAGACAGGGGGGGAGGGGGAGGACACATAGACAGGGGAGAGAGAGGGAGAGAGGGGAGAGAGGTGAGATGACAGAGACCTAGATGGAGAGAGACAGATACACACACACAGGGGCGGTCTCACGCTTTCTATCTCTATCCCTCTCTCCTTCTCACACACGCACACACACACACACGCACTGTGATCACCCCTCACATATTAACAAAGACCCCACGCATGCATAATCACCCATCGGGCACACACAGGTCACCCACACACACACACACACACACACACAGGCCGACCTTGTCACCAAACACACTCACTGACACCCCAGACACACACACTCCCCCACTGACACGCACCCACACACACCCACACACACACACACACACACACACACACACACACACCCACACACACTTGTTTTTGCACACCCACACACACAGTAGCACGGTCACACTGCAGCGATAGAGTCGCTGCCTCAGAGTTGGGAGAGCCCTGCCCTAGTACAAGTGACAATAATGAACTAAACTAAACTCAACTATGAATAAAGGGTGGCGCGTTGCGGTAGAGTTGCTGCCTTACTGCTCCAGAGACCGGGTTCGATCCTGTCTACAGGTACTTGTCTGTACAGAGTTTGTGCGTTCTCCCCTTGTCCTGTGTGGGTTTTACCTGCGGGATCTTCGGTTTTCTTCCACACTCCAAAAGTCGTACAGGTTTGTGGGTTAATTGGCTTGGTATAAATGTAACTATTGCCCCTCGTGTGTGTAGGGTCGTGTTAATGTGCAGGGGATCGCTGGTCAGTGCGGACTCGGTAGGCCAGGAGCCTGTTTCCACGCTGTATCTCTAAACTAAACTAAATGAATGAATGAATGCATGAATGAATGAATGAATAAATGATTGAATGTATGAATGGATGAATGAATAAATGATTGAATGATTGAATGAATGAATGAATGAATGAATGTATGAATTACACTTTACCATTGCAGTGAAATATTTTGTTTTGGACACATCCAAGGCAGTACACAAGTGGCGCCATGTTTGGGCACCAACAAAGTTACTAAAAATACTAAAACAATTCAGACGAGTATGTGGCAAATTCTCTAGATTATCTAAATTCTCTTTACATTGTTCTATTCTTGCTTCATTAATGAGTGTTTTCAGTAATATGCCATTGCATTTATGAATTCTCCTTTGTTGGGCATGAATAGGTGAGAAAAACTGTAAAAATCAGACGATCGACACAAAAAGCTCAGCGGGCCAGGCAGCCTCTCTGTAGAGAAGGAACGGGTGACTTATCGGGTGGAGACCCTTCTTCAGACTGGTTAGGGATAAGGGAAATAAGAGATATAGATGGTGATGTGGAGAGAAAGAACAAAGAATGGAAGATATGCAAAAAAGTAGCGATGATAAAGGAAAAATGCCATTCATTGTAAGCTGTTTGTAGGGTGAAAATGAGAAGCTGGTGTAAATTTGGTGGGGGGTGGATAGAGAGGGAGGAGGGAATGCCTGGGCTACCTCAAGTGAGAGAAATCAATATTCATGCCACTGGGCTGCAAGCTGCCCATCAAAGATCCTCTAGCAAACAAGATAGATGACTCGATGAAAAAGATGTAGTACGGTCATGGGCAGATTCATGGGTAATTTGTGGCCCCATTTCTGTAACCAGCTTCCGCCTCCGCACCAAAGATCCCATAGGATACTAGTGCGGAGAAGGAAGCCGGTTACGGAAACATCCTCGTAAAAATAAAAGTTATTTGGGAAAAATCTTCTCCTCATTTTCAGAATAATAATTTATTAACACAAACTGTTCCCCCGCAACGCTGATTACACTGCGAGTCAGGTCGGGTCAGGTTACTGAAATGGAAGAAAAAAGGGCCCACGTTCTGCTCCGTTGCTTACTACATGTCAGCCCATTGCATTTAGAAGGAGTGGTCTATCTTGCTTGCTGTAGGATCTTTGCTGCCCATGTGAAATATGAGATGCTGTTCCTCCAATTTGCATTGAACCTCACTCTGACAATAGAGGAGACTGAGGACAGAAAGGTATGTGTAGGAATGTGAAGGAGAATTAAAGTGTCCAGCAACCGGTAGATCAGGTTGGTTCACGTGGGCTGAGCGAAGGTGTTCCGTGAAACGATCGCCCAGTTTGTGTTTGGTCTCACCGATGTATAAGATTCCACATCTTGAACAACGGATACAGTAGATGAGGTTGGTGGAGGTGCAAGTGAACCTTTGCCTAAGCTGAAAGGACTGTCGGGGTCCCTGAACAAGTCGGGGAGCGAGGTATAGGGACAGGTGTTACATCTTCTGCGGTTGCAGGGTAAAGTACCTGGGGTGGGGGTGGTTTGGGTGGGAAGGAATGAGCTAACCAGGGAGTTGCGGAGGCAACAGTCTCTGCGGAAGGCGGAAAGTGGTGGAGATGGCAACATGTGGCTAGTGTTGGGATCCCATTGGAGGTGGCAGAAATTTCAGAGGATTATGTGTTGTATGTGACGGCTGATGGGGTGGAAGGTGAGGACAATTCAAGAGAGATCTCTAGGGCTTAAAGATAGCAGAGTCATGGGATATGAGGAGAAGGCAGGAACAGGCTACTGATTGTGGATGATCAGCAATGATCTCATTGAATGGCGGTGTTGGCTCGAAGGGCAAATGGCCTACTCCTACACCTATTGTCTATTGTCTATTGACTAGGGGGACTCTGTCACTGTTGCGACTAGGGGGAGGCGGAGCAAGAACGGAGCTGTGGGGTACCGAGGAGATATGAGTGAGGGCCTCATCTATGATAGGAGAGGGGATCGCCCGTTCCCTAAAGAATGATGACATCTTGGATATTCTAGTATGGAACATCTCATCTTCGGCGCAGATACGGAGGAGTTGGGATTAGGGATTAGAATCTTTGCAGGAAGCAGGGTGGGAAGAAGTGTAGTCGAGATAGTTGTGGGAGTCATTGGGTTTGTAATAAACGTCAGTCAATAGTCTCCTGTGATTGAGACTGTGAGATCATGAAAAGGGAGGAAGGTGTCGCAGATGGTCCAAGTAAATTTGAGTGCCGGATGAAAATTGGTGGTGAAGTTGATGAAGTCCATGAGTTCTGCATGGGTGCAGGAGGTAGCACCGATGCAGTCATCAATGTAACAGAGATAGATTTCGGGGATAGGGCCAGTATATGCCTGGAACGTGGATTGTTCAACGTACCCTACAAAGAGGCGAGATCTGGTGGGGGGATGATACATGGTCAGAGAGGAGGGGGGGCGTGAGGATTATTGTATGGGTGGGGTGTGGTCGGGGTTATCTGGTTAAAAGAGAGGGAAGGGGAAGACCCATCACTACTGAGGTTCCCTTGTAGGAGGGGAGCACCTGCAACTGCTCGGACAGGAAGACTCTGCAGAGGGTAGTGAGGGGAGCAGAGAGGATCATTGGCGTCTCCCTACCCTCGGTACAAGAACTGTTCCAGAGCCGCTGTCTGAAAAAAGCTCAGAGAATTGCTAAGGACAAACTGCACCCCCTCCACATACACCTGGATCTCCTGCCATCAGGCAAGAGATATCGAAGCATCAAAGCCCGGACTACAAGACTGCTAAACAGCTTCCTGCCACAGGCTGTGAGGCTGCTAAACAGTCACTCTGTACTCACAGTCACTTGATTCTGCGGCTGGCACGGACACTTTAATAACTGGCACTGGCCACTCAAATCAGCTGCCCTGGACATTTTTATGATTGGTTTATTGTATTTTAACATTGTGTTTTACCTGCTTTTAACTATTTATACTGTTCCATCAGGGACTGGATTGTTTTTAGTGTTATTATGTGTGAAATGTTTTAAATTTCATGTGCGATGCTCCGCTATTCACTGGGAAACGTCTTTTCATTTTGCACTGTACAACTGTTGCTTGCAAGGTGACAATAAAGGTTGATTGATTGATTGATTGATTGGAAAGAACTCAGCAGTGTGCTGTCGGAGTCTGCATTGTGGAGGCTGTGGGCCCAGTGCTGAGCCTGGATCTCAGGTGAGGTGATGGTTCCGGCCCGCCGGTGGGTGGTGGAGAGGCGAGGGTCGACGGAGCCGTTGGTGGAGGCCCGTGGGGGGGGAGGGGCTGGAGTAGAGATACAGGTCGGCGACAACAGCATTGGTGGCAACGGGAAGACAGTGAAGGTCGATGACAGCGGCGGCATTGGCCCAGGGGCGGTGGTGAGAGTCGGCGACCACAGCGGTGGCCCCGGGGAGGCGGTGAGAGTCGGCAGCCGCGACAGTTTCCGTGGTCCGGGCCTGGGTTTGATGGGTGGAGTTCGGAGAGGCTGTGGATGTTGGTGCTGCTCCTCGTGGTGGCCATCCTAGCCTTGTGGTGTTCGGGCAGGCGGCGCGGTCCAGCAGTGGAGCCACGAGCCCGCGAGCGGTCGAGTCGAGGAGTGTCGGTGGAGGGACCGGAATCCAAAATCAACCTGACCAAAATCGGACATTGGTTAACTTGTGAGGTCAAATTTCATTAAAACTATCAACGTTGAAAAGCTCCACCAAATCTGTAACACGATCTTTTATTTACAAATAGCATATCGATGTCAAAGCATCGAGTTAGGTCAGAAACAGGTAGGTATCAGTTTCTTATTGTTACCTGTAACGAGGTTCAGTGAATAGCTTAATTTTGCATACGTTTTGCACCCTATCCAAACAGATCAAATAGACCATAGATTCTCATAGATAGCATTTTGTTTCTATCTGTAGATGAATTCAATCAGTTCAAACTCAAGTACAAAAGATAGTGGAAAGGGGAAGATACAAAGTGCAGAAATAAATTAGACAACTTTGTAGATGGCAACTTTAAGAGGTTTAACATGAACAGATATTGGTCGATATCTGAAAGCTTGTACCTGCAGGAACTTCACAGCCTGCTGTGAATGAGACAGTAGAGGTATATAATTTCCTCAGATATTATTAATCATGTTTGCTTTGCATGGGTTAGGTGTATGTGTATAACAAGTCATACAGCATGGAATTAGGCCCTTCAGCCCAACTTGCCCATTCCGACCAAGATGTCCCATCGACACATCCTATCTGATTGTGTTTAGCCCGTATCTGTCCAACCCTCTCCTATCCAAATGTCTTGTAAATGTTATTATGGTACCCGCTCTCAATGACCTCTTCTGCCAGCTCGTTCTATTTTGTTTAATTTGTTCCTCCAAAACACACAAAACATTTGCAATTTAAATCCCTGCATGTGAAACTGATTTGTAAGTGAAGACTTCAGCATGGAACACAAGCTTTACTCACTTCAAGTGGAGAAATGGAATACTAATGGGATAGAAACATTGGTGTTACAAGAGTGTATTCAACGATTGGTCTCAACTGTAAGGTATAGCTCACTATCTCTACACCCTATATCACTCCTTATCTCAACTATATCACTCCCTCTTCACCCCTCTTCCATCAGTCAAGTGGTACAGTAGTATGAAAACGCACACCTCCAGATTCAGGGACAGTTTCTCTCCAGCCGTAAACAGACAACTCAACCATCCTATCAACAACTAGAGAGCAGAAAATAGACACAAAAAGTTGGAGTAACTCAGCGGGTCAGGCAGCATCTCTGGAAGAAAGGAACAGTTGACATTTTGGGTTGAGACCCTTCTTAAGTCTGAGAGTCTGGGGAAAGGGAAACGAGAGATGTAGACAGCACATAGAACTAATGGATGAAAGATATGCAAAAAGCAACGATGATCAAGAAAAGGTGGAGCCCACAATGGTCCATTGTTGGCTGTGGGGTAGGTGATAACGAGTTATACAGACAGTGAAACTCAACTGGATGACAGTGAAACTAATACAATAACTAAGGGCCTCGAACTATCTTTAATTGGACTTTACTGAACTTGCACTATATGTTATTCACTTATCCTGTATCTGCATTCTGTTGACAGCATGATTGTAATCCTGGAATAATAAAAGAATAGGAATAGAATGATCACATATAGTCTTTCCGCTGACTGGCTAGCACGCAACAAAAAGCTTTTCACTGTACTTTGGCACAAGTGACAATGAACTAAACTAAACAAGATTTTTTGAGTGGTTTATGAGTGTGGTTTGAAATCTTGGAGTTCATCACTCATTTGGCTACTCCGATATACTTGTTATTTTGTCAAAGGTACGGCACAGATTAGAGGAGACCAGAGAAAAAGGGGAACTTTATTATCCCAAACCACTTTCATCATCAATTTGCCATCAGAGTATGAGTGAGTCTCTGTGGCTTTCGTTTGTCTTGCATGAACGAAAATGCAGTACTTCATGAGGCTGATTAGGAGCTGATGGAAACATGAGAGCCTTGTTTAAATTTTAGGATCTTTCCAAAAAGAAGTTATTTTCAGTGTTTCAGAAGTTATTATAAGGGAGCACAACCTTGCTGGGAATGAGGAAATCTGGCACAATGCCTATCTACTCATTCCCCCAATCAGAATTAGAATCTGATCATCTTGATCAAGCTGGAAAGGGTGCAGGGGAGATTTACGGGTTTGTTGCCAGGACCCGAGGGTCTGAGCTATAGGGAGAGGTTGAGCAGGCTGGGACTCTATTCCTGTACAGGAGGATGAGGGTGATCTTATAGAGGTGTATAAAATCATTCCAGGAGTAGATCGGGTAAATGCACAGAGTCTCTTGCCCAGTGTAGGAGAATCGAGAACCAGAGGACATAGGTTCAAAGTGAGGGGGGAAAAATTTAATAGGAATCTGAGGGGTAACATTTTTACACAAAGGGTGGTGGGTGTATGGAACGAGCTGCCACACTGTTAACAGTAATCAGGAGGAGGTAGTTGAAGCAGGGTCTATCGCAATGTTTAAGAAACATTTAGACAGGTACACGGATAGGACAGGTTTAGAGGGATATGGGCCAAACGCAGGCGGATGGGGCAAGTGAAGATGGGACATGTTGGTCGATGTGGGCAAGTTGGGCCGAAGGGTTTGTTTCCACGCTGTATGACACTATGACTCTATGATTCTATCTTGATCGGCATGGATGAGCTGGGCCGAGAGGCCTGATTTTACTTCGGAGTCACGTGAGTGACTACGTGAAGAACCCACCCAGCGCGCAGGCGCGGCCATTACGCCAGCAGCGCAACAGCGGCGGCAGCTGGAGTCAGGCTCTCCAGCTGCAGGATAAAAACAAGACCTCAGGTAAGTGTGTTTTTGTTGTATAGGAGAAAGTAGTCGCTAGCATGGCTACAAGGAAGCGACTGGCAAAAAGGACTGCCTGCCCGACTCCCCCTGAGGAGGGTTCGATATCCGGGCGGCAGCCACTGGCGGCGGGACAGCTGTTCGAGCACTCCCAAACACCTGAACCCAAGCCGCTCCCTGTGCCGCCGACTTCTACCCCGCGCACAGGGAGGAAGTCCACCCGAAAAACGGACCGGCCGGTGGTCTCCGACTCGTCGGAGGAACGGGAAGAGTCTCCCGCTGCGAAGCGGAGAGACAGCCACATGAGCTGTATGAGGCGGCTCCTCGAGCAGATGCTCGAGCAGGAGATGCGAGAGAAGCATCCCTACGGAGGACGGGCTTATGCCTCCTCAAAATTGTCACCACACCCCTCTGCTCCCTCTTTATTTGAGGTTAGCAAGGGAGGCCAGGGCTGGGCTGGCTTAACTCATGGGCAGGCGGACGACTGCGCTAGCATGCCAGGGGAGCAGGAGCACGAAGAGCTGCTGGGTGTAGTTGACCGCTATGCGGCACCCCCGAGGGCAGGGAGAATGCTGGAACCAAGGATGGCAGCAAGCATCAACAGACTCTCAAACAAAGCCCTGCAGGAGAAGGTGATTCAAGAGGCACTTGAAACCTACACAGCACCTGAGAACTGCGAGGCGCTGCGGGTCAAAACAGTGAATAGCCAAATTTGGAGCCAGCTCGGACAACACATCCGTAGCCAAGAACTGAAGATGCAGCGCATCTTAAAGCTCCATACAGCAGCCATCACCGCCTTTGCTCGGTCCGCTGAAAACACCGACCTCACCACCTCTCAACAGGACGCACTCGCACTCATGTGCAACACCCAGTATGAGATGAATAATCTGAGGCGGGAGAACATCAGGCCTGCCCTCAACCCCAAATATGCGGGGCTATGCAAAGCCCCTGCGCCAGAAAAAGAGGCACTGCTATTTGGGGCTGACCTTGCAAAAAGGCTAAAAGAATTGGAAGAGGCAGCCAAACCTGTGGGCCTCATGAGGGCAGGTCTAGGACCGAGCAGGACTCAAACACCCAGTTGGCAGCACCCCTCGGCATCCACCAGCAAATACCGACCACGGACTAGTGAAAGCCTGGCGACCACTCCTCATTACCCCCACAGTTCTTTTTTAGAGAGGGGCCCAGAGCGGAGCCGTGGGAAGATGCGCCGCCCTGTGACAACACCGTCGACAGCACCATCGACCCAAGCCTACAAAAGAAGACGCTCCAAAAAATAAGAATGAACTTGGAGGTAGGTGGGTCTGGTTCCTGTCAACATACGCTGAACAAGGGTGCTCTATTAACAGGAGGGCGATTACGCTTGTTCAAAAACGTTTGGGGGTACTATCACTAACAACAAATACATACTCAACAGTATTAGTGGATACAAAATTGAATTTAAAACAGGCATAATACCGCCAGTTCAGCATATTACCCCAAAGGGTATTCCTTCCCACTGAGAAAGAAAAGCGGGAAGGACAGGCTGAACTAGAAAGGCTCATGTCAAAAGGAGTCATTGAAAGGACCTGACATGAGTCATTGGAATTTGTATCAAACATATTTACCAAAACCAAAAAAGATGGTGGATGTCGCATCATCATTGATCTAACATCACTAAATAAATCTGTTGAGTATCTACATTTCAAAATGGAGACATTTGTCACTGCCAGACAACTGATCTCAAAAGGATACTTCATGGCAAGCATAGATATCAAAGATGCTTACTATTTAGTACCCATTCATAAGGATCATTATAGATACCTAAAATTTAACTGGATGGGGCAACTATGGCAGTATAGAGCATTGCCCAATGGCCTAATGACAGCCCCCAGATTATTTACCAAAATCCTTAAAGTAGCCATGAAAATACTAAGAGAACAAAAATATATAGTCATGGCATATCTGGACGATATTCTCATATTGGGAAGAACCAAGGAATTAGCTGTGGCAGCAGTTTCAGCTACTAAACAGCTCCTTGAAACATTGGGGTTTGTTCTACACCCAGATAAATCAAAATTGAAGCCGTCAACTAACATGGACTATTTAGGCTTCACTATTGATTCAATCCATATGACTGTTACTCTGCCAAGGGATAAAAAGGTTGCATTAGCACAAGCATGCAACAATTTAATGGTTAACAAACAACCAATCATCCGACAAGTTGCCAGAGTAATTGGAAGTATTGTAGCAGCATTTCCAGCTACACAATTCGGACCTTTGCACTATCAAAATCTGCAAAGAGCAAAGGTACATGCACTACATCAATGTTGGGGTCATTATGGCCGAAAAATGTGTTTACCCACTGAAGCTATATCAGAACTACAGTGGTGGTCAGAAAATGTTTGGCACAGTTTCAGTCCCATTGTCATCACTAATCCTAACTTAGTCATCAGAACAGATGCCAGTGCTTTAGGCTGGGGAGCTACTAACTCTATATCCAGCACAGGTGGCAGATGGACTAACTCAGAGTCATCGCTACTACACTCACTGGGCATAAACTATTTGGAAATGCTGGCCGCCTACTATGGGCTAAAAGCATATGCATCTAAGATGCAGCACGTGCATGTTAGGTTACAGATCGACAATACAACGGTGGTGGCTTACATCAACCACATGGGTGGCATAAAATCATTATCATGCGACAAATTGGCTAATGCAATCTGGCTATGGTGTGTCAAGAGACATATTTGGTTATCAGCTGCCTATCTACCAGGTAAGCTAAACACAGTGGCAGACACCAGGTCACGAAAATTCAATGATAACATCGAATGGATGTTAGATCCAAAAATGTTTGCGAAAATTATCAAGCAATATGGAACGCCAGATATAGATTTGTTTGCGTCTAGATTGAATCACCAGTTACCCATGTATGTGGCTTGGGAACCAGACCCAGAGGCAGCAGCGGTAGATGCCTTCACGCTGGATTGGGGAAATTTCTTCTTCTATGCTTTCCCTCCCTTCTGCCTCATCAGTCGGGTACTCCGGAAAATTCAGACAGACTCTGCTTCTGGAATTCTGGTCGTACCCGACTGGCCTACCCAACCATGGTTCCCAGTCTTTCACGACATGGTGGTCGAGTCACCTATGGTCTTTCATAGCGACCCACAACTGCTGACTCACCCAGTATCCGGCATGAGTCATCCATGCCATCAAAATTTAAAACTCCTGGTTTGTAGGTTCTAACCAGGCCTTACCAGGGACTGGGGCTATCAGAACGAACAATCGCCACCATGTCGGCAGCCCTGCGTGACTCAACAAAGAAGCAGTACCTGACGTATGTCAAGAAATGGGAGCAATACTGCTTGGACGCAGGGACGTCGTATGACAAAGCCTCAATCACCGACGTGTTGGAGTTCCTGGCCCACTTGGATATTAGTGTCGTATTATCACACCTGCCACCAGCGGGATGGCCACCAGCGGGATCCCTCAGTCTAGAGCAATCTACTCTTAAGACACTTATGCTTATGGCGCTCGTATCTGCACAAAGGGTCCAGTCGTTACACAAACTACGACTGGACAACATGGTAACTACCCCAGACTGCATCACATTTGTCATGCCAGGTCTAGTAAAACAAAGTAGGCCAGGTATGCCCAACTCACCATTAATCTTCCGGGCCTACCCTCCAGAACCTAGGCTATGTGTTGTGACCCATCTCCACAATTATGTAGACACAACCCATAAACTTAGAGGGAGTGAGAAAGCCTTATGGGTCAGCCACAGGAAACCTTTTGGACGGGTAACCAGCCAAACCATATCTAGGTGGCTAAAACAGGTCCTGAAAGCTGCGGGAATTAATACTGACGTTTTTAAATCCCATTCCACCAGGGCAGCAGCTACATCAGCGGCGGAACGGATGGATGTCCCAATAGACCACATCCTAAATACGGCAGGATGGTCAAGGGAGTCGACATTCCGCAAATTTTACGATAAACCGCTGATGAAAACAGATTTATTTGCAGAAAAGATTTTACAAACTGCAAATTTATAATTTAAGCCCAGGGGAGCTATTTTGAATTTTGTTATTGTTAAATAAACATTTTTGTTTTAAAAAACAAACAGATTCGTTGGTCTTTAGATACCACTTCCTCCCTCAAAAAACTTCGGCAGCGAGTGATACAGCTGTTACACGGGTTGAAATCACAGACCTTTGAAATCTTCACGTAGTCATTCACGTGACTCCGAAGTAAAATAGTAAGATTAAACGAGTACTTACCAGTACGAAGTTTGATCTGTATTTTATGAGGAGTTACGATGAGGGATTACGTGCCCTCCGCTCCCACCCTCAGTATATGGATCAAACTAGAAAACTGATGTCTCGTTAATCTTTGCTATCTTTACTTCAAATATTGTGTCTACCTATGATTCCACACCGCTGCTTGGAAGTATGCCGCGCCTGCGCACTGGGTGGGTTCTTCACGTAATCCCTCATCGTAACTCCTCATAAAATACAGATCAAACTTCGTACTGGTAAGTACTCGTTTAATCTTACTATTCTATGCTATGACTCTCATGGAAAATGTTCCATGCTGAAAAACAGCATCGGAGTTCTGTCATCTCATAACTGGCAGTGCACTCTGCTAAATAAAGGAACGGCTTTCTTTGAGGAATTTTCGATCTCATTAGTTAGCCAAGAATATAAGTTATCAAATGAGCTAATTGGAGATAAACTTTCTCACCATCTTAGATGGGGTCAAGGAAAGAGCGCTCACGTCGCCACCCTGTATCCACCAATCTTTCCACCACCACACACAAGAAGCGACAAGACAGACTCCATTGTATGCAGATGCCGAGAAGTGTGTTCAGCTCAGGCTGTGTGGACTCAATAAGAAGAAGACTATATTAGATGGTCGCTCACTGTTAAATGGTAGCAACTTTAAGTAAGTAAGTAAGTTTATTAGCCAAGTATTCACATACAAGGAATTTGCCTTGGTGCTCCGCCCATAAGTAACAACATGACATACAGTGACAGTTACGAATGACTCGGACAACACTAAACATTAAGAATAATAAAACATATATGATAAAACACCATTGATCAAGCATGTGAACCAACAAAATACCAGATCAAAGGGAGGCTACATATTTTTGGCTGTTGAGTAGAGCAACTACTCATGAATAAAAACGTTTTTTATGTCTGGCTGTGGCAGCTTTGACAGTCCAGAGTTGCCTTCCAGAGTGAAGTGATTCAAGGAGTTTGTGGCCAGGCTGAGAGGTGTCAGAGATGGTCTTGCCCGCTCACTTCCTGGCCCTTGCAGTGTACAGTTCATCAATGGAGGGAAGGTTGCAGCCAATAACCTTCTCTGCTGATCAGACGATTCGCTGCAGCCTCCAGGTGTCGTGCTTGGTGGCTGAGCCAAACCAGACCATGATGGAGAAGGTGAGAACAGACTCTACGATGGCCGTGTAGAATTGGACCATCATTGCCTGTGGCAGATTGTGCTTCCTCCGTTGCCGTAGGAAGTACATCCTATGTTGTGCCTTTTTGACTGTGGAGTCGATGGTAGCCCCCCACTTAAAGTCCTTGGAGATGATGGTTCCCAGGAACTTAAAAGACTCTGGATGGGTGCCCTGGTGGTCAAGGTGCTGTAGGATGAAGTGCAGGCCCAGGTTGATTGCATCATCCACAGATCTATTGGTCGATATGCAAACTGCAGAGGGTCCAGAGGGTTTGTGATATTTTTCAGCTTGGCCAGCACAAGCCTTTCGAGTGTCTTCATGACTACAGAGGTCAGTGCGACAGGCCTGTAGTCATTAAGACAAGTAATCTTTGCCTTTTTGGGTACAGGGACAATATCTCTTTTCAATATCTCTCCTCTCACCATAAATCTATACCCTTATGTATTAGTCTCCCATTCCCTACCTAGAGAAAAAGACAGCATCCATCTTGCTTTTTTGGGTACAGGGTTCTTTAGTAGAAAGAACTGATTCACACCCTAGTGTGTGCAGTGTTAGTGTATGATGGACACAGGTCGTTGAGGACCTGGTGGGCTGAAGGGCCTGTTTCCGTGCTGTATCTCTGAACTAACCTAAACAATCCCACCTATTTGATGGTTGAAGTTAAAGTGGTGTGGAATGGAATGGGCTGGAATTGTTAGCAAAAAAAACAATAATGTACACCTCCGCTCAGTTCATACTAACCAACCTGATCTCCCGGTTGCTCAGCACTTCAACTCCCATTCCCAATCTGACCTCTCTGTCCTGGGCCTCCCCCATTGCCAGAGTGAGGCCCAGCGCAAATTGGAGGAACAGCACCTCATATTTCGCTTGGGTAGTTTACATCCCAGCGGTATGAACATTGACTTTTCTAATTTTAGATAGGCCTTGCTTTCTCCCCCTTTCCCCTCCCCCTTCCCTGCTCTCCCACAAAGCCTACTGTCTCTGCCTCTTCCTATCCTTTTCCCGCCCCGCACCCCCGACATCAGTCTGAAGAAGGTTCTTGACCCGAAACATTGCCTCTCCATAGATGCTGCCTCAACCCCTGAGTTTCCCCAGCATTTTTTGTCTACCTTTGATTTTTCCAACATCTGCAGTTCTTTCTTAAATATGTACAATTGTTCTGTTATTTTACAAAAAATACACATTAAGGAACAGCTGAGATATAATCGTGGATCAACATAAGAAAACATATTGGTATAAAGCCACCTGAGACTGAACACCACGATAAAAGCAACAAAATAATCTAAATGCACTTACATAAACAGCACAGATAAAAATAGAAAATGCTGAAAGCAAGTCAGACGGTATCTAAGGAAAGAGAAGCAGAATTAATGTTTCTGGTCAGAGGCTATTTGTCAGAACTGAAAAAGAGAGAAAAGCTAGTTTAAAGTTGCAGAGAGGGTAGAAGAATGGATTAGGGATTATCTATGATAGTTTTTTTAAATCAATGCCACAAAAGCTTTTCACTGTACCTTGGTACACATGACAATAAACTAAACTGAAAACTGAAACTGAAAACATTGCAATTGTACCCATCACTACCATTTGCTCTGGCAGCTCATTCCACATACACTCAGTGTGAAAATCCTGCTTTCTTGTCTCTTTTCAATACCATCTCCTCTCACCATAAATCTATACCCTTATGTATTAGTCTCCCATTCCCTACCTAGAGAAAAAGACTGCAACCATCCATCTTGCCCGTTTCTCTCACAATTTTATAAACTTCGATTAAACCACCCCTGCGTAACGGAAATAAAGCCACAGCCTATCCAGTCTTTCCTCCTAACTCAAATATTCCGGTCATAGTAGCAGCCTTGTGAATCTTTTCTGCATCTTTTCCAACGTAATGACTTCCTTCCTATTTCAGAGACTCGCCTTCAATGCCATGATCAAACACGCTGAATGCCTTCTTCACCGCCTATTCTACCTGCGCCAGTTTTAGGGAACTTTTTAGTTTAGTTTCGAGATACAGCACGGAAACAGGCCTTTGAGCCCACTGTGTCCATGCCGACCAGCGATCCCCGCACTCTAACACCACCCGACACACACTAGGGACAATTTACAATTTAACCAAGCCAATTAACCTACACATCTGTGAGTCTTTGGAGTGTGGGAGCAATTCTGAGCACCCGGAAAACCCATTCCAAAGACGTACAAGTTTGTAGGTTAATTGGCTTCGGTAAAATTGTAAATTCTCCCTAGCGTGTAGGATATTGCTAGTGTACGGGGTTCGCTGGTCAGCGCGGACTCAGTGGGCTGAAGGGTCTGTTTCTGTGCTTTATCTCCTAAATCTAAAGAAAATGTTTACTTAAACCCCTGGGTCTCTGTGTCCTACAGTACAATCCAGGGGCCTCCCATTGACCTCGCAAATCCTGCCCTGGTTTAATTTACCGAAATACAAAACTTCAACTTGTCCGAGTTAAATCGTCCTAGTTGTCTAGGTCCTGTTGTAATCTTAGATAATCTTCATCACTGTCCACTAAACCACCAATCTTTGTGTCCTTCACTAAGATTACTCATCATGACAACTGCATTGTTGATATAGATGACAAACACTAGTGGTTTCAGCATCGCTCCCTGCAGGTCACTCTGAATAACTACCCTCCACGACCACCTTCTGACTCCTACCTCCAAGTCAAGTTTGTATCCAATGGATCATTCACCTGGATTCCCTGTGAACAAATGTTCTGGACCAACCCGCCATGCACTGCCTTGTCAAAAACCTTTTTAAACCCCACTTACAATAAATGTATAAGAAGGAACTGCAGA
Source organism: Leucoraja erinaceus (assembly GCF_028641065.1). Taxonomy (NCBI): domain Eukaryota; kingdom Metazoa; phylum Chordata; class Chondrichthyes; order Rajiformes; family Rajidae; genus Leucoraja; species Leucoraja erinaceus. Next base: position 80,433,284 of record NC_073381.1, read on the forward strand.
TGATGATGGAGTAACCCAGCGGGTCAGGCAGCATCTCTGGAGAGAAGGAATGGGTGACATTTCCGGCCACAACCCTTCTTCAGGATTCTACACTGTTAACCATTCTATACGTCACCCATTCCTTCTCTCCATGGATGCTGCCTGACCTGCTGAGTTATTCCAGCTTTTTGTGCCTATCTCCACAGAGAACAATGTCTCCTGAGTCAATGGTTCAATTGTTAAATGGGGCTCTATGTGTTAAATGTGCAACATGCCCAGTGAAATTCTTTTTGCATTTTTACACACGCAGGCGCTCCATGTTTTGGCACCATTTCCACAGTCCAAAGTCAAGGCCGCCCACGTACTCGATCTACATGAGCAGTTCCTGATCCAGGTAGTCCCCATGCTACTGCAGGCCCTCCCCCCCTCCATCACCTTTGAGCAGATCGGCCTGTGAACCGACGTCCCGGCATCATAAAGTCATACAGCACAAGAACAGGCCAACCCGTCCATGCAAGCTAGTCTAATTTGCCCACATTTGGTCCATACCACTCTAAACCTCTCCTAGCCAGGTATCTGTTCAAGAGTCTTTGAACTGTTGTTATTGGACCTACCTCAACTACCTCCTATGGCAGCTCATTCCATATACCTCCACCTTCTGATGAAAAAGCTGCTCCTCAGGTTCCTGTTAAATCTTTCCTTTCTCACCATAATCCTTTGCCCACTGTTTTATTCTTAGAAATACAGAGCAGGCCCTCCAGCCCAGCGGGTACATGCCGACCAGCGATCTCCACATATTAACACTACCCTACACACACTATGGACAATTTACATTTACCAAGCCAGTTTGCCTACATACCTGCATGTCTTTGGAGTGTGGGAGAAACCCCATGTGGTCACGGGGAGAACGTGGAAACTCCGTAAAGATAGCACCCATATCCGGGATCGAACCCGCGTCTCTGGTGCTGCAAGCGCTGTGTGGCAGCAACTCTGCCGCTGCGCCACCGTGCTGCCCTTGATTCCCTTACCCTGGGTAAAAGATTAATGTGCATTCACCCTATCAATTCCCCTCATGATGTTGAAACACTTCTATAAGTTTACCCCCTTAGCTTCCTGCACTCCAAGGAATACAATCCGAGCCTTTCTCTCCCATCTCACCCAACAGCGCAGGCCCTCGAGTCCTGGCAACATCCACATGCATCTTCTCTGCACAAATTCTAGCTTCATGACAGTTGACCTGCACTCATCACTTGTCTATTCACCTCTTTAAAAAAGCTCAATCAAATTAGTCGTAGAGTCATACTGTGTGGAAACAGACTCTTTGGCCCAACATGTCCACACCGGCCAACATGTCCCATCTACACTAGCCCCGCCTGCCAGCATTTGGTCCATATTCCTTAAAACATGTCCTCTCCGCCTACTTGTCTAAATGTTTCTTAAATGTTTGTTAGAAATATTTTTCCCAACAAACGACAGTCACAGAAATTTAGATCCAACTGAATGTTTAATACATGAGAGAGGATCGCACAGAGTACAGGCGTCTGAGTGAGTCTCTCTGTCGAAGCAGTGCCCAAACTCAGTCTTTTATACAATGGAGTAAACAAGGATGTATCGACCACAACTTAATCTCATCACACAGGACCACAACTTAATCTCATCACACAGGACCACAACTTAATCTCGTCACACAGCGACCCCAACTTAATCTCGTCACACAGAGTACAAAGTACAAAACCATAGTCAGCACATAATGTCATCCCAAGATAGCCCATAATGTCATCCCAAGATAGACTTGCCCATACATGATTCTTAAAGGTACAGTCCCCGATAATAACTATAGGAATGAATTTTTATATCAACGTTGCAATAGTACCTGCCTCAACTGCCTCCTCTGGTAGTTCATTCTTATTAAATTAGTGAGACTTGATTTCCCATGCATAACACTAACATATGCAGATGGATCCTGTCTCTCAGAATTCCCTTCAGTAACTTTCCCATGGCACGGTGGCATAGCTACTGCCTTACCGCGCCAGAGACCCGGGTTCAATCTGACTCCGGGTGCTGTCTGTACGGAGTTTGTACGATTTCCCCGTGACCTGTGTGGGTTCTCTCTGAGACCTTTGGTTTCTTCCCACATTCCAAAGATGTACAGGTATGTAAGTTAATCTGCTTGGTATAATTGTAAATTGGCCCTCGTGTGTGTGTAGTGTAGTGTTCATGTGCGGGGATCGCTGGTCAGCGTGGACTCGGTGGGCCAAGGGCCTGTTTCCGCGCTGCAACTCTAAACTAAACTAAACCCATTGATAGAATTCACTGGCCAATAATTTGCTGGCTCACCCTCCCGGCCCTTCTTAAATGAAGACACAACATTAACCACACACACCTGTCTTCCAATAATTCACCTGCGGTTAATGATGATGCAAATATCTATGTGAGGGCTCCAACAATTCACAGTCAGGCCCCAGGGATTTATCCACCTTTATCCGCATCAATGCTGTTACCAGATCCTCTATTGTGGTGTGTATATTGGTGTTGATTTAATATCATCACGTGTACAGAGATAAAGTGACAACTTTATTTTGCATGCAGTCCAGGTAAAACCTGCCGTACATGAATGGATCAAAACAGTGCAAACGAGAAAACTGGCAGGAGTGCAGAATTTAGTGCTACGGCTGGAGAAAAAGTGCAGAAAAAGTAGAGATACAACGCGGAAACAGGCCCTTCGGCCCACCGAGTCAGCGCCGACCAGCGATCCCTGTAAACAAGCACTATAGTGTTAGTGGGACAATTTGCAATTTTTACCTAGCCAATGAACCGACAACCCTGCACGTCTTTGGAGTGTGGGAGGAAACTGGGGCACCCGGAGAAAACCCACAGGGAGTACGTACAAACTCCGTACAGACAGCACCTGTAGTCAGGGTGGAGCCTGGGTCTCTGGTGCTGTAAGGCAGCAACTCTACCGCTGCGCCACCATGGCACTCCGAAGAGAACGGAGAACATGGATAGAAACATAGAAAATAGGTGAGGAAGCAGGCCACTCGGCCCCTCGAGCCAGTACTGCCATTCAATATGACCATGGCTGATCATCCAGAATCAGTACCCCGTTTGTGCCTTCTCCCCATATCCCTTGATTCCATCAGTCCTAAGTTTCGGGTCGGGAGCCTAGTACTAGATGTTCCCCATAGTGTAGTGTGAGCATACTGTTATCAAAATAAAAGTATTTGTAGCAATGAAACAAGGTAGGAGGATAACATTATCTGGTCGGTGGAAAAGATTATCGGTGGAAATGAAATGCAATGTGCAGCCCTGTCAGACTCTTTCCATGTCGAACAGCCAATACCTTCACAGTTGCTCTGCATAGTTAGAAACCAACTCTTGTGTTTAGAATCCACTGAGGCAGGTAATCACATTTTAACAACATATTTGAAGCTCTGGGCAGGTACATGGATAGGAAAAGATTAGAGGGATACGGGCCAAAGACAGGCAGGTGGGGCATGCCCTAGTGTAAATGGGGCATCATTGTCGGCATGGGCAGGTTGGGCCAAATGGCCTGTTTTGTGCTGTATGACTCTATAACTGTGGTGTCAGGGGATGTGGGGAGAAGACAGGAGAATGGGGTTAAGATGGAAAAATAGACCAGTCATAATTGAATGGCAGAGGAGACTTGATGGGCCGAACGGCCTAATTCTGCTCCAACCACCTACAAACTTATGAACTTAAGACTTCTTTCTACCCAAAATAAGAAATGTAATAGTGAATAGAGATGGTGAATACCAGGTATTAAACAGATGTGCAATGTATTGAACTTGCCAAAATACCAGCCACCTTATAAGTGGAGCCTTTGCAAATGGAAGTCAGGGCACGAGAACAGTTTCCTGATAGATCTGATTAGCCCTCATACACACAGAGGGTGTCAAACATTCCCTTTATGTCCTTGGCTCACTGCCCTTCAATGTCCCTGTAATCCAGTCGCTCTCAACTCCATAGACTTAGGGGCATTTGCTTTGTCACTTTGCACTATTATTGTTTATTTGTTTTTATGTGTGCGGATGTGTGTATGTACAGTGTATATATATATACATCTACACACATACCGTATATGTTTATGTATGTGTACATATACACACAACCGCACACACATTAAACAAACAATAATAGTGCAAAAAAAAACAAAACCAATGTCTCCAGGTTTATGCAGTATAAAATATTCCCCCCAATCTTTGCACATCCCCAATCCTTTCCACTCGGCACTTTAATTTCATGTTTCATGTATTTTGTGTTTTATGACTGTTGGCTGATCAATTTCACTCCTGGGATAAATAAAGCTCTATTGTATAGTATTTATCTCATCGTATTGTATCGTATATCTATATTACTAAAAGTCGGATCTTGACCACTTCCTGTTGTTCTGTATATTGATTTTAGAAAAAACGTTGCCACTTACGGCTGGGACTTTTGGCCATCTTATTCAGAGTCCCCCTCCGCTGAGCAGGACAAGAGAATTTTTCCCATCGATGAAAAATAAAAGAGTTATTAGTGTTTAAAAAATGTTGAGACTCTCTCTCCTGAAGGCCATGCCCCTTTTGGAGGGACTATATAAAATCCGGAAGTGTTGAGTGCCTCAGTCTGTCTCTGTAAGATGGGGGAGTGAGAGGGTCACGTCTCTCAGTCTGAGCTGTGAATAACACTGAACACATGTCTATTAAACTGTGAGTGCCCTTAATGTGGTTTGAAAATGCAAAAGTGTTTTTTGGTTTGAAAATGCTTGCTAAAAGTGTTATTTAGTTTGAAAATGTTAGCTAAAAGTGTTTTTGGTTTGAAAATGTTTGCTAAATGCGTGCTTTGGTTTGAAAATGAAAATGCAAAAGTTGCCTTTGGTTTGAGAATGCTAACGTTGCCTTGCCTAATTGAAAAGTTGGTTTGAGAATGCTAAAGTTGCCTTGCCTAATTAAAAAGTTGGTTTGAGAATGCTAAAGTTGCCTTGCTTAATTGAAAAGTTGGTTTGAGAATGCTAAAGTTGCTTTGCCTAATTGAAAAGTTGCTTTGCCTAATTGAAAAGTTGGTTTGAGAATGCCAAAGTAGCCTTGCCTAATTGAAAAGTTGGTTTGAGAATGCCTTGCCTAATTGAAAAGTTGGTTTGAGAATGCAAAAGTTGCCTTGCCGTCTATATAATTGAAATTCTAATCTTGACCACTTCCTGTTTGTGCTATATATTGAATTTAGAATAAATGCTACCATGTACGGCTGTGATTTTTGGCCATTTTACTCAAACTCAGTGGAGGGCTCATCAGGTGCCAAGGATTTTTCCCATCGATGAAAAATAAAAGAGTTATTAGTTTTTTAAAAATGTTGAGATCACACCATGAAAACCACACGCTTCTGGTGGGAGGGACTATAAAACCTGTACGTTTGGGCGTGGCTCAGTCTCTGCAAGAAGGGGGAGGGAGAGGTCATGACTCTCTGTCTTTAGTGGCCTTGGATCCTGCTTGAAATGGTGTGAAATTGCATTTAAATTTGGTAGCCTTGCACCCTGCTTGAAGTGGTATGAAACTGCACTTGAATTTGATGGCCTTGCACCCTGCTTGAAGTGGCATTTCAAGGAATAGCCGTGAGGCAACTGCCAGCCCATCAGCCTTGAGTGAGTGAGTGAGCTGCCAGCACACCAGGCTTGAGTGACTGAGCCGCCAGCCCAAGAATCCATTCAGCCCACAATGTCCTACTCAATATCCCCCCTCCCCCCCCAACTGGCCACCAATATTGGAATTGGTGGAGAGGTGGAATATTGCGTTGGGGGACCAACCCTTCCATGTGAACATGGGACCCAATGGGTCCCACTTAGCGTAGTATATATATATACACTCACACTGAACTTTATCAATTCTGTTGTGCTGCTGCAAGTACGAATGTAATTGTTCTATCTGAGACAGACAACGAAGAAACACTCTTGACTCTTATATTTCACAGACTCCTCTGTGACATGGCAGTTCTTATGTGATGTCAAATGTTATTTCTGATGTTCGTCTCTCATGGAAAATAAGGCAAGGTTCTTCCCTGTGTGACATCGGCATTGCATAACGATGACATTGAGCAGCTGTGGGAACGTTCTGGGGCTGCTGTAAAAAAGCTTTAAATAGACCATGTGATGGAGAGGAGTGCAATACCCTAAATGTCTTCTTGAAAGGGAACACTGATGACTTGGCTTTTTCCAAGTCGCCCAGTATCTCTTACTATGTGAGTGTGGCCCAGCCATGTGCTCCTCGACACTGAAAAGGCCAGTTTCGCACTGGCTGTTCTTGAAAATCATAATACGCCTTGTTGTTAGCTGATGTCACGCAGTCTGGCCTCGGGCTAAACTATCACTTAAAACTATCACTCAATCTGAAGAAGGTTCTCGACCTGAAATGTCACCTATTCCTTTGCTCTATAGATGCTGCCTTGAAATTTTCCAGCATTTTTATCTAACTTAAAATATTGATGTGTTGCATTGAGAAATTCGGCACTATCAACCACGTTTTTTAATAAATACCAACACCGCAGGAACAGATGGCAGGCAGCGAGTGTAAAGTGTGTGACGACACCACATAACAATAGTCAGAAGAAGTCCATTCAGTTTAGCTTATTGTCACATGTGTCAAGAGGCAGTGAAAAGCTTGTGTTGCGTGCTGTCCAGTCAGCAGAAAGACAATACATGATTACAGTCGAGCCGTTTACAGTGTACAGATACAAGATAAGGGACTAACGTTCAGTGCAAGATTAAGCCAATAAAGTCTAATCAAGAATAGTCTGATGGTCTCCAAAGAGGTAGATAGTAGCTCAGCACTGCTCTCTGGTTGTGGTTGGGTGATTCAGTTGCCTGATAGCAACTGGGTAGAAACTGTCCCTGAATCTGGAGGTGTGTTTTCACACTTCTATACCATTTGGTTGAAGGGACAGGGGAGAAGAGGGAGCGGCCAGGGTGCAACTCATCCTTGATTGGGCTGCTGGTAAAATAGATTCAGATTCAGATTCAGATTCAATTTAATTGTCATTGTCAGTGTACAGTACAGAGACAACGAAATGCATTTCGTTGAAAGGGTCCCGATCCAAAACACCACCTGTCCATGTTTTCCAGGGATGGTGCCCGACCCTCTGAGTTACTCCAGCACTTTGTATCTTTTTTTTGTAAACCAGCATCAGCATGACCACAGCCACAGAATAGAAGGACGTGCCTTTAGAAGAAGGTGTTGAAGAGGAATTTCTTTAGTCAGAGGGTAGTAAATTTGTGGAATTCATTGCTACAGAATGCTGTGGAGGATACCTCAATGGATATTTTTAAGGTGAAGATTGCTAGATTCTAGTTTAGTATTGGGTGTCAGGGTTTATGGGGAGAAGGCAGGAGAATGGGGTTAGGAGGGAGAGATAGATCAGCCATGATTCAATGGCGGAGTAGACTTGATGGGCCGAATGGCCGATTCTGCTCCTATCATTTATGAACTTAAGAGCATGCATTTCCTTGTTCCTGCAGTTGTTCGCTCATAATAAAAGCAAGCTGCAGAATAATAGAACATAACGTGATAAAGATTTTTTATTTATTTGTGGAAAATGGGTGTCAGAAACAAGGGTAGGCATTTATTGTTCATCATGAATTGTCCACCATTAATTGCCCCTCGTGTTGTTGAATGATTCCTCTTGAAATGCCTCTGTTTCTGTTTTGAACGGCACGATGGCGCAGCGGTAGGGTTGCTGCCTTACACGACCATGGATGCTGTCTGCGTGGAGTTTGAACGTTCTCCCCGTGACCTGCGTGGGTTTTCTCCGGGTACTCTGGTTTCCTCCCACACTCCAAAGACGGACAGGTTTATGGGTTAATTGGCTTGGTAAAATTGTGAATTATCCCTGTGTGTGTGTGTGTGTGTGTGTGTGTAGGATAGCATTAAAGTGTGGGGATCGCTGGTAGGCGCGGATCCGGTGGGCCGAAGGGCCTGTTTCCACGCTGTATCTCTAAACTTAACTTAACAAAACTTTGGAAAAGTGTAGGCAGCGTAATAATCAGCTGTAGAAACAGCACAAAAGGATTAACTGACTAACGAGAAATCTCATTTTGTGTGTGTGATGGTTTACAAGTGCTTTGAGCTTTCACAGATGCTTAATAGCTGCAGGACTTTTTATTTATAGTTATAAATACTCCTGCGAAGCAACTCTGCCCATAGTTAGCACCTCAGGCACGAAGTCTGCAAATTGCATTTTAACAAAAAAACAGTCCAGTGAAGAATGAAGAATGTAGGAAATAGGTTGGAGGAATGTTACAAATTACCAACAGTAGGATATTTTTGTTTCACGAATGAGAAGTTTTAAATGCATATTTTCAGACCACCATAGCAGTATTGTGTGAAGAAAACATATGATCCAAGTTTTTTGTACAAGTTTTATAGGGGAATAGGAATTAGTTGATAATTTGTAGCTCCAGCAGCAAAACACCCGAGACACTTAAATGGCGGGACTCTTTATATTCAACCCAACCCTTAAACAAGGTTTGGATCCAAGTATTCTCACGAGATTTATATCACCAATTGTTGGTAATTTGACAAAAGTTATTAAAGCACTTTTTTACTGGTGGTTTATTGCTAAATTAAGAGGGCAATGACAGTGTTGGAGAATAAACCTTTTGTTCACTTCTCAAACCTTCTCTCTCCCACTTCCATTTTTGTTTAATAGTAAATCCAAAGGCTGGCGAAAATGGTGCCAAAACTGATGACTCTGTACACTGTCTCAGTGTACTACTGCTATGCACTTTTACTGCATCTGAGATGCTTATTTAAGAGGTATCCAAGTGCTTATGCATAGTGATACTAATATTGAACTGTATACACTAATGCATTTCACTGTATCTCAGTATATGTGACAGATAAAGTACCATTGGATTGTACTATTGTACTATTGACTGTGGGTTGATGTGAGTTGGGTGATTCAAGCTTGTTCTGTTGAATCTAACATAGTGCCTTCTGCCAGAATCTGGACTAGTTGAGTCACATTCATGCAGTCGCAAACCAATTTTCTCATTATCATTAATATGGAAAGATTACGTTATGTTTGTAGTTGAACCCTGGTGTGCACTATATTTTTGGTTGACACATTTGCCTGAAGATTTAAGGTTGTGGAAGGAAGTAATCACAGCAGTGGTGATCATGAATTGAAAGAGTTATCGTCATAGAGCCAGTGTGGAATTAGGCCCTTTGAGCCTTTCTCTCCCATCTCACCCTACAGCGCAGACCCTCGAGTCCGGGAAACATCCTCATACATTTTCTGTGCACAATTTTCAGCTTAATGACAGTTGCCCTGCACCCATCAATTGTCTTAGTCACCTCTTTAAAAAAACTCAATCAAATTAGAGTCATAGAGTTATAGAATGGAAACAGGCTCTTTGGCCCAACTTGTCCACTCCGGTCAACATGCCCCTTCGACACTAGTCCCACCTGCCTGCATTTAGGCCATATCCCTCTAAACCTGTCCTATCCCTGTGCTTGTCCAAATGTTACTTAAATATTGTGATAGTACCTGCCTCAACTACCTCCTCCGGCAGCTTGTTCCATACACTCTCACCACCCTTTGTGTGAACAAGTTACCCCTCGGGTTCCTATTAAATCTCCCCCACCCACACCTTAAATCATCTATGTTGATTCCCCAACTCTGGGCAAGAGACTCAGTGCATCTACCCTATCAATTCCTCTCATGTTTTTGTACACCTCTGTGAGATCACTCCCCATTAGGGCATAAGGTCATAAGGAATAGGAGTAGAATTAGGCCATTTGGCCCATTTACTTCAATCATGACTGATCTATCTCTCCCTAATCTCCCTATCTCATCCTCCTGCGCTCTAAAGGAATAAAGTCCCAGTTTACTCAACCTCTGCCCATAGCTCAAGAGAGCTTAACACTTCTATCTTGTTAATCAATACCTGTGAGGTCAGAAAGCATACGTTATTTAACTGTCAATAGAGTGTTTAGTACCTTATACAGTGAACTGTTAGGCTGAAAAATCTATTTGTCATTTCCACAACTGCTCGGTAATCCCATGTTAAATTATCATATTGGACATTGGCAACCCAAAAAACAATGTACATTAATGCTCCTTATCATTTCACAACATGACATGAGCATTAATTACTGGCCAAACTCCAATTAACCCAATTATTAGGGGTCAGATCTCACTCTTGAAGGAACTGCTATTAATTTGATTACGAAATAAACTAAATTGAAACAATAGGGCATCATAGTGGAGCAGCAGGTGGGGCCAGTGATCCAGGTTTGATCCTGTCCTCGGGTGCTGTCTGTGTGGAGTTTGTACGTTCTCCCTATGGCCATGTGGGACCGCCCAGGTGCTCCAGTATCTTCCCACATTCTAAAGATGTACAAGTTTTTAGGTTAATTGATTGTAAATTGCCCCTAGAATATAGGGAGTTAACGAGAACGTGCTATAACATAGAAGTAGTTAAGATTGTAGGATGGTAGGAAAACAATAATTGTAAACAAGTGTAAATTGTGCCTAGTGTGGGTAGGGTAGTGTTAATGTGCAGGCATTGCTGGTCAGTGTGGAATCGATGGGCCAAAGGGCCTGTTTCTGCGCTGTATCTCTAAACTAAACTAAGGGTGGCACGGTGGTGCAGCGGTAGAGTTGCTGCCTTACAGAGCCAGAGACCCGGGATTGATCCAGACTACGGGTGCTGTCAGTACGGAGTTTGTACGTTCTCCCTGTGACTGTGTGAGTTCTCTCCGAGATCTTCGGTTTCCTCCCATACTCCAAAGACTACAGGTTTGTCGGTTAATTGGCTTGGTATAAGTGTAAATTGTCGCTAATGTGTGTAGGATTGTATTAATGAGCTGTGGTCGCTGGTCGGTGCAGACTCGATGGGCCTGTTTTTGTCTCTAAACTAACCTAATACAAGATGAAGGGGTTTAACACCATGTTACTGTGACAGCAAATTACATTTAGCCTTGATGTGAGTCCGCTGTGTGATACTATACTATTACTATTGCCTGCTTGAAACATCTATGCAAGGCTTTCTCTTAATGGATGCACATTAAATAAACAATGGACAATAGGCAATAGGTGCAGGAGTAGGCCATTCGGTCCTTCGAGCCAGCACCTCCATTCAATATAATCATGGCTGATCATCCCCGATCAGTTCCTGCCTTCTCGCCATATTCCCTGACCGCTATCTTTAACAGCACTATCTAACTCTCTCTTGAAAGCATCCAGAAGTTAGATGTAGCTCTTAGGGCTAATGGAATCCAGGGATATGGGGAGAAAACAGGAACAGGGTACTGATTTTGGATGATCAGCCATGATCATATTGAATGACGTTGCTGACTCGAAGGGCCAAATGGTCTACTCCTTCACCTATTTTCTATGTTTCTATAATGGGTGATTTGCTTTAATTTAGTTTATTTTATTGTCACGTGTACCGATGCATAGTGAGAAGATTTTGTTGCATGCTAACCAGTTAGCGGAAAGACAATACATGGTTACAATCGAGCCATTCACAGTGTACAGATACATGATAAAGGGAATAACGTGAATAACATTTAGTGCAGGACTGCTCTCTAGTTGTTGGTGGGATGGTTCAGTAGCCTAATAACAGCTGGAAAGAAACTGTACCTGAATCTGGAGCTGTGCGTTTTCATGCTTCTATACTGATTTTGCTGATTGCTGCTGCCTTTAGCATGATAGAATATTGTTCGCCAAAGGTGACCATAACCAATGCATTTTCATAAGTTCAGAAGTGATAGGAGCAGAATTAAGCCATTCGGCCCTTCAGGTCTACACCGCCATTCAATCATGGCTGATCTATCTCTCCCTCCTAACCCCATTCTCCTGCCTTCTCCCCATAACCCCTGGCACTTGTACTAATCCAGAATCTATCTATCTCTGCCTTAAAAATATCCATTGAAATATCAATTTTCAGCCACAACTTAGTTATAATAGATGACTTACTCAGGTGAGAACCTTTGGCATTGTTGAATTGGTACACCTGCAGTTCAGGGCCGTGATGTTCCTGGTCACTGGGGCAGGAACTGCTTCAGTCCCACTATATACCAGTCTGCTGGCTCCTCTCCCAACACTGCTGATGATAATCTCACAGTATATTTTAGAGTTTGTGTACCAACCTATGTGTGGGTACTGTGCGGGCAGCCAGGTGGTGCAGCGGTAGAGTTGCTGCCTCTCAGTGCCAGAGACCCGGGTTCGATCCTGACCCCAGGTGCTGTCTGTACGGAGTTTGTACGTTCCATCCTGTGGCCATGTGGGTTTTCTCCAGGTGCTCCAGTTTCCTCCCACACTCCAAAGACGTGCAGGTTTGTAGGCTGATTGGCTTGGTAAAATTGGAAATTGTCCCTGGTGTGTGCAGGAGAGTGTTAGTGTGTAGGGATTGCTGGTCAGCGTGGACACGTTGGGTCAGAGGGCCAGTTTCCATGCTGTATCTCTAAACTAAACTAAGGTGGGTGAATAGTTATGTGTCCATGCTTGTGTTAGATATGTGTAGCAAGTATTCTTGGACCTTTTTACCGTGGGCGGACGTGGCGCCAACGGACGAGAGGCCGAAGCAAAGATGTCGAAGCCAAAGAGCGGAATGGAAATGAGGCCGTAACGACAATAAACTGAAAGAGTCCGAAGATGAAACGCCTACTAACTGAAAGGATGGCATGCCTAAATGCAAACTAACCGAAAGGCCGGGACGCCTAAAACCCAAGGAACCGAAAAGCTGCATCGCCTAAAACCCGCTCTGTCAAAACGCCACCCATCCGAAAAGTAGCATCGCCTACTGGCCAAAGGACCGACTGCCACTCAACAGAAACGTCCAATAACGGACTTGACATTGCCAGGGGGCGGGACTTGTCAGCAATTGGTCCAGACCCCCGCGTCCATCACATCACTGTGAAGGCATGAACATTGTCCCAAACCTCCGCTCCACCCGACCCGCAGCCCGCAGAAGGTGGCCTTCAGCCGCTTTCAACTTGGTGCTTGGGTCCAGATTGCCCAGTCACCTATGGCTTGTGTGGGAAAATGAACCCCACGCTCCCGTCCTCCCCTTCTCTCTCCACTATTTCTCTCTCTCTCCCCTCTCTCCCTCTCTCTCTCCCTTCTCTCTCTCCCCTCTCTCCCTCCCTTCTCTCTCTCCCTTCTCTCTCTCCCTCTCTCTCTCTCCCTTCTCTCTCTCCCTCTCTCCCTCCCTCTCTCCCTTCTTCTCCCCTCTTCTCTCTCTCCTCTCCTCTCTCTCCACTCTTTTCTCTCCACTGTCCTCTTCCCGCCCTTTCGGTTAGTTTGCATTTAGGCGTCCCATCCTTTCGGTTAGTGGGTGTTTCGTCTTCGGACCCTTTCGGTTTATTGGCGTTTCGGCCTCGTTTCCATTCCGTTCTTTGGCTTCGACTTCTTTGCTTCGGCTTCTTGTCTGTCGGCGCCACCTCCGGGTACCCTTTTTACTATGGAATCAAGTTGCCATTGACTGTTATCAGGAAACGGAACCATCCTACCAACTAGAGAGCAGTCCTGAGCTGCTATCTACCTCATTGGAGACTCTCGAACCATCTTTAAGTGGACATAACTGGACATTTTCTCTGAATTATGGCTTGATTGTAATGTTTTGTCTTTCGGCCGACTGGTTAGCACGCAGCAAAAGCATTTCACTGTACCTCGGTACACGTGACAATAAACTAAATTAAACTAAACTAATCCGACTTTCAAAGAAATTGTGCACAAAAGCAAACAATAGCCGCTCTTCCAGCTGCACACACCACTGTGCTCCCCATTTTGAACTGCATTTGCTTTAAACATTTTCAGTAAGTCTTTCAGCTTTAAACTTTAGAGATCCAGCGTGGAAACAGGCCCATCCGCCCGCCGAGCCTGCTCTGACCAGTGATCACCCTGTACACCATCACTATCCTACACACTGGGGACAATTTACAATTTAACCTGTAAACCTGCACATCTCTGGAACTTGGGAGGAAACCGGAGCACCCGGTGAAAACCCACATGGTCACAGAGTGAGCGGAGTCAAGGAAAGAGCGTTCACGTCGCGGCCCTGTTTCCACCAATCTTTCCACCGCCACACACAAGAAGCAAATAAGCGCAAGTCAGACACCATTGTATGCAGATGCCCATAAGTATGCTCACCTCTGGCTGAACAACTTCTAATCTTGTGTGTGGACAGGATAAGAAGAAGACAGAGAGAGCACACAAACTCCGTACAGCCAACACCCATCGTCAGGATCGAACCTGGGTATCTGCAAGGGAATTGCACTCGTTTGCATGGGGGTATGATTTTGGAATTAGCATTATCTTGTGGTCATTAAGCCCATTTCATCAGATTCACTGGTAATATGGCACTCGATTAACACCTCCAGAAGTTTTGACAGTAAGAAATTCCTCACACGATTAACACACCAACAACTAATGGCTGGTGACAGATTCAAGGTTGTTTTTGTTTTAAACGGGTGTGTAATGTCAGTGTAACTTTGGACCTCGGCATTGGTTTCTATACTTTAACCCTCAGTTTGAGATGAATCACACTTTGTTACAAAGTTAATGGTTTACAAATGGTTGTTTGTGGGGATAATTTTGCCCAGCTTGCCACGGGATACCTTCAATCACCAGCAGCAATAAATTGGCTGGGATAAAGTAGGTGATAACCTTTGACTCAGATATAAATAGGCTGTGGAAAAGACAGGGTCAGTGTGGCAGCTCTTACCACAGAAATCAATTTGCAGAGTTTGTTTGGGGAATGCATTGGAGTTCATAAGTGATAAGAACAAAATTAGGCTTTTCAGCCCCAGGTCTACTCCGCCATTCAATTATGACCGATCTATCTCTTCCTCATAACCCCATTCTCCTGCCTTCTCCCCATAACCTGTCACCCATACTAATCAAGAATCTATCTACCTCTGCCTTAAAAATATCCATTGACTTGGCACCCACAGCCGTCTGTGGCAATTAATTCCACAATTTACCACAAACTGACTAAAGATATTCCTCCTCATCTCCGTCCTAAAGGAACGTCCTTTTTCTCTGACGCTGTGGCCTCTTGTCCAAGACTCTCGCACTAGTGGCACCATCCTCTCCACATTCACTTTATCCGGTAAGTTTCAATGAGGTCCCCATAAACCTTCTAAACTTATGTGAGTACAGGCCCAGTGGCATCAAACGCTCATCATGGGTTAATTTGAGGAAGGACATTCTTGATATTGTGGGAGTGTAGCGTAGGTTTACAAGGTTAATTCCCAGGATGGCAGGACTGTCATATGATGAGAGAATGGAGCAGCTGGCCTTGTATACTATGGAATTTAGAAGGATGAGAGGTGATCTGATTGAAACAAATAAGATTATTAATGGTTTGGGCACGCTAGAGGCAGGAAACATGTTCCCGATGTTGGGGGAGTCCAGAACTAGGGGCCACAGTTTAAGACTAAGGGGTAAGCCATTTAGAACAGAGATGAGCAAACACTTTTTCACACAGAGAGTTTTGAGTCTGTGGCATTCTCTGCCTCAGAGGGCGGTGGAGGCCGGTTCTTTGGATACTTTCAAAAGAGAGCTAAATAGGTTCTCTTAATGACAGCAGAGTCAGGGGATATGGGGAGAAGGCAGGAACGGGTTACTGATTGGAGATGATCAGCCATGAATTGAATGGTGGTGCTGGCTCGAAGGGCCGAATGGCCTACTCCTGCACCTATTGTCGATTGTCTATTTTCTATTGTTAACCCACTCATTCCTGGGATCATTCTCATAAACCTCCTCTAAACTCTCTCTGAATGTACAAGTACCTACATTGTGACACCTTTCCTGCGATAGTTATATGAAAATGAACCTTTGCATTTAAAATGAATTTTAAATGCAAAGGTTAAAATTGCAACAGTGGGGGAGGATGCCCCATAGATTGAATTCAGGGTATGACAAGGAATGGTTGCAAATGCCTTATTTGCTAATGATATATATGTTAGGCGCTTCCCCCCCCATGGTGAATGCTATGTACTTACCTTTCTCTGTTTCTCTCCCGAGTACAGGCCTCGTGGCTGTGAGTCTGAAATCAAGGGGTTAAAGGCTCCTGTACCCGATTGGCCAAGCTGCGTCAGGTGACGGGTGACTCATCTGAAGCTTAAATACCAGAGTTTCCCAGGATTCTCTCTCTTCTTCGTAGACCCTGACTTGTGAGCAGCCTGCTGGTGTGAGCTGAGGAAGGCCTGGCCACATGGCATAGAACTTTGCGTACTTTCACCATTACTTGCTAACAAATATTGAATTGGGATGGATAAGGGCTGACCTTAGTGTTTTCGTGTATTTTGTTTCAGGGTTATATCTCTAGGCAGGTTTTAGAGTCTCTGGTTCGACGGTCCATTACGTGGCTGGCTGGAGCACTGTTTAATTGTTTGTTAGTCCATCCATATCCCTGGTTTAAATCAGGTTTGGGTTTTGTGTTCCATTGAATAATTAAAACTATTTTTGAACTTGAACCTGGTTTTTGACTTGTGTTACGCGGCTCTGAAGTACCTGCATTCTGGAGTCGTAACAATATATAATGTACTCACTGGGCTGCTCTGCACTGGTCAGCAAGGGCCATTTGGCAGCAAGTGATGTGGCAGATTGATTGTGGACCTATTTGTCGGCCGTCAGCTGATAAGGTTCTTATCTTGGGAAATATGTGGCTGCTTTAAGAATGTCCCCATTTAAAAATTATTGTGCAAGGCGTTCGTTCCAACCGGCTGAGCATAGAAGGCAAAGTTCATGAGAAAGAAACCGTGTTTAGAAATAGAGCACGGAAACAGGCCCTTTGGCCCACTGAGTCCGCACCGACCAGCGATCCCCGCACATTAACACTATCCTACACACACTAGGGACAATTTAGATTTATAGCAAACCAATTAACCTTCAAACCTGTACGTCTTTGGAGTGTGGGAGGAAACCGAAGATCTCAGGGACAATCCACGCAGGTCACGGGGAGAACGTACAAACTCCGTACAGACAGCAACCAGAGTCGGGATCGAACCCGGGTTTCTGGCGTTGCATGCGCTGTCTGGCAGAAACTCTACCGCTGTGCCACCGTGACCGCCCATTCATGCGTTGAAGAGGTGAGGGGCAGAAAGGTTAAGGTGGCCGCTCTCCCTGTGTAGTCAGCACAGTCCTGACTGCAAAGGTGCAGTGAAGATCAGGTGGCGAATGAACCAGTCATCATGTTTTTGGCTCCTAATATCTGCTTTGGGCTGAGTCCTCTGTGCTAGCCACAGGCTCTCAAAGCCAGTTCATACTATGTGGCCCTCCCATCCTCAAGTTGCAGCCTGGAGCTGGCTCTGTGGGTAACACCAGGTCACTGACAAAACTGTCTCAATGTAATGAGTCATGTACGCTTCAACCCCGCTCATCCATGCCGGCCAAGAGGCCTCATCTACTTTCATCTGGATTTCACCAAGGCATTTGACAAGGTTTCTGCATGGTAATCTGATCTGGAAAGATAGGCCGCGTGGGATCCATGGAGACCTAGCTGAATGGATAGAACATTGGCCTGCTGGAAGGAAGCAGAGGGTGATGGTAAAATGTTGTTTTTCTGACTGGAGTCTGGTGACTAATGGTGTGCCTCGGGGTTTGGTGCTGGGCCCATTGCTGTTGGTCATTGCTGTTGCTGGGTGACTAAACCAGAACACAATACTCTCAATCTGGTCTCGCCAAGACATTGAACAAGTGCAGCAGAACTTCTATACTCAAAACTCTGAATGATGCAGGCCTATGCCAGGTGATCAGGCACTGAAAGACCCATTTATCATGTAAAATCGCATCAGCTCATGTTTCTGCTTTGGACAGGCCATTCAGCCCAAATTTCTCACACCGGCCAACATGCCCCATCTACATATCTTTCATTCATTATTCTTTATCTCTCCACATCACTGTCTATATCTCACATTTCCCTTATCCCTAACCTGTCTGAAGAAGGGTCTCGACCCGAAACGTCAATCTTTCTTGCTCTCCAGAAATGTTGTCTGTCCCGCTGAGTTACTCCAGCTTTTTGGGGCCCATCTACAGTAATGCCATTTGCCTGCATTTGGCCCATATCCCTATAAATCTGTCCTATCCATGTACCTGTCTAACTGTTTCTTAAACGTTGCAAAAGTCCCTTCCTCAACTACATCCTCTGGCAGCTCGTTCCATACACCCACCACTCTCTGTGTGAAAATGTTAACTCTCAGATTCCTATTAAATCTTTTCCCCTTCACCTTAAACCTATGTCCTCTGGTCCTAGATTCCCCTGGCTGGGCAAGAGACTCTGTGCGTCTCCTCGATCTATTCCTCTCATGATTTTATACACCTCTACAAGATCACCCCTCATCCCCCTGCGCTTCAAGGGGTAGAGTCCCAGCCTGCTCAACCTCTCCCTATAGCTCAGACCCTCGAGTCCTGGCAACACCCTTGTAAATCTCCTCTGCACCTTTCCAGCTGAGTAATGCCAACTCATTGGCAGAGTCATCTGCAATGTAATGGAGTGATGTGCGGAGAAACGGTATAAGTCCAACCTACACCCGGTGAATCATCTGGGAATCTGGTTTAGACTCAGCCCACAGCTTAATTAGGAATTGCCCCGAGGCGCAGAAACATTTGGAGACTTAAATATTAACATTGCAGTTGTTATAAAATAATACAGTGACAATGCTTAAGCATTTAAAATTCAGGAAATTAAAAAATAATCCATTAAAAATCATAAATTGATGATTAAAATATACACCAAAAATGTACATAATGCAGGGTGGCACGGTGGCGCATCAGTAGATTTGCTGCCTCACAGCACCAGAGATCTGGGTTCGATCCTGAGTACGGGTGCTGTCTGTGCGGAGTTTCCACGTTCTCCCAGTGACCGCATGGATTTCGTCCAGGTGCTCTGGTTTCCTCCCACACTCCAAAGATGTGCGGACGGTGGGTGATTGGCCTCTGTAAATTGCTCCCAGTGTGGAGGTGAGTGGTGGAATCTTGAGGAGAGTTAGACAATAGACAATAGGTGCAGGAGTAGGCCATTCGAGCCAGCAACGCCATTCAATGTGATCAAGGCTGATCATCCCCAATCAGTACCCCGTTCCTGCCTTCTCCCCATATCCCTGACTCCGATATTTTTAAGAGCCCTATCTAGTTCTCTCTTGAAAGTATCCCGAGAACCTGCCTCCACCGCCCTATGAGGCAGAGAATTCCACAGACTCACCACTCTCTGTGAGTCCTCGTCTCCGTTCTAAATGGCTTACTCCTTATTCTCAAACTGCGGCCCCTGGTTCTGGACTCCCCCAACATCGGGAACATGTTTCCTGCCTCCAGCGTGTCCAAGCCCTTAACAATCTTATATGTTTCCCACTCATCCTTCTAAACTCCAGAGTATACAAGCACAGCTGCTCCATTCTCTCAGCATATGACAGTCCCGCCATCCCGGGAATTAACCTTGTAAGCCTACGCTGCACTCCCTCAATAGCAAGAATGTCCATCCACAAATTAGGGGACCAAAACTGCACACAATACTCCAGGTGTGGTCTCACTAGGGCTTTGTACAACTGTAGAAGGACCTCTTTGCTCCTATATTCGATTTCCCTTGTTATAAAGGCCAACATGCCATTCGCTTTCTTCAGTGCCTGCTGTACCTGCATGCTGTTGATGGGAATGTGGAGAAAATAACAGGGAATTAACGGGGGATCAGTGTAGAAACAGATGCTGGTTTATACTAAAGATATGCACAAAGTGCTGGGGTAATTCAGCAAGTTAGGTGGCATCTCCGGGGAAAAAAGATAGGTGACGTTTTAGGTTGGGACCCTACTTTAGTCTGAAGAAGGGTCACAACCTTTTTCTCCAGAAATGCTGCCTGACCCCCTGAGTTTCTCCGGCACTTTGTGGCCATTGAGTGATTAGAGTAAATAGACAATAGACAATATGTGCAGGAGTAGGCCATTCGGCCCTTCGAGCCAGCACAGCCATTCACTGTGATCATGGCTGATCATCCACATTCAGTAACCCCAGTAAATGGTTGATTGCTAGCAGGCATGGGCTTGGTGGGCTAAAGAGCCTGTGTCTGTACTGTATCTCTCTATGACAGCTTGATGGCACAGCAGTAGATTTGCTGCCTCACTGCGCCAGAGAAGCGGGTTAGAACCTGACCACGGGTGTACAGAGTTTGTGCGTTTGTTCTCCTCGTGATCTGCGTGGGTGTTTTACTGGTTGCTCCGGTTTCCTTCCACATTACGAAAGATGTGCAAGTTTGTGGGTTAATTGTCCACAGCGTGTATGATAGAACTAGTGTGTTGGGTGATCGATGGTTGACGTGGACTTGGTGGACCGACGGGCCTGGTCCCACGCTGTATCTCTAAACTACACTAAGCTGGACTCTGTGACTATTACTCTATTTCTCTGCAAATGGCTGGCTATCTCAATGACAGTGTGGCTTACCCAGTCACGGTGGTGCAGTGGTAGAGTTGCTGCATTACAGCGAGTGCAGCGCCGGAGACTCGGGTTTGATGCCAATTACGGGTGGTGTCTGTACGGAGTTTCTGCGTTCTCCGCGTGACCTGCATGGGTTTTCTCCGAGACTTTCGGTGTCCTCCCACATTCCAAAGACGTACAGATTTGTAGGTTAATTGGTTTGGTAAATGTAAAAGTTGTCCCTGGTGGGTGTAGGATAGTGTTAACGTGCGGGGATTGCTGGTCGGCGTGGACTTGGTGGGCTGAAGGGCCTGTTTCCGTGCTGTATCTCTAAATTAACCTAAACAAAAATTAAATCAGTATCTAAAAGTCGTAAAAGCCCGACTGGATTGTCACCGATGCTTTGAATACAAGGCAGCCCCCATTAGGGCTGTGTTAAGGCAGTGGAAACCTTGGAGCCTTCAACAAACTCATCAGGGGATAACTGGCTCCATCCTGGGACAGAGTTGGATTCATGGGAGGTGATATCTTGGAACTGCAGAGCATCCTGGGCTCGCCCCCTCCTCCACGACACACTGGTCAACCTGAGGAGCACCTTCAGCAACAGACTGGTTCCACCAAGATGCAGCACAGAACGCCACGGGAGATCCTTCTTCCCTGTGGCTATCAAACTGTACAAATCCTTCCCCTTCTGTTGTGGGGGAGACTGAGACTTAGACTGAACACCCCTTCCCCCCCTCCCCAATCTTTGCACATCCCCAATCCTTTCCACTCGTCACTTTAATTTCATGTTTCATGTATTCTGTGATTTTGTATGACTGTTGACAGATCAATTTCCCTCCTGGGATAAATAAAGTTCTATCGTATCTGTACGATATGGTATCGTATCATAGAACCAGTATTGCAAGACCACATCTGCCCACACCCTGGGAGTGTAAGCAATATTGACAGCAGGTCTACATTTGTCTGAAGAAGGATCTCACCTGAAACGTCACTCTATCTTCCCTCTAGCGATGCTGCCTGTCCCGCTGAGTTACTCCAGCATTTTGTGTCTCATTTCATTTTTGGAACTAAGAGAGCTTAAATTTTCACAAATAAATGGACAGGAATTTCTGGTTTGGAAGCCCATTTCATGCCAGTGTGTTGCAAGGACTTTCTCTGCCATGGTAGCATCAAAAGCAATAAGCCATAAGTGTGGTGCAGCTGGTGGAGCTGCTGCTTCACACCACCAGAGAATCGGGTTCAAACCAGACCTCGGGTGCTGTCTGTGTGGAGTTTGTACGTCCGCCCTGTGACTGGGAGTGAGGGGGTTCCTTTGTGGTCTCCAGTTTCCTCCCACATCCCAAAGACGTGCGGGTTTGTAGTTTAATTGACGTCTGTAAGAGCTTGTTCCCACGCTGTATCTCTCTGGGCTGAGCGAGTGCTCCACAATGCAACTTGCTGCCTTTCAGGATAAACATTAAACCAAAACTCCAGCTGTCCTTGCAGATGAATGTAAATGATCTTCTACGATGGTTTTTCAGAAAGAGAAACTGCGAGCTTGCCAGACTTCTGGCCAATATTTAACCTTCAACCAACACCTCAGGCAGAACTGTTCACATGAAATTGGTCTGCAAAAATTGACAAATTTTATATTTCTATTACACTGTAAAAACGGGCGTTGTTTGTACAGTTTGTACGTTCTCCCCGTGACCTGTATTGGATCTTTGGATTTCTCCCACACTTCAATGACGTACAGCTTTGTACGCTAATCGGCTTGGTATAAATGTAAATTGTCTCTAGTGTGTGTAGGATGGTGTTATTGTGCTGAGATCACTGGTTGGTGCGGACTCGGTGGGTCAAAGGGCCTGATTCTGAGCTGTACCTGGTACTGAACTAAACTAAACTAAACCCACGTGGGTTTTCTCCGAGATCTTCGGTTTCCTCCCACACACCAAAGACGTGCAGGTTTGTAGGTTAATTGGCTTGGTCTAAATATAAATTGTCCCGAGTATGTGCAGGATAGTGTTAATGTGCGGGGATTATAGGTCGGCGCGGACTCGATGGGCCAAAGGGCCTGTATCCACGCTGTGACTCTGAACTAAACTAATAACGATCCCATGGGGTACCTTTGGATCAAGCGTTGTCACTGCAACCACATCTGTGGCTAATAAACAATTTCCATTTGAAGACAATGCTCTGTTGTTGTGCTCACAAAAGGTCAGATATTTTTCAAATGATCTGTAGCCTCCTTTGCAGCTGCCAAAGCACAGCAGGTGGAGTTGCTCCAATGACACTATTTCATCCTTCAACGTTCAGTCATCACAAATTATACCAAGAGGTGAATCCACAGATGCAAAAGGCTACTTCCTAACCCACTAATTGGCAGAACCAACCTGCCCTCAAACGCTGATGATACAACGTGTGTAGGAAGGAACTACAGATGCTGGTTGACACCAATGATAGACACAAATTGTTGGAGTAACTCAGTGGGACAGGCGGGACCTCTGGAGGGACGTTTTGGGTCGAGACCCATCTTCAGGGTGAGAGTCAGGGGAGAGGGAAAGCAGAGATGTGGAATGGTAAAGTGTGAAAACGACAGATCAAAGCAGACGATACTCTGCAGCAATGCCACCCGGAGAATTCTCAGGCAGGTCACGGGGAGAACGTACAAACTCCGTACAGACAGCACCCATAGGCGGGATCGAACCCTGGTCTCTGGCGCTGTAAGGCAGCCACTCTACCACTGCTCCTCCCCCAGGCCAGACCAGTGAAGGATGGCAGAGTTCTATCCCTGATTACCATTACTGAACCTGATGGATGTACATGGCAATCCACTACATGTCATTTCACCGCTATGTTACGTTTGAGACCCAATTCTGATGATTGACTGAAGGCAGTGTGTAGTTTAGCAAGCGACAATTTGTTTACCTGTATTAGCTTTCATCAGTTGACGAAACAAGACCAGTCCATTTGTGATTAGTCATTAACAAACATAGTAAGCATGATAACTCAGTCATGATACAACAACAAAAACATCGTTGGCACACATTCTGAACTTTGAATCAACACAGAGCAAAGCAAGCATTAGCGAAGGAATTATTTTAGTGAGTCAGAACAGGTGAGGGGGGAAAGATTTAATAGGAACTTGAGGGGTAACTTTTTCACACAAAGGGTGGTGGGTGTATGGAACAAGCTGCTGGAGGAGGTAGTTGAGGCAGATACTATCGCAACGTTTAAGAAATATTTAGACAGGTGCGTGGATAGGACAGGTTTGGAGGGATGTAGGCCAAATGCAGGCAGGTGGGACTAGTGTGGCTGGGACATGTTGGCCGGTGTGGGCAAGTTGGGCTGAAGGTCCTGTTTCCATACTGTATCACTCTAACACTCTACAACAGAATGAGTGTACGATCAAACTTGGGACCAGTTAATTGGAGACACAAGAGTGCAGATACTGGAGTCATGAAGTTGAAAAGGGTCCCAACATGAAAGGGCTCTGTCCATTTCCCCCCACAGATGCTGTCTGACCCACTGAATTCCTGAAAGCAGTTTAGTTTTTACTGCATTTGTTTAAACAAATAGCATACTATTGACCAAAGATGATCAGATGTCCATCAGTAACATGGAGCAGAGGCGCACAATCAGCAGTCAGGCAGTCAGGAAATATTCCATGCAATCTCTGGGAGTGGAAGTTCATCAGATCATAAGTGATAGGAGCAGAATTAGGCCATTCAGCCCATCCATCCATTCGTGGCTGAACTACAGTATCTCTCCTTCCTAACCCGATTCTCCTGCCTTCTCCCCATAACCTCTGACATCCGTACTAATCAAGAATCTATTTATCTCTGCCCCTAAAAATATCTACCGAGTTGCCTTCTGTGGCAAAGTTGAGTAAATTAAATGCCTATACTATATATATCTGTACTGCATTTACCTTTCTGTATATAGCTTAGCTCCCATAAATCATCAGGATAGCGTATAGAATTTAGAATTTATTTATTTGCCACACAACCAGGGTCGGTGGAATTTGGGTTGTCAGCAGCGGTACAATAATAAAGAACACACAACCACATTAAAACTGTAACACAAACATCCACCACAGCATTCATCACTGTGGTGGAAGGCACAAAATGTGGCCAGTCCTCCTCCATTTCCCCCCCGTGGACAGGACCAGAGTCCAGAGTCAGTCCAGGATCGGCTCTTCCTCACCAGAGACCGCGGCTTTAAGTTGGTGTAGGCCGCAGGCCAGCGGTCGAGATTTAAAGTCTCCGCCGCAGCCAGAAGCACCGCAGACCGCAGGGCCGACAGACGAAGCTCCCCTCCAGGGGTGATGGCGAGTCCATGCCAGCCCCGCGGTAGAAGTTGGCTGCGGGCCGGCAGTGGTGGCTTCTTCCTCCCCCGGGTCCCCCACGAGGGATCCCGGGCTGTAGACGCTGCACCAGCTGGAGCTCTGCAGACCGCGACTTCAGGCTGCCAGCTGCCCCTGGCCAGCGAAACGGAGCGCTCCCCTCCAGCGAGCCCCAGCGAGGGCTCACCCGCTCCACAACGAGAGTCCACGCTGCGCCCGCCGCTGAAGCCCCGAGCGCGTCTCCGGGAAAGGCCGCGCCGATCCTTGATGTTAGGCAACGGGGGAGGCGACCTGGAAAAAGTCGCCTCTCCATGGATTAGGCGACCAAAGCGATTTCCCCCTTATCCCCCCACACCACCCCCCACACAAGACACACAGAGAAACACCAAACACATACTTTAAAACATACTAAAAAAATTTTTAAAAAAGTTGAAAATTAACGCGCTGCTGACATGGCTGCTGCCAGGGCAGCGCCCCCTATACTTATAGTCCTAGTTTTATTTTCATTTTGTCACTTTGACTGGAGTATATAAAAACATCAAACATAGGATGACACGGTGGCGCAGTGGTAGAGTCACTGCCTTACAGCGCTTACAGTGCCAGAGACCCAGGTTCGATTCTGACTATGGGTGCTGGCTTTACGGAGTCTGTATGTTCTCCCCGTGACCATGGGAGTTTTCTCTGGGTGCTCTGGTTTCCTCCCACAATCCAAAGACGTACCGGTTTGTAGGTTAGTTTTGCTTAGGTAAAAATAGTAAATTGTCCCTAGTTTGAAGGATAGTGCTGGTGTACGGGGTGATCGCTGGTCGGCGCGGACTCAGTGGGCCGAAGGGCCAGTTTCTGCGCAGTATCTCCAAACTAAAACCGAGCATGATGCCAAGTTAAACTAATTATCTGCTTGCACATGAACCATAACCCTCCATTCCTTGCATATCCATGTGTATATCAAAAGTCTCTTAAATACCACTATCGTATCGGCCTCCACCACTGCTCCCAGCTACTTTAAGTGGGAGTTATGGAAGCTATGGACTAGGACCCTAAGATCCCTCTGTATATCAATGCTGTTGATATATAGCATCCTAATTATTTGGCATGAGAGCCACTTCTGGTACACAACAACTTAATTTGAGGAAGGACATCCTTGCTATTGAGGCAGTGCAGCGTAGGTTCATGAGATTGATCCCTGGGATGGCGGGATTGTCATATGAGGAAAGAGTGGAAAGACTGGGCTTGTATTCACTGGAATTTAGAAGGATGAGAGGGCATCTTATAGAAACATACAGAATTATAAAAGGACTGGACAAGCTAAATGCAGGAAAAATGTTCCCAATCTTGCGGGAGTCCAGAATCAGGGGCCACATGCTAAGAAGATAGAGGAGGCCATTTAAAACTGAGATGAGGATATACTTTTTCACCCAGAGTTGTGAATTTGTGGAATTCTCTGCCACAAAAGGCAGTAGAGGCCAATTCACTGGATGAATTTAAAAGAGTTAGACAGAGCTCTAGGGGCTAGCGGAATCAAGGGATATGGGGAGAAGGCAGGTTGTGGATGATCAGCCATGATCACAATGAATGACGGTGCTGGCTCAAAAGGCCAAATGGCTTTCTTCTGCACCTATTTTCAATGTTTCTATGTTAACTTGCTCTGAAAAGAGAAATGGCTGTAGGTTTAGACTGGTCACCATGTGTTGGTCATCATTGTAGATATGGTGTGCAGGAAATGGGTGCCAGAGCAGTGTGCGTGTTTAGTTTAGTTTGGAGACACAAAGTGGAAACAGGCCCTTCAACCCATCAGCGCCAACCAGCGATCACCCATTCACACTGTTTCTATCCTACACACTTGGGACAATTTATAGATGCTAATTAAACTACAAACCTGCACGTCTTTGGAGTGTGTGAGGAAACCGGAGCATCCAGAGAAAACCCACGTAAGTCACAGGGAGAACGTACAATGCCTGTACAGACAGCGCCCATAGTCAGGATCGAACCCGGGCCTCTGGCGCGTATGGCAGCATCTCTACCCCTGCGCCACCGTGCCGCCCAGTTGACTGCCCGCCACCCTGTTTGTAGTAGTAGATGCCAGAACGCAACAAAGACTGTTGTATCTTTAGATATAATCTAGTATAATCATATAATCTATATGGCAATCTTTAGATATGTAAAGAGGAAAAGATTAGTGAAGATAAATGTAGGTCCCTTACAATCAGAGACAGGTGAATTTATAATAAAAAACAGGGAAATGGCAGAACAGTTAAACAAATACTTTGGTTCTGTCTTCACTAAGGAAAAGACAAACAAGCTCCCACAAATACAAGGGGACCGAGGATCCAGTGGGAGGGAGGAACTGAAAGGAATCCACATTAGTCAGGAAATTATGCTCAGTAAACTGTTTGGACTGAAGGCAGATAAATCCCCAGGGCCTAATGGTCTGCATCCCAGAGTACTCTAGGAGGTGGCTCGAGAATTTGTGGATGCATTGGTGATCATTTTCCAATATTCTATAGATTCTGGATCAGTTCCTGTGGACTGGAGGGTAGCTAATGTCACTACTTTTTAAGAACTGAAAATGGGCAATTATATACCAGTTAGCCTTATATCGGTAGTGGGGAAGATGCTTGAATTGATTATTAAAGATGTAATAGCAGCACATTTGGAAAGCAGCGACAGGATAGATCAAAGTCAGCATGGATAAGGGAGAGCCAGTGGATGTGGTGTATTTGGACTTTCAAAAAGCCTTTGACAAGGTCCCACACAAGAGATTAGTGTGGAAAGATTATAGCACATGGTATTCGGAGTAGAGTATTGACATTGCTAGAGAACTGGTTGGCAGACAGGAAGCAAAAAGTAGGAATGAACTGGGCCTTTTCAGAATGGCAGGCAGTGACTAGTGAGGTGCCGAAAGGCTCGGTGCTTGGACCCCAGTTATCTATATGAATAAAGGTCTCATCTTGATCACTTCCTGTTTGCACTGTGCTTTGATTTTAGAGTCCTCCTCCGCTGCGCAGGCCCCGAGGGTTTTTCCCATCAATGAAAAATAAAAGACTTATTAGTGTTTAAAAAATCTTGAGATTCTCTCTCCTGTCAATCACCACCATGAAGGCCACACCCCTTCCGGTGGGAGGGGGAGGGACTATAAAACCAGGAAGTGTGGGCGTGGCTCAATCTGCAAAATGGCGAGGGAGAGGTCACGACTCTCTGAGCTGGGAAACTACAGAACACTGTGAGTATGGAATGTACTTGAATAAATGATTTGTTAGCCCTTAATGAAAATGAAAGGAGTTGTTTGGCTTGAGCCTGCCATGTGCTTGAAACTGCAATGGCAATGGAAATGTAGTGAAAATGCAATCAGCTGTTTGGCAGCATGTGAGTGGCAATGGAAGTGAAGTGAAAATGCAATCAGCTGTTTGGCTTGAGCCTGCCCTGTGCTTGAAAGTGAAATGGCAATGGAAATGAAGTGAAAATGCAATCAGCTGTTTGGCTTGGCCTGCCCTGTGCTTGAAACTGCAAAGGCAATGAAAGTGAAAGGGAAATGCAATGAGCTATTCGGCCTGCCCTGTGCTTGAAACTGCAATGCAATTGGAAATTAAATTAAATGAAATGAGTTGTTTGGCCTGCCTGCCCACAAGGTCCCTATTAGCCGAGAAACTCCCGTTTGCCCAAAATGCCCATATTAGCCCAGGAGGAGCATTTTGGCCCAAAAGGTCCTGCCA
Source organism: Leucoraja erinaceus (assembly GCF_028641065.1). NCBI lineage: Eukaryota > Metazoa > Chordata > Chondrichthyes > Rajiformes > Rajidae > Leucoraja > Leucoraja erinaceus. The sequence goes on from NC_073381.1 coordinate 80,461,700, forward strand.
GGCCAGGACGAGTCCAATAAAAGTGCCTTTCACTGTGATTTCACTCAGATTTGTTTTTAAGACCCCTTTCGGCCCATCAGGCCCGTACTAGTGTAGGTGTCCCTTTGGCCCATCAGTGAGTATTCTCCTTGCAAGGATTAAAGTTTCTGAGCTGCCAGCCCACCAGGCCTGTGTGTGACTGCCAGCTGCCAGCCCAGGAATCCATTCGGCCCACAATGTCCATACCAGCCCTCTGGAAACCAGTCCCTTTGGCCCACAACACCCGTACTAGCGCTCCAGAAAGCCCCCCCCACTGGAGTTGGAATTGGTGGAAAGGTGGATATGATGAAAGAATGGGTCGACTGGGCTTGTATAGACTGGAGTTTAGAAGGACGAGAGGGGATCTTATAGAAGCATATAAAATTCTTAAATGACTGGACAAGCTAGATGCAGGAAAAATGTTCCAGGTGTTGGGGGAGTCCAGAACCAGGGGTCAAAGTTTGAGAATAAGTGGTTGGCCATTTAGGACTGAGATGAGGAAACACTTTTTCACTTGGGGAGTTGTGAATCTGTGGAATTCTCTGCCACAGAAGGCAGTGGAGGCCAATTCACTGGATGTTTTCATGAGAGAGTAATTTAGCTTTTAGGGCTAAAGGAATCGGGGGATATGGGGAGAAAGTAGGAACGGGGTACTGATTTTGGATGATGAGCCATGATCATATTGAATGGTGGTGTTGGCTCGAAGGACCGAATGGCCAACTCCTGCACCTATTTTTTGTTTCTATGTTTCTTTTTGCTAAAGAGTGTATTTGTAGCATGGAAATGACGGTAAGTAGTGGTCACTGTGGGGCCGTTGAATTGAATGAGTGTTAAGGGCCTGTCCCACTAACATGACTTGGGGTTTTCAGCGACTGTCTTCGATCTTCAAGCTCAAGGGCACTTGCCTGAAAAACCTCGAGCTGGATCGACCGTCAGCGATGAAACTGCGAGCCGGATCGACCGTCTGCACTCACACACGAACACATTGCAAAGGCGGGGGCCAGGGAAAGCGGGAGAGCGCTGTCTGAAATTCACACCCGTGATGAACAGGAAGGTAAAAGATGGCTGGCACAGTTACGGTAAGTCCTTTAAAGAGCGTGGGTGGGGGGGGGGGAGGTTGGGGGGGGGGGGGGGGGGGGGGAGAGTGAAGGAGAGAGAAGGACAGAGAACGGGGGAGAAGGGGAGGAGAAGGAGTGGAGACACTTTTAAGAAGCCAGATAACTTTTAATAAAGTTTAGCGGGCATTTAACCTACCGGTCGGTTTTCCTTGGTTCTGAAAACCCCAATGAGCCAATTAAAATGCCCGGGCAGCAAACGAGATTGCCTACAGCTATCTCGATTGCCTAGTGACCCCACTCCACTGCACTACGAGTTCAAAGGAACTATGGCGACCAATTTGTACTCACAGAAAATATTTCAACATGCTGAATAATTTCCCTCGACCAAACTGAGGCCGCATGTATACGGGAACTTCCCGCGAGCATGAAGGAAAGTTCCAGTGACCTCCTAGGACCATGTGCCAACCATGCTGCGAGTTTGAGTCGAGAGCAAACTCTTTTAAACTCACAAATTAGGTCGCGTCAGTGGGACAGCCCCTTTATGGTGTGGGGGATGGCAGCTATGATAGGAATGACTGGATAGATGGTGAGTGTCTTGTATCTTTGGAGAGATTGTTAATCTCATTTGTTTAGTTTAGTTTTGTTTCGTTTAGTTTAAGATACAGTGCGGACACAGGCCCTTTGGCCCTCAGGTCCACGCCTATCAGTGATCCCTGCACATCAACACTATCCTACACACACTAGAGACAATTTACATTTATACCGCCAATCAACCTACAAACCTGTACATCTTTGGAGTATAGGAGCAAACCAAAGATCTCAAAAAAAACCCACTCGGGTCATGGGGAGAATGTACGAACTCCATACAGACAGCACCCATGCTCGGGATCGAACCCGGGTCTCTGGCGCTGTAAGGCAGCAACTCTGCCACTGTGCCGTCATATAGCCATAATAGTCATGACTAATAGTTTTGATAACCTTGTTTGCTTACCTGCCCTACTTTGGCAAAGGTAGTTTAATTGTTTAAGAAACAGTAAGACAGGTGCATGGATTGGACAGGTTTGGAGGGATATGGACCAAGCGCAGGAAGGTGGGACTAATGTAGCTGGGACTTGATGGATGGTGTGTGTGGGCAAGTTGGGCCGATGGGCCTGTTTCGACACTGTATCACTCTATGACTCTAAGCAAGAGTCTACATGGTTCAATAGTAAAATACTGCTAATACCAGCATGATATGGCAAAATAAAATTGAGAAAATTCCTGGCCATTCTTTGCTATTCTCAGGCTAAAAACATAACCACATGTCACCACGGCCTGATTTTAATTTCTGTGAAGTAAATACTGGGTGGATGCAGACAGATGAGACGACCAGTGCATCAACCAGACAGTAGGATTGTGTTACAGTGGAATCTCCACGACAATGCTTGTGGTAGGTCAAAGGGGATCCCGTTACACCAGGGGGAACAATAGACCCTGAATCACTGGGAAACTTTACAATGCAATAACTGATGTTTTTTATTCCCAGAGAAGCTGAAATGTTAAGACTGAAGAAGGGTCAGGCGGCACCTCTGGAGAAAAGGAATAGGTGACGTTTCAGGTCGAGACCCTTCTGAATCTGAAGAAGGGTCTCAACCCGAAACGTCACCCTATAAACAATAGACAACAGGTGCAGGACTAGGCCATTTGGCCCTTCGAGCCAGCACCGCATCACCCATTTCTTTTCTCCAGACATGCTGACTGTCCCGTTGAGTTACTCCAGCTTTTTCCATTGGCAATTCCAATGGGAAAACGAATGGCGCATGTTGCCGCTATGACCCGCACCCTGTCAGAATTTTGTGGTTTATTTAAAGTTTGTCGTGCTGGCTGAAAGGGAAAAAAAAATCTTGTGCCAGTATTTCTCTCAGTTCCTGTTCTTGCAAGACACTCCCAGAGTCTGGCAGCACAACCAGGAACAACTGCAACTTCACTTCATGGGAGTGGCTGGTTCGTTTGAAGACCGAGCCAAGATTCCATCCATTCATGTGTTTGTAAGTCCACCTTATTGCATGGATATCAACAGAAGCAATTATTTACTAACCACTAAAAGTGCAGCCAATGTAAATAGGTGCTGCTCAAAATTGGTATGTGCAAATATAAAAATGAGCACTTGCATGTAAACCATTCGGTGCACCTGGTGCTCCAATGGTTATGTATTCTTGTCATTTGTCACATCAATGTGGGTGCCAGAGACCCGGATACGATCCTGACTACAGGTGCTTGTCTGTATGCAGTTTGCACGTTCTCACCGTGACCTGCGTGGGTTTACACCGGCTGCTCCGGTTTCCTCCCACACTCCAAAGACGTACAGGTCTGTAGGTTAATTGGCTTCAGTAAAATTGTAAATTGTCCCTAGTGTGTTGGATAGTGTTAGTGTGCAAGGTGACCGCTGGTCGACATGGACTCGGTGGGCGGGACATCTTTCCATGATGTATCTCTAAACTAAACTAAACTCAACAAAATATATTCTTGCAATTGGTCACATCAATAATGGCTGCGCTACACAGTTGCGCAGTGGTAGAGTTGCTGCCTTACAGTGCCAGAGACCCAGCTTCGATCCTGTCTACGAGTGCAGTCTGTACGGAGTTTGTACGTTCTCCCCATGACCTGCATGGGTTTTCTCCTGGTGCTCCAGTTGCTTCCCACACTCGAAGGCATCCAGATTTGGAAGATCATGGGCTTCAGTAAAATTGTACTCTTGTTTGGGATAGTGCTGGTGTGTGGGGTGATCGCTGGTATAGCATGGACTTGCTGGGCCGAAGGGCCTGTTTCCATGCGGTATATCTAAACTAAGCTTAACATAAATATTAAAATACAAATCGTGAAAGTCTTGAGAGCTTGCTCATTCTTTCATTATGAGACTAGATTGGGTTTCTTATTCCAAGTATTGATTCTCTTTAATCTCTGATATACTGACTCCACAGTACCAAGGGAAGGAAATTATGGATGTGGCGGCATTTGTAAAACATTCACAGAAATGTGTGAACAATATTGATTTTTGCAGTATTTTCATTCTGGGCTGTGCACTTTTTTACACCAGCTGTGCGACCTTCGGAACCTCGTTTACCGCCGACACCACTACCACTCCTTCTCATGACCGATCATCGGTTCATGAGTTCGATGGGGTGCCGGGCCTTGCGCGACGTCGCGCACCCCCAGGCACCACGGCTAAAGCTCCTCAGCTGGCCCGCCGGTTGGGCATTGTGTGCAGTCCAGCACCCGGGCCAACTCATCATTCACCCAGCCACAGCCGAGTCGGTCAACGATTTGCCGTTGGGAATTTGTCCCTTATTTTGACCTTTTGTTCCTTATTTGGGAGTGAGAAAGTTGGCAACCCTAGTAGAAGCCCCTATACTACTCCTGCAACTAAAGACTTTGAAGATGAAGTCCTTCAATCCAGTGAGAACCGCAGTGGCTTGCTCTGCTCCGTTTTGTTTTTCCCTTTCCTGCTTTGGAAGCAAGAAAATAATTATGAACCCCAACAAGACCAGCGGCTGTGAAGTGAACCTTGTGGAACGTCCGTCTGTGCGATGAGAACTACTCCTGCAGGGTTGGTGGGTCTGAACTTCCGGCAAAGGTCACCTTTCCCTCCTCGCTCTGTTTGATCATTCTGGTGGTTGCTGGAGGATGACATAATGAAGAAGTACTTTTCTTGTTCCTGAGGGGCCAAGAGAAATGCAAATTGTTCCTCCATGATCCAAAACCGAAAATCCAAAGCTGGTACAGCACGGTGATGCAACGACAGAGACCCGTGTTCGATCTTGACTACAGGTGCCGTCTGTACAGAGTTTGTACGCTCTCCCCGTGACCTGCGTGGGTTTTCTTCAGGTGCTCCAGTTTCCTCCCGCACTCCAAAGACGTACAGGTTAATTGGCTTTGGTAAAATTGTAAATTATCCCCAGTATGTATACGGTAGTGTTAATGTGCATGGGTCGCTGGTCGGCGTGGACTCGGTGAGCCGAAGGTCCTGTTTCCACTCTGTATCTCTAAACTAAACTCAACAATCCACTGATTGGGGATGATCAGCCATGATCACATTGAATGGCGGTGCTGGCTCGAATCGCCGAATGGCCTACTCCTGCACCTATTGTCTATAAACTAAACTAAAAACCTAAACCTGGACTGTTGCCTGTAGCGATTCTGCTGCCTAATGTCCTAAGCGGATTGAGAACACACCTCCCCCACCCATGGCAACCACCTTATGGAGCTGCCTGCACTCCACGTGACGTTGTTCTGTTGCGGCTATGGGCCACAATCTGCATCAACGCAGCCTCAGACCTCAACCCAAATAGACACCAGGTGCTGGAGTAACAGCGCGTCAGGCCGCAACTCTGGATAAAAGGAACAGATGACGTTTCTTAAGGCTGAAAGTAGAGGGTGGTGGGTGGGTTGGTGGGGAGGGTGTTGCAGGGGGGGGGGGGGGGGGGGGGGGCGAATTTAGAGGAAGAAAGAAAAGGCTATAACATATCAGGGTCGGCAACAGATGACCAAGGAAGGGTAAAAAACGCAATGGCCCATTGTGGCTGGGTAAGAGGTGATAACAAGAGATACAAGGATGCAAACAGTTGAACTAGTAGGATGACCAGGATGGGGGAGGGGGAGGGGGGAGGAGAGGGAATTCAGGGGTTACTTGGAATCAACGTTCATACCGCTGGGGTGTAAGCTGCCCAAGCGAAATATGAGGTGATGGTCCTCTAATGTACGTGCGGGTTGACTCTGACAGTAGAGAAGGCCCAGGACCGAAAGTTTGGTGTGGGAATGGGAGGGGGAGTTAAAATGTTTGGCAGCTGGGTGATCAGGTAGGCCAAAGTGGACCAAGCGTAAGCGTTCAGCAATACAAGTGTTCAGTCTGTGCTTGGTCTCGCCGAATTGATTGCCAAAGCACTTTAAAATGTTGGCATCAACTTAGCTTCAAAGCTCAACCCATATTGCATATTCTACAGTTCCTAATCAGATTTCATGTGAACTCCAAAGGTATGTGCAGGATTTGGGCGAGGTGGCACCAGATTTGTTGACAATTGTCAGATTTGCAACTACCTGACGTTTGATGCTGTTCTGGCAAGGTCCTTCAATCATTTCATTAGCATTAGCTATTCAGATTCATTGGGTCATACAGACTGTTATGACTCATCTGATAATCAATTGTCTCTGGCGCTGTATAGTTTGGAGATACAACATGGAAGCATGCTCACCGACGTGGAGAAAGAACAGACTATGGGCGGTCCAGATGGCCGATGAGAACAAAGACCTGGAGGACAGGGGGAAGCTAGGAAGCCCCGAAGTCTAGCAAGTTGAGGAGGGAGCTGCTGACGACGATGGACACGTGGAGTGGGCCGGTCGGAGAAGGACCGGGATAATGCCTCCGGTTGCAGGAGGCGCCCCTGGGACACAGAGGCAGCCAGGCGAGGAGAGGGACATTGGGAGCCTGGGGCTTACCTGGATCAGGGGCATTCCAGCATGTGGACCCAACTTTGGACTTGGACTTTGTAAGTTATTGGGGCAAATCCTCCAAAATTATGGAAGAACTCTGATAAGGACATGGACATTTTAAAAAGACAAATTTGCTGGCTGCAACGGAAAAAAAAAACCCAATCCACAAACCTGTCTGGCCTGTGGACTTGGGCATCACACAACTATGCGAATGGTGTGGGGAGGAAAGGCTGAGATGGAGATAACAAGATTATCTTGGATACACAAAGGAAGGAACCAAGCCTCAGCAGACGGTGGTAAACAGGCCAGCACAAGCTCAATCACCATCTTGGATGACCCATCCATCGAGACAATAGGAGCCCGTCCAGGTGATGGGATAACGATCATGCTGAGGGATCATGACATCAGCAAACCCATTATCATCGGAAGCCTATTGTTCATGCCAGATCGAAATTGGGAATCATCAAAAGAACCCTTTTCATCTAGAGGACCACCTGGGGTTTCAAAGGAAGCTCAGGTATAAAACAGGAGTCAAGCCGGAACTCGCTCTCTTTCTGCTCTGCTGGACGACTCGTGAGCCCAACTGTAAGTGCCCCAGTGACCTGGTGAAATTCCCGAAATATGATAGAGGTTAAGAAGAAAAAAGGGGGGTAAAATTGTGTATAGTAAGTTTTACGACGTGCCCGATAGTTTTCCGTCCATAGTCTTAGTTTAAAGCATAAGTTTAGCCACGTATTTTGTAGTGTTGGTGAGATTCGATTTCTCATTGTTTAATAAAGCCTGTAAATTTTAGACTTGCTTTGAGTCCATCTTGGTTTCTGTTTTCCCTCATAAGCACAATCTGGTCAATTCAACCTTTTATCATATCCCATCATAATTCCGAAGTCTAGAACCCAGGGGAATCCCTTTTGTTGTATTCTCTCTTTTGGAAACCGCTCGAGTGGAGTGGTGGCCATTTGACCCTCCAACAAGGGAGAGAATAACTCGGGCAGTTGGGCCCGAAGGGAAATAAAGGGAAACGCAAAACCCCTACAACTTTGAAGTTTTTCTTTCTATACGCCGCCAAAATATGGCGACCGTGCATTCGTGGGTTGGGCGAAAGGATATTACTGTGCTGTGCGCACATGATAATAAAGAGCCATTGAACCATTGAACAGAGACCATGCTGACCATCGATCAGCCATGGAAGTGTGGTATGGACGTGACATTATTGCAGTTGCAGTCATACAATATCATGGTGGCTGTTCTATTCTGGATTTTGCAGTGTTTGTGGCTAATATACAGTGGGCTGGATAGATTCAGCAAGATCTTCATTGATGCAGCATTTCATTACCAACAGATACGTTATTGTGCTAGATCATGTCTTATGTGCAATCTACTTTGTTGCTATTGTTATTGGTTTATTATTGTCAAATACAGTACTGAGAAGCTTAGTTTCTCTGCTCTCCAGCCAAATCAAGCCGTACCTGCGCACAGCCGAGCTATTAACAAGTACAACAGATGATACCAAGGGAAGAAAACCCAGAGTGCATAATATAATGTTACAGTTACGCAGAAATTGCAGATAAGAAAAAGTGCATGGACCGCAACAAGGTAGGCGGGAACATTGGGACTACACCCTAATGACTTGTACTCGCGGCTTGTACTCGCTACAATTTAGAAGATTGAGGGGGGATCTTATAGAAACTTACAAAATTCTTAAGGGGTTGGACAGGCTAGTTCCAGGAAGATTGTTCCCGATGTTGGGGAAGTCCAGGACAAGGGGTCACAGTTTAAGGATAAGGGGGAAATCTTTTAGGACCGAGATGAGGAAAACATTTTTCACACAGAGAGTGGTGAACCTCTGGAATTCTCTGCCACAGAGGGTAGTTGAGGCCAGTTCATTGGCTATATTTAAGAGGGAGTTAGATGTGGCCCTTGTGGCTAAAGGGATCAGGGGGTATGGAGAGAAGGCAGGTACAGGATACTGAGTTGGATGATCAGCCATGATCACATTGAATGGCGGTGCAAGCTCGAAGGGCTGAATGGCCTACTCCTGCACCTATTTTCTATGTTTCTATGCTTATGAGGCTCATGTGAACTCATTTTATTTGATGACACTACATTTGACATTAAATGTAAAATTGTTCCTAATGTGTGTAAGATTGTGTTGGTGAGCGGGGATCGCTGGTCGGTGCGGACTCAGTGGGCCGAAGGGCCTATTTCCACGCTGTACCTCTAAACTAAACCCGGGCGCAGCGGTAGAGTTGCTGCCTTACAGAGCTTGCAGCACAGGAGACCCGGGTTCGATCCCGACTACGGGTGCTGTCTGTACGGAGTCTGTACGTTCTCCCCGTGACCACATGGGCTTTCTCCGGGATCTTCGGTTTCTTCCCACATACAGGTTTGTAGGTTAATTGGCTGGTATAATTGTAAATTGTCCCAAGTGTGTGTGTAGGATAGTGTTATTGTGCGGGGATCTCTGGTCCGTGCGAACTTGGTGGGCCAAAGGGCCTGTTTCCGTGCTGCATCTCTAAACTAAACTAAACTAAAACTAGAAGGATCTTGTTAACTGGATGACATGTTTAAACTATACTTCTTAATGTTTTATGTTTTATTCTTACTGGTTTCCTGTATGTCGTGTTGTTACTTGCGAGCGGAGCACCAATGCAAATCCTTTGTATGTGCATATACTTGGCCAATAAACGTATTCATTCATCATTCATCATTCATTCATTGGTGGAGTCTGTAGTGTGATACAAGATAGTCCAGATATACCAAAAAGCAGACTTTTTCTCCTTTGAAGGCATTAGTCAACGGGTCAATGGAAGTGGAATGGGCCGTAGGTGTATGAAACAAGCTGCCAGAGGAGGTAGTTGAGTTAGGTAGTGTTTAAGAAACAGTTAGACAAATACATAGAGCAGGTTTGGAGGGGTATGGATCAAGCACAGGCAGGTGGGACTAGTGTAGCTGGGACGTTGTTGGGCGGTGTGGGCAAGTTGAGCCGAAGGGCCTGTTTGCACACTGTTTCACTCTATCACTCTATAAGAAAGGTCTTGGCCTGAAACGGCACCCATTGCTTCCCTCCAGAAATACTGCCTGTCCCGCTGAGTTCCTCCAGCTCTTTGTGTCCATCTTTAGTCAACTCAATGTGGATTATTAATGATGATCTTGTTGTTTACATGGCCACTGTCACTGACGCTGGCTCTTTACTCCAGCTTTATTTATATTTGGCAGATGCTGTGCAGGGATTCAATCCCTTGAGATCATTATCCATAAGCCTATGGTTCATAGACCAGTAATGTAACCACTTTACTACTGGACCCTTGTAACCAGCCAAGCTCACATTATCTGTCATTTGCATTCCAACAGTCAAAGTAAGATCTTAGAAATCTGGTGACTCTCTTGGTGAAAAAAAAATGCTGAACATAATTCATAGAAAGTAATTCTGAATTAAGAGCTGGTCGTGCTTCATCTTTTTTTTTTTCAACTATTTGTTTTCATCTGAATTCATATCGGACAAATGACAGGCAGAGTGTAAGTTCTGATGAGCAGCTAATCAAATCAGAAAGGATTTATGCTTTTAATCCGACATTGCCCTTTTGCCTCGGTTTCCATATCATCTGATCACAGGGCTCAATAACTAATGGAATCTAACTTGACTGATTTATCCTATTATTGTGAAGCATTTGTGACACTGATATCCCTGTGACAGAGTGCTCGCACCCAGTGCAGTTTGCACACAGCCAGGGGGACAAACCCAATGAAAACCCAAGCTGTCACAATCAGTCAACAGAGTGCTACTGAATGTATTCACCTGGCCACTGGCGACAAGCAGTGGCATTAAACCCAGTTACCACTCTGCTTCAGGCTTTTACAATCGCATTATCCTCTTCCAGCAGCCTCCACAATCTGTGATTCTTATGGGCCTGTCCCACTAAGGTGATTTTTCAGGCGACTGCCGGCGACTGTCAAGTCATAGCAGGTCGCTGAAAAACCGGCGACTGGAATGGCGACTGTCAGAGTGGAACACAGATACACACATCGCTTCCTTCACCAACCAGTTATACAGGTGGGGGACAGGGCAAGTGGGGGAGCGCTGTCTGAGTGAAATTGACACGGTGCAAAGCCAATGTGGCACAGACGCACACCGCGATGAACAGGAAGATTGGGGCTGTAATTATGATGGTGAAAGCACAGTGTGCGGGAAGGGTCACTTAAGTCCTTTAAAAGAGGGGTGGGGAGGGGGGAGAAGGGGAAGACGGGGTGGGGAGAAGGAGTGGAGACAACTTTTAAGAAGCCAGAGATACACGGCTGTGAAGCTCAGCGGACATTAACATTACCGGTCGGTTATCCTTGGTTATAAAAACTACTGTTTACGTTTTTTTTTCCCAATGAGCCAATGAAATTCACTGGTCAGCACCGGCAACAACCTACGACAACCTACGACCTCCTGGCGACCCACTATCACTGCACCTACGGCACGAGAATTCTCGCTACTCTGCATGGTGTAAAAATTCTGGTCGCGACTAGTTCCGCGAATGTGGGAACTACTCACGACCATGAAGGCGACTCCCCGGCAACCACGCGCAAACATGTGGCGACCATGTGGTAATTGCATAGTCTCCTGTAGTCACCTAAAAAGTCGCCTACGAAAAATTCCTTACCAGTTCTACCTTTTGGCTTGCCCTTGAAATAAGGATAATCATTAGCCACACTGTGTCCAATTTTATTATACAGTCATCTCTCGTTTTACATGTGTTTGATTTATGTGCTTAGTTTAGTTTAGAGCTACAGCGCGGAAACGGGCCCTTTGGCCCACCGAGTCCGCACCGAAATAGCGGTACAAACCCCGCCCACTAACACTATCCTACACACACTAGGGACAATTTATTATTATACCAAGCCAATTAGCCTACAAACCTGAATGTTTTTGGAGTGTGGGAAGAAACCGAAGCTCCCAGAGAAAACCCCCGCAGGTCACGGGGAGAACGTATAAACTCCGTACCGACAGCACCCTTAGTCAGGATCAAACTCGGGTCTCCGGCGCTGTGAGGCAGCAACTCTACCGCTGCGTCTTTGGAATAATGCACTTGTTTGATTAACACCAAAGCCTAATTTACACTCTGGTATTTTTGAAATAACACTTGCAAATTTCCGCTTGGCAGCGTAGTCACGTACATGTTTAATTTACACGTTTTAGAGATACGCGCTGCTTTGCAAGAATGTAACACCTCCCCCCCTCCCCCACGTAGGACATGGGACATGGGGTGCCTGTAAACTTTGATTAATTCTGAAAGTGGCAGCACTAAATCAAACACCAAGGTTCAAATTATTTCAGTTTCCGTCTGTGGTCTAAAATTACCGAAGAGATTTGCTTTCATATTAAGTTATTGTGAGCGTATGAAAATAATGACCTAAACCTTTCCTCCCGTTCTCTCCATTTCTGGCAAATTTGCAGTGTTGATTATTTTGAAACTTTTCCCACTTCCCAATTCTTAGTCGGATTTGGAGGAATGATGTCTCCTCGCGTTTCTTATGATCTGTGAACACTGGATACAAAGAGTGCCTGTTAGATCCTGGCATCCACTGTTCCAAGGTCAGGACAGGAAGGTCTCAAATATTTGCTTGGTAACCAAGGAGTATTCAAGCACTCATGGACTGTAGTCCTGAGCGGGACAATGAGGAGTCCGGGAGATAGCTTGCAAATCAAATGACTTGCGTATGCGCAGCTAAGGTTACCAGTAGTCGGGCATGGCAGCTCAGTGGCTGACTTCCTGGGCTAGCAGAGGAGGAGAATTGATCCAGAGATGAGTTTGAATACCACCATAGCAGTTGGTTTGAGGTGCCCACATAATCCTTGGAAATTTAAAAAAAAAGTCTTGTCTCGGTAACTATGATCATGACTCATCCTGTTCATTAAAGTTATATGCCTAGGAAAATTTGACATCCTCACCTAGTCTGGACTCTGTGTGACTACATTCAGACTGATGTGATGGTTGTCTACACAGGTTTGATTACAAAATGGGTGATCCCAGCAGAGGTTGAGAAGATTTACGAGGATGTTGCCAGGACTTGAAGGTCTGAGCTATGGGGAGAGGTTGAGCAGGCTATGACTCCATTCCTTGGAGGATGAAGGGTGATCTCATCGAGGTGTACAAAATCATGAGGGGAATAGATTGGGGAGTCGAACAGAGCCTCTTGCCCAGAGTAGGGGAATTGAGAAGCAGAAGGCATAGATCTAAGGTGAGAAGGGAAAGATGTAATAAGAATCTGAAGGGTACCCGTTTGCATGCAAAGGGTGGTGGGTGTAGGGAATGAGCTGCCGGAGGAGGTAGTTGAGGCAGGTACTATCGCAATGTTTAAGAAACATTTAGACAGGTACATGGATAGCAGGCACGTGCCGTTAGTAAATACTCAGGGTAGGCAGTCAGTCGGCTTTTTAAAAAAAATCTTAAACCACGCATGCGCAGAATGTTCTCCTCTCTGTAAGCTGTCAGTCAACTTTTATAAAGTCTTCAAAAGCCATATCTCTTAATAAAGTACCATATTTCCCAGCAATGAAGACGCACCTGCGTGGAAGACCCACCCCTATCTTGCGTTGCTAAATTTTGATAGAAGGCTGGCGGGACAGAATTGCTCATGCTCAAAATAAATAAAAATAAAAATAAAGAAAGTAACAATTCAATTTGTCCAAATCTCCTTCTTTCTGAATTACTAAATGGGTGGGGGGTGAAGGTTGACGGCAGGTGGAGAGATGGTAGGAAAAATGGGAGCACACCAGTACAAGTTCAATTAGTTGTGATCTAATTGAATGATAATACTAGTTCAAGGGATCAATTTGGGGAGAGTTCCTTTCACAGCATGTGGGAGTCTGGCCAGGGATAAAGTTGTGGGGAGGGCAGGAGCATTGAGAAGGAGGCGGTCGGGGATCATGCCAGAAACTCACTCAATCACTGCTGTTGCGGCGCTCCGGGCACAGAGCCACCGCATTGTGGCCGGGGAGGGAAGTAGCTCAAGTGGCTGCGAGCGGCTGCCGGGACCGGACAGAGGTACTGGCTGCCACCTCAGCGTCTTCTGTCGGCCCACTCACCTCTGGCAGAGCTCTCCATCTGAACATCTTTTCACCTGCCGCTTGCCGGCCTCACTCATGTCAGCCGCTTCCCGCAAATCTTTAAATTCCGACTGTCGCCGGGAACAGGACATGGCCTCACTTGCTGCACTGGGTAACATTGCATGACATTCACTGCCTGGTCTGTGTCTGTCAATGTAGGCTGGACAGTGAGGGGACCAGCTCAAGAGCGGGTCAGTGGGTGATGGATAACAGGATAGCAGGCGGTGGCGGTGGAGCTCACACCTGTGTCAGCGCCAGTAACCTCAATTGGTCCCTAGATCGACATCCCTCTCCTATCCTTGCCTGGCCATCTTTGTGTCCCGGAAGCGCACCTCCTGCAACTGACTTTGGGTTGGGACCCTTCCTCAGACCCCAACAATTCCTTGCTCCCACGCTCTATCTTCAGTTCTACAAAACTCAATAATGAAAGAGAGCATCAAGCACATTTACTGCAGCAGAGAAGTGGTTGTGTAAGAGGTGCACCAACATCCATGTCCTTCCTCATCCTCAGATGCTCCAGGAGGGTGACTTGGCATAGAGTAGCATTCACCCTAAACGTCCCAGCTGCAGGCAAGGAGGGGTGCTGCAGAGACTGGTACTCCCCGGACTGCTGGTGCAGTAGGGGCAAAAGAAGTGTTCAGGAAGCTTTTGGTTGATGAACTCATCAGGGAGGCCTTTATAAGTTCATACGCCATTGGGTCAGAATTAAGCCACTCGGTCCATCATGCTTACTCTGCCATTCAATCACGCCTGATCTATCTTTCCCTCTCAACACCATTCTCCTGCTTTATCCCCATAACCCATGACACCCTTACTATTTGGCTAACGGAATCAAGGGATATGGGGAGAAAGCAGGAATGGGGTACTGATTTTGGATGATCAGCATGGTCATAGTGAATGGCGGTGCTGGCTCAAAGGGCCAAATGGCCTACTCCTGCACCTATTTTCAATGTTTCTATGTTTCTACTCAAGAATCTGTCAATCTCTGCCTTAAAAATATCCAGTGACTTGGCCTCCACAGCCCTCTGTGGCAAAGAATTCCACAGATTGACCAGCCTCTGGCGAAATAACGTCCTCCTCATCTTTTTTCTAAAGGTACGTCCATTCATTCAGAGGCTGTGGCCTCTGGTCCTAGACTCTCTCACTAGTGGAAACATCATCTCCACATCCGCTCTATCCAAACCTTTGTTGCTATGACTGAGGCTAGAACCAGCAAGAGGGTGATGTTTAAAAATACCAGTCGCTGAAAACGTTCTTCTCAGGTTCCATTTTCCATTTTGTTTTGGTAGATAGGCATCTACTAGATGGGACAAAATGCACCTTTGAAACAGAACTGACAAGCAACCATTCTGCGTCCCGGCTTTCTCCAATAGAGTGAATGATAGGGGTCAATGGTGTAGGAACTCCTGGCATAATTGGCGGAATCAAGGTCCAAGGGGCCCCTTTCCTGTCCTGCGGAGCTCACGGAAAGAGTTGCTTTGGAGAAAGAATTTTGCATGATTTGTAACATGGATTCAGCTGTTTCTCTCATTATGTTGACATTTATTCCATGGTCTGATCCATGAAATGCAGCAAGAAAAAAAAAAAAAAAAAATTCGGCACTTATTGCAAAATTGAGGGAAATGGACTTTTTCACGCCTTTTCAAAAAAAAAAAATAATTGTGATTTATGCAGGTGTTAACTGTGACTCTTGTTGGTAGCTCTAGCCTCTGAGGAGCATGGTTAAAGCTTTGAATCCCAGTGTCAGGATCTATGGCCTGGGGAAATTTGGATAGAATTTCATTTTTTATTCTAGCTGAATCCGCACTGTTAAAGTCATGGAATTTTTCAATTGTTGCGGCACAGTAATTTGGACGGTCAAGACTGACATTGCTTGTGCTAGAGCAATTTCATAAATACCATCACCCCTTATCTCTTGTATGGATCTGAAAATTATTCTCTCTGAAGAGTATCTATCAAACGTCTAACAGAGAGCACCAATTCTGTTTCTAACAACCACCTTCACAGGCATTGACACAACAGGAATCAGTATTAAATTGAGAATAGATACAGTGGTGCAGCGGTAGAGTTGCTGCCTTGCAGCCACAGAGACTTGGGTTCGATACTGACTACGGGTGCTTGTCTGTATGGAGTTTGTACGTTCTCCCCGTGACCTGCGTGGGTTTTCTCCGGCTTCCTCCCACACTCCAAAGATGTACAGGTTTGTAGGTTTATTGGCTTGGTATAACTATAAAATTGTCCCCAGTGTGTGTAGGATAGTGTTGATGTGCAGAGACCGCTGGTCAGGGTGGACTCAGTGGGCTGAAGCTGTACCTCTAAACTAAACTAAACTAAAATGCTGGAGTAACTCAGTGGGTCAGGCAGCATCTCTGGTGAAAAGGAATAGATGATGTTTCTCCTTCATCAGACATTAAAGATTCAAGACTTGAGGCCTTGTTCCTCTCAGTGATGCAACTGATAGACCTGCTGCCTCAGAATGCCAGAGAGACAATTTTGATCCAGACCACAAGTGCTGTCTGTGTGGAGTATGTACGTTGGGTCGCCAACTTTCTCACTCCCAAATAAGGGACAAAAGGTCAATATACGGGACAAATTCCCGACGGCAATTCGTTGACCGACTCGGCCGTGACTGGGTGAATGATGAGTTGGCCCGTGTACTGGACTGCACATAAAGCCCAGCCGGCGGGCCAGCTGAGGAGGTTTGGCCTGGGCGCCGGACATTGAGCGCAAATTCCGGCACCCCATCCAAATCATGAACCGATGATCGGCCATGAGAAGGAGTGGTGGTGGTGGTGTCGGCGGTAAACAAAGTTCTGAAGGTTGAACCGACTGGGCCACGGGTCGAGGTGCTGCTGCTGCACTCCAAGGGCTGCAGCATGTGAGCATTCACAGAGTACTGCGATTTCCTCCCTCATCCCAAAGATGTGGGCTTTAATTGGCCACTGTAGATGCCCCTAGAGTGGACACTAGGGATAGTGGGATAAAGTGGAACCAGTGTGAATGGGTGATGAATGGTTGGCATGGACTTGGTTGGCAGAAGGGGCTGTTTTCATGCTAAATCTTTCAATCAATCAAGGACAGCATGGTGAGGTAGCTGTGGACGTGCTGACTTACAACGTCAGAGACTCGGGTTCCATCCTGACTACGGGTGCTTGGCTGTACAGAGTTTGTGTGTTCTCCCCATGACCTGCGTGTGTTTTCTCAGAGATCTTTGGTTACCGCCCACACTCCAAAGGTGTACAGGTTTGCGGGTTAATCGGCTTGGTATAAATATAACTTTATACCTAGTGTGCGTAGGATTGTGTTAGTGTGCGGGGATTGCTGGTTGGTGCGGACTCGGTGGGCCGAAGGGCCTGTTTCCACATGGTATCTCTAAACGTAATGGAACAATCAATCAATCACTTAAATTACATGTGGATGTCAAAGATTCCAGTTCAGTAGTTAAAACCAAAAGTTGAATCACCATGGAAATCATGGCCAATATTTGTCCTTCAGACAGATTCACTAATCCATGCAATTATTACAGAGCTGTGTGTGGATGGTTGAGTACAATCGCAGCCACTAATCCTACGTCACAATGAGTATGCGTCACCAGTGCTTTGGGATCTTGTTAAGCCCTGAAAGACGGTGTATTAAAAAAAAAAACGCAAGCATTTCTTTCCATAGTTTTGACTGCATGGAAAAGACAGCATCAAAATAGTAACCAGTTTGAATGATTAATAAACAGGAGTAATCGATGTACTTGCTAACTGAAAATAATTTTTGGAAAATAAATATATCCTACAGGCCAAGGTATTTAAAGTTTGTGTGAATTGCCAAAAGCCAATTTCTGTGGCAATAAACCTTGCAGAGGCAAGCACAAAGTCTGCCTTATTTATCAGTAGAAAATAAGCCACGTACTTAAAATGGAGGGTGAGAAAGTTCACAGGGGTATATTTGCTGATATTTATGGGAGTCAGAAAAAGCAACAACAATCTCCATTAATGAAACACCTTATAATGTAGAAACGTAATCCAAGATGCTTTTTGTGTAAGAAGGAACTGCAGATGCTGCTGCTTTACATCGAAGATACTGTATATACAAAATACTGGAGTAACTCAGTAGGTCAGGAAGCATCTCTGGAGAAAAGGAATAGGGGATGTTATGGGTCGAGACCTTCGGAGTATTCAGGCCTGATGAACAGTCTGAGATGCTGCCTGATCTGCTGAGTTACTCCAGTATTTTTTGTCTATCCAAGGTGCTTTTTGTTATGTAAAAAAAAACCCACAAATATCTGATGATAAATAGCACAAGATTTTGAATAGATGAACTAAACTTTAGTGGTGGCACGGTGGCGTAGCGGTAGAGTTGCTCCCTTGTAGCACCAGATACCTGGGTTCGATCTGACTACCGATTTTCTCATGCAAGTACATCCAATTCTCTGGTTTCCTCCCACACTCTAAAGATGTCCAGGTTTGTAGGTTAAATAGCCAGTAAAAAAAATGTAAATTGCCCCTAGTGTGTTGGATGGTGCTAGTGTACAGGAATCGCGAGAAAGATTTAATAGGAACCTGAGGGGCAACTTTTTTACACAAAGGGTGGTATGTGTATGGAACAAGCTGCAAGAGTAGGCAATTGAGGCACAACGTTCAAAAAGCCTTTGGACAGGTCCGTGGATAGGAAAGGTTAGAGGGATATGAGCCAAATATCGGAAAGATGAAACATTCTCTACAATGTCTAGTTTAAGTAGGAACTGCAGATGCTGGAAAATCGAAGGTAGACAAAAATGCTGGAAAACTCAGCGGGTGAGGCAGCATCTATGGAGCGAAGGAAATAGATGACATTTTGGGTCTAGACCCTTCTTCAGACTGATGTGACGGTACGGGGGGGGGGGGGGGGGGGGGGGGGGGGGGGGGGGGGGGGGGGGGGGGGGGGGAAGAAGAAGAAGAAGGAAGAGAGGAGGAGACAGTGGGCTGTGGGAGAGCTGGGAAGGGGGAGGGAAAGGAGGGAGAAAGCAAGGACTACCTGAAATTGGAGGTCAATGTTCATACCGCTGGGGTGTAAACTCCCCAAGCAAAATGTGAGGTGCTGCTCGTCCAATTTACGGTGGACTCACTGGCCATGGAGGAGGCCCAGGACAGAAAGGTCGGATTGGGAATGGGAGGGGGAGTTGAAGTGCTGAGCCACCGGGAGATCAGGTTGGTTATTGCGGACCAAGCGGTACTGTTGGGCAAAGCGATCGCCAAGCCTACGCTTGGTCTCACCGATGTAGAGCAGGTGACATCTAGAGCAGCGGATGCAATAGATGGAGGAGGCGCAGGTGAACCTCTGCCACACCTGGAAAGACTGATTGGGTCCTTGAACGGAGTCCAGGGGGGAGGTAAAGCGACAACTGTAGCATTTCCTGCGGTTGCAAGGGAAAGTGCCCGGAGAGGGGGTAGTTTGGATAAGAAAGGACGAATTGGCCAGTGTTACGGAGGGAGCGGTCTCTGCGGAAAGTCGGAAATTAGGAGGTAGGAAGATGTGGCCAGTGGTGAGATCCCATTGGAGTGGCGAAAATGTCGGAGGATTATTTGATGTATGTGACGGCTGGTAGGGTGGAAGGTGAGACAAGGGGGACTCTGCCCTTGCTACGAGTGGAGGGATGGGTAGTGAGAGCAGGGTTACGGGGTATAGAAGAGACCCTGGTGAGAGTCTCATCTATAGTAGAGGGGGTGAACCCCCGTTCCCTGAAGAATGAGGACATCTCCGATGCCCTGGTTTGGATCACCTCATCCTGGGTGCAGATGTGGCATGGATGGAGAAATTGGGAGCAGGGGATGGAGTCCTTTCAGGAAGCAGGGTGGGAAATCCAGATAGCCATGGGTGTCAGTGGGTTTACAGTAGATGTCGGTCAGTAGTCTGTCACCTGTGATGGAGATAGTGAGGTCTAGAAACGGTAGGTGTAAATAGCTCGTTCTAAGCTTCCCCCAATCTAGTTTCAGTCAATAAAATACTGAGTCAAGCACTTGTGCATATAAACTTTATTTAACCACCGCATGTTCGATCCTTCTATCTGCTTGGCCAAGCCCTCCTAATCTCATGCAAGCAGAGACACTCCAGAAGGTCACGCAGTCCCAAGCGTTCATCCAGAACATCAACACAGGACCACGTGGAAGCTACCTTTTATAGGTTCCCGAACCTTGAGGGGCCGAACCATATGGGGGTGGTCTCTTTACAATCCAATAACAGATATTGACCACCACAGTACATGATAGACATTTCCCTAACCCAATAATACAGTAACCAATACATTGTATTCAAATGGAGCTTCTGGAAGGAAGCAAACATAGCAACATTTGCCCAGACATTCAAGAAACCCAGACAAGGCTCACACTTAACCCAATCAACATCTAGCAAAGTAAAGCTTTGCAACAATATTTACAGTTTGTATGTCTGGATTGCATTCACCCAATCCGTTTCATGCAATTTACACCTCATTGTAAGAAACTGCAGATGTCCCATTCTTTCCCTGCAACTCTTATCTAGGCTCCAGACAAACTGGCACCATTCTGCAGCTTGCCCTATTTCTGCAGAAGGCACATTTAAATTGACCAAATGGCCTAGCAGCCTAGAAGCCTTCACTCAATTTTAGTGTCCTGGCGTCTCCAATTTGGCCAGAATTAACATTGGGAGATGTCGGAAATGGTCCAGGTGTATTTGAGTGCCGATTGAAGTTAGTGGTGAAATGGATGAAGTCAGTGAGTTCTGTATGGGTGCAGGAGGTAGCACCAACACAGTCGTCGATGTAGCGGAGGTAGAGTTTGGGGATAGGGCCATGGTACGCCTCGAACAACGATTGTTTGGCGTACCCTATAAGAGGCAGGCATAGCTTGGGCCCATAGCTACTCCGTGGATTTGGAGGAAATGGGAGGTCAAATGAAAAGTTGTTAAAGGTAAGGACCAGCTCCACTAGACAAAGGAGAGTGTCATTAGATGGGGATTGGTTGGTTCTGCGGTCGATGAAGAAACAGAGGGCTGGACATCCATGGTGAAGATGAAGGAATGGGGGCCTGGAAAACTGAAGTCATTGGAGGAGACGAAGAGCGTGTGAGGTTTCTTGAACATAGGCAGGGAGGGATTTAATCAGGGGGGATGGGATGGAGTCGAGGTATGTGGAAATAAGGTCGGTGGGACACGAATAGACATAAACAATGGGTCTGCCAGGACAGTCAGGTTTATGGATTTTGGGTAGAAGCTAAAATCGGGCAGTGCGGGGCTGGGGCTGCTTCACCCGCTGAGTTTCTCCAGCATTTTTGTCTACTATGTCTAGTAGTTATTTTTTTTAATACTCACTGTCCCACAAAAAGGAAAAAAAAACTGTTCCAAGCTAATGTGTTGTATGGTTAAAAATGGAGAAATGGGAAAGCATTTGAATCTGACCATATGATCATTAGACTTTGGGGCAAAATTAGGCCATTCGGCAAATTGAGTCTGCTTTGCCATTTGATTATGGTGGATCTATTTTTCCTTCTCAACACCATTCTCCAACATAACCTTTGATGCCCT
Organism: Leucoraja erinaceus; assembly: GCF_028641065.1. Classification (NCBI taxonomy): domain Eukaryota; kingdom Metazoa; phylum Chordata; class Chondrichthyes; order Rajiformes; family Rajidae; genus Leucoraja; species Leucoraja erinaceus. The sequence goes on from NC_073381.1 coordinate 80,482,862, forward strand.
TAATAATCAAATATCTATCAAATTCTGCTTTATAAACACTCAGTGATTTGGCATCCACAGCCTTCTGCCGCAATGAATTCCACAGATTCAACACCCTCTGACGAAAGAAATTCCTCCCCACCACTATTTATTTTGAGCCTGTGCCCTCTGGTCCTAGACTCTCCCATGACTGGAAACATCAGCTCCACATCCGCTTTATCTAGGCCTTTCATTATTCTTTCACCAAGGGTAAGAGCAGTAGGTGCATGAGAAACACCACTGCCCACCCCCCCCCCACCCCCCCCCCCCCCCCCCCCCCCCCCCCCCCCCCCCCCCCCCCCCCCCCCCCCCCCCCCCCCCCCCCCCCCCTGACATGGAATTATCCTTCATTGTGGTTAGAAGTGATAGGAGCAGAATTAGGCCCTTCAGCCCATCAAGTCTCCTCTGCCATACAATCATGGCTGATTTACCGCTCCCTCGTAACCCCATTCTCCCGCCTTCTCCCCATAACCCCTGACACCCGTACTAATCAAGAATCTATCTATCTCTGACTTAAAAATATCGAATGACTTGACAAATAATTCCACAGATTCAACACCCTGTGACTAAAGAATGCTTTGCATAAGATTGGGCATATTTGAATGAAGCACAAAAAAATTGCAGGAATCTATATTTCCTCAGTTTTAACCTTGCAACACATTGATTCAGAATAGTTTTGTACCTTTGTGCAGGCAGTCAGTATTTTAAAAGAACCAACTATTGGAGCCATTTGGAATATTGGCACTCGAAGGCTTAACGGATAATTCATTTCCGATCAGTTTACGTCAATTGGGTGGAAATACAATAATTAAATGGTTTACATTTACTGTTTGACGAAGAACAATGAAATACTCTGGGAAGGAACTGTACTTGCTGGTTTACACACCAAAGATAGACACACAATGGTGGAGTAACTCAGCGGGACAGGCAGCATCTCTGGAGAAAAAGAATAGTTTCCGAAGAAAGGTCTCAACCCAAAACATTAACTATTCCTTTCTCCAGATATGCTGCCTGACCCGTTGAGTTACTCCAGCATTTTCTGCCTATCCTCGATGTAATATTTTCATTGTGGTGCAGCTGTTAGAGCTGTTGCCTCACAATGCCAAATCCCAGGGTTTGATCCTGACCTTGGGATGCTGTTTGTGTGGAGTTTGCATGATCTCCGTTCGATCGCATGTTTTCTCGAGGAGTTTTGGTTCCCTCCCACATCGCAAAGACGTGCAAAAGATCATCCATAAGACAGACAAAGTCATGCAAAGAAAGCCCAAAGTCCCTCTTCCAGCTTTATTTTCCACTCCCTAGAAGTGAAGAGCTTTGATTTGCAGCCTATTCAATCATAGTCATTGTCATAGAGTCTTACAATGTGGAAACAGGCCCTTCGGCCCAACTTGCCCACACCAGCCAATATATGCAGCATCTACACAACACTACATCTACTCAGATATATAAATACTCTCAGGCCAAACTCAAATACAACAGTTAGAGCAAAGAGGAATATACATCAAGAACAACATATGTTCTTAAAGATAAACAATCCCAATTCCTTCACAATCATAATCATAATCATAATCATACTTTATTAGCCAAGTATGTGTCGCAACATACGAGGAGTTTGATTTGCCATAGTCATAGCAATAAAAAAACAGAACACACAATGTACATTTTAACATAAACATCCACCACAGTGACTCCTCCACATTCCTCACTGATGGAAGGCGAAAAAATGTTTAATCTCTCCCTTCTTTGACCTCCAGATTTTGGGGTCTCTAACTTTCCGTTGACGGGGCGATCTTGGCTCCCATAGCTGGCGGCAGGCCCTCCGCGTCGGGGTGATCAAGCTCCGCATCGGTGGGGGTCTCAGCTTCCCCCGCGCCAGGCGATCTGACACCGGGTCGGGGCCAGTCAAACTTTTTGCATCACCCGAGACTGCGATCCCAGGCAAGGGATCGCAGGCTCCGATGGTAAGTCCACGTCCGTGGTGGGGCTCAAAGTCAGTTCCGAACAAGGCCTCCAAAATAGGGAACATTAACACAAACTTTTAAAACACACTAAAAGCAACACCAAAAGACGAAAGGACAGACAGACAGACTGCCATCGTGGCGCCACCCGGTGGTCCAATCAAGGGATATGGGGAGAAAGCAGGAACGGGGTACTGATTTTAGATGATCAGCCATGATCATATTGGCTCGAAGGCCAAATGGCCTACTCCTGCACCTATTGTCTATGTTTCTATGTTTTACTGCTCCACTGGTCAGGGCATGTTAACTTTGAAGAGGTTCTCCTCCTCTCTCCAACAAGAGTTCAGCACAACCCTGTCTCACAGCTCCCCCTCTGTGATTCCTGCTACTCCCCTGCTCTATGGCCATGTTCTGACACGAGCTCTCTTTGAGCTGTCATTCCCCTCCCCACAATCAATCTGGAGAAAGGTCCCAACACGAAACGTCACCTGTTCATGTTCTCCAGAGATGTTGCCTGATCTGCTGAGTTAGTCCAGCATTTTCTGTCTTTTTTTGTAAACCAGCATCTGCTGTTCTTTTTTTCACCAATGGTTTGTTGGTTAATTAGCCTCTGTAAATTCGACCTAATGTGTAGGCAGTGGATGAGAAAGTGTGATGACATAGAACAAGTGTGAACAGGTGATTGATGGTCGGCATGGACTCGATGGGCCGAAGGTCCTGTTCCTGTGCTGTATCCCTACACTACATTTTAGGATGACACAATGGTAGAGAAGCTCCCTTGCAGCATCAGAGGTACAATCCTCACTATGGGTTCTATCTGTAATGAGTTTGCACGTTCGCCCTGTGACCACGTGGGTTTTCTCTGGGTGCTCCTGTTTTCCCCCACATCCCAAAGACATGCAGGTTTGTAGTTTGATTGGCTTCTGTAAAATGTCCCTCGTGTGTAGGATAGTGCTAGGGTACAGGGTGATTGTTGGTCGGCGTGGACGCGGTGTGCCGAAGGGCCTGTTTCTCTCAACTGAACTAATGTCATTCAATGGGAGGGTGGTGAGGAGGGAGAACAATTGACAATGGGGACCTGACCTGGGGGGACCGCTATGCGCGCGGGGGAAACAAAAAGGAACCGGTGTATCTTCTAACTTTGTCAGCACTGTAGGTTGCCACTATTTGTATACATTGGGTATGCAAGCATAGAATTCCACTGTGTCTAGTCACATGTCAACAATGTATTCCATTTCCATTCCATGCAATGGTTAAATCAATCACCAATTTTCAACCCTGGGATAGGATGCACAACCTTGAACTCGAAGGATGGTTGTGTATTGAGCAAGGTGCTTGCTAAATGGCATCGGCTTTGAAACCAGTACGGCTAAAATTCAAAGGTTGAGAAGTGTTCTTTGATCTCAGCAGATGCTCTTCCCAGCCCTCAAGCTGGAATCAACTAGATTGTTTTTATCACAATGCCTATCATGACCACATGATTTCCATGTGTAATATAATGAGTAAAGGTCAAGTGAGCAACAACTATTATTTACATTCCTCCTTTGCTGTCTGCTGATCCCAGCGATGGCAGACGATATTAAACTGGCTTTCTTCACCTGCTTAAGGTTGCTTGTTCACATGTAGAGTTTTTGTGTCTGCTTAGAATGTTTAACTTTGCAAACCCTTTTAAGTGTTTAAACCCCAAAAAACATAGAGCGTGACATTTGGAACTGTTACTGGTGTATTATTGTCACGTGGACCGAGATAGAGTGAACAGTTTCGTTTACGTGCTATCCAGGCAGATCATACTTTAGGTGAGTGAAACAGGTAGTTGTAAAGAGAAATTGAAACAGAATGCAGGATATAGTAAACCGTATACAGCATATAATTCACCAACATTTTCGCCACCTCCAACAGAATCCCACTACTCGTCACATCTTCTCATCTCCACCCCTTTCTGCTTTCCGCAGAGACCGTTCCCTCCGAAACTCTCTGGCCAACTCGTCCCTTCCCACCCAAACCACCCCCTCCCCAGGTACTTTCCCCTGCAACCGCAGGAGATGCAACACCTGTCCCTTTACCTCCCCCCTCGACTCCATCCAAGGACCCAAACAGTCTTTCCAGGTGAGGCAGAGGTTCACTTGCACCTCCTCCAACCTCATCTACTGCATCCGTTGTTCCAGATGACAATGTCACTACATCGGAGTGAGTAATCAAGCGCAGGGTCGGCGATCGTTTCACTGAACACCTCCACTCAGTCCGTCTTAACCTACCTGATCTCCCGGTGGCTCAGCACTTCAACTCCCCCTCCCATTCCCAATCTGACCTTTCTGACCTGGGCCTCCTCCATTGTCAGAGTGAGGCCCAGCGTAAATTGGGGAAACAGCATCTCATATTTCGCTTGGATAGTTTACACCCCAGCGGTATGAACATTGACTTCTCTAACTTCAGATAGCTCTTGCTTTCTCTCTCCATCCCCTTCCCCTTCCCAGTTCTCCCACTAGTCTTACTGGCTCCACCTACATTCTATCTTTGTCCCACCCCTCCCCTGACATCAGTCTGAAGAAGGGTCTCGGCCCGAAACATCGCCCATTCCTTCTTTCCAGAGGTGCTGCCTCACCCGCTGAGTTACTCCAGCATTTTGTGTCTACCTTCGACTTAAACCAGCATCTGCAGTTCTTTCTTACACATATAGTTCCAATTGTTGGGCTTATTAGGGATAGTCAGCATGATTTTGTATGTGGGAGGACGTGTCTCATAAATCTGATTGAGCTTTTTTAAGACCTGACCAAAAAAGTCGATGAGGGCAGAGCTGTACATGTATATATAGACCTCAGCAAAGCATTCGACAAGGTTCCTCATGGTGGGCTGGTCTGGAAGGTTGGGATCCAAGGAGAGATAGCTGAATGGATAGAAATTTGGCTTCATGGAAGGATGCAGATAATGGAAGGTTGCTTCTCGGACTGGAGGCCTGTGACTAATGATGTGCCTCAGGGTTTGGTGCTGGGCCCATTACTGTTTGTCACCTATATCAATGATTTGGATGAGAACATTCAGGGCAAGATTAGCAAGTTTGCAGATGATACAAAATAGTAAGATTAAACGAGAACTTACCAGTTTGAAGTTTGATCTGTATTTTATGAGGAGTTACGATGAGGGATTACGTGAAGAACCCGCTCAGTACGCATGCGCGGCATACTTCCAAGCAGCGGTGTGGAATCACAGATAGACACAGTTATTGAAGTAAACATAGTAAAGAAAAGGAGACATCAGTTATCAGTTTGACCTATATTATGAGGGTGGGAGCAGAGGGCACGTAATCCCTCATCGTAACTCCTCATAAAATACAGATCAAACTTCAAACTGGTACGTTCTCGTTTAATCTTACTATTTTACTTCGGAGTCACATGAGTGACTACGTGAAGACTTCAAAGCTCTGTGATTTCAAATCGTGTAACAGTTTTATTTCACTCACTGCCGAAGTTCTTGAGAGGGGAAGTGTGTTATCGTAACCAACCAATGAATCTGTTTTACGAGAAACAAAAATGGTATTTAGTAACAATAACAAATGAATTGCTCCCCCGGGCTTAAATTAAATATTTGCAGTTTGTAAAATTTTTCTGCAAACAAGTCGGGTTTCGTCAACGGCTTATTGTAAAAGTGTTCTGAATGTCATTTCCTTCGACCATTCTGCTGTCGTCAGAATATGGTCAACCGGTACGTCCATTCTTTCGGCCGTTGATGTAGACGCTGCCCTGGTGGAATGAGATTTGAAAAAAGTTAGTGTCTATTCCGGCAGCCTTTAGTACCTGCTTGAGCCATCTTGCAATGGTTTGGCTCGTTATCCGGCCATGAGGTTTTTTGTGGCTGACCCATAAGGCTTTTTCACTCCCTCTGATGTTATAGGTTGTGTCTATATAATATAGTAGATAGGTCATGACACACAACCGCGGCTCTGGCGGGTAAGCCCGGAACACCACAACTGGATTGGCTATACCTGGCCTGCTCTGTTTTACCAGACCCTGGATGATGAACGAGATCTGGTCTGGGGTGGTCACCATATTGTCCAGTTGCAATCGATGTAGTGACTGGACCCTCTGAGTGGATACAAGTGCCATCAACATGAGCGTTTTCAGGGTAGTTTGTTCGAAGCTGAGGGATCTGGCTGGTGGCCATCCCCTGAGGTATGTCAGGACCACACTGACATCCCATAAATGGGTATACCTTGGTCTAGGGGTTTGATGTTATAGATGCCCTTCATTAATTTGACCACCAGTGGATGGGATCCCATCGGCTGTTGTCCTGGTGCTGGTTTCAAATAAGCAGACAGGGCACTCTTTGCTGTGTTGACGGCACTGTAGCTGATTCCTCTTTGTGGTGTAGGTAGGCCAGGAACTCCAGTGCGTTGGTGACTGTTGCTGTTGTGTACGTGGTCCCTGTTTCCTGGCAGTACTTCTCCCATTTCTTGATGCTGGTTAAGTCCTGCTTCTTAGTGGCTGTTCGAAAGGGATGCTGACATGGTGTTGATGGTTTGTTCTAACTTCAACAAACATGTCATGCAGTACTGGGAACCATGGCTGTGTAGGCCAGTCAGGTTCTATCAAGCCCTGATGCAGAGTCCATCTGTAGTTTTCGTAGTACCTGACTGATAAGGCAGAAGGGAGGGAAAACATAGAAGGAATTTCCCCAATCCAGCGTGAAGGCATCTACTACCGCTGCTGCCTCTGGGTCTGGTTCCCAAGCGACATGTATAGGTATCTGGTGATTTAGCCTTGATGCAAATAAATCGATATCTGGCGTGCCATATAGCTTGATAATTTTTGCAAATACTTTGGGTTTTACATCCATTCGATGTTGTCATTGAATTTGCGTGACCTGGTGTCTGCCACTGTATTTAGCTTACCCGATAGGTAAGTTGCTGACAGCCAAATATGTCTTTTTGACACACCATTGCCAAATTGTGTTGACCAATTTGTCGCATGATAACGATTTTATGCCTCCCATATGGTTAATGTAGGCCACCACCGTAGTATTATCCATTTGTAACCGTACATGCGGTGATACATATTTGATGTATATGCTTTTAATCCATAAAAGGCACCCAACATCGCTAAATAATTAATGCCCCGTGTAAGTAGTAATGATGACTTTAGGTTAGTCCATCTACCACCTGTTAGATAATGATAGGGCTGAAACTATGCCAACTGTTTTGATATAGTTTCAGTGGGTAATTTCATGGCCCGATCATAATGACCTGCATGATATTTTAATGCCTGTACCTTTGCTCTTTGTAGATTTCATAATGCAATGGTCCGAATTGTGTAGCCAGGAATGCTGCTTCCATTTTCCCAATTACTCTTGTTACTTGTCGAATAGTTGGTTGCTTGTTGACCATTAAATTGTGGCATAATTGTGCCAATTCAACCGTTTTGTCTTTTGCAAAGTTACAGTCATATGGACTGAATTAATTGTGAAGTCTAAGTAGTCCATGATAGTGGATGGCTTCAACTTTGATTTATCTGGATGTAACACAAACCCCAGGGTTTTGAAAACTGTTTTGTAGCTGAAAAACAGCTGACATAGCCAATTCCATGGTCTTCCTATTAGTTTTGCCAGGGCTGGTTTTAGTATCTTAATGAATAACCTTGAGCTGACGTTACCCCATGGGGTAATGCTATAACTGTCATAGTTTCCCCATCCAGGTAAATTTTAGGTATCTGCGTAGATCCTTTTGAATGGGTACTGAATAGTAAGCATATTTGAGGCCAATGCTTGCCATAAAGTATCCTTTGAAATTAGATTCCTTATTTTACATATTCTTGTAGGCACCAGACCCACCTACCTCCATGGATATGGGCATTTCTTCTGTCTCTTCCCAGACCAGCGAGTCTGGCGCATTGTCTGACGTGGCGGTGATGTTGGGGGGTGGCACATTTTCCATGGGGTCCTGCTCTGGGCCGTGGTCTAAAAGACTCCCGGGCATAAACAAAATGCGGTCCCCGAGCGTTCACAGTCCCATATGGTAGACGTCGACTGGTGGATGCGATGGGGTGCTGCCGCTTGGGTATTGTATTTTTGGGGTTTGCTCGTCCTGGGGCCTGCCCTCATGAGGCCAAAAGTTTATATTCCCATGAGGTTTTTTGCCAAAGAGCAGTGAGTCTGACTCAGTGGCTGGGGTTTAACACAACCCAAATTCGGGATTTAGGGCAGGTCTTATGATTTATATACGGAGGTAATTTATCTCGCTCTGCGTGTTGCACAACAGTGCGAGAGTGATTTGTTAGTTAGTGCTCATCTCCGTATTGTCCACAGAAAATGAGCAAATGGTGTGATGGCTGACGTCAGGAGCCTGAGGATCCGCTGCAGTATCAGCTCCTGGTCCGAGTATTTGTCCCGACGTGCCCCCAGATTTGGCTGTTGACTGCCGGTACTTTGAAGGACTATAATTTATTGGAGCTGTATATTTTAAAGCCTCATTAACCACCTGCTCCTGTAGGTGCCTGTCGGAGAGGTGGTCAATGCTGGCCGCTAGTTTAGGCTCTAATGGCCTTCCTGCACGTGGGGTAGCCACATAGCGGTCCACACACACCCAGCAGCTATTCCTGTTCCTGCACCCCTGGCACACTCCCGAATCCTACAGCCAGCGACCCCCTCTTCATGACCAGCCCAGCCCTGGTCACCCCAAAGCTAACCACACTAAGGAGGAAGCGATGGGCAGTGCCCAGGCACTGTGGAGGGTATGCCTGAACCCTCCAGCGAGACTGCCCCTCACGTAGCATGTCTCGCAGGAGCTCCTGCTCCAGGAGCCGCTCCAGCGGCTCAGGCGGCTGTCTCTCTCCCATGCGGGTGGAGAGACGTCCCCTCCGACAAGTCGGAAGCCACCGGCCGGATGCCTCTTCGGATAGCTAAACATCCAGCCCGCAGCTCAGGCACTAGCGGGACTGGGCTCGGCGCGGTGATGGGGATAGCGGAGCGCCCGGTAATTGTTCCTACTGCCTGTTGCTTCCCCCCCTGCAATGGAACGCTCCTCCGCTGGAGTCGAGCGGGGGACAGGTTCTTCTAGAGCTTTTGTGCCTTGTAGAAGCGAGAGCGCCCCTCAAGCAGCGCGTCTCGCAGGCACCTGCTCCGAGAGCCGCTCCAGCGGCTCAGGCGGCTCTCTCTCCCCCCGTGCGGGTGGAGAGACGTCCCGTCCGAAATCGGGAAAACACCTGCCGGATGCCTCTTCGGGTGGCTATGCATCCAGCCCGCTGCTCAGGTACTAGCGGGCTGGGCTCGGCACGGTGTCGGGGAATAGCGGAACACCGGGTAAACGCTCCTACCGCCTGTTGCTGCCCCCCTCCCTGACGGAAAACGTTCCTCCTCGAACGGGGGACAGTTTTGTTCCAGAGCCTTTTTCTCTGCCTGTAAAACACAAGCAGAAAAAAGGCTCCCCTGTAATAGAAACCCGACCTCAGGGTACTCACCTGATGGTCCGTTTCATTCTGTAGCGGGAGCGCCTAACTCCCGTTGCAGCCGCTGTTGCACTGCTGGCGTTAATGCCGCGCATGCGCGCTGAGCGGGTTCTTCATGTAGTCACTCATGTGACTCCGAAGTAAAATTGTGTGGTTTTGCAGATAATGTAGATGGTTGTAAAAAAATTGCAGCAGGATCTTGATCGTTTGTCCAGGTGGGCAGAGGAATGGTTGATGAAATTTAATACAGAGAAATGTGGGGTGTGACGTTTTGGGAAGTCTAACATGCCTACACAGTGAATGGTAGGGCTCTGGGGAGTGTTGTTGAGCAGAGGAATCTTGGAGTGTAGGTGCACGGTTCCTTGAAGGTGGAGCGTCGGGTAGATTGGGTGGTCAAAAAGAATTTTGGCACATAGGCCTTCATCAGCCAGAGGATTGAGTATAGAAGTTGGGAGGTCAAGTTACAATTGTATAAGGAGTTTGCACGTAAGGTCATAAGGTCAAAGGGCATGACGCACGGAGTAGCTCAATCCTCCCGGAGTACAAGGCAGCTTTCGGCATACACTAGTAATACACGAAAAACGTATGTTCTTACTTGTTAAAAACCGCCAAAATGGTCAGTTTTTGCGCTGTACAAAATTGTGGAAATAGGTAACCCTGAGAGAAAACCACATAAATCACTGCTGCTCACTGACTTTCAAAAGAGCAGCTTGCCACCGGATTGAGGGCAAGTCCTGGCCCACGATCGCCCGGGGCTTGAAGGTGACTGAGCGCTCTGAACCCGAGCACCAAGGTGCAAGCGGCCAAAGTAGTGCATCCCTCGGGACAGCCCCCCACTCTCCCCGTGAGGTCAGCGCTGTCCGGCCACGGCCGCCCTCCACCCCGTCTCTCCCGCTGTGCGGCCACACTGTGATGGGCTGTGGGTCGGAGCGGGGCAGTGGACACTTGGGGCCATAAACCTGGCAATGTCCCTGTCAGCTGCAGCAGAGTTGGGGACAGTCTGGTCCCTCTACCCACCTAGCGTCACTGAGCGCGCTGTACCGGCAGCGGACCGCGATCCCCACACCGGGGTGATTCACCCCCCCCCCCCCCCCCCCCCCCCCCCCCCGACCTCGGGGACTCTGACATGGGGTGATTCACCCCCCCAACCACTGGACCCCGACACGGGGTGATTCACCCCCCCCCCCCCCCCCCCTGACCTCCGGACCCGACATGGGGTGATTCAACCCGGGGGACCCCGACCTACACACGGGGTGATTCACCCCCTCGACCAACACAGGGTGATTCATCCCCCGACTCCCACCACACACGGGGTGATTCACCCCCAGACACCCGGACCCCTGACCCCCAACTCCACATGGGGTGATTCCCCCCTCGGGTGCTGGGCTGTCAGTAGTCCCGCCACCACGTTTCAGCCGCCAAACGCCTGCCGCAGGTATAGACGGCCCGGGGTCCGCGAGTGTGGAACCAGTCAGCGTGGAGTCCGGATGCTGGGACAGAAGACGGGCCCGCTGTACTGGCAGCCATAGTAAGTGCTTACCTGACGTCCACTGCTTGTACTCCAGAAGGCATTGCATGGCAACCGTACGGGTCACGGATCGTGACCTTGACTGCCGTGCAACCTCCCTATAAGGCGTTGGTGAGGCTGACCAGCGATTCCCGCACACTTGTACTATCCTACATACACTAGACTTACTTAGACTTAGTTCCTCCCACACTGTTGAGTGCATTGGGCAGCAAGCTTTTGCCATTCTGTTCGGTCATGTGCAACCTCTTCCACCTTCGATGGGTTTGCACCCCAGGCTTCCAAACCCTTCTGGAATGTTCGCCTGAGTTTTGGTCAGCCTCTTTTCCTTCTTCCATCAGGTTGCCATGACATTGCTATCTTAGGTGCACGTTCTGGTGACATTCTGTGTACACGCCCTGCAAATTTCATCCTGCGTGCCTCTATGTCCTGGCTGAGAGGCTTTGTTGCAGTTTCCCGGTAGATCTCTTCGTTTGTGATGTGGTCTCTGTAGCTAGTCTTCAGGATCTTCCTCAATTGTTGGAATGCATCCAATGTCTTTCTCATCTTCACATTGATTTTCCGTGTCTCGCTGGCACAGAGGGCTGTAGGGAGGACCAGAGACTGGAAGAGCTTGACTTTTAGCATCTTGGACTTAGATATCCCGCCACTAGACCATATTGGCTGCATTATTCTGAAGACTGATGCAGCTTTACCAATTTGGTAGTTGATGTCAACCTCTATCCATCTGCTGTGGACATGCTGCCAAGATAGGTAAATCTTGTGGCGTTTTCCACAGGTTCCCCATTGATTATCAGTTGGTCTAATGGCTGCTGGTCTCCACTAGGGACCATACACTCAGGACAGTTTACAATTATACCGAACCGATTAACCTACACACCTGTACGTCTTTGGAGTGTGGGAGGAAACCGGAGATCCCGGAGAAAACCCACGCAGTCACGGGGAGAACGTTCAAACTCCATTATCAGGACTGAACGGGGTTCTCTGGTGCTGTAAGGCAGTAACGCTGCTGCTGCTGCGCTATTGTGCCGCCCTGTTGACTGCTTTCCCAAGGCAGCGTGAAGAGTGGATGGTCGAGAGGCGTTGTGGTGTGGGGAGGGAATGCTGGTTTGTATGAGGCACTGGGCAATGTTCACAATGCTCTGCGATTTCCTGAGGTCTTGGGCAGAGCCGTTGCCATGCAAAGGAGTGATGCATCTGGATATTTGCAACCTGTACATTCACTGTCATCTAGTGAATCATTTCAGCCATAACAATAATGCACATCCATTTGTCAATAACTTTTGTTCAATTCTTCAGTGACTGTGGTCACAATTCTTTCTGTCACAGAGACAATGGACTGCAGTACTATTCTAGCCCTCTAGCAATGCTAAACACTGTGTCATATTTACATTACCTAGCCTCATAATTCAGTAAGTGTATTGAGTTTCACTGAGACAGTTCAATATTATTAATATTCCTGAATAGAGCGGATATAGTGGGAGAGTTTAGGACCAGCGGCCGTAGCCTCAGAATAAAGGGACGTTCCTATAGACAGGAGATGAGGACGCATCAGAGTGTGGTGAACCTGTGGAATTCTTTGCCACAGAAGGCTGCGGAGGCCAAGTCAATGGATATTATTTTAAGGCGGGGATCGACAGATTCTTGATTAGTACAGGTTTCAGGGGTTACGGGGAGAAGATAGGAGAATTGAGTTGAGAGGGAAAGATGAATCAGCCATGATTGAATGGTGGAGTAGACTTGATGGGCAAAATGGCCACCGACCAGCGATCCCCACTACCCTACACACACTAGGGAAAATTTACACTGATACCAAGTATATGAACCCAAGCCAATTAACCTACACACCTGTACGTCTTTGGAGTGTGGAAGGAAACTGAAGATCTCGGAGAAAACCCACGCGGTCACTGGGAAAACGTGCAAACTATGTACCCACAGCACCCGGGTCTCTGGCGCTGTAAAGCAGCAACTCTACCACTGCCCCACCATGCTGCCCATCTTGAATACTTTTTAATAAACTCCACAGTCCTCTGGAGTTGAGAATTGGAAGGCACAGTGGTGCTGTGGTGGAGTTGCTGCTTTACAGAGCCAGAGACCTGTGTTCGATTCTGAATACGGGTGCTGTCTGTACGGAGTTTGTACATTGTCCTTGCGACCACAGCAGTTTTCTCTGGGTGCTCTGGTTTCCTCCCAAATTCCAAAATCGTCCAGATTTTGTAAATTGTCCCTAGAGTGTAAGATAGAACTAGCGTATGTGGAATTCTCTGCCTCAGAGGGTGGTGGAGGCAGGTTCTCTGGATGCTTTCAAGAGAGAGATAGATAGGGCTCTTAAAAATAGCGGAGTCAGGGGATATGGGGAGAAGGCAGGAACAGGGTACTGATTGTAGATGATCAGCCATGATCACAGTGAATGGCGGCGCTGGCTCGAAGGGCCAAATGGCCTACTCCTGCACCTATTGTCTATTGTCTATCGTATGGAGTGATTTTTAGTCGGCAATGACTCGGTGGGCTAAAGGGCCTGTTTACACTCTGTGTCTCTAAACTGAACTGAACTAAATTCCAGAGATTCCTCACCCTCTGCCTAACGGATTTTCCATTGATGTCCATCGTAAACGAGTGATTCCTTCCTTATCTTGTGTCTGCTCTCAATGTTAGTAAGACCAAGGAACTGATTATGGACTTTGGAAGAGGAAGAGTGAGGACCCATGTCTATATCGATGGGTTGATGATGGAGAGAGTCAAAAGCTTCAAATTGCTGTGCATGCATATCTTTGAAGATCTTTCGTGGACCCAGGACACTGATGCAATTATAAAGAAACCACATCAACGCCTCTATTTCCTGAGAAGATTACGGAGATTCGGTATGTCAGAGAGGATTCTCTTGAACTTCTACCGGTGTACAGTAGAGAGCATATTGACTGGTTGCATCATGGCCTGGTTTGGCAACTTGAATGCAAAAAAGGAGCGAAAAAGACTTCAAAATGTTGTGACCACTGCCTAGACCATCACGGGTTCTGACCTCCCCACCATCGAAGGGATTTACTGGAATTGCTGCCACAAAAAGGCAGGCAGCATCATCAGAGACCCACACCTTCCTAGCCTCACACTCATTTCACCCCTGCCATTGGGAAGGAGCCTGAAAACTGTAATGTCTAGGTTCAGGAACAGCTTCGTCCCCACAACAATTAAGCTATTAAACACTTCAACCTCAAATAAGCTCTGAACTACATAGACTTGATGGGCATTGGTTTTGTCTTTTTGCACTATTATTGTTGTTTGTTTTTATGTGTGTATGCATGTGTGTGTGTGTATGCGTGGGTGAGTGTGTGTGCACACAGCATTATTTTCTCGTTTATTATATTGTTTCCAGTGTACTATGTTTACATATTGTGTTGTGCTGCTGCAAGTAAGAATTTAATTGTTCTATCTGGGACACATGACAATAAAACATGTCTTGACTCTTGAACAAACATATGCAATACCAGATGTCACCAATAGAATAGATTGCTTATACATCTGGTCGCCCCGTTGCAGGATGAATGTGGAGGCTTTGGAAAGGCTGCAGAAGTGGTTTTGTTGCCTGGACTAGAAGGTATTAGCTATAAGGACAGGTTGGACAAACTTGGATTATTTGCTCTGGAACATCAGAGGTTGCGAGAAGACCTGATAGAAGTATATAAAATCATGAGTCATAGATAGAAGATAGACACAAATAACTGGAGTAACTCAGCAGGACTGGCAGCATCTCTGGAGAGAAGGAATGGGTGACCTTTCGGGTCGAGACCCTTCTTCAGACTCCTTCGGTTTAAAGCAGCATCTGAAGTTCTTTTCTACACAGAAGCATAGATGGGGTAGTTAGTCACAGCCATTTTCCAAGGTGAAAATATCCAAGAACAGAGGGCATAACTTTAAGGTCAGAGGGTCACAGTTTAAAGTAGATGTGCGGGGCAAGATTTTGACAGATACGGTGGAGGGTCTGGAACATGATTTCAGGGCCAGTCTAAGCAAATCCTTCTTTGCTTATCTTTCATTCATTCTTCTTTATCTCTCTGCATCATCGTCTATATCTCTCGCTTCCCCTGACTAGTCTGAAGAAGGGTCTCGACACGAAATGTCACCCATTCCTTCCCTCCAGAGATGCTGCCTGTCCTGCTGAGTTACTCCAGCATTTTGTGTCTATCTTCGAAGCAGATATGATAGTGGCATTGGCGAGGTTTATAGATGGGCAAACGGATATGCAGGGAATGGAGGGACACGGATCATGTGCTGGCAGAGGAGATTGTTTATCTTGGCTTCATGTCGAACACGTATATTGTAGGCTAAGTTTCCTGTTCCTGTGCTCTACTCTTCTCTGTGTGGGCAGGATATGCAGATTCGGGTTTACACCGAAGATAAACACAAATTGCTAAAGTAACTCAACGGGTCAGGCAGCATTTCTGGAGATAAGGAATATAGAAGAAGGGCCTCAACACAAAACGCCACTGATTCAGTTTCTCCAAAGATGCTGCCTGATGCGTTGAATTACTTCAGCCTTTTGTGTCTATACTGTTCAATGTTCTATGTTCCAATGCCTGAAAAATTATTGGTGGAAGAAATTGGTGGAAGAAATACTCATTGTAGTTAAATATTGTGTACATAATGCACTGGGTTCTATACACATCAGACCAAGAACTTGGCATCATGTTCAGCATGGGCTTTGCAGGCCGAATGGCCTGTTCCTGTGCTGCACTGTTCGACAATAGACAATAGGTGCAGGGCAATTTTCCCCTGCACGGAGAACCCGAACCCTGTCGGGTCTCCGTTGTCGTTGGGGCTGCACCGTGGAGCGGCCTCCAGCAGGAACGTCCTGGGGCTCCAGTCACGGAGCTGCGGAGCTACTCACCATCATGGAGCTGGCCGAGTCCGGAGCGGGAGGAGCAGAGGTGGCGCGCTGCTGCGACCCGACCATCGGAGATTCGGAGGCTTACCGCAGGTCTGGTGGACGGTGATATCGGGAGCCCGCGGGTCCCTGCTGGGAGACCGCTTTTCGGGGCTTCCGCAACAGCGACTTCTCTCGCCCGAGTAGCGGGGTCGAGGATGACCTGGAGCGGGGCCTTACATCATCGCCCGGCGTGGCTTCAACGGCTGCGGGACTTTGCCAGCGCCCGCCCGGGGTTCCAACAACAAGACCCGGAGCGCGGCCTTGCATCACCCGGCACGGCGTTAATGGCCGCGGGACAATTGTTATCGCCCGCCGGGGGCTCTGACTTTGACTCTGATATCGGGGGGAGAGGGAAGTGCAGGGGAGAGATACGTTTTTTTTGCCTTCCATCACAGCGAGTTGGAGATGCGCTGTGATGGATGTCTGTGTAAATTGTGTTGTGTCTTGGGTCTTTTTTTTTCTTGTATGTATGACTGCAGAAACAACATTTCACTTGAGCCTCTATGAGGTTCAAGTGACAAATAAATTGTATTGTATTGTATTGTAAACTGTGGCCCCCTGGTTCTGGATTCCCCCAACTTCGGGAACATGTTTCCTGCCTCTAGCGTGTCCAAACTCTTAATAATCTTATATGTTTCAATAAGATCTCCTCTCATACTTCTAAATTCTGCGTTCAATGTCCTAATGGGTCTGTCCCACTTACGCAATTTTTCAGGCCTGTGGGCGACTGTGAAGTTGCCGGCTGTCGCCTGAAAAACCGGCAACTGGAACGGCGACTGTCAGATTGGAACACACACAAACTTATCGCAAAGGCGGGGGACAGGGCAAGCAGCGGGAGCACTGTCTGAAATACACACAGTGCAAAGCCAAGGTGATACAGACACACCGCGATGAACAGGAAGGTTGGCACTGTAATTAAGACGGCTAACGCTCAGTGTACTGTATGTCCTTTGAAAGAGGGGGGAAAGAAGGGGGGAGAAGGAGTGGAGACAACTTTTAAGAAGCCAGACAACTTTTTAGAAGCCAGATGTAAACGGCTGTGAAGTTCGGTGGACATTTAACATTACCAGTCAGTTATCCTTGGTTCTGAAAACCACTGCTTACGTTTTTTTTTCCCCAATCAGCCAATGAAATTCACCGGTCAGCACTGGCAACAACCTACGAGGACCTAGGAGAACCTTTGAACTCTTGCCAACCCACTAGGACCTCCTTGCGACCCACCTACAGCATGAGAATTCTCGTTACTTTCCTTGGCGGCTTCATTCTAGTCGCAGCTAATTTTTCAACGTTGAAAAATTCTCGGTGACCATAATGAGGCCATGACTAGTTCCCAGAATGCGGGAACTCCTCACGATCATGAAGGCGACTGCCCAGCAACCACCCGCAAACATGTGGCGACCATATGGCGACCACATAGTCTCCTGCAGTCGCCTAAAATGTTGCCTAAGTGGGACAGGCCAATAAAGCTGTCTAGCACAGCAGTGGTTCAAATGCTACAAATGCTACCATCAGACGACTGTTGACAGGCTGCTCGCTATTCATTTACTTCAAATGGAAATATCATACATGCTGTCCACCTCTTGGACCAGTTTGCAGAACATACCTTGCACTCAAAATTCATTTTAGCTCTCCCCCCACTGAGCTCTCCGTCAATCATGAGAGAAAAGGTCATTTTAGTCTTTGAACCCAAGCTGATTCTATTTCTGTTCCTGGCACTCATCTGATGAGTTTTGTTTTTTGTACCATGTAGTATCAAATTGCAAGTGTGTGCCAATTACCATGTGTACAGGCTAACAACTGCTTATCTCTTTCATTTCTTGAAGATAACTCTGGAGGTCACTAGAAGATTGGCTGGTACACACTCTGCACGGTACGTGAAGCCAACAGTTTTGAACCTGGGTTTTAAGGTGGACAGTGATTTTAAATTGGATCATCAAATAGGCGCGGTAGTAAAGTCCAGCTTCTTTCATTTAAGGCAGCTGGCAAAGGTGAAGCCCATTCTTGAGCGGCAGCATTTTGAAACAGTAATCCATGCCTTTATCACGTCTAGGCTGGATTACTGTAACGCACTCTATTTTGGAGATGCTCGATCTTCACTGGTTCGTCTCCAGTTGGTTCAAAATGCTGCTGCTCGCCTATTAACCGGAACTCGAAAGAGGGAGCACATAACGCCAATTCTGGCCTCCCTCCACTGGCTCCCGGTGTACTTTCGAGTTCATTTTAAAATTCTTTTATTTGTTTTTAAATCTTTAAATGGCCTCGCCCTGCCTTACCTCTCTGAGCTGCTCCATCCATACGCTCCTGCCCGGTACCTCAGGTCAGCTGATCAGCTGCTCCTGAAGGTACCGAGGTCTAAGCGGAAGCTCAGAGGGGATAGAGCCTTCTCTGTTGCTGCTCCGGCATTATGGAACACTGCCGTTGCACAGCAGACAGGCCCCCTCACTGTCCATCTTCAAAACCAATCTTAAAACCCATTTCTATTCCTTGGCTTTTGACCCTGCTTGAGACTTTGCTCCTGTTTTAGTGTTTTAATGGTTTTTTAAAAAATTGTTTTTACTCTCTCTTTTAATGTTTTTATTGTCGTGTGATAATTTTTTGTCCATGATTAGTCATGTACAGCACTTGGTTGCAACAGTGGTTGTTTTTAAAGTGCTCTATAAATAAAGTTATTATTATATAATATAATTATTACGGCATCGTACATCAAAAATGGGTGACAATGCCAGGAGTGACCTGGGAATAAGAAGAACATGTGTCTTCAAATTGTTAAAATGGCACAGTGGCCCAGCAGTAGAGCTACTGCCTTACAGTGGCAAGAAACCCCGGTTCGATCTTGACTAGGGGGAGCTTCTCTGTACAAAGTTTCTACCTTCTCCCTGTGATCTGCGTGGGTTTTCTCCGAGACCTTCGGTTTCCTCCCACACTCCAAAGATGTACAGATTTGTAGGTTAATTGGCTTGGTATAAAATGTAAAATTGTCCCTGGCATGCATAGGATGGTGTCAATGTGCGGGGATAGCTGGCTGGTGTGGACTCGGTGGGCCGAAGAGTCTGTTTCCGTGCTGTATCTCTAAACTAAACTAAACTAAAAATTAAATTTGAAGCAATCCGTTTTTTTTTTATCAACTACGGTAGTAGTGGAGCATAATCTTACACCCTACATTCAACAGATGTCATTTCTGTACAGTCCATTATGGGTAATGTTTATCTGTTGGTTTATTCTTGTATTCTGCAAAGCTGCACATTGCGGGTTGACACTGGAAATATCTTCAACCTTGTACAAAATATTCCATATGCACTCAGAGCCCAAATTACTGTCTAATCATTAATCATCATAATCATAATCATACGTTATTAACCAAGCATGTTTTGAAACCGACGAGGAATTTGATTTGCCATACAGTCATACTAACAAAAAGCAACGGAACACACAAAATCCATTTTAATATAAACATCCACCACAGTGACTCCTCCACATTCCTCGCTGTGATGGAAGGCGAAAAAATGTTCAATCTCTTCCCTTCTTTGTTACTTATTAACATTAGAAAAAATATCATTAATACATTCTATCAAATTATTCTATCATAATTCCATCAAATTATGTTTTAGGTTTAGCTTTATCATTGTCGTGGGTCATAACAATGCCATTGTCAGTATACTTGTCATAGAGTGATACATCGTGGAAACAGGCCCTTCGGCCCAACTTGCCCACACCAGCCAACAATGTCCCATCTACACTAGTCCCATCTTCCTGAGTTAGGTTGATATCCCTCTAAACCTGTCCTATCCATGTACTTGGTTAAATGTTTCTTAAATGCTGTTTCTTAAACGTTGCGATAGTACCTGCCTCACTACCTCTTCCAGCAGCTCGTTCCATACACTCACCGTCCTTTGTGTGAAGTTGCTCCTCAGGTTCTTATTAAATCTTCTCCTCCCCCTCACCTTAAACATATGTCTCCTGGTTTTTGATTTCCCTATTCTGGGCAAGAGACTGTGCATCCACACGTTCTATTCCTCTCACGATTTTGAACACCTCTATATGATCACCTCTCATCCACCTGTGCTCCAAGGAATAGAGTCCCAGCCTGCTCAACCTCTCCTATTAGCTACAGCCCTCGAGTCCTGGCAATATCCTGGTAAATCTTCACTGCACCCTTTCCAGCTTGTCAATACCTTGTCGTGAGCGATAATGAAAAGTTTTGTTTTGTATGCGATCCAACCAAATCAGATAATACTATACTTAAATACAATCGCCAACCTCAAGTTCAATATAGTGAAGGAAAAGATAGAATGCAGAATATAGTTCTCAGCATTATAGCACAATAGTTTCAGACACAAAGTCCAATGTCTCAAATGGAGAATTGGACTTTCCCCCTTGTTTATAGAAGGATCGTTCAGAAGTCTGGAAAGTTACGCTGCCTCGGCAAGGCCAGCAACATAATCAAGAACGAGTCTCACCCCAGTCACTCCCTCTTCTCCCCTCTCACATTAGGCAAGAATTACAGAAGTGTTAAAACACACACCTCCAGATTCAGGGACAGTATCTTCCCAGCTGTTATCAGGCAACTGAACCATCCTATTAACAACTAGAGAACAGTTCTGAGCTATCATCTACCGCATTGGAGACCCTACTATCTTTAATTGGACTTTAATTGGACTATTCCCTTCATCCTGTATCTGTACACTGTGGACAGCTGGATTGTAATCATGTATAGTCTTTTCGCTGACTGGATAGAATGCTACAAAAAGCTTTTCACTGTACCTCGGTGCACGTGACAATAAATTAAATCAAACTAAGTTTGAAGCTGCCTGAAGAAGGCTCCTGACCCAAAACGCCACCTATTCCTTTTTCTCCAGAGATACTGCCTGACCCGTTGAGTTACTCCAGCATTTTGTGTCTATCGTGAGTTTTAAGCATGGTCGACTGAGTCGGTATATTATTTTTATCAAATATATTTCTGTTTAGTCATTTCTGTTTATATTTCATTTCTGTTAAATTTGGACCATTTTACTGTTTGGTTGTAAATATCCTTCTTTTTAATCAAACATCATCAATTACATTAATTTTCCATGGGGACTTCAATTTCTCTGTCAACCAGGGAGAGAAGACCATCATTAGCTCTGTCGTAGATAGACACAAAGTACTGGAGTAACTCGGTGGGTCAGGGAGCATCTCTGGAGAAAAAGGATGGGTGAAGTCTCGAGTTGGAACCCTTCTTCAGACCTGAAAAAGTGTCCTGACCCGAAGCCTCACCCATCCTTTTACTACAGAGATGTTGCCTGACCCGCTGAATTACTCCAGTACTTTGTGTTTCTTTTCGGTATAAACTAGTATCTGCAGTTCCTTTCTAGTTGGGTGGCGGCCCCTCTGTGACCACCTCGACAACAGTCTACTTCTCTGTCTACTTCTCTGTTTTTATTTATTAAGTATGTTTTGAATGTTTGTTTTAATGTCTCTTGGTATGTTTTACGTTGGGGGGGGGGGGTTCGGGGAAATCTTTTTCCCGACACTTACCTCGACGGAGATGCAATTTTTCTCCATGTTGCATCTCCGTCTCCCCCCCTGCGGCCTATCAAACGTGGAGTGGCGCGGACTTTAACACCGTGAAACAGCGGTCTCCGATAAGAAGAGGCCGGCTCGGGAGCTCCATGACTGGGAGTGTTCCGATCCATCCCGACGCCAGAGTTTCGATCATCCCAACGAGAGGGCTTGAACATCGGACCGTCGGCAGCGGCAAGTCCGGAGGGTTCAACGCCCTGACCACGGGTGAACAATGAAGAAGATGTCTGAACTTTATTGCCTTCCATCACAGTGAGGAATGTTGATTCCAATGTGATTGATGTTTATCTTAAAATTTATTTTATGTGCTGTGTGTATTTTTGTTTTCACTTAGTATTGCTGTATGGTAACTCAAATATCACTGTACCTTAATTGGTGCATGTGATAATATATGCAAACTTGAACTTAAACTTGAGTCTGAAGAAGGGTCCTGAGTCAAAACAGAATCCATCCTTTTTCTTCAGAGATGCTGCCTGACCCGCTGAGTTACTCCAGCACTTTGTGTCTATGTTCGGTGCACACCTACATCTGCAGTTCCTTTCAACACCAGTTTAGTAAATCGTCACGAGGTACAGTGAAAAACTGTTGATAGACACAAAAAGCTGGAGTAACTCAGTGGGACAGGCAGCGTCGCTGGACAGAAGGAATGGGTGACGTTTCTGGTCAAGAAAAGTTTTTGTTGCTTTAGCTTTGTCGATCGTTCCGTTAAGTGTACCCACCGGCCAAGGAGGCATGAATCATTTAGCGTTATAAAATCTATTGTTAGCCAAATCTTCTTGAGAGGATTCTAGCTGTTTAGAGCATTGGCTCTACAGGTAGCCAATGTAATTCCACGTGGAATAATTTTAAAGTAACAAATGAGCTCAGTGAGGTGGTTGCCAAAGCTGAGAGGAAACATGAGCAAGCTTGGAGATATCGGTAACGCCTGCAGAAACGTGTTTAATATTCCCACATAGTTGATGTTCTCAGCAACCCGAAAGTGAACCAGTGTCAAATTAAGCACTTCAAGTGATACGTGATGCAGACCATAAATCTCTGCTTACTTACGATTCAGGGGCTGCTTCTGTACAGCATCTCCCACCCCCATTTCACATTCTTTGTTTATTGACAAGTTCTCCTCAAAATGGGTCGAAGACTTTCGCCAAATGTGCCTACGCAATCTCCCACTTGCCAAACATTTTAATGGCTTAATGGCCCCTACATCACCCTTGGTTGGAAGGAACTGCAGATGCTTTGGTTTAAACCGTAGATACTGTACACACAAAAAGCTGGAGTAACTCAGCGGGCCAGGCAGCATCTCTGGAGAAAAGGAATCAGAGACGTTTTTAGTCGAGACCCTTCTTCAAACCCCCTCCCATTCCCACACTGATGTTTCTGTCCTGGGCCGCCTCCATTGTCAGAGGGAGGCCCAGCGCAAATTGGAGGAACAGCACCTCATATTTCGCTTGGGTAGCTTCCAACCCAGTGGTATGAATTTGATTTCTCTAATTTCAAATAACCCTTGCGTTCCCTCTCTCTCCGTCCCTCCCCACCCTAGTCGTCCTACTTGTTTTACTCATTCTATTCCCTCGTTATCACCAACTCCACAGCCAACAATGCACCAATGTGGGCTCTTTGGCCATCGGTGCCGGCTCTGATTTGTTCTGTACCTTTTCATACCTTTAGTTTCCCTCTCCCCTGACTCTCAGTCTGAAGAAGCACTTCGACCCGAAACGTCACCTGTTCCTTTTCTCTAGAGATGCTGCATGACCCATTGAGTTACTCCAGCATGCTGAGTCTATCTTCAGTGTACAATACGATACAATACAATAGAACTTTATTTATCCCAGGAGGGAAATTGATCTGCCAACAGTCATAAAAATCAAGATACATTAAATATGAAAATCAAGATACATGAAACATGCAAAGTTTTTTTTTTGGGGGGGGGAGGGAAGTCAGTCTACCCCATGACAGAAGGGGGAAGAGTTATACATTTGATAGCCATAGGGAAGAAGGATCTCCTGTGGTGTTCTGTGCTGCATCTTGATGGAACCAGTCTGTTGCTGAAGGTGCTCCTCAGGTTGACCCGTGTGTCATGGAGGGGGTGAGCTGTATTGTCCAGAATGCTCCGCAGTTTGAGGAGCAACTTCCCCTCCAAGACCATCTCCACTGAATCCAACACCACCCCCAGAATGGAGCCAGCCCTCCTGATGAGTTTGTTGATCCTATTGCCATCCGCAACCTTTGCCCTGCTGCCTCAGCACACGGCAGTGAAGATGATGGCCACTGGCCACCACCGATTGGTAGAACATCTGCAGCATCTTACTGCAGATGTTGAAGGAGCGGAGCCTTCTCAAAAAGTACAGCCGGCTCTGTCCCTTCTTGTTCAGGGCATCAGCGTTCCCGAACTAATCCAGTTTTGTTTAGAGATACAGCGCGGAAACAGGCCCTTCGACCCACCGGGTCCGCGCCAACCAGCGATCTCTGCACATTACCACTATCCTATACCCACTAGGTACAATTTTTACATTTACCAAGCCTATTAACCTACAAACCGGTTTGTCTTTGGAGTGTAGGAGGATATCGAAGTTCTCGGAGAAAACCCACGCAGGTCACGGGGAGAAGGTACAAACTCCGTACATACAGCACCCGTAGTCAGGATCGAACCCGGGTCTCTGGCATTGCATTCACTGTAAGGCAGCAACTCTACCGCTGCGCCACTGTGACTGCCCTCGTTTACTGTCCAGCATCTGCTGTTCCTTCCTACACAAAAACTGAAATGAGTTTGACTCCAGCTTTCTGCACGTTGTTTTTTTGTTTGTGGCATCTGAGGGTCAATTTGCACCATAAATATAGAAATGATATTGAAAGAGCATGAAGCTGAGTCAATAGAGGCTATTGTGAGAAGGAATTTCCTATAGGGCAGTGGTGCAGTGCTTTGTCCATTGGGTTTCATGTTTCTGTGTCGTCAGTGTATCCTAATTGTCCACAGATCAGCAAGTCATAATGTGCTGGGAATTGCACAACTGGTATCGGGGGCAGTGTGCCAAACCAAGAGTACTGTTTCAAGATGCCATCCGGTATTAATGGGAGGACATGTTGATTTGCTGCAGTCCCTTTTTGAGACAGATATAGACAGATGCTTGATCAGTACAGGTGTCAGGGGTTACGGGGAGAAGGCAGGAGAATGGGGTTGAGAGGGAAAGATAGATTAGCCATGCTGGAATGGCGGAGTAGGCATGATGGGCCGAATGGCCTAATTCTGCTCCAATTACATGACTTTATGACCTTTATTGAGATTTAATAGGAACCTGAGGGCTAACTTTTTCACACAGAGGGTGTTGGGTATAGGGAACAAGCTGCTGGAGGAGGTAGCTGGGGCAGGTGCTATCGCAATGTTTGAGAAACATTGAGACAGGTACATGGATATGACAAGTTGAGAGGGATGTGGGCCAATCGCAGGTAGGTGGGACTAGTGTAGCTGGGACATGTTGGGGGCAGGGTGCCATAGTTGTCAGCATTATTCTGGGTGATCTGGAAAAGAGCCACTGCTACTCCTGGATCAAGAATCTTCAGTGTCTACTGAAAGCTGATATCACAACTTTTCTTCATTTTACATGGAGTGGATTGTATCAACTGGTTTCTGAAGATGGGGAGGGGTTACCTTGTCAGAAGTATGAGGTGAATCACTTCTTGAATAAGTTCATAAGGCCATAAGTCATAGGAGCAGAAATAGGCAATGTGACCCATCAAGTCTACTCCGCCATTCAATTTTACTTCGGAGTCACGTGAGTGACTACGTGAAGAACCCGTCCAGAACGCATGCGCGACATGAGCGTTCACGCAGTGCAACAGCGACGAACGGGAGTACGGGCGCTCCCGCTACAAGCTTGAAAGAATGGACCGTTAGGTAAGTACTTACCCACAGGTTCGAATTGCCAAACTTGGTCTTCTTTGTGCACCAGGGGAAAACTGGAAAGAGCAAAGCAGCACAGAGGAAAACAGCCCTCGTTCGACTCCAGGGAAGGAGCGTCCCATCAGTGGAGGGGGCGAGAGGCGGCACGTGGACCGCACACGCTGCGGTCCACGCTGCGGGTACCGAGCTGAAGCCCAGTCCGCTAGAGCTGCCTGACCAACAGCAGCGGACTGGAGGGAAATCAACATACAAACCGGCCGGTAATCCCTGCATACTCCGACAAGGAGACTCGCCGCCCGAGAACAGCAGAGGCAGCCGCTTTAACAAAGTTGGCGACCAATCATCGGGCTGGAGACAGACGGACACACGGAAGACGGACAGGCCGGCTCATTCAGAGAGCCGGCACTTCAAACTACCGCCCGAGAGCGAGAAAGTGTCTGTCTCCAAGCATAAGACAAAGGTCATGGAGCAAAAAACTCCAGCGAGACTTGCCTCGGGAGCTGGGGCAAGCTCGCCAAGGGAGCACAAACACTCCCACTCCAGTGCACTAACAGCACTGGCCATCGCCCTCATCAGAGGAGATCGTGGCAACCAGGGCTGGGCTGGTCAAGAAGAGGTGTCACTGGCTGAACAACATCGGGAGGATGCTTGAGGTACAGGACCGGGAAGAGCTGCTGGGTGTGAGTACCGCTACGTGGCTACACCACGAGCCTAATCTGGCGGCCAGCTTACTACCTGTCTTTTCTAAAAACCTCTCCAAGACAGGTAGTCATGAGGTGTTGGACTATCACGCCTCCCCAAAATTACATCTGCTCGAAATGCCTACCATTGTTGGAGGTACATTGAGCAGGGCATTTAAAAACCCAAAATCTTAATTTGCAATATTGATACGCCTGACGTCGGCTATCATTTCGCATGCTCATTCCAGAGTGGCAGGGTAGTATGGCAAAACACCTGACCCTACTGTTCAACACAGTATGCGATCCGCAACCTCTCGAAGGAAGTCATAAAACCTGCCCTCAACCTAAAAAATTCACAGGACTGTGAGAACGCCGACCTCACAACCACAGATCCTGCTATCTGACAAAGTTACCAAACCAAGCCTAAAAACTGGACAAAGTGTCCAAGATATTCGGCATCATGAGGGCAGGACCTGGAATGAGCAAACCACACAAAACCAGACAGCAGTACCTCCATGCATCCACCAGTAGGCGTCTACTTTATGGTACTGGTGAAAGCTCGAGGGAGGAAGTTTGCCAGTCCCCGCAAGCCAGTCCCCGCATGCCAGTCCCCGCAAGCCTTTTCAGGACAGGGCCCTGAGCGGGTCCCATGGAAAATGCGCCACCCCCCCAACAACACCATCCCGACAGACA
Source organism: Leucoraja erinaceus (assembly GCF_028641065.1). Lineage (NCBI taxonomy): Eukaryota > Metazoa > Chordata > Chondrichthyes > Rajiformes > Rajidae > Leucoraja > Leucoraja erinaceus. The sequence goes on from NC_073381.1 coordinate 80,509,544, forward strand.
AGGAACGAGAAACCGAAGAAATGAACACACCACTAAACAACAGTGGAGGTAGGTGAGTATGGTTCCTACCATCACTTTCTACCTCATCAATCAGGTACTACGGTCTCATTAGTCGGGTACTAAGCAAAATACAGATGGACTCTGCTTCAGGTATTTTGATAGTACCCGACTGGCCTACAGAGCCATGGTTCCCAGTGGTCCTCGACATGGTCATCGAAACCCCAATGACTTTCCCAGTAGACCAGACTTATTAACTCACCCGGTATCAAGCATAAACCACTCATGCCACGATAGAAATCAAGCTACTGGGTTTGCAGATTTTGAAAAGGCCACTGCTGGGCCTGGGATTGTCAGAAAGCATTATCAACACGATGACAGCATCCCATCGCATGTCCACAAGGAAACAATAGTTGTCGAACATCAAGAAGTGGGAAAGATACTGTTCGAATACAGGAACTACATATTCAACTACTCCAATAAACAATGTACTGGAGTTCCTGGCAGGCCTTCACCACAGTGAAGGACTCAGCTACAGCACCATTAATACAGCCAGAAGTGCTCCGTCAGCCTACTTAATTCAGGCACCAGGACAACAGGCCATAGGGTCGCAACCGCCGGTGATCAAACTCATGAGAGGCATATTCAACTCTAATCCCCCAGACTTAGGTACACCCAAATTTGGGATGTCAGTGTGGTCCTGACACACCTTAGGGGATGGTCACCAGCCAGGTCCCTCACCCTGGAACAGCTAACCCTGAAGACGGTCATGCTGATGGCACTTGTCTCAGCACAAAGAGTCCAGTCCTTCCATCTATTACGATTGGACAATATGGTTATAACACCAGACCGTGTCTCATTTACCATTCCATAGTCATGGAATTCCGGGCATACCCACCTGAACCACGGTTATGTGTCATGACCCATATTGAATTACATCGATACAACAAGAAATCCCCGAGGGAGAGGAAAAGCCTTATGGGTCAGCCGCAAGAAACCTCATGGTCGGGTGATGAGCCAAACTATCTCAAGATGGCTCAAGCAGGTACTGGGAGCTGCTGGAGTAAATACTAGCGTGTACAAATCTCACTCCACCAGGGCAGCATCCACATCGGCGGCTAAGAGGATGGACGTGAGAGGATGGACGTGCCTATGGACCACATCCTGGCTACAGCGGGGTGGTCTAGGGAGAAAAACATTCCAAAATTTTTCATAACAAGTCGCTGGCAGAACCTGTATCGTTTAGAGAAAAGGTATTAGAATCTGTAAATATATAAATTAAGCCCGGGGGAGCATTTTGCTTTGTTATTGTTTAAATAACACCATTATTGTTTTTACAAACAGATCATAGTTGATTACGATAACATACTTCCTCCCTCGAATGACTTCGGCAGCGAGTGAAGTATGAACTGTTACACGGTTTGAAATCACAGAGCTTTAAAATCTTCACGTAGTCACTCACTTGACTCCGAAGTAAAATAGTAAGATTAAACGAGAACTTACCAGTTCGAAGTTTGATCCGTATTTTATGAGGAGTTACGATGAGGGATTACGTGCCCTCCGCTCCCACCCTCAATTATAGAGATCAACTGGTATTTAAGTTCTCCTTTTCTTTACTATGTTTATTTCAATTATTGTGTCTTCTGTGATTCCACACCGCTGCTTTGAAGTATGTCGCGCATGCGTGCTGGACGGGTTCTTCACGTAATCCCTCATCGTATCTCCTCATAAAATACAGATCAAACTTTGAACGGGTAAGTTCTTGTTTAATCTTACTATTATGGCTGATCTATCTTTCCCTCTCAGCCCCATTCTCCTGCCTTCTCCCCATAACCCCTGATACCTGCACTAATCAAGAATCTATCTATTTCCAACTTAAAAATATCCATTGACTTGTCCACACACTGCTGTGGCAAAGAATTCAACAGATTCACCACCCTCTGACTAAAGAAATTCCTCCTCAACGTCTCCTTTTTAAAGGTGCGTCCTTTTATTCTGTGACTACGGCCTCTGGTCTTAGACTCTCCCACTGTGGAATCATCCTCCCCACATCCTCTCCACATTCACTCTATCAAACCTTTCACTATTCGGTATGTTTCAATTAGGTCCCCCTCCTCATCCCTCTAAACTTCAGCGGTCAGGCCCAGTGCTGTCAAAACGTCATAAGATAACCCACTCATTCCCGGGGTCACTCTCGTAAACATGACCTGGACCCTCTCCAACGCCAACATGTCCTTCCTCTGATATGGGGCCCATAACTGCTCACAATACTTCTGTTCGAAGATGATCACAATCTCATTAGGCTTAGCCCTTGTACCTACGAAACCATAGAACTTTATTTATCCCAGGAGGAGAATTGATCAGCCAACAGTCATAAAAAACCCAAAAGCACAAAATCCATGCAACATGTAGTTAAAGTGACGGGTGGAAAGGATAGGGGAATGTGCAAAGATTGGGGAGGATGAGTGGAACGGGGGGGGGGGGGGGGGGGGGGGGGGGGGGAGAGGGGAGTCTGTCTCAGTCTTCCCCATAACAGAAGGCGGTGGAGTTGTACAGTTTGATAGCCACAGGGAAGAAGGATCTCCTGTGGCATTTTGTTTCAGCATCTTGTATCCTGACCTGTATGCTGGGATACACCCTTGTTGAGAATGGGGAAGTTTGTGGAGGTGTTTTTTCTTTGCCATGAATGAAAGGATGTACCAGGGGTGCTGGGACGTAACTTAATCCGCGGGATATAGGATTACTTTGCTTCTTTGAAAGAAAGCCATTGAGCATTCCATAGTGAGGAATACTTCTCCATTGTATGAGCTTGGCACCCATTCCTGGGTGTGCCTGCTGCTGTTCCTGGCATGCTCCTGTTTGCTTCGCACTGAATCATTGTTATCTTTGGGCTTGTACTGAGGCAAATGTATGGTGCCAGCGTGTAGGATTACACGCTGTGGCATTATGAGGTTCTGCATGTACTTGTGACCCAAAGTAGCCCTTGGAAGCATGATTCGAACGGCTGGATGTGTTCACGGCTGGCTTTGCACTTGGCAGTATCACACAAAACAGAGGGTGACTTCATCTAATACATGGATTACCCATTGGGAATTCTGACCACTGTATTACTTACAAGTAGATTGTTGAAGACGATGTCAGTTGGCTTGCCGTCTCCCACTCTAATTCTCCGACTAATTCCACTGTCTTGATTAATTTTACTGATTGCATGCCTCCTCATCACCTTCCACTAAGAAAAATAATCACACTTTACCCTTCCATTGAAGATGGACTAGAGTCCCTCTCCCATGTCTGAAGAAGGGTCTCGACTCGAAACGTCACCCATTCCTTATCTCCAGAGATGCTACCTGACCCGTTGAGTTAAGGGCCTGTCCCACTTACGCGACCTTTACAGGCGACTGCTGGCACCCGTGATAGGTCGCCAAAATTTTCATGTTGAAAATGGTCTGCGACCTAGCATGGGTGCCGGCAGTCGCCTGTAAAGGTTGTGCAAGTGGGGAAGGCCCTTTACTCCTGCATTTTGTGTCTATCTTCGGAATGTTTTCCTTTGTTAGTTCTCACCAGCTGCAATGGGTCCAGTACTTCAAGTGCTTGATTGTGTACTTTTGGTGAAAAAACATTGAATTTCCTCATCTTTGCAAACCTCTATCCTCTCTCCTACATTATATTTTACAGGGAAAGGCTCATGGATCGAGCAAAGTTGCTGGTGAGTGTCCATCAGAAAGATTTATCGCCATGTTTCAGTTGAAGCCAGAGTCAATGTTGAAGATGGATAAGCGATGATTCGGGTTGGGACCCTTCTTCAGATTGACCCAAAATCACTTCAGTTCAGTTTAGTTTAGTTTATTGTCATGTGTACCAGGGTACAGCAAAAATATTTTGTTGCTTGCTATCCAGTCAGCGGAAAGGGAATACCGGATTACAATCGAGCCATTCACAGCGGACAGATACATAATAAGGAATAATGTTTAGTGCAAGGTAAAGGTAGTTAAGTCTGATGAAAATAGTAGTTCAGGACTCATCTCTGGTTGTGATAGGGTGGCATAATTGCCTGATAAAAGCTGGGAAGAAACTGTCCCTGAATCTGGAGGTGTGTGTTTTCACACTTCTATACCTTTTGCCTGATGGGAGAAGTGAGAAGAGGGAGTGGAAATGTTCAGCACCAGAGGCCATAGCCTCAGAATAAAAGGACATACCTTTAGAAAAGGAGATGAGAAGGAATTTCTTTAGTCAGGAGGTGATCTGTAGAATTCATTTCCACAGACGTAGTGGAGGCCAAGTTATTGGATATTTTTTTAAAGAAGAGATTGACGGATTCTTGATTAGTAAAGGTGTCAGGGGTTATGGGGAGAAGGCAGGAGAATGTGGCTCGGAGCGAAAGATAGATCAGCCATGAATGAATGGCGGAGTAGACTAACTTGGCCGAACGCCTTAAATCTATTCCTAGAACTTAAGAATTTATGAACTTTTGAGTGCAGAATGTAATCCTCTCTATTGTAGCAAAGATATTTTATGGACAGTAGGCAAAAATGCTGGAGAAACTCAGCTGGTGAGGCAGCATCTATGGAGCAAAGGAATAGGTGACATATCGGGTCAGACTGAGGAATTTATGGACAAATTAGTGGTGAAGTGGATAGTACCCTATCTTATGGAAGGACCGTTAATTAGTTGCTGTTAATTACTCTAGTGTAGGTAGCTGACGGGAAAATGGTGGAAGAGGTCGTTGACGCACATGTTTGAGAATATGTTGCAGGAAAATAAAGAAGGGAATGGATTAAAAGGTATAGTTCCGAACCAAAATGGACTAGACAGGCAGAATGGTCTCCTACTATGTTTTTTGGGAAAAATAATTTAACAAATCAATAATATTTTTTTTACCTGAAGAAAAATAGGTCGTCATTCTTTTAATTATAGTGCCATTACTTTGCAAGAATGTGAGTTCTCTAACATTCATTCAAAGACTAGAATAAGTGGGACCCGTTGGGTCCCAGCATCACATGGGAGGGCTGGTCCCCCAACGCAATATTCCACCTCTCCACTAATTCCAATATTGATGGCCAGTGGGGTGGGGGGGGGGCTTTCTGTTGTGGATTGGTATGGGTGTTGTGGATTGAAGGGACTTGTTTACATAGGGCTAGTATGGACATTGTGGGCCGAATGGATTCTTGGGCTGGCGGCTCAGTTACTCAAGCCTGTTGTGCAGGCAGCTCACTCACTCACGGATGGTGGGCTGGCAGTTGACTCACGGCTATTCCTTGAAATTCCATTTTGAAGCAGGGTGCAAGGCCATCAAATTCAAGTGCAGTTTCATACCATTTCAAGCAGGGTGCAAGCCACTAAAGACAGCGAGTCGTGACCTCTCCCTCCTCCATCTTGCAGAGACTGCCACACCCACACTTCTGGGTTTCATAATCCCTCCCCCCTCCTACCAGAAAGGGTGTGGCCTTCATGGCGTGATTGACAGGAGAGAGAATCTCAACATTTTTTAAACGCGAATAACTCTTTTATTTTTAATCGATGGGCAAAATCCCCAGCACCTGATGAGTGGAGTGGGACTTTGAGTAAGAAGGCCAAAATGCCGTATGTGGTAGCATTTTTTCTAAAATCAATCTCTAGCGCAAACAGGAAGTGGTCAAAATTAGACTTTTAATTATATAGAAGGCAAGGCAACTTTAATTAGGCAAGGCAACTTTAATTTGGCAAGGCAACTTTAATTAGGCAAGGCAACTTTAATTAGGCAACACAGCTTTAGCATTTCCAAACCAAAGACAACACAGCTTTAGCATTTCCAAACCAAAGGCAACACAGCTTTAGCATTTCCAAACCAAAGGCAACACAGCTTTAGCATTTCCAAACCAAAGGCAACACAGCTTTAGCATTTCCAAACCAAAGGCAACACAGCTTTAGCATTTCCAAACTATACTTTCAAACCACATTAAGGGCACTGACAGGTCAGTAAAACCACTCGCAGTTTAGTGGACATGTGTTCAGTGTTATTCACTGCTCAGATTGAGAGACATGACCCTCTCACTCCCCCATCTTGCAGAGACTGACTGAGGCACTCAATACTTCTGGGTTTTATAGTTCCTCCGGAAGGGGCATGGCCTACAGGAGAGAGAATCTCAACATTTTTTAAACACTAATAACTCTTTTATTTTTAATTGATAGGAAAATCCTCTTGTCCTACGTAGCGGAGAGGGACTGAGTAAGATGGCCAAAAATCCCAGCCGTAAGTGGCAGCATTTTTTATAAAATCAATATACAGAACAACAGGAAGTGGTCAAGATCAGACTTTTAGTAAAATAGATATTGTTTGGAAACAGGCCCTTCGGCCCACTGACCTCACACCGACCACCAATCACCCGTTCATGATAGTTTATGTTATCCCACATTCCCACCCATTCCCTGCGAACCAGGGGCAATTTCCAGAAGGCCAATTAACCTACAAACCCGCACATCTTTGGGATGTGGGAGGAAACCGGAGCACCTGGAGGAAACCCACATGGGCATGAAGAGAATTTGTAAGATCCACGCAGACAACACCCGAGGTCAGAGTCAAACCCAGGTGTCTGGCATTGTGTCAGCAACTCTACCAACTGCGGCACCATGCTGCCCTTCTTTGTTGGGATTTGCATTCTCAAACCTTCATGTTGTAAATTGGACGTTTTTAAGCTTTCCCCCAGTCTAGTTTCAGTAAAAACACTGAATCAAGCACTTGAACAACTAAGCTTTATTTAACAAAAGCGCAATTACAGTTTAACTATTGTACCTATTCCACCGCGGGTTCAATCCTCGTATCTGCCTGATCAAACCTTCTAGGCCTCACTCCAGAATGTCACGTGCCAAGTGCTCTCCCAGAAGATTGATGCTGGACCTCGTGGTAGCAGGCTTTTATATGTCCCGGGACCTCGAGGGGCCGAAACACATGGGGGTGGTCTCTTAATAATCCAATTACAGATATCGATTAACCTCATACATAACAGACATTTCCCTAACCCAATAATGCAGCAGCTCAATACATTGTATTCAAACCGGACTTCTCAAGGAAGCCAACTTAGAAACGTTTACCCTGATCTGCCAGAAGCCCAGACAAGGTCAATACCTCATCCAATCAACACTCGGCAAAGTAGAACTCTGCAACATTATTTACAATTATTTACAAGGTGTATGTCTGGTTTGCAGCCATCCAATCCATTTGATGCATTTTGCACCTAATTGACAGGGACTTTAGACTTTCTTATTCTTTTCTTGCAAATTGTATCTAGGCTCTAGACACACTGGCACCACTCCGCAGCTTGTCCCAGCTCTGCAGAGAGCAATTCCAAATTGAACAAATCTCCCAGCAGCCCTGAAGCCTTTACCCAATTTTAAAGTCCTAGCCTCTCCAATTTGGCCAGGATTAACAATGTCATCGAATCATAAAGCACCAGTTTAAAAAAAAACATTTAAGAATGTTTAAGAATCATTTTGACAGGTATATTGTTAGGGTTGGGTTAGGGGGATGTGACCAAACACAGGCAGGTGGGACTAGTGCAGATGGGACATGTTGGTCGGTGTGGACAAGTTGGACTGAAGGGCCTGTTTCCACACTGTATCACTGTATGTCTATGTGACTTTATGACTGTGATTCTATGACACCAAAGTAGGCCCTTTTGCCCGTGAAGATTGTGCTTAGTATCAATCAATCTTTTTTTAGACTATTCCCATTTTATCCTCCCCCATTGCATTCCCATCAACTCTTGCATATTATGTTCATAAATTCATGTGATAGGAGCAGAATTAGACCATTCGGCCCATCAAGTCTACTCCGCCATTCAGTCATGGCTGATCTATCTCTCCCTCCTAACCCCATTCTCCTGCTTTGTCCCTATAACCTCTGACATTCTACCACTCACCTACACACCGGGGGCAATTTACAGTGGCCATTTTACCTACTAACCTGATCAGCATGGCTGGTACCATAACCTGGTGATAAACTGTTGATTACTCTGAGGAAACAGATTGCACGGTGAAGACAAATATGGGGAAATAATATCTTAAGGGACTTGAGAGTAGATGATTTAATCCATGTTGATTTTACAATCTTTTATTGTGCTAGCTTATAGACTCCATTGCAATCCATTGTAGCTTTCTGACTGGATTCTGTAAGCAAGCCGGCAAATTACAATATTTCATACCCCCCGCACCAGTCACCTTTACACCTTCTGCTTCTTGTGTGTATTCTTAGTTAAATTACTGGTCTGCTAGTGCACTCAATTTTAGCCCCAAACTTAAACTGCATTCTATTACGTTCTTGATGTTTTTATGATGTTCCAAAAGAAAATATATCATAACATTTAGTGAGGTGATCATTTATATAAGTTTGGAATATTGTGCGTAATTCTGATTACCCCAATTACAGGAAGGATATAGAGGCTTTGGAAAGGGTGCAGAAGAGGTTTACCAGGGGGCTGCCTGGATTAGAGGGTGTCGGCTCTAAGAAGAGGTTGGACAAACTTGGAAGGACACAAAGTGCTGGAGTAACTCGGCTGGTCAAGCAGCAGAGATAGACGCAAAACGCTGGAGTAAGTCTGTGCGCCAGGCAGCATCTCTGGAGAAAATGAATAGGTGATGTTTCAGGTCGAGACCTTTCTTCAGATTGAGTCAGGAAGCATCTCTGGAGAGCATGGATAGGTGACATTTTGGGTCAAGACTCTTCGTAAGTCTGATTGTTGGTGTGGGGGAGCGGAAAAAGGGGAGAGGCAAGATGAAGCATGGCAGATCATTGGTGGACATAGCCAAGGAGGTTTTTTGATTGGCAGATCGTTGCCACAAAGGCCAGAGATATGAGCAGAGGTCTGACACAGGATTGAAGACTTGTGGATTGAGGTCATAAGGAAGAAAGTAGAACGAGGGGGGGGGGGTTAGCTGCCCAAGATATGAGGTGCTATCCCTCCATTTTGCGTGTGGCCTCATTCTGGCAGTGGAGGAGGCCCAGGACATAAAGGTCAGTGTGAGAATGGGAAGGGGAGTTTAAATGGTTAGAAACTGGGGAGATCTGGTAGGCCTTGGCGGACCGAGCGCAAGTGTTCAGCAAAACAGTCGCCGAGTCTACGTTTGGTCCCACTGATGGAATGTTTTTCCTGGAGCATGGGAGTCTGAGAGGAGACCTAATAAATGTTTATGAAATTACAAGCCATAGATAGCGTAGATGGTCAGAACATTTCCCCCAGGGTGGAGGGCGTAACGTTAAGGTCAGAGGGGGAAAGGTTTAAAGGAGATGTGTGGAGCAAGTATTGTTTTACACAGAGTGTTGTGAGTGTTTGGGTGGTGCTGCCAGGGATAGTGGTGGAAGCAAATAACATAGTGGGACTTAAGGGCCTATCCCACTTTCACCACCTAATTCACAACCTTTTTACTCATGGACATTTTTCATCAGGCTAGAAAAATGCCCCAACCTACCTGATGCCACGAGTACCTACGACGAGCATCACGACCTACCTATGACCTACCTACGACCTCCTACGACCTTGTGACGAGTGAGTATGAGTCAAGGGCAAACTCATTGCTGCGAGTATGTCAAGGGCAAACTCGGCAGAGGTCGTGAATTAGGTTGTGAAAGAGGGACAGGCCCTTTAAGAGGCGTTTTGATAGGGAGTGGAGGGATATGGATTATGTGCCATTAGTGTTTAGTTTAACGGTGTCATGTTCAGCACAGACCTTGTGGGCTGAAGGGCCTGTTGCAGTGCTGCACTATACTGTTTTATTGTCTGGGTAAAGAGTATTTATTCTTTTGTTACAATCCCTAAAGCATTTTCAGATGCTTTACGTTGTCACGTGAAATTTTGTACTGAGGTGCAGCATTTCAAATCCTTACCTGTTACCTTTTGTGTGGGGTCAAGGAAAGAGCGTTCATGTCGCGGCCCTGGTTCCACCACCACGCACAAGAAGCACAAGAAGCGCAAGACATACACCATTGTGTGCAGATGCGGAGAAGTGTGTTCAGTTCTGGCTGATCAATTTCTAATCTTGTGTGTGGACTCGATAGGAAAAAGAAGACCTTTTGTGTGAATTTGCTCATAAAAGGTTATTGGGGAGATAGATTTAAACTCGATGAAACTATATATTAGAAGCTGAAAACTTTTAAAACGATGAATGCTCTATAGTCTAATATTTGTTTGTTTATGGGAAGTTGTGCTTATTGAAGACCTCATACATCAGCAAACTCCCTAATAGTCCGACAGTGTGTGTGAGAGATTTCCTCCTGTGTTCCTCATACGCATATCAGGAATGCATGTCGTACCTCTGCCCCGTTGCTTTGACCATTAATTTGGAGGGATGGAAAATCAGGCTGCAGCTTCCTGATCTGTGCTCCAACTTGTGCCAGGAATACAGAAGCAGAACATTTATTTTTCAAAGCTTCACGGTAGGAATGTAAACAGCGGAACAACTGATGGTGGAAAAATCACTAGAGGGAAACTGTAGCCTGAATTAAAAAGGTTCTGCATGATTCCTCCCGGAATCTGAACCACCAGAGTTCATATTAATTGGAGATTCATCCCACCGCTGTTCATGTATTAGTGCGTAATGACAGCTATGTTTTTTTTAATCCCCTGAAAGCAAAATTGTTGCATTCCAAATTGTAATTTGTGCTTTGTTACTGAAAGTGATTCATGGTATTTCATGGTAATTCAGGGTGACTGCTTTAAAAAAAAAAAAAAAAAACTGGTGTTAGTGTACGGGGTGATCGCTGGTCGTCATGGACCCGGTGGGCTGAAGGGCCTGTTTCCGCACTGTATTCCTAACATAATAAATGCTCAATGTAACCTTTGTGGGAATAGTATAATCACCACAATTTTACTCAGTAGTTTAATACATTTGTGACCTAAAGAACCTCCTAGCCTGGAAAAGCTGGAGTAACTCAGCGGGTCAGACAACATCTCTGGAGAAAAGGAATGGGTGACGTTTCACGTCGAGACCCTTCTGAATCTGAAGTCTGAGTCTGAAGAAGAGTCTCGATCCGAAACATCACCTATTCCTTTTCTTCATTGATGCTGCCTGTCCTGCTGAATTACCCCAGCTTTTAGTGTCTGTCTTCGGGCAGCATACAACCCAGCAATATGAATGATGATTTCTCCAATTGCACTCCCCCCCTCTCCCCCACCCCCTCTCCCCCACCCCCCCTCCCCCCCCCCCCCCCCCCACCCTAGTCATCCTACTAGTTCGACTGTGCTCCGGTTTCCTCCCACACTCCAAAGACGTACAGGTTTGTAGGTTAATAGTCTTGATGGGCCGAACGGCCCAATTCTGCTCCTATGAACTTCTCCAGACTTGCTGCCTGTCCCGCTGAGTCACTCCAGCATTTTGTGTCTATCTTCAGTTTAAACCAGCATCTGAAGTTCCTCCCTGCACACAGCCTCCTAGCCTCGATGGTTACATTACTGACTTAATAAAGGGATTAAGATGCAGAATGCAAAATGTTAACCAGAGCCTTGTGTAAATCAAGTTAGCCTGTGTCATACTGAAAGGAATCTGGGTATTGGCAGCAACATCTGATACTCTGGGTGCTGCTTACAGAGTGAGTTTCATTAAAGGAGTCTGGAGAAGAAATACTGTCACAAGCAGACCCAACGCAACATTAATCCTGATTATCTTAATCCTTGAATCTCTAAATATATGCCTACTGAATTTCTAGCGTGTCGGTGGAACTTGAGTGAAATCACAGACAACTGAGTTACATTTCTATTTGCCTCATAGAAACATAGAAAAATAGGTGCTGGAGTAGGCCATTCGGCCCTTCAAGCCAGCACCACCATTCAATATGATCATGGCTGATCATCCAAAATCAGTACCCTGTTACTGCTTTCTCCCCATATCCCTTGATTCCATTAGCCCTATATCTCAAAGGCCTGTCCCACTTGGCGATTTTTTTTGACGACTGTCGGCATCATTGACTGATGTATCAGGTCCCCAAAGAAAATTGTGGCGGTGACACGGGGTGATGCGGGGTGATGGCGTATTGACACATGGTGTTTCCACAAGTGTCGCAACATTTTTTTTGTAGTCGCTGGATTTTGAAATGTTCAAAATCTTTTGGTGACCCTGATATGTTAGTCAATGACGCCGGCAGTCGCCAAAATAATTGCCAAGTGGGACAGGTCCTTAATTCTCTCTTGAATACATCCAGTAAATTGGCCTCCACTGCCTTCTGCGGCAGAGAATTCCACAGACTCACAACTCTCTGGATGAAACGATTTGTCCTTGTCTCAGTCCAAAATGGCCTACCCCTTATTCTTAAACTGTGACCCCTGGTTCTGTCACATAAAGGACAGCACAGTATCTTTTTGTGGCTGATCCATGCCTGGGGATCCATGCTTGTACACTCTGGAATTTAGAAGGATTTAGGAGGATATATAAGATTATTAACGGTTTGGACACGCTAGAGGCTGAAAAACATGTTCCCGATGTTGGGGGAGTCCAGAACCAGGGACCACAGTTTAAGAATAAGGATTAAGCCATTTAGAATGGAGATGAGGAAACATTTTTTCACACAGAGAGTTGTGATTCTGTGGAATTCTCTGCCTCAGAGGGCGGTGGAGGCCGGTTCACTGGATACTTTCAAGAGAGAGTTAGATAGGGCTCTTAAAGATAGCGGAGTCAGGGGATATGGGGAGAAGGCAGGAACGGGGTACTGATTGTGGATGATCAGCCATGATCACATTGAATGACGGTGCTGGCTCGAAGGGCCGAATAACCTACTCCGGCTCCTATTGTCTATTGCCTCTTGTCTATTGACCTGGATCTCGCTAACATGATACGTAGTGCTGAAGAAGGGGCTCGACCCGAAACGTCACCCATTCCTTCTTTGCAGAGATGCTGCCCGACCTGCTGAGATACTCCAGCATTTTGTGTCTATCTTCAGTTTAAACCAGCATCTGGAGTTCTTTCCTATACACGATATGTAGCTAACTGGGTATCCTTAATTTAGCTCCATACATAAATTCCATGCTACGAAAACCATCAGTTTATTCCCATATTGCTGGTAGAAAACTGAAATTAATGTAGAGCTCATTAAAAAAAAAGTTTACAAAAATACAAACAAAAGAATCAATAGTGCGTAAGATACATGTTCAATCATTACAGCGCAGTGAAAGAAAGTGTGAAATCTCTATCAAAGGATGATGACATGGACGTCAGAAAACAAAATGCAGTGAAAAGTGTCACATCTTGTAGGATGTTATGTTCAGGAAGGAACTGAAGATGCTGGTTTACACGGAAGATAGGTCTACACAAAATGCTGGAGTGACTCCGCAGGACAGGCAGCATCTCTGGAGAAGTTTTTATGTTATAGGAGAAGAAATAGGCCATTCGTCCCATCAAGACCATTAACCTACAAACCTGTACGTCTTTGAATTGTGGGAGAAACCCCACGTGGTCATGGGGAGAACATGCAAACTCTGTGCAGTCAGCACCCATAGTCACTGAAGAGATGAAATGGGCGACGTTTCAGGTTGAGACCCTTCTTAAGACTGAAATGGCCCTCCCCCATCCTATTTCTCTGACTAGTTTAATCGTCCTCCTGATTAAATATTACTGATTGTATGCCTCCTTGTCACATTCCCCTCAGCTAACAATGTACAGTTCTACATTTCCTTGAACTTAGTCCCTTTTGATCTGTTATTTTCACACCTTGCCCTTCCATACCTCTATGTCTCTCACCTGATTCTCAGTCTGAGGAATGGTCTCGACCCAAAACATCGCCCATTCCTTCTCTCCAGAGATGCTGCCTTTCCTGCTGAGTTACTGCAACATTTTGTGTCTACCTTTGGTTTTATGTTCACTTCTCCCCCATCCTTCACATCATAGTTTTGAATTGAATGTAGCCATGAAAACCCCCTGCTTCTGTGGAAGCCTAAATGAGTTGCCTGTAAGTATTTTGTGGCTGAGTCTTGCAGATCCCAGACGAATCTATATCTTCCATTTATCTTTTTGCCTCTGACCACTGCTCCTTTTGCCAACATTCAGGGGATGAGATTGATTTCATCTATTTTTAGTTCAGTTTTAGATTAGCTTGGAGATACAGCGTGGAAACGGTCTATTAGGGCCCACTACGTCTACGCGGACCAGCGATCCCCCGCACATTAACACTACCCTACACACACTTAGCGACTATTTTATAATTTTACCAAGCTAATTAACCCACAAACCTGTAGGTCTCTGAGTGTGGGAGGAAACGGGAGCTCCTGGAGAAAACCCACGCAGGTCATGGGGAAAGCGTACAAACTCCGTAAAGACAGCACCCATAGGCAGGATAGAACCCGGGTGTTTGGCATTGTAAAGCAGTAGCTCTACCGCTGTGCCACCTTGCCGCCCTTAGAGATACGAGCTCAGGAGAAAGGAAGAGTCTGTCAGATCTCTGAAGCAGTAATTGGTCCAATACCAATTCCACATTTTAAACCGACCGTGGGCGTAGAATTCAAAAAGAATTGCCCCAAACTATGACTCAGCAGGAGAGACCTCCGGCGTGTTAGGGAAAATGTGAATCCCAGACCCTTCTGCTACTTATAGAAACATCTAAAAATTCTTAAAGGATTGGACAGGCTAGATGCAGGAAAAAATGTTCCCAATATTGGGGGAGTCCAGAACCAGACGGATATGAACCAAACACATGCAGGTGGGACTAGTGTATCTGAGACATGTTGGCCGGTGTAGACAAGTTGGGCCGAAGTGCCTGTTTCCACACTGTTTCCATGACTCTATGACTATCTCCTTCAAACATTTGGAAGTTCAGCATCCTATGCCTTGGATGATTTCATATTTATAATTTCAAATTCATGTTGTAGGAGCAGAATTGTGCCATTCGGCCCATCAAGTTTACTCCGCCATTCAATCATGGCTGATCTATCTCTCCTTCCAAACCCCATTGTCCTGCCTTCTCCCCATAACCCCTGACACCTGTACCAATCAATAATCTACCTATCTCTGCCTTAAATATATCCACTGGCTTGGCAACGGCTCCCCATCACTCACATCATAGATTTTATTTGAACACAAGCAGAACAGAAAGAATGATTTGACTTCAATGTTGACGGCCAATGTCATGTTGACATTGCGAATTAGAGGGCAACTTAGGCATTATTGTCTAGCTAATGTTGGTTGCACCACAACGAGATCCTTTTGGCTCTCGTTTCTAACAACTTATTTCCTCTCCAAGACATCACACAATATCGAAGGATGATCACAGAGATACAGACCATCCCTCTGTTTATGAATGCCTGACCTCACGATACCCCTACATACATTCAAGCTCCCATAATGTTATTAAATTCAAAGACATTTGAAAAGGTACATGGTTAGCAAAGGTTTAGAAGGATGTGGGCCAAATGCAGGTAGGGGGGGATCAGTGGAGACGGGGCATGTTGGTCAGTGTGGGCACGTTGGGCAGAAGGGCCTGTTTCCATGCAGTATAAAGGGCCTGTCCCACTTGGCCATCATTTGTGCCTCATTTACGCTTAACTCTATGACTCAAAAGTCCAACATATCCACATACACTTGTACCCCCCTCTCTCTGTCTCCACTTTTTTAGTTTAGTTTACTATACAGATACACCGCGGAAACAGGACTTATGGCCCACCGAGTCCGCGCTGACCAGCGATCCCCACACACTAACACTATCCTACACACTAGGGACATTTCTTTACATTTATACCAATGCAATTAACCTACAAACCTGTACGTCTTTGGAATGTGGGAGCAGACCGGTGAAAACCCACACAGTCATGGGGAGAACGTACAAACTCCGTACAGACAGCACCCCTAGTCAGGATTGAACCCGGCCCTCTGGCACTGTATATACTGCTGCGCCACCATGCCATCCAGTAATTTTAGTAATTTTACCCAGTAATTTTATTAACTGTTCATTCTTATCGGTCTTATGTGATTTTGATGCCATTCATTATAATACTGTTCAGATACAGTTGACTTTTCGAGTGGTTTTTTTTGTATGTATTTTCTGACCTACAGACAAAATCGATTTATGGGTGTCTAATATGGGACCCATTCATTATGTGGAGACAGCCTGTTCATAATCAAAATCCAATATCTAAAAATTAAACTCTTTATTTTGCATTTGTTTTATGTGTAAGTTGTTTATGGAACCTGTCTTATGCACATTAAATATCAGCAGTAATCATTTCTCAGTTGATTTGTGGCAATCAATTAATTGGTTCACCCATGATATGTCTGATGTTTCCAGCATGACAGATGAGTGTCTAATAATAGAAGCCAGTGCTAATAGAAACTTGATGTCACAGATGTAAGTGCATGATCCATCTTGTAACATGGAGAACCAATGCAATAGCGATGAGGCAGAGACTTGGTTTAATAGTCCAGAGAATCTTCAGCCTTCATCAATGACTGATCTCAAAGACTGATCTTCATCAGGTCAGAGGTGGGATTTCACCAATGATTACACAAGTTTCAAATCCATTTACTGCTCCTTAACAAATGAAGCATTCTGTTCGAGCAGGCAACAAATGGCACGGAGGATCAGCCTCCACCTCACTGCGCCAGAGTCCCGGGTTCGATCCTGACCTCAGGTGCTGTCTGTGTGGAGTTTGTACATTCTCTCTGTGACCACGTGGGTTTCCTCCAGGTGCTCCGGTTTCCACCCACATTCCAAAGACATGCGGTGTATGTAGGCGAAATGGCCCTCTGTAAAATTGGGTCGGGGGTGGATGAGAAAGTGGGATAACCTAGAATCAGTGTGAATGGGTGATCGATGGTCAGTGTGGATGCAGTGGGTCAAAGGGCCTGTTTCCATGCTGCATCTCCATACCAAAACCAACATTAAGATAATATCTGGATACAGGCCAATAAATCATCTGCCAGAGTGTAGTCCTGATTCCCATCTATCCCATTGGAGACCTTTGAAATTCTTGAATCAAACTTTATCAGACTTCAATGTTTTTTTTATCTGTGCACTAAATGTCGTACCTTTTATCCTCTATCTGCACAGTGTGGACGGCTTGATTGGGTTCATTTTTCGTCTTTTCTCTGACTGAATAGCATGAAAAGCTTTTCACCGTGCTTCAGTACACTTGACAATAATAAATTGAACTAAACCCAGTAAGGAACATATATGTTAGCAAGCAAAAAAAGCTTTTCACTGAACTTGGGTACACGTGACAATAAACTAAACTTTCAGTTTGTCAGGTCGGGGGGAGTTCCCGCCCGCCATGGGTGCCATGTAATCCCGTGCTACCTGCTCCATGGTCAGATAGTCAGCCACTAAACCGTCTCCCCCACCTGGTTTGCCAGGTGAGGAGGGGGCTGTCGACCCCCAGCAGGACCAAAAACAAGACCTGTCAAAGGGCGGATGAGCTTCTAGCGAGCCAACGGCCATCCACACTTCAGTACAAGTTACGATCAATGTCATACATAACATTGTAAGGAATGATGATAAAGCACACACACCAAAATCCTACACTTCCAGCAGCGGAAGTCCGCAGGAACTGGAGGACAGTTGTGTGATGTGTGGACCTAAACATGCATTCCTTTCACCATCAGAGCCGCCTGCATCCACATTGTAGTCACTCAGCTTGCTACCTAAACAGCACCACACAAACTTTCAACATCTGCTGCCAAATGGGCATGACAACAAGTGTGAAGGACCCCACCTGCAGATTCCCTTCAAACTTGCACGTAATCCTGACCTGAAAATAGATTGTCACTCCTTTATGGCCTACGTTTAAGGCAGAGGGGAATCTGAGAGGGTAACTTTTTCACACAAAGGGCAGTGGTTGTATGGAACGAGCTGCCGTAGGAGGTAGTTGAGGCTGGGACTATCCCAACATTTCAGAAGCAAATAGACAGGTACATTGATAGTGGACAAAAATGCTGGAGAAACTCAGCAACTATGGAGTGAAGGAAATAGGCAACGTTTCAGGTCAAAACCCTTCTTCAGACTGATGTGAGGGAGGGTGGGGGGGGGGGGGGGGGGGGGGGGGAGAAGAGAAAGGAAGAGGAGGAGCCAATGGACCGGGGGGAATGCTGAGAAGGGGAGGAGAAAGTAGGGACTATCCGAAATTAGAGAAGTCAATGTTCATACCGCTGGGGTGCAAACTGCCCAAGTGAAATATGAGGTGCTGTTCCTCCAATTTACAGTGGTCCTCACTCTGGCCATGGAGGAGGCCCAGGACAGAAAGGTCAGATTTGGAATGGGAGGGAGAGTTGAAGCGCTGAGCCATCGAGAGATCAGGTTGTTTATTGCGAACTGTGCGGAGGTGTTCAGCGAAACGATGGCCAAGCCTACGCTTGGTCTCACCGATGTAGAGCAGCTGACATCTAGAGCAGCGGATGCAATAGATGAGGTTGGAAGAGGTGCAGGCGAACCTCTGCCGCACCTGGAAAGACTGCTTGGGTCCTTGAATGGAGTCAAGAGAGGTAATGCGACAAGTGTAGCATTTCTAGCGGTTGCAAGGGAAAGTTCCCGGAAAGGGGGTGATTCGGGTGGGAAGGGACGAATTGACCAGGGAGTTACGGAGGGAGCAGTCTCTGCGGAAAGCAGACAGTGGAGATGTGGCCAGTGGTGGGATCACGTTGGAGGTGGTGAAAATGTTGGAGGATTATTTGTTGTGACGGCTGGTAGGGTAGAAGGTGAGGACAAGGGGGACTCTGCCCTTGTTACGAGTGGGGGGATGGGAAGTGAGAGCAGAGTCACGGGGTATAGAGGAGACCCCGGTGAGAGCTTCATCTATAGTAGAAGAGGAGAACCCCCGTTCCCTGAAGAATGAGGACATCTTCAATGCCTTGGTGTGGACAGGTTTAGAGAGATATGGGCCAAACGCAGGCAGGTAGGACTAGTGTAGATGGGACACGTTGGCCGGTGCGGGCAAGTTGGGCCGAAGGGCCTGTTTCCACACTGTATCACCCTATGACTCCATCACTTTGCCGGATTTAAATTTGGCAATAACTTCTGCACCGTTACTTTGGGAATAATTCTACCATAAGGATTGCAGTGGTTCAAGGGGGCCACCATCCTGTCAAGGAATATTAGTACAGGCACTCCTGGATCTATGTAATAGGCGACATGTATACTCGCACTTACGTAAACATTGACGCGCCGTGGATCCGAACGCCCCCGCAGGGGGAGCCGGCGTGAGCAAGGAAAGCCACCGAGAGCAACCCTGCGGGGGGTGAAGGGGGGTGCTGAGAACAAAGTGGGGACATGGTGGGGGCTGCCGGGATGGTAAAGGGAGCCGGTAGGGGGCTGCCTGCTGCAATGTATGGTGACAGGCCTGGTTCGCCGCTGCAAGAAGAGAAGATTGTTCGATTAGTTTTTTCTCATAAGGTCATAAGGAATAGGAGTAGAATTGGGCCCATCAAGTCTATTCCGCCATTCAATCATGGCTGATCTATCTATCTCTCCTAACCCCATTCTCCTGCCTTCACCCCATAATCACTGACGCCTGTACTAATCAAGAATCTGTCTAAGGCACACAAAACCCTTCTTTCGGCCCGAAACGTTGCCTATTTCCTACGCTCCATAGATGCTGCTGCACCCGCTGAGTTTCTCCAGCATTTTTGTGTGCCTTCGATTTTCCAGCATCTGCAGTTCCTTCTTAAACAAGAATCTGTCTACCTCTGCCTTAAATATATCCACTGACTTGGCAAAGAATTCCACAGGTTCACCACCTTCTGACTAAAGAAATTTCTCCTCATCTCCTTCCTAAAAGAACATCCTTTAATTCTGAGGAGATAACCTCCAGTCCTAGACTCTCCCACTAGTGTGCTTTTGTCGGCACCAGAAACGTGGTGACTCATTGCGTGCTGCGTACGTGAGGTCTGCTGTACGATTCTACCGGGTTGTATGCAAAGACAGAGCATTTCACTGCACCTAGGTTCACATAGCAATCAACTTTGAATCATTGAGCTGAATAATTTCTTTCAGCCCACTACTTTATCTCCGAGTTGCGCCACTCGGTAACAGTGTGCGACTGCCGTCGCGTGCGGCTGTTTCCGCAAGCCAGTCATAAGGTCATAAGGTCATGTGATAGGTATGGAATTAGGCCATTCGGCCCATCTGCCATTCAATCATGGCTGATCTATCTCTCATCCTAACCCGTCAGCTGTTCTCAGAACTCCCCTGTTGTTTTGCCGACTGAAGGGCCTGTCCCACTTGGGCGTCATTTGATGCAGGTGGTGCGCGAAGATTTTGTGATTCCCAAAATCCTGGGGCATGCACTAGGACCACGCACCATGCACGCGTAATGCACGCCATGCGCGTCATGCGTCATGACGCTTAAATGATGTTGCGTAAATGACGCGCAAATGACGCCCAAGTGGGGCAGGCTCTTCACGTAACATCTGACTTTCGCAAGGGTGCGTGGGATGTGACCCTTGCGCAAGTCGGCGAACTTCTGGAATGAGAATTAAATGCTGGCCTCGATGACTGTGCCGCTGTCTGGCTAAATTTGAGGAAGGACATTCTTGTTATTGAGGGAGTGCAGCATAGGTTCACAAGGTTAATTCCCGGGATGTTGTATGCTGAGAGAATGGAGAGGCTGGGCTTGTATACTCTGGAATTTAGAAGGATGAGAGAGGAAGTTATTGAACCATATAAGATTATTAATGGTTTGGACACGCTGGAGGCAGGAAACATGTTCCCGATGTTGGGGGAGTCCAGAACCAGGGGCCACAGTTTAAGAATAAGGGGTAAACCATTTAGAACGGAGATGAGGAAACAGAACCATGGGTAGGAAGATCATTAACAGAACTGCAGATGCTGTTTTAAATCGAAGCTAGACACAAAATGCTAGAGTAACTAGCGGGACAGGCAGCACCTCTGGAGAGAATGAATGGGTGACATTTTGGGTCGCGACACTTCTTTAGACAGGCTAACAGAACCACCTTCTTCAGAAAGAAAAAAAATAGCATCCTGCCCTCTATGGCTCCTGTCAAACTATCAACACTGTTCTGATGAAGGGTCTCGACCCAAAACGTTACCCATCCATTCTCTCCAAAGACGCTGCCTGTCCCACTGAGTTACTGCAGCATTTTGTGTTTATCGACATTGGTTTTTATCAATGTTGTACCTTCCATCATTAGGACAGGAATAGTGTGCACATATGACAGGTTTTTTTATTTCACCTCTCACTGTTCCAGCCCCACAAGCATCTTGAGGAAGTGTCCTTTCCTTTGTATCTGGTATCCAGCTATCAACAGGAGATAGGTTTATATTGATTTGAGATGCAATTAAACTGTGGTCACGTTTCATGTTTCTTTTTGTTTAGTTCAGATATATAATGTGGAAACAGGCCCTTCACCCCACCAGGTCCATGCCGACTAGCGATCACCTGACACAGTGCTAGAGCTGCTGCCTTACAGCGCCAGAGACCCGGGTTCTATCCTGCCTATGGGTGCAGTCTGTGTGGGGTTTGTATGTTCTCCCCATGACGGGGGGGGATGACTTATAGTCCTAGATTCGCCCCGTGGTCTGAAGAAGGGTCACCCATTCCTTCTCCCCAGAGATGCTGTCTTTCCCGTTGAGTTACTCCAGCATTTTGTGTCCACCTTCGATTCAAAACCAGCATCTGCAGTTCTTTCCTACACACTCTCCACGTGACCTACCTGGCTTTTTTTGTCCGGGTGCTCTGGTTTCCTCCCACACTCCAAAGACCTACACGTTTGTAGTTTAAATGGCCTCGGTAAAGACTGTAAATTGTCCCTAGTGTGTAGGATTGTGCTAGTGTACGGGGATTGCTGGTTAGGGTGGACTCATTGGGCCGAAGTACCTGCTTCCTCTAAACTAAACCAAACTAAACTAAACTAAACTAAACTGAACTGAATTGGTGTCAGGTGCACAGCCGTCTATCACCATTTATGATCCCTCAAATAAGTTTTGGGATACAGTCCATACTGAGAGTATGTTGATTGTTTTTACCCAGTGTACCAGTGTGTGGTCTAAGTGTTGTCTGGGTCATTGCAACTGTTCCTGAGAATTTTCCCAGTGAATAGTTGCTACATATTTGTGTCTGCCTCTGTAGCTGGAGATGATTCAATACCTCCTTGTATTGGGCCTGGATGTGGTGTTGCAGTTACTAATGTGGTGGTGCCCTGGGACTGCATATGAAGTGACTCACTTGGATTAATCTGATTCAAGCAGATATCGAGATGTCATCTCCCCGCATAAGCATTTCCATTACTGGTGCCAACACCCATCACACTTTGCTGTTGTATATACACTCTGTCTGTTGCAGCAAGTGGACGAGCTGCTATGAGGTTGTTAGAGTCCACACTGTTAACTACCATTGAGTCACAAAGTCACACAGCACGGAAAACAGGCCCTTTAGCCCCACTTGCTCATGAACCATGATGTCCCTTCAATGCTCGTCCCACCAGCCCACGTTTGGTCCATATCCTTCTAAACGTTTCCTTTCCATGTATTTGTCCAAATGTCTTTTAAATGTTGTTATCGTACCCGCCTCAACTTCTTCCTCTGGCAGCTCGTTCCATATACCCACCATCTTCAGTGTAAATGTTGCCCCTCAGGTTCCTATTAAATCTCTCCCGTCTCATCTTTGAACCTATGTCCTCTGGTTTCCCATTCTCCGGGTAAAATATTTTGTGCATCTACCCTATCTGTTCCCCTCATGATTTTACACCCCTCTATAAGATCACCGCTCAGCCTCCTGCGCACCAAGGAATAGAGTCCTAGCCTGCCCAACCTCTCCCTATAGCTCAGGCCCTCAAGTCCTGGCAACATCCTCGTGAATATGGAATCGTGACATGTCTTTACTTGTCAGTAATGAAAAGGTGGAACTGGCATTCTCCTGGTGTGGTTGAACTGACCCATAACCCCCGACACCCGCACTAATCAATAATCCATCTATCTCTGCCTTAAAAATATCCATTGATTTGTCCTCTACAGCCTTCTGTGGGAACGAATTCCACAGGTTCACCACCCTCTGACTAAAGAAATTCCTCCTTATCTCCTTCCTAAAAGAACGTCCTTTACTTTTGAGGTATGATCTCTGTTCCTAGACTCTCCCACCAGTGGAAACATCCTTTCCACATCCACTCTATCCAGGCCTTTTAATACTGGGTAACTTTCAATGAGGTCCCCCCTCACCCTTCTGTACTCCAGCAAGCCAAGGCCCCAACTTTCTGTTCAAACCTGCCTTGATCCTGAATATAACATTATGCCATCAGATAGGTGAAAATTGCCCAACGCATCACCGGTTCATCGCTCCCCTCCATTGAGTCTGTCCAAAGCAAGCGCTGTCTGCAGAGGGCGCTCAGCATCGCCAAGGACTGCTCTCACCCCAACCATGGACTGTTTAACCTCCTACCATTCGGGAGGCGCTACAGGTCTCTCTGTTGCCGAACCAGCAGGTCGAGGAACAGCTTCTTTCCGGCGGCTGTCACTCTACTCAACAACGTACCTCGGTGACTGCCAATCACCACCCCCCCCCCCCCCCCCCCGGACACTTTTATTATTTATTCAAATCGTTTGCTATGTCGCTCTTCCAGGGAGATGCTAAATGCATTTCGTTGTCTCTGTACTGTACACTGACATGACAATTAAAATTGAATCTGAAAAATTGAATCTGAATCTGAATCTAGGTGTGGCAGAAGTAGAAAAGAGAAAGCTTTGACAGCTGGCTAAGCAGAGTACGAGGCGTTGTTAAAGATCAACTATCGCAGCTCCTTGACTACAATAAACCTATCAACTATTTACAAAGTTACCATTATATCATCAATTAACCATTTACAGGCACAAAATTAAACAACATACATATATATATACATATTTGCATACAGCAATAAATGTAACCAAACAAATAGTTACTCATTCTCTTAACTACGAATTCTTTGGATATTTTTAAGGCAGAGATTGATAGATTCTCGATTAGTAAGGGTGTCAGGGATTATGAGGAAATGGCAGGAGTATGGGGATGAGAGGAAGAGATAGATCAGCCATGATTCAAAGGCGGAATAAACTTGATGGGCTGCATGGCCTAATTCTCCCCCTATCACTTATGAATTTATGAACTTTGCAATGGCTGTTATTGATATTTCTGTGGAATCCACCCCTGTGACGAATAATTCCACAGTCCACATGTTCACTGATCCATATAGGCATCCTACACAACTGATCTCATATCTGGTACAACAAGTTTTACATTGACCTAAATGTTTCCATCACTATGAGCAACTTTCAATACATTATGTTACAAATTCTCTAATTGTCTATTGTTAACATTAAGTTCCATGATGGCGAATAGCACTCACCATAAGTGACAGTCACAACTATTATACATGGTCATAGAGTGATACAGCATGGAAACAGCCCCTCCAACCCTGACCAACATGTCCCAGCTACACTAGTTCCACTTGCCTACCTTTGGCCCCTATTTCTCCAAACCTTTCCATTTACCTATCTAACTGTATCTTAAACATTGCGACAGTCCCTGCCTCAACTACCTCCTCTTGCAGCTCATTCTATACATCCACCACCCTTTGTGTGAAAACGTTATCCTTCAGATTCCTATTAAACCATTTTCCCCTTCACCTTAAACCCATGTCCTCTGGTCCTCGATTCCCCTATACTGGGAAGGAGATTCTGTGCATCTACCCAATCTATTCCTTTCACAATTGTATACACCTCTATAAGATCATCCCTCGTCCTTCGGTGCTCCAAGGAATAGAGTCCCAACCTGCTCAAAGTCCCCCTTTCACTCACACCCTCTAGTCCCGGCAACATCCTGGACTTTGCTATATTATCCTGTGCCAAGACAATAAATATTTTAATTCTCTGTTGCTTCAAACTTCCCATTCTGACTCCCTAAAGATCTCAGTCCATTCCTCTTTCAGAAGGTCATCTTTACTTCTCTGGAAATTTTCCAATATTCTCAGTTCTACAATGACTGTTTTCAGTCTTTTGTTGCAGTCTGGCTACACTGTGCAGAGTTAACATTAGGCCAAGCCAAAAAAATATCACAGAGCATCTTAAGAGCTGTTGAACTGCCTCCGCATCACATTGCAACTGATCCTCCTTGTTGCATGCACTTCCGTCTGAAGTGGATTCAGACTCGGCCGTTATCCTGTAACCAACAAAGGTCCTGTAGACAGACACAAAATGCTGGAGAAACTCAGCGGGACAGGCGGCATCTCAGGAGAGAAGGAATGGGTGACGTTTCGAGTCGAGACCCTCCTTCAGACTGAGAGTCAGGGGAAAGGGAATCGAGAGATTTGGACGGTGATATAGAGAGATATAGAACACAAGGAGTCTGAAGAGAAAAAAAAGCATTGCTTTGCAAAGTTTCTTTCTCACTCCTGGCCTGGCCCCTGCAGGGACTTTAGACTTTGGACTTACTAGAGATACAGCACTGACACAGGCCCTTCGGCCCACCGGGTCCACGCTGACCAGCGATCACCTAAGACTTGGCACACCGTTGAGTTGCTGCCTTACAGCGCCAGAGACTCGGGTTCGATCCTGACTACAGGTGCTGTCTGTACAGAGTTTGTACATACTCCCCGTGACCTGCGTGGCTTTTCTCCAGGTGCTCCGGTTTCCTGCAATACTCCAATAGACAATAGATGCAGGAGAAGGCCATTCGGCCCTTCGAGCCAGCACCGCCATTCAATGTGATCAAGGCTGATCATCCCCAATCAGTATCCTGTTCCTGCCTTCTCCCCATATCCCCTGACTCCGCTATATTTAAGAGCCCTATCTAGCTCACTCTTGAAAGCATCCAGAGAACCTGCCTCCACTGCCCTCTGAGAATTCCACAGACTCACCACTATCAGTGAGAAAAAGTGTTTCCTCATCTCCGTTCTAAATGGCTTACTCCTTATTCTTAAACTGTGGCTCCTGGTTCTGGACTCCCTCAACATCAGGAACATGTTTCCTGCCTCTAGAGTGTCCAAACCCTTAACAATCTTATATGTTTCAATGAGATGCCCTCTCATCCTTCTAAACTCCAGAGTGTACAAGCCCAACTGCTCCATTCTCTCAGCATAATTGCTCCAGCATCTTCCCCACCACCGATGTCAGGCTAACTGGTCTATAATTCCCTGTTTCCTCTTTCCTGCCTTTCTTAAAAAGTGGGATAACATTAGCTACCCTCCAATCCACAGGAACTAATCCTGAATCTATAGAACATTGGTAAATTATCACCAATGCATCCACGATTTCTAGAGCCGCTTCCTTAAGTACCCTGGGATGCCGACCATCACGTCCTGGGGATTTATCAGCCTTCAGTCCCATCAGTCTATCCAACACCATTTCCTGCCTAATATGGATTTCCTTCAGTTCCTCCGTCACCCCAGACCCTCTGGCCACTTTTCCTCCAACACTCCAAAGATGTACATGTTTGTAGTTTACTTGACTTTGGTAAAAATTGTAAATTGTCCCTAGTGTGCGTTGGATAATGCTAGTGTACTGGGATTGCAGGGTGGCATAGACTCAGTGGTCCAGAGTGCCTGTTTCCGCGCTATATCTCTCAAAATAAACTAACAATAAACTCCCGTACACTAGCACCATCCTGCACACTGGGGACAATTTCCAATGTTTACCAAAGCCAATTAATTACAAGCCCGGACGTCTTAGGAGTGTGGAAGGAAAACGGAACACCCAGAGAAAACCCACCCAGCTCACGGGGAGAACGTACAAACTCCGCACAGACAGCACCCGTAGTCAGGATCAAACCCGGGTCTCAGGCAGTTCAACTGCTGCACCACAGTGCCACCCCACTGTTACTTCAGTTACTTCTGCTACTTCAGTAACAGGAACCTTCTGCCCTCGTACTCTGATGCCATCGTAATGTGATATTTGGTTCAATGGTTGATGTGCAGAAAATTAGAAATGCACCGTTCCTTTGTTGCCAGATACCTGGACATTTGGCAATACAGAATCATGGCTTTTAATCTTCTCTTTATGTAACTGAAGATTTATTATTTGTTGATATTTCCAGCTTGCTTAAAACAACCACTTCTGGGGGTATCATGTTCCCATTCATTACAGTGCCCTTTCACCATAGTTCTTGGCTTTGCGTTCCTTGACCTTCTTTGGGTCTCCCTAGCAACCAACCACTGAATGTATTGACCCAAATATTGGCTTTCCTCATCCAGAATATAATTATTTTAACTGATTAAATTTCCTTTTGATCCAAGCCTGCAATCCTCTTCATCTGCAATTGTAGCAGGGCATAACAACCCACATGGTGATTATCACTACTTCCCTGGTGGAGGCAGATGCCTATTTTCACTCTATTCTGATCACTGTTTAACTATCTTTCACTGTCTTAGTCTAGTTTAGTTTAGTTTAGAGATACAGCGTGGAAACAGACCCTTGGGCCTACCGGCAATCCCCACACACTAACACTATCCTACACACACTAGGGACAATTTACAATTATGGCAAGCCAAATAACCTACAAACCTGCACGTCTTCGGAGTGTGGGAGGAAACCGGAGCACGCGGAGAAAACCCACGCGGTGACAGGGAGAAGGTACAATCTCAGGACGGCCGGACAGCACTCGTAGTCAGGATGAAACCCAGGTCTCTGCCACTGCAAGGCAGCAACTCTACCACTGCGTCACCATGCCGCCCCTAGGTAATAATATGGTAAGACCATAAGACATAGGAGCAGAATTAGGCCATTCAGCACATTCAGCCCATCGTGTCTACTCCACCTATCAATCATGGCTGATCTATTTTTCCCTCTTAGTCCTATTCTCCCACCTTCTCCCCATTACCTTTGATGCCCTTCCAAATCAAGAACCTATCAACCTTCATCGTAAATATACCCAATGACATTTACCTGAAGGACCTGCTTCCGTACCGGTTGACTCTATGGCTCGATGACTGAAGAAGAGTCAGGGATTGATTCGCAGTTGAGTCAGCAATAGGAGAGATGGGTGGAGATCATCACAAAGGCTGGAGATGACCAAGTGACTGCAAATGGTGGCATCTGAGCAGAACAGACAGAGAGCAGCAGTGAAACATTGAACCAGAGGGAGGGATGGTGGGTAGATGAGAACAATATTGTTATAGTACTGTTAAATGTTCTTATAGTCACAGCACCAGTCGTGAAGGTTTCTCAGGCACATATTTAAGGTGAAGGGGGAAAGATGTTATGTATCTATGTTTCTATGAGTCTGAGGGGTAACTTTTGCACACAAAGGGTGGTGAGTGCATGGAACAAGCTGCCAGATGCAGGCAGATCAGACCAGTGTAGATGGGGCATGTTGGTTGGTGTGGGTACATAAGGCTAAAGAGTCTGCTTCCACGATGTATCACTCTATAAGAAGTGTCCTGACCTAAAATGCAGCCTTTCCATTTCTCTTCACAAATGCTGCATGACACTGTGCATCCGTCTGACAGTTTGTTTTCTGAAAATGTAAGAGGTCTGGCAGGGATGACAGTGGAACAACAATGGCAGGTATTTCTGGGTATAATACAGAAGGTGCAGGATCAGTTCATTCCAAGGAGGAAGAAAGATTCTAAGGGGAATAAGAGGCGACCGTGGCTGACGAGGGAAGTCAAGGACAGTATAAAAATAAAAGAGAAGAAATATAACATATCAAAGATGAGCGGGAAGCAAGAGGATTGGGAAACTTTTAAAGAGCAACAGAAGATAACTAAAAAAGCAATATGGGGAGAAAAGATGAGGTATGAAGGTAAGCTAGCCAAGAATATAAAGGAGAAACCTTATTTAGGTATGTGAAGAGGAAAAAATTAGATGAGACAAATGTGGGTCTCTTGAAGATAGAAACAGGTGAATTTATTATGGGGAACAAGGAAATGGCAGACGAGTTGAACAGGTACTCTGGATCCGTCTTCACTAAGGAGGACACAAACAAACTTCCTGATGTACTAGTGGCCAGAGGACCTAGTGATGGAGGAACTGAAGGAAATTCACATTTGGCAGGAAATGGTGTTGGGTAGACTGATGGGACTGAGGGCTGATAAATCCCCAGGGCCTGATGGTCTGCATCCCAGGGTACTTAAGGAGGTGGCTCCAGAAATCATGGACGCATTGGTGATCATTTTCCAATGTCCTATAGATTCAGGATCAGTTCCTGTGGATTGGAAGGAAGCTAATGTTATCCCACTTTTTAAGAAAACAGGGAGAGAGAAAACAGGGAATTATAGATGAGTTAGCCTGACATCTGTGGTAGGGAATAGGCTGGAGTCAATTATAAAAGATGAACTAGTGGCACATTTGGGTAGCAGTAACAGGATCGGTCCGAATCATCATTTACGAAGGGGAAACAGGAAGGCAGATTATTATCTGAATGGTGTCAAGTTAGGAAAAGGGGAAGTACAACGTGATCATGGTGTCCTTGTACATCAGTCACTGAAAGTAAACATGCAGAGACGGCAGGCAGTGAAGAAAGCTAATGGCATGTTAGCCTTCATAACAAGAGGAGTTGAGTACAGGAGCAAAGAGGTCCTTCTGCAGTTGTACAGGGGCCCTGGTAAGACCACACCTGGAATATTATGTGCAGTTTTGGTCTCCAAATTTGAGGGAGGATATTTTTGCTATTGAGGGAGTGCGAGGTTAGTTCCCGGGATGGCTGGACCGTCATATGTTGAAAGAATGGAGTGACTGGGCTTGTATTAACTGGAATTTAGGATAAGAGGATATCTTATAGAAACATATAAGATTATTAATGGATTGGACACACTGGAGGCAGGAAATATGTTCCCGATGTTGGGGGAGTGCAGAACCAGGGGCCACAGTTTAAGAATAAAGGGTAGGCCATTTAGAACGGAGATGAGGAAAAACTTTTTCATGCAGAGAGTTGTAAGTTGTGGAATTCTCTGCCTCAGAAGGCGGTGGAGGCTGTTTCTCTGGATAATTTCAAGAGAGAGTTAGATAGTGCTCTTAAAGATAGTGGAGTCACGGGATATGGTGAGAAGGTAGGAACGGGGTACTGATCGTGGATGATCAGCATGATCACATTGAATGGCGGTGCTAGCTCGAAGGGCCAAATGGCCTACTCCTGCACCTATTGTCTATTGTCTATAGTCTATTATCACTAGGTTCAAATCCAGAAGCTTCCTTTAGTTGACAGGGCCGATGAGTCATAGTCATAAATACCGATCTTGCTAGCAACACCCAAAATACTGAAGGGAGGTATTTCCTGATGAGCAGTGGAATGCCTCATCTTCCTTTACAGCCCCTTTAACTCGCTTGAAAATTCTATTTTCCAGGATATACCAAATAGTGAAAGGCCTGGAGAGAGTGAATGCAGAGAGGATGTTTCCACTCGTGGGAGAGTCTAGGGCTCGAGGTCATAGCCTCAGAATTAAATGATATTCCTTTAGGAAGGAGATGAGGAAGAATCTATTTAGTCAGACGGTGGTTAATCTATGGAATTCTTTGCCACAGAAGGCTGTGGAGGCCAAGTCAATGGGATTTTTTGAGGCAGAGATAGATAGCTTCTTGATTAGCACGGTTTTCAGGGATTATGAGGAGAAGGCAGGAGAATGGGGTTAGGGGGGAGAGCTAGATAAGCCATGATTGAATGGTGGAGCAGACTTGATTGGCCAAATGACATAATTCTGCTCCTATAACTTATGGACTTTTGAACTTATGATATTGATTTTCCAATCCTGCCTGATCTTCAGCAATGTTTTTGTAACAGCAACAATATCATAATATCATTTCATTGTAGTGGCGCTTGCTGGTGCACGCAGGTATCGAACCCGGCGTTCGGAAGCCGCGGTCACGTGACTTGGAAGGGGCTGCTGTTTTTTCGTGCGGCAGTTGTGTGCTGACCACCGTTGTGGCCAGACGTGTTTGCAGGGACCTGTGAACTAAGAAGTTATTTTCAAAATAAATAATAATAATAATAATAATAATAATAATAATAACTTTATTTATAAAGCGCTTTTAGACAACATCAGTTACCACAAAGTGCTGTACATGGGAAATCAACAAAAAGTTATTACAAACTACTAAAACCATTAAGACGACAGGACTATAAAAACAGTAAAAAATTAAAAGACATTAAAAGCACTAAAACAGGAACAATGTCTCAGCCAGTGTCGAAAGCCAGTTGATAAAACTTAGTTGTCGTTCTTGCGAACACCAAATTGGTGACCCCGACCTGTCTAGCCATCATTAGACAAGCAAAGATCATGCAGGAAGACTACGTTTCCGCAGAATCGGCCGGCACGAGGCAGGGCTCACCGGGCTTCAAACTACCGTTGTTTTGGCCGGATCAACCTCAGGTGTGGTTCGCCCACGTTGAGGCACAGTTCCACCTGCACCGCATTATTGCGGACAACACCATGTATTTTCAAGAGGTAGGAGCTCTGCCACAGGACTGTGCCTCGAGGCTGTTGCCTTACATCAGGGACCTGCTGACATTCGCTAAGTACAAAGGTCTGAAGGCCCTCCTGCTTCACACCTTTGCGCTCAGCCGCCGAGACAGGCCGGCGAAGATCCTGCACATGGATGGAATCAGCGATCCCCAGCACCTCGCGGAGAGAGCCGTTGAGCTATGGAACACCAGACGGTGGGACATTTGCTCCTTCACCCACCCCGCTGCCATGGCCAGGGTGCAGCCTAGGAGAAATCGAGAAGGAGGACCGAACTCGCCCAGCCCGAAGATGTCGCGTTCCCTGTTCATTTCAGGGAAATGCCTCGGCCGATTGCCCACTAAAGTGAACGCGATCGGCCCGAACGAACGCCTCTACGTCCACGATCGCCACTCCGACCACCGTTTCCTGGTCGACTCCGGTGCCATAACCAGCATCCTGCCCCCAACCGCTCGAGATGCCCGCATCGGTATGGTAGGACCTGTCCTCTCGGCTGTTAACGGGAGCGACATTCGCACTTACGGTACGCGGACCCTGGACTTAAATTTCGACTCCCACCCGTATAGGTGGAAGTTCACCGTTGCTGACGCCGCCCAACCGATATTGGGGGCCGATTTCTTGCGTTCATTCTCCCTGTTAGTCGATGTGCGAGGCGGGCGCATGGTTCCAGTGTCGGACCTGTGCCCTACCAAGCCGTGTAATCCGTCCACACCCCTACAGCAAATCGACGAGGTAGCTGAGATCCAGCAACCTTTCGCAGCCCTTCTCACCGACTTCCCAGGGTTGTTCACGCCCCATCATGGCGTGGTCCACCACATTCTCACCAAGGGCCCACCGGTTCACGCCCGCCTGCGCCGTCTCCCGCCCGATAAACTGCGCATCACACAAGACGAGTTCCAGCTTATGGATGCCATGGGGATTGTCCGGCGGTTGGATAGCCCTTGGGCTTCCCCGCTGCACATGGTGCCCAAAGCGTCCGGAGGTTGGAGACCTTGCGGTGATTACAGGCGGCTCAATGCCGCAACCACGGCAGATCGGTACAGATGCCGAACATCCAAGATTTCTCTGGAGGGCACAACCTTCATCTCGAAGGTCGACCTTATTCGCGGGTATAATCAGATTCCGGTCCATCCTGACGATGTCCCTAAGATGGCCACCCACCATCACCCTTTTCGGCCTTTTCGAATGACTAAAAATGCCATTTGGCCTGAAGAACGCTTGCTCAGGCGTTCCACAGGTTAATGGATCAGGTTGGTCAGGGTTTGCCGTTCATATTCATCTACCTCGGTGATATTCTGGTGGCCAGCAGCTCACAGGCAGAGTACGTTAAGCACCTCCACCTGCTCTTCGAATGGCTGCGCAAACACGGGTTGGTGATCAACCCTGCGAAGTGCCAGTTCGTATTGCGCTCCATCTCCTTTTTGGGTCACAGCATTACCTGCCATGGCGCACAGCCGCTGCCCGATGGAAACATCCTCTCTGCATTCACTCTCTCCAGGCCTTTCACTATTTGGTATATCCTGGAAAATAGAATTCTCAAGCGAGTTAAAGGGGCTGTAAAGGAAGATGAGGCATTCCACTGCTCATCAGGAAATACCTCCCTTCAGTATTTTGGGTGTAGCTAGCAAGATCGGTATTTATGACTATGACTCATCGGCCCTGTCCGTCAAGGGCCTGCAAGAATTAATCGGAATTGTCAATTTCTACCACCGATTCGTCCCGTCAGCAGCCGCCATCATGCGGCCATTGTTCCAGTGTCTAGCGGGCAAGCCTAAGGACCTGCTCTGGTCCAAGTAGGCTGAGATGGCTTTCGAGGGGACTAAGACAGCGTCGGCCAACGCCACCATGCTAGTACACCCGAGGGCATCGGCCCTAACGGCCCTCACCGTGGACTCATCTGACATCGTGGTAGGTGCTGTCCTCGAACAACTGGTAGGTAGCTGCTGGGTGTCGCTGGCGTTTTTCAGCAGGCAGCTGCGGGCCCCCAAGATCAAGTATAGCGCTTTCGATCGGGAGCTCCTCGCGCTTTACCAAGCAATCTGCTATTTCCGTTATTTCCTGGAGGGGCGCACGTTCACCGCATTCACGGACCACAAGCCACTCACGTTCGCTTTGAATAAGGTGTCCAATCCCTGGTCAGCCAGGCAACAGCGGCACCTCGCCTACATATCCGAATTCACATCTGACATTCGGCATGTGGCAGGGAAGCTGAACGTTGTGGCTGACGCGCTGTCCCGTCCCGCAGCCCCTGAGGTTTCCGCTTTAAGCCTAGGTGTGGTTTACGCGGAGCTGGCCACTGCCCAAAGGGCCGACGCTGGCATGGGGGATTACCGCAATGCTGAATCGGGCCTTAAATTGGCTGAGGTGCCCTGCGACACCGCCGGCGTGCGGGTTCTTTGTGATGTCTTGACGGGCAAAGCATCAAAATACTGAAGGGAGGTATTTCCTGATGAGCAGTGGAATGCCTCATCTTCCTTTACAGCCCCTTTAACTCGCTTGAGAATTCTATTTTCCAGGATATACCAAATAGTGAAAGGCCTGGAGAGAGTGAATGCAGAGAGGATGTTTCCACTCGTGGGAGAGTCTAGGGCTCGAGGTCATAGCCTTAGAATTAAATGATATTCCTTTAGGAAGGAGATGAGGAAGAATCTATTTGGTGGTGAATCTGTGGAATTCT
Source organism: Leucoraja erinaceus (assembly GCF_028641065.1). Classification (NCBI taxonomy): domain Eukaryota; kingdom Metazoa; phylum Chordata; class Chondrichthyes; order Rajiformes; family Rajidae; genus Leucoraja; species Leucoraja erinaceus. The sequence continues at coordinate 80,543,535 of NC_073381.1, forward strand.
TTACCACAGAAGGCTGTGGAGGCCAAGTCAATGGAATTTTTTGAGGCAGAGATAGATAGCTTCTTGATTAGCACGGTTTTCAGGGATTATGAGGAGAAGGCAGGAGACTGGGGTTAGGGGGGAGAGCTAGATAAGCCATGATTGAATGGTGCAGCAGACTTGATTGGCCAAATGACATAATTCTGCTCCTATAACTTATGGACTTTTGAACTTATGATATTGACTTTCCAATCCTGCCTGATCTTCAGCAATGTTTTTGTAACAGCAACAATATCATAATATCATTTCATTGTAGCGGCGCTTGCTGGTGCACGCAGGTATCGAACCCGGTGTTCGGAAGCCGCGGTCACGTGACTTGGAAGGGGCTGCTGTTTTTTCGTGCGGCAGTTGTGTGCTGACCACCGTTGTGGCCAGACGTGTTTGCAGGGACCTGTGAACTGAGAAGTTATTTTCAAAATAAATAATAATAATAATAATAATAATAATAATAACTTTATTTATAAAGCGCTTTTAGACAACATCAGTTACCACAAAGTGCTGTACATGGGAAATCAACAAAAAGTTATTACAAACTACTAAAACCATTAAGACGACAGGACTATAAAACCCCTACAGCAAATCAACGAGGTAGCTGAGATACAGCAACCTTTCGCAGCCCTTCTCACCGACTTCCCAGGGTTGCTCACGCCCCGTCATGGCGTGGTCCACCACATTCTCACCAAGGGCCCACCGGTTCACGCCCGCCTGCACCATCTCCCGCCCGATAAACTGCGCATCGCACAAGACGAGTTCCAGCTTATGGAGGACATGGGGATTGTCCGGCGGTTGGATAGCCCTTGGGCTTCCCCGCTGCACATGATGCCCAAAGCGTCCGGGGGTTGGAGACCTTGCGGTGATTACAGGCGTCTCAATGCCACAACCACGGCAGATGCCGAACATCCAAGATTTCTCGGCTCATCTGGAGGGCGCAACCTTCTTCTCGAAGGTCGACCTTATTCGCGGGTATAATCAGATTCCGGTCCATCCTGACGATGTCCCTAAGATGGCCACCATCACCCTTTTCGGCCTTTTCGAATGACTAAAAATGCCTTTTGGCCTGAAGAACACTGCTCAGGCGTTCCACAGGTTAATGGATCAGGTTGGTCAGGGTTTGCCGTTCATATTCATCTACCTCGGTGATATTCTGGTGGCCAGCAGCTCACAGGCAGAGTACGTTAAGCACCTCCACCTGCTCTTCGAATGGCTGCGCAAACACGGGTTGGTGATCAACCTTGCGAAGTGCCAGTTCGTATTGCGCTCCATTTCCTTTTTGGGTCACAGCATTACCTGCCTGGCGCACAGCCGGCCCGATGGAAACATCCTCTCTGCATTCACTCTCTCCAGGCCTTTCACGTATATCCTGGAAAATAGAATTCTCAAGCGTTAAAGGGGCTGTAAAGGAAGATGAGGCATTCCACTGCTCATCAGGAAATACCTCCCTTCAGTAGGTAGCAAGATCGGTATTTATGACTATGACTCATCGGCCCTGTCCGTCAAGGGCCTGCAAGAATTAATCGGAATGGTCAATTTCTACCACCGATTCGTCCCGTCAGCAGCCGCCATAATGCTGCCATTGTTCCAGTGTCTAGCGGGCAAGCCTAAGGACCTGCTCTGGTCCAAGGAGGCTGAGATGGCTTTCGAGGGGACTAAGACAGCGTTGGCCAACGCCACCATGCTAGTACACCCAAGGGCATCGGCCCTAACGGCCCTCACCGTGGACTCATCTGACATCGTGGTAGGTGCTGTCCTCGAACAACTGGTAGGTAGCTGCTGGGTGTCGCTGGCGTTTTTCAGCAGGCAGCTGCGGGCCCCCAAGATCAAGTATAGCGCTTTCGATCGGGAGCTCCTCGCGCTTTACCAAGCAATCTGCCATTTCCATTATTTCCTGGAGGGGCGCACGTTCACTGCATTCACGGACCACATGCCACTCACGTTCGCTTTGAATAAGGTGTCCAATCCCTGGTCAGCCAGGCAACAGCGGCACCTCGCCTACATATCCGAATTCACGTCTGACATTCAGCATGTGGCGGGGAAGCTGAACATTGTGGCTGACGCGCTGTCCCGTCCCGCAGCCCCTGAGATTTCCGCTTTAAGCCTAGGTGTGGTTTACGCGGAGCTGGCCACTGCCCAAAGGGCCGACGCTGGCATGGGGGATTACCGCAATGCTGAATCGGGCCTTAAATTGGCTGAGGTGCCCTGCGACACCGCCGGCGTGCGGGTTCTTTGTGATGTCTTGACGGGCAAAGCCCGCCCGATTGTCACGGTTGCCTGGAGGCGTCGGATTTTCGACACCATCCACAGCGTAGCTCACCTGTCTATTCACGCCACCTCTGCCCTAGTCGCGTCCAAGTTCATCTGGCACGGGTTACGGAAGCAGGTCGCAGCCCCGCTCTTGTATCCCCTGTTTGACTTCCAAGGTGTAGAGGCATGTGCGCCCATCCATGCAGGATTTCGCTGTTCCAGATGGCAGGTTCCTACATATCCATGTTAACCTGGTAGGTCCCTTGCCGTGTTTGTGTGGGGCCTCTCACTTACTCACTATTGTAGACAGGTTCACCAGGTGGGCGGAGGCAATACCGTTAACTGATACCTCCGCTGAGGCTTGTGCACGGGCCATTGTATCCCATTGGATTGCTCGTTTCGGGGTCCCTTCAGATATTAATACCGATCGTGGGGCCCAGTTCACGTCCTCCCTGTGGAGTGGTATGGCACAGCTGTACGGCGCAAAGCTGCACCAGACCATCGCGTATCATCCGGAGTCAAACGGGTTGGTTGAGCGTTTCCACAGACATCTCGTCGGCTCACCAGCCCCGATTGGGTTGACCAGTTGCCCTGGGTTCTCCTAGGCATCAGAACTATGCCTAAGGAAGACCTCAATGCCTCCTTGGCCGAGCTGGTTTACGGCTCGGTTTTGCGGGTACCTGGGGATGTTCTGCCCGTCACCCGTGATCAGGAGGTCCCGGCTTCGGCGGTGCTAGCTGACCTTCGCCAGCTCGAGCGCGTGCTTTGGTCCCGGTTCCAACTTTCCAACATGGGTCATCCACGGTGCATGTACCTACTATGTTACGGGATTGTGCTTATGTTTTCCTTGATAGGGATGCTCACCGCTCGCCGTTGCAGCGGGTGTACAAAGGTCCATACAGGGTGCTGAGGACTGGTACCTCGACGTTTAAGTTGGACATGGGTGGCAGGGTGGAGTTCGTCTCCGACAGTTGCCTTAAGCCAGCCCACATCGACGAGGATAGCCCGGTGGCGGTGGCCATTCCACGGCGTAGAGAGCGTCCACCGGCCGTTTTGCCGCCCTCTGCACCTGTTTCCCCCGGTTGTGTTTCACCGGTCCCCTCTGTTACGCCCGTCCCTTGTTTGCGTTTGTTGCGTCCCTCCAGTTCTGTTTTGCCGGCCCCTACTGTTACGCTCAAGGTACCAGTCCTCAGCACCCCCGCAACCTCGGGCTACACGTTCCGGTCGAACCATCCGGTTACCCGAGCGTTTCCGTACCGCGGATTTTGGAGGGAGGGAGGGGGCGGAGGTGGGGCATGCAGCGGCGCCTGCTGGCGTGCACAGGTATCGAACCCAGCGTTCGGAAGCCACGAACACGTGACTCGGGAGGGGCTGCTGTTTTCGCGTGGTTTCATTTTCACACGGCAGTTGCGTGCTGACCCCCGTTGTGGCCAGACGTGTTTGTAAGGACCTGTGAACTAAGAAGTTATTTTCGAAATAAATAATTTGATAAAACTTAGTTGTCGTTTCTGCGACCACCAAATCATAACAATATCATACCCGAAGTCTCGACCCGAAAAGGTCACCTATTCCTTTTCTCCAGAGGTGCTGCCTGACCCGCTGAGTTATTCCAGCTTTTGTATCTATCTTCATGATCCTACGTTAATTAAACCTTTCACTTCATCTGCCTTACTAGGGTGGTTGCAAATTAGCTTTGAATTTCCCTTATGTGCATTTACCCGTCTGCTCTGTCTAGCAGACTGACTAACTTGTTTTTCATTCCAGGTAACTGTCCCTCCCTATCTGAACGTCATCTCTTTAGTTTAGCATGCGATTGTGTTAATATTCAACTATGCGTGCATTGATAGAGCAAATCAGCTCTGGAATTGAATGCAATCTGGAAAATTTGTTTGATGTTTGTTTTATATTCATTTGCAATGTTTGTTTATCCACCATTTTCTGACTCATCACAGAGTACCATCTGTTGCTTATGCACAAAGAGACAACATGAAATAAGTTCAAGGAACTTTGTGACATGGATTTTGTGGATAAAAACATCCCATGGGAACACAGTCTGAAGAAGGGGCTCAACCTAAAACATCACCCATTCCTTCTCTCCAGAGATGGTGTTGTTCCGCTGAGTTACTCCAACATTTTGTGTCTATTCATGGCAACACAAGATGTCTAGAGATCTCAGCTTTGAATATACGCAATAGCCAAATGTTCATTATCCCCTGGAGAAAAAAATTCTAAACATTTATAATAATCTTCTGCAAATGTATTCCTCTGTCTCATTTTTAAAAGACTGGCTATAATGGACCAATATCAGCAAATATGAATACTAGTCAGTGGTCAATGGTCAATGGTGCTTTATTGGCTGAATGATAATCCTTTATCATGTATCTATATACTGTACATAGCTCAATTGTAATTATGCATTGTCTTTCCATTGACTGGTTAGCACTCAACAAAAGCTTTTCACTGTACAATAAACTAAACTGAACTGAACATGTGTAAATGCTCAGTGAAATTCTTTTTTTGCATACAGTTCGGATCATTACTGTTCCTAATTTTAAGTCAGAGGGAGGAAGAGAACTTCTTGGAACTTCTTGGAATATTTATGAGGATGTTGCCAGGACTTGAGGGCCTGTTTATAGGCCTATAGGGAGAGGGTGAGCAGGCTGGGACTCTATTCCTTGGAGCGCAGGAACATGAAGGGTGATCTTATGGTGGTGTAAAAAACCATGAGAGGAATAGATCGGGTAGAGGCTCTTGCCCAGCATAGGGGAGTCGAGAACCTGATGACATCTGTTTAAGATGAGGGGAGGAAGATTTAAAAGGAACCTGAGGGGTAACTTATTCACACAAAAAGTAGTGGGTATATGGAACGAGCTGCCGGAGTAAGTAGTTGAGGCAGCAACATTTAAGAAACATTCAGACAGGTACGTGGATAGGACATGTTTAGATGGATATGGGCCAAATGCAGGCAGGTGGGACTATTGTAGATGGGACATGTTGGTCGGTGTGGGCAAGTTGGGCCAAAGGGCCTGTTTCCACACTGTATGTCACCATGACTCAATGGAAGTAGCAAGACTTCTGCATCTGCTTTGTTAGTCCCCCTCAGATTTTTATGTTCCAAAAGTATCATATCTCATTTTTCTGTGATGAAGTGAGTAGACGGAATTTACTAAAGAGAAGTCTGAATAGATACTTTTGGCACAAAGCGTAAGGAGGGGTGATATAGACCAGATGCCAGAGTTCAGAATAGAGAGCAGGAACAGAGGGACCTGCTTGAGTACTTGCGTTAATCCTTAAAGTAAGGAGAGCAGTTAATAAAGCACGTGGGATCCTGGGATTCATGCCAGCACGTTGAGGGTGGCGGAGTGCAGGAGTAGATTTGCTGAACGTGCATAAATCACTGGCTGTGCCATAACTGGAAAGCTGTGCCCATTTCTGGAGTTCCTCGGCTGAGGTCATCATTCATGAAAGCTCGGACTGGGTGAGCGTTTCGCTGAGCACCACCGCTCAGTCCACCTTGGCCTACACGATCTCCCGGTTGCCAAACATTTGAACTCCCCATTCCCACCCTGACCATTCTGTCCTGGGCCTCCCCCCGACTGTCAGAGTGAGGCCGCAGGCAAATGAAAGGAACAGGAGTGGCACGGTGGCGCACCAAGAGAGTTGCTGCCTTACAGCGCTTGCAGCGCCAGAGGCCGTTGCAGAGATCGGTTCGATCCCGACTACGGGTCCTCTCTGTACAGAGTTTGTACATTCTCCCGGTGACGTGTGTGGGTTTTCGCCAAGATCGTTGGTTTTCTCCCATACTCCAAAGACTCCTAACCTAATGTAGCTTAATTGGCTGGGTTTAAATGTAAATTCTCCCGACAGTGTGTCTTTCTTTGGCCCCCTCTCGGTCATGGCTGACCATGGGTGCCTCCAGGGTTGGAGGACGCCTGTGCGTGACTTTGTTTAACGTGGGGAGACTGGTGCACAGACAGCCACCACACGGTCCTTGACAGATCTGGGTCAGGATCCAGTGGCATGGAGTCCCAGACAACCTTTTTCTGCTGCAGGCTTCATCCGCCTTCCCAGCTGTTTTGACGCTCCACTAAGGTCAGCCATCGTCCTCTGCCTGTTCCACCGTTGAGGTCTTGGTTGGATTGCTCTTTGTCAGAGACCTCCACCTTGACCATACCACCATGTACCAGGAGCATGGCTCCAGACGGCATCGCTCTCAGGATCTCAGGACCACACAAGCTTCTCCACATGACAAGGTAACAATCCACAGAGAAATACAGTGTGTAGGATAGTGTTAATGTGTGGGGATCGCTGGTTGGTGTGGACTCGGTGGGCTGAATGGGCTTGATTCCGCACTGTATCTCTATACTAAACAGCACCTCATATTTCACTTGGGCAGCTTACAACCCAGTGGCATGAATAATGATTTCTCTAATTTCAAGTAATCTTTGCGTTCCCTTTCTCTCTGTCCCTCACCCACCCTAGTCGCCCTGCTAGTTTCACTGTTCATATCCCTTCATTATGAAATCTTGCACTGCTAACAATGGACCATTGTGGGCTCCACCTTTCATTGGTCATCGGTTCCGGCTGATTTGTTCTGTACCTTTTCATACCTCTAGTTTCCCTCTCTGATTCTCAGTCAGAAGAAGGGTCTCAACCAGAGATGTCACCTATTCTATTTCTCCAGAGATGCTGCCTGACCCGCTGAGTTACTCCAGCATTTTGTGTCTACCTTCGGTGTAAACCAGCATCTGCAGTTCCTTGGCCTGCCTGTTGACTTTCCACATGCTGCAGAAAGAAAAAAAATTGCTCCACATGAAACCAAAGTTATTGTGATTTATGCACCCGAAGTAGGTCAACCTTGATCATTCATTAAAATTAGTTGTGACAGGTACACAGTGAAGGAGAGGAGAGGTATTTTTCATTCAGAGATATTTTGAGATTTGCAGTTCCCTGCCCAAACATGAATGCAAACGGATTCTATAATTAGAAAAATTAGAAATTTCTTCAGTCAGAAGGAGGTGAATCTGTGGATGCCAAGTCATTGCATAATTTCAGGGCGGAGATTGGCAGATTCTTGAGTAGTAAGGGTGTCAAAGGTTATGGGGAGAAGACAGGAGAATGGGGTTGAAAGTAAAGATAGGTCAGCCATGATTGAATGGTGGAATAGACTTGATGGGCCGAATGGCCTAGTTCTGCTCCTATGACATTAATTTATGAACAAAACTTAATCAAATTCTGGATGGAATTTTAGCAACAAAGCTTCATGCATTGAGGATCATTTTGATGTAGTTCCGTCAGTATTATTGCCTGGATTTCTCTATTTTGTATACAGTATTTCAAAACCGGTGTTTATGTGATTGTTTAAAACATGTTTCTCTGCAATAAGATTATCTATTTCTGTGTTTTTTTGTGTATTTTGGTGTAATTTATAAGTAAGTGCTGTTTATTGTATTAACGTTTTTTTTCACTTAATAGACCAACATCAGTTTTGTGTTCATCATTTTGTTTAATTAATCTGCAAGGAATGCTTGTCACTCGCATTGACGGTGTTGATGTTCTCCGGTGATGCTACCTTACCTTCTGAGTTACTTCAGCACTTGTGTCTTTCTTTGACATTTAGACCTGTTGAATTTCGATACAATAAAACTTTATTTATCCCAGGTCTGCCAACACAATCATAAAACACAAGATACATGATCAGACCTGACGACCAGGAATGCGGTATGTAATAAGACCAGAATTTTCTTTATCAGATTACATTATATTATCAAGTACTGTAGATATATGTTTTTGATTTCTTTTAATTAACAGATTTGATTCTTCCCTTAAAAATTATAAAATGCGTGTACCCAGTGAATTTCTAACCTCAATCACTTGGTTGAGTGTTTCAAACATTCTTTAATTTTACTTCTGATTCTCAAAACATCTGCACATTTTGCTTTAGTTTCGAGATACAGCACGGTAACTGGCCCTTCGACCCACCGAGTCCACACCTACCAGCGGTTCCCATACACTAGCACTATCCTACATACTAGGGCCGTTTTTTACAATCTTTCCCCGAAGCTGATTAACCTACAAACCTGTACGTCTTTGGAGTGTGGTGGAAACCGGAGCACCTGGAGAAAACTCACTGGGTCACGGGGAGAACGTACAAACTCCATACAGACAGCACCCTTAGTCAGGATTGAACCCGGGTCTCTAAGGCAGCAACTCTATCGCTGCGCCACCCTGCCACCCAACTCTACCGCTGTCACTGTCATAATTGCCTGAAACGTTTTTAATGATGGTTTTCTTCATAACCAAGCCCTGTTATATGAATGCAATTATGTGTCTAGATGTTAACACTAGAAACTGCTGTAAGCTATATAGGTCAGCCGGCATCCGTGGAGAGGGAAACATAATTAATGATTTCAGGTCAATGACCTTTCATAGGAACTAAGGTAGATTAGAAATGAGAATGCCGTGCTACAGAGGGTTAGGCTGTGGAGAACAATGGGAAAGTTTATACTAGGGCGGAGATATAAAGTGCTGAATGACGTACTAGAATGTGGTGGTGATGTTGGCTTGTTAATTATTGCCAATCTTCCAGGAAGAGATGGCAATACAAAGGAAAGAAATGAAAGTAGAGGCGAGAGAGAGAGAGAGAAACGAAACAATGCTGGAGCCATTCAAGACACCACAGATACTAGAAACCTGAAATAACAAATGTTATTCCCTTGTCATAGAAACATAGAAACATAGAAAATAGGTGCAGGAGTAGGCCATTCGGCCCTTCGAGCCTGCACCGCCATTCAATATGATCATGGCTGATCATCCAACTCAGTATCCTGTACCTGCCCTCTCTCTATACCCCCTGATCCCTTTAGCCACAAGGGCCACATCTAACTCCCTCTTAAATATAGCCAATGAACTGGCCTCAACTACCTTCTGTGGCAGAGAGTTCCAGAGATTCACCACTCTCTGTGTGAAAAATGTTTTTCTCATCTCGGTCCTAAAGGATTTCTCCTTTATCCTTAAACTGTGACCCCTTGTTCTGGACTTCCCCAACATCGGGAACAATCTTCCTGCATCTAGCCTGTCCAACCCCTTAAGAATTTTGTAAGTTTCTATAAGGTCCCCCTTCAATCTTCTAAATTCTAGCGAGTACAAGCCGAGTCTATCCAGTCTTTCTTCATATGAAAGTCCTGACATCCCAGGAACCAGTCTGGTGAACCTTCTCTGTACTCCCTCTACGGCAAGAATGTCTGTCCTCAGATTTGGAGACCAAAACTGTACACAATGCTCCAGGTGCGTTCTCACCAAGACCCTGTACAACTGCAGTAGAACCTCCCTGCTCCTATACTCAAATCCTTTGAGTATCCTTTGAACCACTGGAGATCACCTCCATGGATGTGGCATCTGCTTTCTCATTCATGTATCTGTACACCGTAAATGGCTCGATTGCAATCACGTATTGTTCTTTCCGCTGACTGGTTATCACGCAACAAAATCTTTTTACTGTACCTCGGTACATGTAACATTGAACTAAACTGAAACTGAACTGATATAGCAACCTGGAAATAATCAGCATGCCAGACGAGATAAGAAACGCAACTCCCTGTCATCATCGCCATTGGAGACGTGGTGGCGCTGGTTTCCGACGGGCACGGTGACCGCTGCACCACACGTCTCTGTCCTCCATGCAGCTGACAAGCTCCTCTTTTGTTTCTGCACATGAGTGTGTAGAGACAAACTCCCACTTCTCTCTAATCCCCACCTCTGTCCCTTCTGTAGCACTTGCACTCTAGAACATCGAGTTGCCAGTCCTGTCTCTCCCTCATCCATATTTCTGTAATTGTTGAAATTCTCATATACCCATCCCGTACAGTCAGGTCATCTGAAATGTTTCGACCCAAAATGTCCCCTATTCCTTTTTCTCCAGAGATGCTGCCCGACCCGCTGAGTTTCTCCAGTACTTTGTGTCCATCTTTGGTTCTAAACCAGCATCTGCAGTTCTTTGTTTCTGCGCATGCATTGCCTGCCAGGCCTCTCACATTGGAATTAATGTAGTTAAATCCATCAGTATTCCCTCACTCCCTGCTGTGCCCCTTCCTGTCCTGACTAGTGAAGGTCATAACGTCATAAGTGAAAGGAGTAGAATTAGGCCATTCAACCCCATCAAGTCTATTCCGCCATTCAATCATGGCTGATCCATCTTTCCCTCCTAACCCCATTCCCCTGCCTTCTCCCCATAACCCCTGACACTTGTACTAATCAAAAATCTATCTGTCTCTGCCTTAAAAATATCCACTGATATCTCTTCAACTTCTGCATTTGTCTCAACCTTTTCATCTGCCTCTCGGCTAGTTTGCATCGCACTCACCTCCCCACAAGCCATTTGTGACCATTCACCTTATCTGTGCCGTCCGTGGTGTTATACACCTCAATAAAGTCACTCCTCAGCCTCCTGTGCTCTGTGGGAAAAAAGCCAAAACATCCACCCTAAAAACCCAATCATCCCTCAGAACTCAAGCCATTCAGTCCTGGTGCCATTCATGATCACATTAATGGTTTATGTCTGGTGAAATTCCTTTGAACCACTGGAGATCACCTCCATGGATGTGGCATCTGCTTACTTATTCCCCTTTACAAACTACTTTCCTTCACTGCGGGCGGTGACTGAAGAGCATAACTCTCCTGGGCTTTATTGTGACTAACTGGGTTTCCATTTCCATACACTCATCTCTCATCCCTAAGTACGCCATCATCCTTTTATATCCCCTCATCCCATCCACCCACATCCCTCCCTACATTGGGCTCTGCATTTCACTCCTCCTACTCTCCTTATCTGACATATTTTAGTCCCCTTCTCACCTCTTGCCTTCGTCACACATTCCACCCATCTACTAATCCCCCCCCCCCCACCCCCCGACCTGGGTGGAACTGTGGTGCAGCAGTAGAGTTGCTGCCTTACAATGCCAGAGACCCGGGTTCGATCCCGACTACGGGTGCTGTCTATGCGTAGTTTGTACCTGCGTGGCTTTTCTCCGAGATCTTTGATTTCCTCCCATACTCCAAAGAAGTTCAGGTTTGTAGGCTAATTGGTTTGGTGTAAATGTATAAATGGAATAACGTATAAATGGAAATGTGCTGGGATCGCTGGTCAGCGCGGACTTCGGTGGACCGAAGGGCCTATTTCTTCGCTGTATATCTAAACTAAACAAAAACTAAAAACCTCACCTGTATCAACCTATCCCTTGCCCAGGCTTTGTTCCACTCCCTTCATCTCTTTTCCAGCTTTCTCTCCCCTACTCCTATCAGGCTGAGCGGTCCCGACCCGAAACTTTGTCTGTCCATTCCTTCCACAGATGCTGCCTGACCCGCTGAGATTCCTTCCACAGATGCTGCCTGACCCGCTGAGATCCTCCAGCACTTTATGTGCTTGTCAAGATTCCAATTAACTGACCTGGACTGGAGTGCAATTTTATCATGCATTCCACATCAATGTTTCATAGACTTGCCTTTCTATTTGCAATAAATGTTGTTGATGCTCCCTTTTCCAGTTATGTTCAATTCTGCATCCAGACTTGCTATGATTAATGATGTGCTTCTCACACTCACTTTCCCTGCACAGTCATTTGAGGTTCCCTAAATTTGTATCAATTTTGATGAGAACACAAATTGCTGGAGTAACTCAGCAGGACAAGTAGCATCCCTGGAGAACACAGCCAGGCGACATTTTCATAAGCTCATAAGTTCTTGTAGGAGAATAAGGGCATTTGGCCCATCAAGTCTATTTTGTCATTCATTCATGACTGATCTATCTTTCCCTCTCAAACCCCTACTCCTGCCTTTACACCATAACCCCTGACACCCTTACTAATCAAGAATCTATTAATCTCTGCCTTAAAAATATCAATTGACTTGGCCTCCAGAACCGTCTGTGGCAATGAATTCCACAGATTCACCACCCTCTGACTAAAACAATCCTTCTCATCTCCATTCTAAAGGTACGTCCTTTTATTCTGAGACTATGGCCTCTGGTCCTAGACTCTCCCACTCGTGGAAACACCCTCTCCACATTCATTCTATCCAGGCCTTTCATTATTCAATACATTTCAATGAGGTCCCACCTCATCCTTCTAAACTCCAGTGAGTAGAGGCCCAGTGCCATCAAACACTCATCGTATGTTAATATAATTTTGGGTCAGGAAAAGAACCATCATGGGTCTGAAGAAGGGTCCTGACCTGAAAAGTCCCCTGTCCATGTCCTAGAGAGATTCTACTGACCCGCCGTGTTACACCAGCACTTTTTTGCTTGACGCAAAATTCCAACATCTGCAGTTCCCCATTAATTTTGATGACTCTGATTCTCTGCTGTCCATCCCCATCACCAGTATAAGATAGATAAACTTGGGGAATTAAGTTTAAACAATGCAGCCTGGATAGACACAAAATGTTGGAGTAACTCAGCGGATCAGGCAGCATCTCTGGAGAAAAAGGAATAGGTGATGTTTTGGGGCCTGGATGCCGACAGTGGATCTGGCAGGATGACCTGGTTGGGAGAGGTGGGATGGAGGTCATAAGGTCATAAGGAATAGGAGTAGAATTAGGCCATTTGGCCCATCAAGTCTACTCCGCCATTCAATCATGGCTGATCTATCTCTGCCTCCCAACCCCATTCTCCTGCCTTCTCCCCATAACCCCTGAAACCTGTACTCAGGGGCAGAGAGAGAGGGAAGGCAGCGGTTACTTGAAATTACAGAAATCAAACCGTCAGGTTGTAAGCTACCCAAGCAAAATACGAGGCGCAGCCTGGTATGTCCAGACGTATACATGTAAAACACCAGGAGCTTAAACATGTGTTGGTAGGAACTGCAGATGCTGGTTTAAACTGGCGATAGACACAAAAAGCTGGAGTAACTCAGCGGGAAGGGCAGCATCACTGGAGAGAAGGAATAGGTGACGTTTCGGGCCGAGAAGTAGGTTATCGACCTGAAACATCACCCATTCCTTCTCCCCAGCGATACTGCCTGAGGAGCCTATACATGGTGTGCCTGGTTCTTTCAGCAGTTCGGCTCACTCTCTGTATATCGTGATTCCCATGACCACGGCACATCATGAATGATGTCACATCCAACTTCATTCTTGTAGGGCACATACATACGGACACCCTCCCATCAGGAATGTGCCAGCAGTTCTATTTCCTAGCCGCGTCCTGCAGTATTACCCACCAAAGCAGCTGCTCAGCGCTATGTTCGTTCATTACGTAGGATTGCAAAACTCTTCACACATTCCTGACATGTCATTAGCAGCTTCTGCTGTAAGTTTGAGGAGTAGAGCCAGCTGCTCTGTGCATGGGAGTGGGGTTGGGTAACATGTGCAACCTGAGAGACTCCAAGGCCAGAGCAGATGCACGTTACGCTCGTGAGCTCAGATGCAGCTTTTGGGAACAGTTGGAGTGGAACTAGTTAGCTTGAAGGAAGCATGAGGAGCAGAGGCCTTTTCAATGAGTGTTGTTCATGTAAGGGCTTTGCTCATTGGGCACTTCATCTTTCCAATGACCACTTGATCTTCGGTGATCAGTGACCCTTGGACTATCTTTAATCGGACTTTACTGGACTTTATCTTGCACTAATTTCATGTTTCATGCATCTTGTCATGTTTTATGATTGTTGGCAGACCAATCTCCCTCGTGGGATCAATAAAGTTCTACCATGTCCTACTCTAAACATTATTCCCTTGTCCTGCATCTATACAGTGCGGACGGCTTGATTGTAATCATGTACAGTCTTTAAGTTGACTGGATAGCACGCAACAAAAACGGTCCCTCGACACACGTGACAATAATAAACTAAACTAAACCATCCACACACCTGTGCAAATGTCCAAAAGATGACCTGCCAGCAAAGCCTTGAACAGGAAGCATGGGAGAAGCCTCAGGAGTGAGGGGCGGCATGGTGGCGCAGCAGTAGAGTTGCTGCCATACAGCGTCAGAGACCAGGGTTCGATCCTGACCGCATATCATAACATTTCATATTTATGTATATTAACAATGGTTGAAGGTTGGTTATCATGTAAAAGACAGGGTGTTGCAATAAGTGAATCTTTTCAAGCTGGTAGGATGTAACCAGTGGTTTGTGCCAAGGATCATTTAGTAACCCTCAATCATCCACATGCTGACGAAGGGAGCGGAGAGCAAGTGCAATTGTTGACGACATGAAAGTAAATGGGAGGATATATGTCGTGATGATGAGGATATTTGGACACTGCAACAGGATATAGATAGGTTGGGTGAGTTGGCAAAAACTTGACAAATAATAGTTTAGTGGGAAAATGAGGTCATGGCCTTTGATAGCAGGAATCGGAGAGCAGAATATTATCTGAACAGAATGGGAATGGAAATTAGTTGAGTTGAGGAGTTCATTGTCACCTGTAAAGATGTACAGTGAAAAGCTTTTGTTGCGTGCCAACCAGTCACAGGAAAGACTGTACATACATGATTACAATCAAGCCATCCACAGTGTAGATACATCATAAAGGGAATAACAGATAAATCTATGAGTTCTTGCTCATGAAATGCACAACATAAAATCATGCAGGTGCAGCAAGGAAGGCGATTTGTCTATTAGCCTTTATTGCAAGAGGGTTGGATTTTTAAAATAGGTAAGTATTGTTATAATTGTACGGGGTGAGGCCATACCAGGAGTACTCTGCACAGATATGGTCCCTTGATCCAACAAAGGATTTCCTTGCCCTGGTGGCAGCTACGGAGTAGTAGAGTACCAAAGTCATAGAGTGATACAGCGTGGAAACAGGCCCTTCAGCCCAACTTGCCCATACCGGCCAACATGTCCCATCTACACTAGTCCCACCTGCCTGTATTTGTCCCAAATCCTTCTAAAACTGGCCTATTCATGCCCCTGTCTAAACGTTTCTTAAACATTGCGATAGTACCTGCCTCACATACCTCCTCTGGCAGCTCATTGCATACACCCGCCACCCTTTTTCCGCGCTATATCTCTAAACTAAACTAAAAAAAAGCCTTTTAGTAATCCAAATACATGATATTGACAAAAAGTGCTGGAATAACTGAGCAGGTCACGCAGCACCTCTGGAAGACATGGACAGGTGACTTTTCAAGGTTCGACCCTTCTTCAGACTGCACCTGAATATTCACCTAGGTCTGTCCTCCAAAGATGCACATTTTGGGCTGTTGGAGGAAACAGGAGCGCCCCAGGAGAAACCGCACATGGTCACAGGGAGAACATGCTAACTCCGTACGGACAGCACCCTTGGTCAGGATCAAACCCGGGTTTCTGCCGCTGTAAGGCAGCGACTCTTCCATCGTGCGCCATGGTACTACATCTATAATTTTGTGATAATTTAGCAACAGCAGGAAGACTAAATTTGTGATAAAATACATACTTCCAATACATGTGGGGCGGCACGTGGTGCGCAGCGATAAAGTTGCGCGGCACAATGTCAGATCAGGTCACTTATTGCGTAAAGGAAAGCTGCTTTCCATCACACACCCTTCAACTATAAAGCCCCTGCCTCACTTTCACGACCTAATTGGGTGGGTGGCACGACCGATGTCGCAGCGGCCTCTGCAGTCTGCCTGTCTTTTTTTTTTTTTTTTGTCCCATTGAGGGTATAGTTTGTAGTGGGTTTTTAAATGTGTATGTGTGGGGGGGGGGCTGGCGGTGGGTGGGGGAAGCTTTTAAATCTCTTCCCTGTACGGGGACCCGACCTTTTCCCTGTCGGGTCTCCGTTGTCGTTGGGGCCTAGCACCGTGGAGCGGCCTCCAACCGGAACGACCTGGGGCTCAAGTCACGGGGACTGCGGCGTTGCGGACGTACCATCGTGGAGCTCGCCAGCTTTGTAGCGTGGAGAGCTGCGGTGGCGCGCGGCTGCGACCCGACTCTGTTGGATGGTGACCCCGGGAGCTCGCGGGTCCCTGGTGGGAGACCGCTTTGTGGGGAACCGGCAACGGCGACTTCTCCCGCCCGAATTGCTGGGTTGAAAGTGACCTGGAGTGAGGCATGACATCGCCCAGCGCGGCTTAAACAGCCGCGGGACTTGCTACCGCCAGCTGGGGGCTCCAACATCAAGACCCGGAGCAGGGCCTTACATCGCCTGGCGGGGCTTTAAATGGCCGCGGGACTTGCTAGCGCCCGCCGGGGGCTTTGACTTTGACATCGGGAGAAGAATGGAGAGCAGGAGAGAGACAAGACTTTGTCTTCCATCACAGTGAGGAGGAGATTCACTGTGATGGATGTTTGTGTAAATTGTGTTGGTGTGTGTCTTGGTTCTTTTCTTGTATGACTGCAGAAACCAAATTTTGTTTGATCTTCATGTGAGGTTCAAATGACAAATAAATGGTATTGTATTGTAAATTGTATTATATTGGCGACCTCTGCCAAGTTTGCCCTTGACTCATACTCGCAGCATGGTTGCCACGAGGTCGTAGGAGGTCGTAGGAGGTCTTCGTAACTCTTTCTCATGCTTGTGAGTGGTCTCGGCGTACTCGTGGCCCCAAGTAGGTTGCAGCGTTTGTTCCAGCCTGATAAAAAATGTTCACGAGCGAAAAAAAGGTTGCCATGGAAAAAATGTTTACTTTTTACTCGTAGGTAGGTCGTATGTAGGTCGTAGTAGGTTGTGATGGTAGTCGTAGGTAGTTGTAGATAGTCGTGGGTAGTTGTAGGGAGTCGTAGGTGGTTAACTGGCCCGAGAAAAAAATGCAAACGTGACATAATTTTATCATGTGATCATTTTCCACTCGTAGCTAGTCGTAGTTGGTCTTAGCTGCGGAAGACTGAGGTCGGAGGGGTCGTAGGAGGTCATAGACATAGTCGTAGGAGGTATTTTACTTTGGCGAGTCAACATGACCGTGACATTTTTTTCAACTCGTCCAGGGTCATCTAAACTCGTGAATTAGGTCGTCCAAGTGGGACAGGCCCTTAATGCAAGAATAACCTACGAACAAAGCGGTTAAACAAGTTCTTCCAACTCAACCACTGCCGTGTTTTCTCAAGGATGCTACATATCCTGAGATAACTGATAGACTCCCTGAGGTTTACTCTCACAATTATTGTCACCTTAATTCTTTTATTGCTCTGTAAACTCCAGGCCACCTATTGCTTATTTAATAGGAACTAGATAAGAAGATATTTTATAAATAGAAGCAAGCTGTTGGTGGATAAACTTACTGTAAGAATGTTACGGTTATAAATTTTCAAATGTAAACTCCACTGTGCAATGAGGAAGTATATTAGGCACAAAATGCTGGAGTAACTCAGCGGGACAGGCAGCACCTGCGAAGAGAAGGAATGGGTGACATTTTGGGTCGAGACCCATCTTCATACACGAATCATCACCCATTCCTTCTCTCCAGAGAAGCTGCCTGTCCCGCCGAGTTACTCCAGCACTTTGTGTCTGTCTTGGCAGTAAACCAGCATCTGCAGGTCCTTCTTGCACAAGTTTATTAAGCATGTTTAGTTTGGTTTTGGTTAGAAATACAACATCCAACATCCTGCGACCCATCGAATCCACATTGGCCATCGATCGCACATTCACACTAGTTCTACGTCATTCCACTTTCGCCTACACTCTCTACACAATAGGGGCAAATTACAGAAGTCAATTCACCTCAGCAACCTACATGTCTTTGGCATATGCGAAGAAAGCAGATCATCTAGAGAAAGCCCAGTTTATCCCGAAGTGGATTGATCAGACTGAGCAATGTGACCATCCCTTATATGCACAAAGACTTCTCCCATCCAACAGAAGATACAGAAGCTCAAAAACGTGCACCACCAGACCCAGGAACAGCTTCTTCCCCACTGTTATCAGGCTTCTGAATGGTCCTTCCATAAGCTTGGGTACAGTCTGATTCACCTCTAACCCGATGGGGACATTGGACTTTGTCTATGGAACTGATGTGCTGCAATGCTGAGAACTATATTCTGCACTCTTTATCCCCCCATTTGCTCTATCTATTGTACTTGAGTTTGACTTAATTGTATTTATGTATAGTAATATCTATATTGTGGGAGAGATAGTCTTTTTAATATGGGGGGTAGGGGGTAATAATATTTCTAGGTCCCTACCTGGTCGTTGAGGCAGCTTTTTCTCCAGGCTGCCCCGTCGACCTGTCCTCGCGGCCTACCAGCGTGCTTGCAGCGCCGTTTCCTGGCAGGGACCGCCCAGCACCTCGGCTTCGGTGGCGGCACAGCGCTGGAGCGCTATCGCGGAGCGGAGCGGGCAATGCCTTGCCTGGGTCGCCGCGCTGGATCGACGCGCTGGAGCTCCGGTGAGCTGTGACCGCCGAGATCAACACCTCCGGGCTGCGGGTCTGCGGGTCTGTGGAGCGGGCGGCGCCGACTTTAACATCGGGAGCCTGGGAGCTCCAAACTGGCGCGGCCTTGTCGGCTTCGGAAGCCGCGGTCCCCAGTGAGGAAGCGGCCGTTCCAAGTGGCCCAGCCGCTGAAAGGACTCTCCCGACATCGGGGCAACAGCACCCGGCCAGAACGGCCAGGAACATCGGGCCTCCATAGAGGCAATAGCCGAGGCCTCAATAGGCCTGACTTTGGGAGATCTGGGGATGGGGACTGGACATTGTGCCTTCCCCCACAGTGGCATCCATTGTGGGGGGATGATTTTTTGTGTGTAATGTGAATATGTTAGTTTGTGTCCAAGATGGCTGTCGGAAGGGAGAGTGGACGCTGGCGCGCTTTAGCTGCCGTTGCTCTCTCTTCACATTGTGTTTTTGATTTTTTGTCTTTGGAGCGAATTCTGTCTTTAATTTGTGTATTGGTGATGTCCTTATTATTTCTTTTATTTTACTCCGACTATATGTTTTTTCTCTCTTGTTAATTTCTGTAAGGTGTCCTTGAGACTTTGAAAGGCACCCGCAAATAAAATGTATTATTATTATTATTATTATTATCTGATCTGATTAAATAGCATGCAAAGGCAAATTTTACACAGGATCTCAGTACACGGAACAATAATAAATCTAATCTTTTGTGAGTGCACTTTGCATTTGAAGCTCTCAATGAGATAATATATATTTTTGCCTCCGGATAAGATTAACATTGGGTGTATTGATCAAGTGCTGAGGTAGTCTGGTGTCCCCATCTGACACAAGTCACCTGTTTCACCAGCACCAGGTTCATTGTATTCACTTGCAGGCATTTATTATTTCCAATCCCATACTCACTCCTCTATCTGAAGAAGGGTCTCGACTCGGAACTTCACCATTCCTTCTCTCCAGAGATGCTGCCTGTCCCGCTGAGTTACTCCAGCATTTTGTGTCTATCTTCGGTGTAAACCAGCTTCTGCAATTCCTCCCTACACACTCACTCCTCCACGTTACTTTGTTCTTTACCTGTTTGCTGATGGTAAGGAATTGGAAAGGTAATTTTGAATGTTGCTGAGGCCTCATACGGAGTATTGTGTTCAAGGGGTGACTTGGTGACGCAGCTGTAGAGTTGCTGCCTTACGGCGCCAGAGACCTGGGTTCCATCCTGACTTTGGGCATTATCTGCATGGAGTTTGTACGTTCTCCCAGTGACCACGTGGGTTTTTTCTGTGTCTCCTGTTTCCTCCCACACTCCAAAGATGTCAGGTATGTACTGTGGGTTAATTGGCTTCGATAAAAATTGAGATATTGTGTTAGTGCTAGTGTTAGTATTAGTGTTAGTGTCAGGGATAGGTTTTTTAATTTTTGAGATACAGAGCAGAAACAGGCCTTTCGGCCCATCGGGTTCACGCCGACCAGCGATCCCCGCACATTCACACTATCCTACACCCACTAGGACAATTTTTACATTTACCCAGCCAATTAACCTACAAACCTGTACGTCTTTGGAGTGTGGGAGGAGTAAACCCACACAGGTCACGGGGAGAACGTAACACTCCGTACAGACATCACCCGTAGTTGGGATCGAACCCTGGTCTCCGGCGCTGCATTCGCCGTAAAGCAGCAACTCTACCACTGCGCCACCGTGACCGATAGTTAGTGTTAGTGTTACAGGGTGATCGCTGGTCGGTGTGGACTAGGTGGGCCGAAGGGCCTATTTCCGCGCTGTATCTCCAAAGTCTAAAGTTTAAAACAGTGTAAGAATCAGCGGTCTGTCCATAAAATGTATCTGCGACTTACAAACCAGTGCACCAGAGGAAATATACACAAGCCAAGTGAACGTGAGGAGGAAATCTTAGACATACGCAAACATTTGGAGACATGGTTTGGCAACATGATATATTTCACCGAGCAGAAAAGTACAGGACATGCTAATGAGACCTGACTGATACTCTTGTACTTCAGCGGTAGAGAGTAAAAAGCATTCCTGTTCCATTTAATGGAACCACATTTCTGGAAAATTAATACCAGGAATCACCTAAATACTGTTAAGAAATTCACAGAATGCACCAGTCTTAAAACCTTTCATACATAATTACTTTACTCAAGTAAACTGTCATATATATTACTTCCTGGCTTCTGTGGCATCTAATCCTCTCACAGGCAATGCTGAATAAATTGCATCTCAACTAGCAAGTCTGGAAGCCATGTACTTTAAGGTCAATGGATAAGATTCAGGACACAACTATTCACCCAAGCCTAAAGGTATTTACGATATCATTCATGTTCTGCTATACGAACACATGAACATACAAACTAGCAGTCAGAATAGGCCACTCTGCCTCTCCAAACCACTAAGATCTTGTGCAGGATAGAACTAGGTTATAGGTGGTCACTGGTTGGCGTGCACTTGGTAGGCCAAGGGCCTGTTCCACACTGTATCTCAAAACTAAACTAAACCATAGATAGGGTACCATGGACAATTCTGGTTAACACATTGTTAGTTTACCCACTACCGCTGAAGTACTTCCATGGAAGAACATAGATACTAGGAACCGCAGATGATGGTTTACAAAAAAAAACACAAAGTGCAGGAAGAACATAATTACACTGGAGAGGCAGCAATTATATTTGAGGTGGGACCTGAGATGCATCAGTTGCGATGAGAGACTGGATAAACTGGCTTTGTTTCCACTGAAGTGGAAGGTAGCAGAATACAGGAGCACATGTGTACCAGATCATGTGTATGAGGGCCATAGATACATAGACAATTGGTGCAGGAATAGGCCATTCGGCACTTCGAGCCATTCAATATGATCATGGCTGATCATCCACAATCAGTACCCCGTTCCCGCCTTCTCCCCATACCCCTTGATTCTGTTAGCCCTAACTGTTCTATCTAACTCTCTTTTGAAAGCATCCAGTCAATCGGCCTTCACTGTCCTCTGAGGCAGGGAATTCCACAGATTCACAACTCTCTGGGTGAAAACGTTTTTTCCCCACCTCAGTTCTAAATGGCCTACACCTTATTCTTAAACTGTGGGTCCTGGTTCTGGACTTCCCCAACATCGAGAATATGTTTCCTGCATCTAGCGTGTCCAATCCCTTAATAAGGTACATGGCGGGGATACTTTAGACCAACGCACAAAGTCTAAAACTAGAGGTCATAGATGTAGGATCAAGGGCAAGCATTTTAGAGGAAATATCCTGATGATTCATATTTAATCGAGACAAGGCATGCAATTCCCACCCATATTTTGAAGACTTCCATTTCTTATTTTTTAAAAGAATACCATACAGCTATAATTCCATGTATTATACATTTAGTTACAGAGCTTAATGAGATGAATGGATTAAGTCATTCATCTGATATGGATCAAATAATAATGCAAACATAGATGGACTTGAATACTCTAAAATAATTATTGTAGAAATAACAACAGTGGTATTTAAAATTATAGTGATTAGCAAATTTATTATTCATATTTATTATTGGATAATACTCAATATGGTAGCATTAGGATTAACTTTCTGAATTAACATCTCAACACCTGATCCATTGCCCAGTAGATTAGCTTAGAGATATAGTGTAGAAACAGGCCCTTCAGCCCACCGAGTATGTCCTGGCCAGTGTTCACCTATACACAAGTTCTATGCTACAAACTAGGGACAATGGACAGAAGCCAATTAAACTTCTGTGTACATCTTTGGAATGTGGGAGGAAACCAGAACATCTGGACAAAACCCACGCAGGTCACGGGGAGAACGCACAAACTCCGTACAGGCAGCACCCGAGGTCAGGATCAAACCTGCAGCGGCCGGCACTGTGGTGCAGCGATAGAGTTGCTGCCTTACAGTGCCAAGGATGATCCTGACTACGGGTGCTGTCTGCACAGAGTTTGTACGTTCTCCCCGTGACTGCGTGGGTTTTCTCTGGGATGTGAAGAAAGCAAATGGCATATTGGCCTTCTTTACAAGAGAAGTTGAGTATAGGAGCAAAGGTGTCCTTCTGCAGTTGTACAGGGCCTTAGCGAGACCACACCTGGAGTATTGTGTGCAGTTTTGGTCTCCAAATTTGAGGAAGGACATTCTTGCTATTGAGCGGGTGCAGCATAGGTTCAAAAGGTTAATTTCCGGGATGGTGGGACTGTCATATGTTGAAAGAATGGAGTGACTGGGCTTGTATACACTGGAATTTAGAAGGATGAGAGGATATTTAATTGAAACATACAAAATTATAAAGGGATTGGACACGCTAGAGGTAGGAAACATGTTCCCGATGTTTGGGCAAGTCCAGAACCAGGGGTCACAGTTTAAGAATAAGGGTTAGGCTATTTAGAACGGAAATGAGGAAAAACATTTTCACCCAGAGAGTTCTGAATCTGTGGAATTCTCTGCCTCAGAAGGCAGTGGAGGCCAATTCTCTGGATGCTTTAATAGAGAATTAGATAGAGCTCTTAAAGATAGCAGAGTGAAGGGATATTGGAGAAGGCAGGAACGGGGTTAACTGATTATGGATGATCAGCCATGATCACAGTGAATGGCGGTGCTGGCTCGAAGAGCCAAATGACCCACTCCTGCACCTATTGTCTATTGTCTATTGGGTATCTCCGTTTTCCTTCCACACTCCAAAGACGTACAGGTTTGTAGGTTAATTGGCTTGGTATAATTGTAAAATTGTCCCAAGAGTGTGTGGGATAGTGTTAGTGTGTGGGGATCGCAGGTCGGTCCGGACCGGGTGGGCCAAAGGGCCTGTTTCCACACTGTATCACTAATCTAAACCAAACTAAACCCGGGTCTCTGCCGCTGTAAGGCAGCAATTCTACCGCTATGTCACTGTGCCGCCCTGTTGCTATCTATAGTACTGAATCTCTAATCTTGACCGCTTTTGGCCGACTGTGCTGCGATTTCTGAGAGAACGCCGCCACCTACGGCCGTCATTTTTGGCCACCTTGCTCAGAGCCCCCCTCCGCCGTTTGAGTGCGGAAGATTTTTTCCGTCGATGTAAAATGAGAGAGATATTAATGTTTTCACAAAATTCCCCATTCTCTCTGCTGCCCCCGCTGGCGGCAGGGGGAGGGACTATAAAACCAGGAAGTGTCGTGCCTCATTCAGTCTCTGCCAGACCAGGAAGCGAGAAGGTCACGGCTCTCTGAGCTGTGAATAAAACTGAATGCACATCTACTCCACGGTGAGTCCCCTCGATGCGGCTGTAAAGTGGCTGCAGCCCTTTTTTTAACAAGTTTGTGTTCACAAATTGAATTTTGGTTGTCGGGTGTCTGCAGCCCAATTGTTTGCCTCGCCTTTTTTTTAACAGGTTTGTGTTCACAAAATGAATTTTGGTTGTCGGGTGGCTGCAGCCCAATTGTTTGCCTTGGTTTGGCTTTTAAAATCATTGCAACAGTTGGATGCCTGCCCAAGCATCCATACAGCTCACAATGTCTATACTAGCCCTCTGGAAACCAGTACCTTCAACCCGCAACACCCATACTAGCGCAACAGACAGCCCCCCCACTGGCGAGCAGTATTGGAATTGGTGGACAGGTGAAATATTGCATTGGTGACCAGCCCTCCCGTGTGATGCTGGGACCCAACGGGTCCCACTTAGTCTAGTATAATATCAATTCAAGTAATGAATTCATAAATATAAATAAAAATCCATAATGTTAGCTATAAATCTACTAGATATTTGTTTTAAAAAATTGACTCACTAATGTCCTTCAGGCAAACGAACCTGGCCTCATCACCAGGTCTGGGCTTTACTGTAATGTGGCAAGTCAAAGCAATCTCAAATAGTTTATACTTTGGCAGGGGCCAGAAATGAGCCTTTTGCCAGACATTTTTGACATCATGCCTTTTTGAGAATCCCCATGTATCCACATTAAATCTGCCACATTCTGTTTATCATCAATCTGTGAACTACCTGTCTCAATTACACCACTGGTGCTAATGCTGTTGATGGTTATAAAACGTCTTATTGTAACCTTCAGCAAATTGGAAACTACCTGCACTGAATTTCAAACCAAATAAGATGCAGGAACACTTTCTTTACTGTCATCAGAAAACGATTAATGAAGTGATTTACAATGAATAAAACTGGAGATGGTGTTAGTGTATGGGGTGATCTCTGGACGGCACGGACTCAGTGGGCCGAAGGTCCTGTTCATATGCTGTATCTCTGAAGTCTGAAGATATATAAAATTCTGTCATTACTGATGATTTAGTTTAATTTAGTTTAGTTTGATTTAATTTAGAGATACAGTGCAGAAACAGGCCCTTTGTCCCACAGGGTTAGCGCTGACCAGTGATCCCCATAACACGAATGCTATCCTACACACTAGGGATAATGTCAAGCGGAGAACGTACAAACTCTGTACAGACAGCACCCACAGTCAGGATCAAACCCGGATCCCTGTCTTTGTAAGGCAGCTACCGCTGCGCCACCATGCCTCCCTTAATATTTAGAAATTATTTCGGAGTAGCAGCAAGACTATGTTTGTGATAACGTACATACTACCGGCACGGTGGTGCATCATTAGAGTTGCTGCTTTACAGCACCAGAGACCCAGGTACGATCCTGACTACGGGAGCTCTCTGTACGGAGTTTGTACGTTCTCCCCGTGACCTGTGTAGGTTTACTCCAGGAGCTCTGGTTGTCTCCCACACTCCAAAGACCGACAGGTTTGCAGGCTAATTGGCTTGGTAAAATTGTAGATGCCCACAGTGTGTAGGATCGTGTTAATGTGCAGGGATTGCAGGTCGGCGCGGACTCGGTGTGACGAAGGGCCTGTTTCCACTCTGTGCCCCTAAACTAAAGGTAACGTTTCAGGTCAGGCCACCTCTGGCATTTTGTTGCATTTCTTACATTACCAAAGTGACTTCAGTTTAAATGTGCGGCATTAGCTGGGAAAAAAATAAAAAGTCTTAACTCTAAAAAATACGTTTTGACCTTCTTGATGTTCCAACGAAAGACATATTGCTAAATGTTTCATGGTAATTCAGGGGGGAATTTTCTCTCTTTGAGTAATTTGTGGCGCACAGACATGGAGCAAACACTGTCTAAAGGTCTGTTGTGTGAGGAGAAAGCATGTGTTTGAACAATCTCGCCACTGTGCATCAATCAGTATTCCATTACAGAAAATAGAAAAAGACTTTCTGTCTGCTGGCCACTGTACTACAGCAGAAAATGCAAACAAGGAAGGAATAGTCAGGTTAGCCCTTTGCAACAGGGATTTGAAACACTGAAAGGCATTGTATCTGATGTTGGGGATGGGAGGCTATCAACTCAGGCATGTCTACACTGCCTTAGTACCCATAAAAGCTTGCTGAAGTTTACAACTTCACAAGTTATAGGAGTAGAATTAGGCCATTCAGCCCATTGAGCCTACTCCGCCATTCAAACATGGCTGATCTCTGCCTCCTGATTCCATTTTCCTGCCTTCTTCTCATAGCCCTTGACACCCGTTCTTATTCAGGAATAAGTGTGACGACAGGACATAGGTCTAACATGCAACACACTTTATTACTTTATTTTAGTTTAGTTTTGAGACACTGTGCGGAAAAAGGCCCTTCGTCCCACCAAGTCCGTGCCGACCAGCGATCCCCGTGCACTAGCACTATACTATTCATTAGGGACAATTTACAATTTTTACCAAAGCATAATTAACCTGCAAACCATTTTCATAAGATCATAAGTGATAGGAGCAGAATTAGGCCATTCGGCCCATCAAATCTTCTCTGCCATTCAATCATGGCTGATCTACCTCTCCCTCCTAATCCCATTCTTCTGCCTTCTGCCGATAATCTCTGAAACCCGTACTAATCAAGAATCTATCTATCTCTGCCTTAAAAATATCCACTGACTTGGCCTCCACAACCCTCTGTAGCAAATAATTCCACAGATTCATCACCCTCTGACATTTACTCCACGGATGCTGCCTGACCCACTGAGTTACTCCAGCCTTTTCTGTGGTAATGACAGATAATGTGGCAACTAGATTGCACACCTGAACAGCAATGCAAAAGTAAGCAGGTAACCTGAATTTCTAGTTGACAGAGTGACAAATGTTGGGCAAAACACCAGGCGCACTTCACTGCACTTCCTTTGTGTTATTTGATAACCATGATGGTTTGAACAGAGTAAACCCTTTCTCACTTGCATAAGGAGCATTCAATTTCCAGATGTGACAGGAATTATGATTTTTTTTCTTCTTATAGTAAAACAACATTGAAAAGCGATTATTAGCGATTGCTTCATTGGACAAAAATCTCAGTGATGTCATCCTTGCATTGAAAGAATCATGCAAAGTTTATGATAACCTGGGTGATCCAACTTTAGATTTTATATTTAGGATTACAGCAGCTTGTGCCAAAGCACAAAATGTTTTGGTAATTATCAGAAGGTGAAGGAGCGGACTATAATGTCACTCAGTTCTACACAGTATCTGAAGCAATGAAGCTTCAGATATCCACAACAACATATCCAGCAAGACATTCCTCCAGCTCTTGTACCTCTCTCCAAATGCCTGCATTTTTCCAGATGCTAAAAGCCTTCCAACTCGGAGATTGCCAGAGATTCGCACAAAATTGAGGTTATATAAAGGAGTTAGCCCATAGTTTAGTTTGTTCATGTTATAGACTCATAAATTCAAATGATCAGAAGACATAGGAACAGAATTAGGCCATTCGGCCCATCAAATCTAATCCGCCTTTCAATCTTGGCTGATCTACCTTTCCCTCTCGATCCCATTCCCCTGCCTTCCCCCCCATAACCTTTCACACCCTGAGTAATCAAGAACCTGTCGATCCCCACATTTAAAATACCCAGTGACGTCCTCCACAGCCGTCTGTGGCACTGAATTCCACAGATCACAAATAAAATCCTCCTCATTTCCTCTCTAAAGGTATGTTTTTTTAAATGTTTTGATTATTTCACTATAGTCAGATCTTTCCCCTCTCACTTAAAATACATCCTCTCTTTCTTGATTCCCCTACTCTGGGTAAAAGACTCTGTGCATTCCCCATATCAATTCACTTCATGATTTAATACACCTGCAAGAGAAATTAGAAATGGTCCACAAATCCCGTTGCTGTCAGAACTGTACTTTGTGAAATAAAATCTGTTTTTTTGAAGGAGGTTTATGATTTCAGTCTCCGTGAAACTGAAGAAGGGTCTTGACCCGAAACGTTACCCCTTCCTTCTCTCCAGAGATGCAGCCTGTGCCGCTGAGTTACTCCAGCTTTTTGTGCCTATCTCCGTGAAATTATTACATGCCAGAGCTTAAATTCTCGGCCCTTTTCAGATATTCAGATATCTGTCCCACAGTGAAGTTACAAAATTGCAGCTTTTGCTCTTTTGAGATTACTGCAACACTATCCCTTTCTAAAATCTAGGGCTAGGACTTTGTGTCTTCAGTTCCATAGACTACCTGACCAGTTATATCTGTTTAAAAAATTAATAATGTTGTAATTTCGTAAAATTATCTCCCATCAATTTCAGCAAGTTTTAAGTGTCACTAAGACATCCAGGAGCAGAGGAAAAGAGCTTTGACAGCAGCACAGTTGCGGCACAGGGCAGCATAGTGGCGTACTGGTAGAGTTGCTGCCTTACAGCTCCAGAGACCCTGGTTCGATCCTGACTATGGGTGCTGGCTGTACGGAGTTTGTACGTTTTCCCTGTGACTATGTGAGTATTCTCCATGTGCTCCATTCTCTTCCCATACTCCAAAGACGTACAGGTTTTGTAGGTTAATTGGCTTTGGAAAAAAAATTAATTGTCCCTAGTGTGTAGAATGGTGCTAGAGTACAGAATGATCGCTGGTCGGTGCAGACTCGGTGGGCTGAAGGGCCTGTTTCTGCGCTGTATCGCTAAAGTAAATTAACAAACTATCAAAAAACCATCGGTGCTGTTGGGGTAGTGCCTCATGTTCCACCAGCAGAGGCCTAGTTGCCTTGTGTGGATTGTTGCTCTTTGCAGAGCAATTTTGATAGGAGTTGCTGGGCCTCAAAAGGTCAGTGCAAAGGTCGAGGGCTTGGGCATTTCAGTTTCAGTTTTAGTTTCCCGTGTACACGTATTGTACCGAGATACAGTGAAGAGCTTTTGTTGCGTGCTAACCAATCAGCGGAAAGACAATACATGATTACATTTGCAGTGTGTGGATACATGATAAGAGATTAACGCTTAGTGCAAGGTAAAGCCTGTAGTAAGAAACTTTACTGTAGAGGTAGAGATTTAAGCGTGTTGTGCGTACAAATAGTCGCCTGGGTTGAGCGCCATATTGCATGGGGTGGGGGGGTGAAGTGAAACGCGTGCTGTAATAGATTTCTAGAGTCATAGGGTCATACAGTGTGGAAATAGGCCCTTCGGCCAAACCCTGAAAATCATTGAGCAATCTTATAAATTCCGGAAGTGATGGCACTGCCCTGCAGCTGCGGCTCGCCTGCAGTCTGTCTGTCTTTTCCATTTTTTTTGTTTCCTTTTGTCTTGTTGGACGTATGTTTTAGTTTATTTTTATTTGTGTAAGTGTGGTGGGGTGGGGGAAACTTGTTTTAGTCTCTTCCTTCAGGAGGGTGCGACCTTTTCTTTGTTGTATCTCCGTCTCCGTCTGTGCTGAGGCCTAATCGCGGAGCTGGCGGCCACCAACTGGAACCGACCTCGAGGCTCCGGTGGCAGAGCCAGGACTCGCCATCGCGAAACTGGCCGACTTCGGAGGCTGTGGTGGCGCTGTGGCTGCGGCCCGACTTCGGAGCCTCGGAGGCTTTGGCCGCGGGCCCTGTGGACGACAACATCGGGAGCTCGCAGGTCCCAGGTTGTTGACCGATTCATAGTTCCGCAACAACAGCTTCGTCTGCTGGACTGAAGGTTGGCAGCTTTGTCCGCCCCGGGCCGCGGAGTTTGAACCGGCCCATTCGCGGAGCTCGGATTCGGTCGCGGGACTTACCATCGCCTGGCGGGGGGGCCCAACATCGAAAACCTGGATCGCCTCAACGCAGAGAACAAGGAAGGAAGAGATAAGAACTTTAAGACTTTTGCCTTCCATCACAGTAAGGAGGTGCCTGGTAGACTCACTGTGGTTGATATTAAACTGTGTTAATTGTGTGTTCTGTTATTTTATTTTCTGTCATGACTGCAAGGTACGCAATTTCGTTCAAGTTAAAAGTTTGAATGACAATAAAGGAAACTCCAACTATAACTCTAACTCTAAATTAGAGGAAGAGTGAGATCAAATGCAAATTGGAGGAACAGCACCTCATATTTTGCTTGGGCAGCTTGCAGCCCAGCGGTATGAACATTGACTTTTCTAACTTCAAGTATCCCCTCTCTCTCCATCTCTCCCCCACCCTTGTCACCGTATTAGTTTCACTGTCGTTCTGCTGAGTTTCACTGTTTATATCACTCGTTATCACCTACCACACAGCAAACAATGGGCCATTGTAGGCTCTATATTTCCATGATCCTTGTTGCTTTTTGCATATCTTTCATTCATTGGTTCTATGTACCTTCAATAACTCTTGTTTCCCTCTCCCCTGACTCTCAGTCTGAAGAAGGGTCTTGACCTGAAACGTCACCTATTCCTTTTCTCCGGAAATGCTGCCTGACCCGCTGAATTACTCCACTTTTTTTTGTGTCTATCTTCCCTATAATTCATTAGTTAGGTTACAGCTGGAGTGTCATGTATATTTCTGGTCATACTACTATAGAAAGGATACAACTGCATTGGAGAGGGAGCAGAAGAGACTCACCAGATATTTCCTGGCTGGAGCACTGATCAGCCTGAAGAAGGGTCTCAACCCGAAACGTCGCCTGTCCATGTTCTCTACCTGCTGCCTGACCTGCTGTGTTACTCTGGCACTTTGCGATCTTTCTGATTAACAGTATCAGCCCTCTGCTTTTCATTCCATCTTTCCTAAATACCTTACATCCGGGAATGACCACTTCCAAATCCACCCAGGTTTGGCCTAGCTCGTCATTCCTGCAAGTGGCCATCCCTCAAGACACAAAAGGGTGGTGGGTGTATGGAGCATGGGTGTATGAAGCTGCCAGAGGAGGTAGCTGAGGCAGGAATTATCCCAACATTTAAGAAACAACGGTGGTGCTATCGATGAATTGAAAGATGTAGTTTTGGAACTGTGTCTGGCTACACAGACATGAGTATAGAGTGAGTAGATCAGGGGACTGAGCACACAGCCTTGAGGTTCACCTGTGCTGATGATTAATGAGGAGCAAGTGTTGTTATCAATTCATATTGCTGGTGTTCTGTTATTATTTCTGTTAATAAGTGATTGTGTTCTGGATATCGAGGATCCAGTTGCAGAGACGCTGTTCCCTAAGCGTGGTAGCATGTTTGGAGGGGATGATGGTGTTAAACGCTGAGCTGTAGTCTATGAACAACAGCCTGATGCATATGTTTTTATTCTCCAAGTAGACAGGTACATGGATAAGACAGGTCTCGAGGAAATGTGGGCCAAACGCAGGCAGGTGGGACTAGTGTAGATGGAATATGTTGGTCAGTTTTAGTATTTTAGTTTTAATTTTATTTTTAGAGATACGGCATGGAAACAGGCATCTCAGCCCACCGGGTCC